>NC_132978.1:5230357-5873571 GCF_047496725.1 Anoplolepis gracilipes | reverse complement strand
ACAGGGGTCACGAACAAAAATGCCGATGCCCTGTCCAGAAATCCTATAACCGCTACTGTTTCCATCCTCCCGATCGAAAAAAAACGCGTACGTCTCCCTCAGAAAGTACGAGACCTAATTACAAGCACTGACGATGACAGTTCTGATGATGAAAGGCGTCGGAAAGTACCTACCAGAAGGCCTACGGTCGAGAGTGAAATAATCACCTCACGGCCGTATGTTGTAGCTTCCGACTCTTCTGAGGAAATATTCGACAGTAAACCTCTATCATCCGGTCCACCTCCCCCCACATCTTCCCATCCTTCACCTTCCCCACGTTTCACGAATAGCCCACAATCACCACCGTTAATTACGAAAGGACTCTTGGACCCCCTTGACGAACAGACGAACAGTGAACGCGTCGATAACGTAGCGCAATTTCAGTCACGAGGAAAAACAATATCACACTTACCTTCTATACCCCCAGAACCTCCACCCGACCCCGTGACAGAACCGCCGGACGAAACCACTGTTGACGACAACAGCGATAAGGAATTCGATACCTTGGAAATCCTTCCCGAAGAAGAAACTCTGCAAATGAGACCAGAATTAATAACCACCCATAGCACAAGATGCCGTATAAAAAAACGCAACATACCATTACTGAATTGCAACGATAACACAATCATACTGGTCACCGTTGATAAACACCCCTTCGATAAAGGAGCTCTGGAATTACAGCAAGATGGATACCTACCTCCGCTAGACGACCTAATGCTCGGAAGAGCGCGAGTCTATCCGTCCATAGACGCGGGACGACACATTATAATACTACCTGCAAAAGAGAAAAGAACAACATTATTGGACGAAGAAATCCTAAAGGAATGTTTCAGATCAACCCTCGACGTGACGACGGAATTGCAACTACACACTGTTAGCATACGAGAGACACCCAGCCTCGACACGATACCATGGGATCGAGTCTTACAGACACTGCAAGCGATACTCTCCGAAAGGCCCGTCACCATCAGCATATGTCATGGACCAACCGTCACCCCTCCGGTAGAGGACCGTACAGCGATAATCCGCGAAAATCACGAATCTGCCGTCGGTGGACACAAGGGCGTCACGAAGACGTACCAGCGAATTAAACAAAGGTTTACATGGAACAAAATGAAAGGCGATATATTAAACTCCATCAGGAATTGTCGAACGTGTCAATCTATGAAACTAGTCAGAAGGAAGACTCGACAACCAATGATATTGACCGACACACCTGGACGCGCCTTCGACAAAGTGGCTCTCGACATAGTAGGACCACTCAGAACCACTCCTAGCGGCAACTCATACGTTCTAACGATGCAAGATCTCCTCACAAAATACTCAGTATACGCACCACTACCAGACGCTAGAGGCGAAACCACGGCGAACGCCTTTATCCACTATTTTATCTGTCGTTTTGGATGCCCCCGAAGCATACTCACCGACCAAGGGACGAACTTTACCGGTGTACTCATGAAAAGCGTAACCAAAAAGTTCCGTATCCAACACTTCCGAACGACTGCTCACCATCCACAATCTAATGGGTCACTCGAAAGGTCGCACCTCGTTCTAATGGAATACCTGAAGTGCTTCGTCAATAAGGAAGAAGCATGGGACGACCTCATTGAGCGTGCCAGTTTTTCGTATAATACCTCAGTACACGAAGGTACCGGGTACACACCTCACGAATTGATCTTCGGACGTGTCGCCAGAGTTCCATCGGGACACAACCCCGAAGAAGATCCTGAAACATATCACTCCTACTTAACAAACCTGTTCGAAAAAATCTGTGATATACAGGAAATCGCTAGAGCTAATCTCATTAGGGCTAAAGAGCGCTCCAAAAATTACTACGACAAACGCGTAAACCCGACGATTTTCAACGCAAACGATAACGTCTTTCTATTAAACGAGAGTAAAACAGATAAATTCGGAAAAGAATATCACGGTCCGTACCGCATTATCGAAATCCTCGACCACGAAAACGTGCGAATTCAAATTAATAAATCAACGCGAATAGTGCACGTCAATAGACTACGGAAAGCCCACTACGGCGAACCAGGATGACTACCTTTCTTCTGTTTCAGATTGGATTACTCAGTTATCTTCTCCATTTTCTGGTTCAGACCGGAACGTACTGTTCTACATTTTTCTCTTAAGCAGAATCAACATAGAGTTCACAATGGCCTCACTGATCGTCTTCCTAGCGTATCTGGCAACCCAGGACTGCAACGCCCTCGTAGGCTACGACTGCAACACGCCGTGCGACAACGGGACCACAATCTCGCTGCTCGATAACAACGCCTGTCGATTACATGGGAAGCTTCCAATCACCCGAGACGTGAGCGTGGAGATTCTCGCGAAGCCCAGACTCACCACAGCGGACGTACTAAGCTGCCGCATAGAGATAGACTACGTGATCAGCCACACGGACCACACCACGAGGGAATCTACAACACCTACCAGCAATAAACGACATTACTTACCTGTATCTGCTCCTGTATGCATGCGCATACACGCACAAGGGAAACTGCAATTCGGGAACCAGACGCTTGACGGCCTTTCCGCCAACCGCGTGAATAGCCGCGCTATTCCGCCGACCGAAGCCGTCAGCGCCCACAACCTGCCATCAGACGACCAGAAAACAAAACGCGTCATAAACATGTACTTGCACATAACGTTCAAACGGACCATTGTCAAGGTCGACACGATGGAAACCAAGATATTCTTACCTAGTGGTGCTAGTTGCACATACATCGACCTCGAATGCACCGACGAAGAGGGCTTTCATAATTTCTGGTCCCCCTTTGTTCACGGAGGATGCACTCAACTACGGCATACCGTCTTGTATAGAGGAATTGCCAAAAGACTACAAATTACGGGACGTCCCACGGCATACGCCTTAACGGTAGAAAACACCAACTTGCTCGCGTTTACTCGAGCGCGCCACGACGTCTGCAACGCCACTGTGATACAGACCGAAAACCCCCGACTAGTAATACGGGAAATCAACGACTCTTACGAAAAAAATCAACCATCCGTAAGTAAAGTGCACCGATCTCACCACTCGTACTTCTCGTACAAGAGTAACACAAAGACAGACCTGAGCGTAGAAAATACCTACGAAGACCTTGTCATGACGAAATGCCTCACGGAAGTAACAAAATTACACGCCTTGACCGCCATGGCTCACCAAGACCCTCCATCATTTGCGTACGCCGTCACAAAAACACCAGGATACTCAGCGCGCGTACGAGGAGAAGCTGTACAAGTATTTCAATGTACTCCTGTACCTGCACGGATCAGGGCCACGGAAAGCTGTTTCCAGGAGCTCCCAGTAATAATAGACGGGAAGCCCATGTACCTAAGGCCAAGAACACGCGTTATATCTGGCGAAGGCACAGAAATTGAATGCGATCCGCTTGCTACGGCAATGTACAAAATGAGAAACAAATGGTACGTATTCACTCCAGAGTTGAAAGAGTCTGCTATCGATCCTCAAGGTCTCCAATCAAGAACGCTACCATGGGGTCAACATATCGACGAGTTAAACGAGATTCACGAGCACTCAGACGTACATAATCCAAGCACAGACGACTCTCCAGGACGACCAGACCACTCGAGCCCTGTATACGTCGTGGAAATCTCGGTAACAACAACAGTTACTGGTGGAATTATAATACTCACCTTATTTATCATCTTGAAAAGCCTAGCAAGAAAGTTAAGCTATCGAAACTCGAGCCTGAAAAATAAAAACATATTAACAAATGATGATATGTTAATGACTGATGACAGTGCGAACTCTAAAAAATTAACCAAACAGGAAATACCTGCCAAGACACTCAGCAATTCTCCATTATCGCGCCCAATGATAGATCACCGAATCCAGAAGGACATCTCTTATGAACCCACGGATACGACGACGATTCACCACTCTTCCAAAGAGAGGACTCCCGCCATATCTTCAGAGATCGCCAACCTGCGAGAAGCCTACTTGCATTTGGAACGAAAGATCAACCGTCTATCAACCGCACCGTAAGCCGAGTTCAACGAGCTCACCGTCGCATCATTTCACGCTGCTCCACTTTTAAGGAGGGGGGTGTCACGTCCAGCGCCTCCGCTTGACACCAGTCGCCGTCCGTTGACTCCATACGTCACCTGTTAAGTAGACATAGTAAGCGTTAAGCACCTATAAAATTCTTTTATTTTCTTTTTCTTTTTATATATATAGTTGTTATCAAAAATAGATTAAGGCCGATAAATACCTTTTATTATGTTTCCGGCTAGAACATCCTTCTTTTTTCTCTCTTTCTCTTCTTTTTCTTCTCTTTTCTTGTTTTATCCCCATCACTGGTTCTCCCCTATCACCTACCTAAAAATGAAGGAAAATAATTAATTAATTGTCCAATGAAAATTCTTACCTATTTACCGGCCACCCGGTATATCACCTTCTGGTCCGCCCCCTCAACACCTGAAAAAGGGAAGAGAAACGACCAAGTCGGTCGAACATCTTAATATTATTATAATTACCCATTTAATTCTGTCACTCTAGTCGCAGTACCTGAAAAATAAAAAGGAAACATAATATTAAGTACGCGTCGATAGAATAACGTAAATTAAGTAATAGCGATAATATAAACCAATGTTCACTCCACCTCGTCGTCATCACTCTTACTAAACACAAACATACACGTACACATCACCATAGACACACGCATCGAGAATTAACCACCACCCGGTATAACAAAAATATAAAGTAAATCTATATAACAAGTAAAAATCACGCAAGGAAAGAGATCGTAACCGCGAATAAGCGGAAATACAACTCCCGATACATGTTCACCTTAATAAATTGACACCCGGTATATAAACTAATATCGTCATATTATCCAAACATCAGTATAAAATAGTGTTTAACAACCGACCGATTTATTTGGTTAAATTCCATAAGCTTCATATAATAAACTCCGATCGGTACTTTCGGGACACCCTGTATATGAACTTTCATTAATTATTAAAACTGAGCAAGCCAAGTAACTCGTATGTGCAATTGCAACTTCCTATGCACAGTCTAAATCACTTTTCTCAATATATCAAAAGTTGTCGCAACATCGAAAAGCACCCAATTTTTAACGGTTTAAACATCACATAAAAAACCCGCCCAGTGACCTTAATTAAATATTTCCTGGCGCCTTGGCTCATAAGGAACCAAAAAAGGTAGCAACTTATAGGGCTACAGCCCCGCCATAAAAAGTTAAGCGCACATTGTTATAGACCCATTTTACTTCAGGAACACCTCATATTTTCAACTTTAATAATTTATTTATTTTAATCCGCACCTCCAATATATAATTATGCCTTCACTATTAAATGCAGTTTTATATCCCAAAGCCGAATTAATACCACAATAACGTACATGTCTAACGATTCTGTCACCCAAATATAATAACTTGTCAATTTTACTCAAATTCCACCGTAGCGCAGTGATTTCAGTAAATTCAAATTTTAACAATAATAAAAGATTCGATCAAACCCATCATCTGCATAATAATTCCTTACCATGAATCCAATTTGGTTTGCCAATAAAAATCCGGTCAGCTATCATTTATAATTATTTCATATATCAACCATGGAGATAACTTGGTGCATACACATATACATATATATATATATATATATATGCGACTCGCTGCAGAAATCATGATCCACAGATGTTTTAAAGGCAAATTATAATGACCTGACAAGAACTCCTCGAGGCTCAGACAATATTTGAGTGATCAAGTAAAACCAATAATAATTAAAATGAACTACACAAGATAAATATATGTATATACATATTATAGTGAAAACAATATAAATATCCCATAAAGAGTTTAAAACGAATAAAGCTCTGGAAGATAACTAAAGTTAAATAGTCACACTTAAATATATACAATTACTTAATTAACTCTTACTTATACAAGGTGTTTGAAATAACTTGAACGTGATAATATTCTCAAAACTTCGTTATCATTTTATTGAGGATGAATGATAATTACAATATACATATGCATAATAAACAAAATGACCATACCTATATATACGGTGGTACGATAATACACACATCATACACTACATAAACCAAGTATAAACGCATAATGAACACCCAGAAATAATTACATAGATACACGCTCCTTAACAAACACACCATAAAATTATATAACAATAGTCACTTAATATACCCGGTGATACAAAAATACGCGCGTTATAAACTTATCATCTACACAATGTTTAATCAGTATCTGACTATTATAGACATATTATCCACCCAGTAACACGCAAATACACACACTCTATAAATAATTTATATACATAGTGACGCATTAGTACGCACAAATAAAGCACTCTCAATAAACCTATTATAAACTTATTACAGGCATATTCATATATTAACATACACATAATCAATGTATCATATACATGGTAACGCAATAGTTTCGGATCTTATAACTAATTCATACATATTCCAAGCGTATCATTTAAATTACACCCTCAACCTCTCACAATATAAACTTGTCTTAAATTTATGCATTTATACACACTTACACACTCCTCATCCATCCATTGTAAATATATCACGGCATATTACATGTGCATTTATACCATTATTACATATATATAAATATATAAACCTTTACTACTAGTTATAATGATATACATACATACATATAGTTATATAATAGCGAGTTTAACGTCTGTAGACTAATTTAGACCTTGTAATCCACGAATAACATTATGCGACATCATAGATAATTGTTAATTAATAAGTTAATTAGCGGAATGCTCTCGTATCTCTACGATTATTTAAGTACAACGCTATAATACAATGCGGCGATAAGTAATTAATCAGATAAGTTATCGTAACGCTAGTAATAATTGCGATATATCTAGAAATAACGATATAGATATTATATTATAATGCTAGTCCCGAAGCTTCTAGAACATTCAGGAACCGCCGGATCACGTGAAAATTTCAGACAAACACCGTGACCGCTTACTATTGCCCGGCGCGTGAGACCCGTGACAAACAAGCATGACCAGGATCGGACCACGTTGCGCGCGCTATAATTCAGAAGGTGGGAGCCCTCAGCGACCACGGGTATATAAACGGGAGCACCGTGTGCTCATCATTCAGAGTATTCAGTTCTCGCCCAGACAGTTCAGATCATTAGACAGTTCAGATCATATTTAGTATTCGGCTTTCGCCCGACAGTAAAATCTGTTGTACGGTTCGTTCCGACCATTCAGTTTTCGCATAATCAGTATTCGATCAGCAGTCAATACTCGATTCATACAGTACTCAGTAAATTCATTGTACGTACAGACAGTCATTTATACGATTTAATAATCGGTTATCCTTATAACATTCAATCATACATACGCTCTCGCAAATTTTCGCGCAGTGTAATTAATATTATATCTTCTAATCAGTGTTTTCTAGTTCATTACGGTATTATTCACACAAAATCATTAATTGAGAGAGACTTCGAGACTAGCATATCGCGAATACTATTAATTAGCCTTCAGTTCTTACGTTTATTGTCGTATAAATTTATTCTTGATTATTTGTATCCACCGTCACTATTATATTTCCTTTCTCTTTTTCGATTTCCACGGCTTTCACAATACATATCGAATTCTATCTATCATTTTTAAAGACATTTTATCTTAATTTTCATTCGCAGTAAATTATTTCTATCAACAATATAAGTGTTATATCTTTTCCTCTCCAGGCAATTGTTAATGCCGCTTATCTATAATATCGTTTACGCGTCCGAAACCAGTCCGCGCGGAAATTATAGTCAAAGGAAAGTTCTATTAACTAATGTTGTAATACTAATATTGTAGATCCACATTCTCGTGTATACCCGCGTGACAGTGTGTTCTCCAGTGGTTCCTGTAACACATAACAATTTAGTGAAGTGAGTACGTAGTCGTAATTATTAAGATATATTCGTGTAATCATTAATCATATTGTCTGCGTGTAATTACTCGAAATATACATACTTGTGTCAGTTCGCGGCCCCTGTCCTTTCCGGGCGTCGGTCATCTTTTCGGTGTCAATTCTTCTCTCCGTTAACCTCTCGCGTCCATACCTGTAATTATAAAGACAAGCTTTCTATTCTAATTTTAATATTGAAACTATCGGGCAAATTAGTGCTACTTATCTGACTAGGTCATCCTTCCTTCGAGCCTACGTCGGGCTCTCTCTCTTTCATCCTGCGGCGACGCGCGCCTCCTCCAGGGCGTTCTTGTATTCCTTATAGCTTCCTCCTTTATTTTTTTTTTCTTTCCTTTTTTTTTTTTTTTCTCTCTTATCCGTTCACCAGTGGCAAGGTCCGCGACGTCCGCCTTGACATACCCAGAGCCTCAGATATCTGTAACTTATAATCGAAGAGATTAATATTTTATTCGGACGTCTTCATAGGGAGTGTCGTTAGACAGAGAGCGATAACCATCCTTACCTACACCGTAGGGCGCCTCCCCCAGGGCGACTTACATCCTTCCTACGTAGTGCGCCTCTTTCAGAGCGATTCTACGTCCCTTCTAGCAGTGCGCCTCTTCCAGGGCGGCTCTGCCTTCATCCTTCGTAGTGCGCCTCCTTCAGAGCCGGACTACCTTTGTCTAGATCGCACGCCTCTCTCAGGGCGAACGACTCTAACCTCCGAGGAGCGCCTCTCTCAGGGCATTCCGCCTCCTAGCGTGCAGCGCGCCTCGCTCAGGGCGATCTGCCTCCTCTCAGTCCACGAACCGCGCCTCTGTCAGGGCGTCTCTCACAATTCCTCCGATCGCTCTTCTTGATCTAAAATATAGAATAAATATTAAATTAAAGTAAACTCATTAAGGCTCACCCTGTCCCCGCAACCCGTCAGATAAGGTAAAGTCAACTCGTTTAGCAATTTACTTTAACGCATATGTTTTTTTTTCTTCACTTTTCTTTTTCTTTTTCCCTTTTCATCACTCGCGTTACTATTGCTAACCCCAGTCTATACCTCTCCGCGTATTCAATTATGGCGTTGATTATGATTTCACTTACCTTCTTAGCTGCGTCATGGGTCGGTCACGTCGAGCAGGGCGTGCTCACCAATTGAAGCGCCTCATCCGGTCACTATACCAAGGCGGCTCCTACCTGACGGTCCGAACTGACGGTGCGTCGCCACCAGGTAGTCAGAGCCCAGCATCCGTCGGGTATTTCACTTACCCTCCACCGGGAACCCATACATCGGAGTCATCAACCCCTGACCAGCTACACGACGCCGTCACTCCACCGGCATCCAGTAGCGGGGTCGTCGCTTCCTCACATAGGCCCTTACCACCCATCGAATACCGTCCGTGGCCCTTGCCCCCGCCGTTGATAGACTTCGGGATTACGCGACCGAGGATCATTTCCTCCCAGGCTTTCTCCGGGCGAGTATGCATCTTGTCGTCCGCTGAAGCACCTATCAATTCGCCTCCCGATAACCGTCCATGAATTAGTTGTCTAATCGTCTTGAAAAATATAATATAACTGTACATATATGTTTAATATAAAATAATGATAAATACATGAAAATTAGTATACGTAAACAATCTGTACTCATTGTCTACTCACTTCACATCCTCCCTATTATCCATTACGTCCCGACCTCTAGTTTCCGGTGCACCGCTACGCTGATCGTGACAGGTTTACCGCTCGGCCACCGCGATCCGCGTACACCAACCACCGTAACCGCACCTCACTCGCGAACGCTCGAAGACGTGACAACTGGTGACAAATTACGGGACGTAACAGCCCTTACCACCCATCGAATACCGTCCGTGGCCCGTGCCCCCGCCGTTGATAGACTTCGGGATTACGCAACCGAGGATCATTTCCTCCCAGGCTTTCTTCGGGCGAGTATGCATCTTGTCGTCCGCTGAAGCACCTATCAATTCGCCTCCCGATAACCGTCCGTGAAGTAGTTGTCTAATCGTCTTGAAAAATATAATATAACTGTACATATATGTTTAATATAAAATAATGATAAATACATGAAAATTAGTATACGTAAACAATCTGTACTCATTGTCTACTCACTTCACATCCTCCCTATTATCCATTACGTCCCGACCTCTAGTTTCCGGTGCACCGCTACGCTGATCGTGACAGGTTTACCGCTCGGCCACCGCGATCCGCGTACACCAACCACCGTAACCGCACCTCACTCGCGAACGCTCGAGGACGTGACAACTGGTGACAGCGGTGGGACGTAACAATATATATATATATAAAAGGAAAAGAAAATAAAAGAATTTTATAGGTGCTTAACGCTTACTATGTCTACTTAACAGGTGACGTATGGAGTCAACGGACGGCGACTGGTGTCAAGCGGAGGCGCTGGACGTGACAAAAGGTTCACCTTTTAATGTTATAAAAATTATATAGTTATCATTATGTTTTAGCAATCTATCTCGGCTTATTCGGGCTTTGACTTTATGCTTGGTAAATACTTCCACGTAGGGTACATTGTCAGCGGATATTAATTCATCGTCACTTTCTTCGCTACTTGTTTCCAGGTCTTCATTACTAATTATGCTTTCGTTCTCGTCACTATTATATTCTTCAATAGTTAGGGGTTCTGTTACAGGTGTATCTACATGTGTTAACAAGAAGGTATCTTCGTTTATTTCCTCTTCGGTCACAGGTGAAGGATTATGGGGGTTAATTTCTACATTGGTTTGAATCAGGGGTTGACGGGCTGAGAATAAAGATTCATCAGAATCGGAATCAGGGTCTGGAGGAAGAGGATGAGTTTTCTTAAAAGGTAAGATTTTAACGGTTGGGTTTCTAGATAGTGCATCGGCATTATTATTTAGTGTTCCCTTTTTATATTGTATATTATAATCATATTCAGCTAATTTGATTCTCCATTTTAAAAGTCTCGAAGAAGGATCTTTAATAGAATGTAGCCATACTAGTGGTTTATGGTCTGTCACGATAATAAATTTAGTACCGTATAAATAAGGTCTAAAATGGTTTGTACAGTATACCATTGCTAAACATTCTTTTTCGATAGTTGAATAATTTTGTTCTGCTTTATTAAGTACTCTTGATGTATATGCGATGGGAAGATCTTTTCCGATTGGTCCCTGACTTAATACTCCGCCGATTGCATATCCGGATGCGTCAGTAGTTAAATTAAAAGGTTTGCTAAAATCGGGATATTGTAGTATTGGTTTGGTACATAATTGTTCTTTGAGATTATTAAAAGCGTATTCTTGATCTTTTTGCCATTTGAAACAGTTGGTTTTCTTAAGCAAATCAGTTAAAGGTTTAGCGATTTTTGAGAAATTTGGAATAAATCGCCGATAGTATCCAACTAATCCGAGAAACTGTTTTATGTTTTTAGGATTTTTGGGGGAAGGAAAATTATGAACAGCTGTGACCTTTGTAGAGTCAGGTCGTACGACATCGGATCCGATAATATGACCGAGGTAAGTTACTTCTCGTCGCAAAAATTCGCATTTGTCGGGTTGTAATTTTAAATTAGCTTCACGTAATCTTTTCATTAGTTTGTTAAATTTCACCTCATGTTCTTTTAAAGATCGTGCATAAATGACTATATCATCCATGTAAACAAAAAGTTCATTACCTTGTAACCCATGTTACGTGCTCGCACGTCTCGCGATCCACTGTTATCGTCCACCTCAGTGTCAATACCAGGCTCTCTATTTAGTTTTTTTAGGGCAACCTGTTTAAACCGGCTATACCCAGGGAGCCGCCGAGAGCTAAGTCTTGACCCTTTTGATAATCAGGGGATTTTTTTTACTGATCGGGAACCACTACAATTGAAGCTTGGTTCATAAGCTCAATAATAATATTGTCTAAATTATAAATAATGTTTTCTTTATTTTCTTCCAAGAATTGTATTAATATTTCTAGTATAGTGTCAGGTTCTAGGGAAGAATTTTGTTGTATTTCAGCGTCGGTTACTTTTGGTTTCATTGATTATCAATTTATTTGAGGCTAATATAAAGAGGTAGAGATAAAAATTTTATGTTCGTTATGAGTACGTATTGAGTGTATTGTAGATATTGAAAATTTAAATTTCTATGATCAATGATTCTTTGACACCCGGTATATGAGATGTGTATATAGGGTGGCTCTAAAGTAGGATTTTGTCTTTATTATTTAGTAATGACTGTTAAGAATTATCCTAGCTTATTATTTAAGAAATTCTATAACTCTTATAATTAATTCATTTAATTAATTATTATAGGGACTGATTTGGAGAGGCGAGATTAAGGACAGATTATCATCATTTCAAGTCCTTTATAATGGAATTGGTCCGATCTTCCCAGGATGAACCAGTAAGAACAAGATGGCTGACGTTTTATAAACAAATGGAAATATTTTGTAACCAATTAAGGATGAGTTTACTAAATTTTGGTTATAAGATATACAGGGAGTACTGCATAAAATAAACCAGTTAAAGTAGTACCTTTACAGGTGCAAAATTGTGATTTATTGAATAGCAAAATCCTAAAGTCGTCTTAATTTAGTTCAAGTTTTGCATAAATCTTAGTTTAGGGGTAATAAGAAGTTTTAAGGGTATTTGGGATCATTAGGTCCGGAAATAAAAAATTTCAAAATGGCGGTCAAAATGTGTAAAATTGGCTAAAAAGTGTATTCTCAAAGTTTCAAGCAATTTGGAAATTTCGTTAATTATTTATTTATCTTGTAATAAAATTTTATGGTTTTTATTGTTATTTCATAACGTTATTGTTAATTAATCATGAGGAGGAAAATTTGTTAGAAATTATTAATTTACAAGTAGGATAGGATAACTGAGACAATTTCTAACTTTGTATCTCCAATAGATTCGTTGTTATTTGATTTTACAAGTAATTTGTAAATTAAATTATGTAAGAAAAATAATATTTTGTAATTACAAAGGAGTCTAATTATAATAATTTGACTAAAATTTTGATGAGAAAAATATGATATCGTTTGTAAATTATTGTTAGTTAACAAATGGATTGTTTATAAGTATATGTGTATGGAGGGTTTTAACAATTACCTTAATGTGCAAATGTATGTTAAAATTATTATCTTAACATGTCACTTGATTGTTTATTTATAAACAAATTGACTCGGTTTTATTATAAATTGAGAAGAAGGGGATGAAAACTTTCTCAATATGATTTGTTAATTGCTTGATATGAATTAAAATATAATTTTGAACAAGTTATACTCGTATAGTAATGAGTATGAGAAAGAATTGATTATTTTTAATTATGTAGGGGATTTTGTGACTCATGAATACTTTGAATGTATTTCCTTATTTAATAATAAAATGATAATAATATGCTAAATAATAATAATGTGTTGAATAAGTTATGTTTTAATTTTTTGTGTTTTTTTTTTTTTTTTTTTTTTTTCAAGGGAAGATGGTGTACAAATAAATGAATTTACACTGGAATATGGTTAATTAGAGGCCGGTGCTATTATTTATTTAAAAAGTCACCGTCTCTGATGGAGAAGGAAAGTGGTAGTTATAAGAAGGATGCTCCTTATGACATTATTTATTAAGATAAGTATCGCGGATCTTTCTTTTATATATATATATATGTTTCTATTTATTTATTTGTTCCCTTGTCATAATTAGAAAAATTAATAATTAGTAATTTAATGTTAATCTATAAATAAGGTTAAAATTCATTGTTTTGGAAAGATTCTTATTAATACTTTATTTGTCTAAAAGCTTATTATGAAGATTTATTGTTATAGTTAATTATTTAGTATAGATATATATATATATATATATATATGTATACGTAGCTACTTTATACGTGAGTTATATCTAGGAGCTAAGGGAGGAACAGTTTATTGTATGAACAGTAATATATATATATGTGTACTTATAGTTGTATTAACTATTACTATGTTTTATTTATTATATTATATATATATATATATATATATATATGTGTGTATAATGAAATTTTTACGTATTTTATATTTGAAATAATATTATTAAATGATAGAAAAAATGCTTTAATATAGTGAAAGCAATTGCAAATAAAATTTTCTAAAAATTTTATTATAATTTTAATGATTATAAGATAAAATAGTAATATGGTTACTAATGTGTAATTAAAATAATGTTGAATTAAAATAATATTAAGAGATAAAAAAAAGGAGAAAAAATGTGTGTATATGTATATTTATATGTGTGTGTGACTTACTTTAAAGTATTTTATTGTTGTGAGTTTTCCTGTGTCTTCTCACGTGCTGTTCTTCGTGGATCAGATTCGAGGATGTCTGCGACAGAGATCTCAGGAGGAAATAGTTCAATCTGTGCCAGTGGTCCGGGCCATCCAATGAACTCGAAGGTTCTTCGGGTGCTGGGGATGTCAACTGGCTCTAAGGCCTGCGGCCACTCGAAGAGTTCAACAACGATTCTTTGATTATTTGGTATGTCTATAATAAGTTCTTCACTATTTCCAGTTGTTTGATTAAAAGCATTAATTTGGTTTTGAAGTTGCCGTTGTTAGCGTAAAGCGGCGCGTAACTGTTTGTACCTTTTACCGGCGCGGCGAGTACCAGGCATCTATTATAAATTATCGTAAATAATTTTTTTTATTTTGCTAAATTAACTTTTGTTAACAATCTGGATTAAACGACGCCCAGACAGCTCATCGACTAAGTCTCAGCTCTGCCTGAACTGTAACGAGGGGCACGTCACTTTGCTCTTTCCCAGGCTCGGGACTCGTTATCACTTTATCCAGATAGAGTAAATAGTAAAATTTTAATGACTTTAATATTTAGTTAATATTGTAGTAATAAATTTGTATAATATCTAATTGTTTATAGTAAATGTTGGCTCTGGAATGTAGGAACACTGGATCTAACAATTCACTTGAAGTAATGCAAGAATAAGCTAGTATATTTCAAATGTCAAAATAATTCTACAAAGCTGCAAGTATATAAGTTGCTATGATAATGTTATTAATTAAAACGAGAGGTACATCCGCACTGTACCGAGATTAAAGATATCAATGGTAATATAGTATTAAATCTAAGTTAATTTAAAACGAGTCGCGGAGTAGATGAATCTTAAAATATTAAAAGACTCTACCTTGTACACAAAGTAGTAGTCAGAAAAACTAAGTTGAATTATATTTTAGGACGCAGCGAACGAAGACTCAGAGATTCTATCACTTAGGATGACTTCTTCACGTCTACTGTTTAACTTATGATGAACGACTTATTAAAATGATGAGTGGTTAGCGACTTTAAGGTTGAAGGTAGGAAGACGACTGTTTTAGATGACCGGTGGTGAACGACTGTCTCTGTCCGCAAGCTCGACTGACGTTCTGCGCTCCGTCCCCACTTTCGGGTCTCTCCCTCTAGGCGTCCGGTGGATCCAAGACTTCCCGAGTTGGCTATGTCATCCGGTGGAGATGGATTCTTGGTCTTGGTGAGGGAACTCTCCGCCTTCGACGACGTCAGAAGCGGTGAGCTCTTCTTAATCTCAGTTTGATATTCAACGGGAATATCAAGAGGCACGTTGTTATCATATTTAGTTTCGTCGAGTCTCTGTGTCGAGAGATATGAATAATATTCGGTTTCACTAGTCTCTTCGTCAATAGATAGGAGTAATATTCGATTTCACTAATCTCTGCGTTGATAGATAGTATTTAGTCTCGCTGAGTCTCTGTGTCAATAGATAAGAATAGTATTCGGTTTCATTCAATCTTTCTTCGTCAAGAGATAAGAATAGTATTCGGTTTCATTCAATCTTTCTTCGTCAAGAGATAAGTATAATATTTGATTTCATCGGGTCTCTGCGTCAAGAGATAAGTATAATATTCAATTTCATTCAGTCTTTCTCGCCGTCGCTTATTGCGTCATCATGCGAATGAAAGGCTCTTTGTATTATAAAATAATTTCGCACTCTTATATTATAATTCTTTTTACAGCAAGAGAGACTTATTGATTCAAGCATAGCAAGAGTTAGTATTTCTTTTCGAAATTATTATGTCTCATCATTAATATTCCTTTTCTTTTCACTTGTTAATTTATGCTTTTATATTTAAATTTCTTTTAATTTTCTCTCTTGTTGTATCACATATTTCATCTTAACATATCCGCTTTTATAATAGTGTCTATATGGAAGATGCAGTCTAATACTGTTATTTTAATTTATAATTTTTTCTATATTGATTCTTTATGATTTTTACTTTAGCATAGAAAAATAGCTCTCTTTTACACACATATATATATATATATATATATATATATATATATATGTATGTATAATACTTGTCATGTGTTATCTTTTTAGAATATTACTTTTTCATTAATTACATTAGGAGAAAGTCTTCCATGTAGATTTACATGTTGATATATATATATATATATATATATGAAATTAGCTTATTAATATTATTAAATAAATTAGCTTATATAGATTTGCTTTATATATATATATGTATCTCTTAACGCTAGTGTGCATATGCTTTTTGAAATGTACTTTACTGAATGATATTTCTTTTTCTTTTTTATTTTTTTACTGACAAGGGTCAGTATTATTTTGTTTTAATTTTTATAAGAAGTTAATTTGTTTTAAATTTATATTTATTAGTATGAATATATATATATATATATATATATATATATATATATATATATATATATATAACCGTAAGAATTCTTGACTTTTAATTTTTAATTAATACTTGATATAATATAATTGAATAGCTATGATTGTATAATTAATTTTTATATTCATTAAGGACAATATTACTTAATTATGATTTTGTATAAGCAAGCATTTGGTAATATGCCGAATTATGTATATAGCGTAGATTTTATAATTGAGCAGTATATTTGATTTTGAAAAAATTTTTTTTTATTTTTGGCGGGACGTCACATCCCCCCCCTTATTTAAGAACGAATTCCCGATGTTTTCGTAGGGATTTGTTCTATATCATTTAATCGTTCGCGTAGATCGGTATAGACAGTGGGGATAGGGTGGTCGTGTTCACCGCTGTGGTGTGGTTAATAGAGTGTTCGTCTTTTGGTGTTGTTGGTGTTGTTAAAAAGGATTCCGTCTGCCCTGGGGGAGATTGTCCTTCTTCCGGTTGTAGCTTTCGCCGATTTACGGGTCCTCGTGCCAGATGAAGTAAAAGATGTGTGAGGGAACTCCATCCAGCAGGTGCAGACTGCATCCATATACAGTGTGTAGTGCATAACCATGGATTGCCGTGTCGATAGTCAACTTAATAATTCTTATGACTATAAATACTCCGAGGATTCCGGCTGTCGCTGACCCGAAGGTTACGAATCCGCTCCATATCCTTGAGGCGGTATTTGAAGCTATTTTTTGGAGTGTCTTTTCGTCTAACAGGCTGTATAATGAGACTTCTCCTGGTACAACTGCTTGTCCTGTCATCCCACGAGCTACGAAATTGAGAAGCGCTGGTTTCTCAGCAGGAAACATTATGTGATCTCGTAGCTTCTCTATATCTTTTTCAGTGTATATTCCACTAATCGCCAATGGCCCTGGAGTGAGATATTTCCAACTCAAAGAGGTCATTGGATGTAATCGCTGTGGAGGTAATTGTCTGACTTGTGGATCTGGAGTAAGTTGAATCCATGTATCGTCTATGCGATAGAGTGTTGGTAGTTCGAAGCTGCATTCCTTTTGAGTGCCAAATTTTGTGAGCACTCTAGATTTCGGCGTTAGAAATAATGAGGTATTTCTTACTGTTACAGGAAGTTCAGCGTAGCATTCCTTTGTTCTTCTGACTGTGGCGTCGACAGGAATACATTTTACTACATGAACTGCTTCTCCAGCTGTGACAGCCATGAATCCTGGTCCTTTCATTAATCGATAAGCAAACTCATCAGGCTGTAAGGTGGCGAATGATAAGGTGTTGGTTATTACGTCCTTTTCTAATTCGCACCTTTGTTGAATAACATTATGCTAAAGAGATGTCATTTGATGTCTTATATGTTTTTCGACATATACGAATTTTGAATTCATATATGCAAAGATGTCGAGGTTATCGATTGTTCCTCTTTCGGCGAAAACATCTCCCTTCTTTGTTTCCAGGATGAAAAGCTTGGGATGCTCGGTGCAAAGGAGAGTATATCCGCACAATGACTGTTCCCTGGTTTTTGTCAGTGTGAAGGTTATGTCTTGCGTTGTCAGACTATACACGATGGGTGACTTCCCTTCGCTGTTGTCATCTGTAGTTTTGGTTGCAGGTCCTTCGTATAATACATCATATTGATGAAAATTGCATGAAGAGGTAGGCATTGGTTCCCAGTAAGTATATCCATCTTCTGAGTCAATGCAAAATCCTTCGCTAAGTGTGCAGATTGTTCCTGATTTTAACTATATCTTTCCTGTGTTTAACTTAACGGGGACATAAGCTGTCTTCAAAGATATTTTTGCGACTGCTTGCACGACTACGTCGTCCCACGTTCCATAGAAGTCGGAGTACTGCGTGCCCTTACATTTTCCATCGTTGCTTATGCTTCCAGCCATGGTGATACTGTAGGAGGAAGTCTGGTTGACTCGGATTCCGTCGATTAAGACTCTCGCTCCAAGTGAAAGAGTACCGTCACGAAACATTCTTGTGCACTGTGCATGTCCGGTTTCATGCATATAATCGGCTCGTCCATTATGTACGACAGAAACGTGTGAATGCATGCCACAATAATATATTATTCTTGAAAGTTCAACTTTGCACTGCATTATATACGCATGATTATAGTCGGAAAGCTGCAGGAGTTGGATATAAGTTTCCGTAGAGTTCGGAATTTTATGTGGAAGGTTACACTCTCCAACATCCAACAGCGATACCGAGGTTATATTTAAATGTCGCCCGCCGCAATCGAACCCAAGAAGAGCGAGGGAGGTTTGCGTAGTAATTAACAATATTAAATGATACATCATTCTGTAAGTAAAGAAATCAGAGTTTATTGTTTACACGTTTTCAGATTTCTGTTTCATTTGTTGTATCATACATTGTTATAGTCATTATTTTTTTATCAATACAATCATATAAGAGTTCTGCTATGTTACATGGATCATGTCCTTTGTTTCTTAATACAGTACATATTATTAAGTAATCTATAAAGCAAATAGTGCAATTTTTAATTGAAGTGTTTTCTACTATGTCATATCCACAATTATGACATTTTTCCTCTTCGAATTTATCACTGAATATGCCGTGGAATTTTATAATTTCACATGTTTGAAATCTGCCCATAATTAATCGGAAGCAAGGTACACAGTATCTATTTTCCTCAGCCTTAACATGATACGTTTTATAGCATTGAAAAGTAAAGAGCCCGGGGCAGTGTGTTAGAAAATAATGCAGTTTTGGTTTATAAGGTTTCGGCCTACACATTTTTATTGATTTTCGTGACTTATTGCGAATATATATATATATGTGCGGTGTATGTAAATGTGACTATTAATAAAAACCTTGCGACCAGGCCAAGCTCAGATCTGCAATCCCTCCAAGGAGTGGATTCTTCTACTGAAAAGATATGCAGACTGTGATATATATATATATCTTCTTAATTTAAAGCTTACATATTATTTTCTTAATTTAAGGTTTACGTATAATGTGATCTTATAGTATGTGCATATAAATGTTTTTACTTATATATGATAATGTATATAAAAAGAGTGAGTAGTATATATATTTCTTATATTATTATTTTTTCTTTTCAACTTTCCCCCTTTTTTTTTTTGTATATCTGTTTTTCTTAGTTTTCCATTTCATCAGTATCGTCATATATTGTTAATTTGATAGTATCTTTAGTGATGCTATCATATAATATTTCTTTAATATTGTTAGTATCAAACCCCCTTTCTCTTAATATTATACATATTGCTAAATAATCTATAAAGCAGATTGTGCAGTTTTTAATTGATGTATTCCTTAGTAAATCAGTTCTACAAATAAGGCACTGTTCCGTTTCAAATGTTCGATTACTTATTCCGTGAAATTTAACAATAAAAAACGTACGGTAGTTGCCCTGGATTTGTGCGAAGCAACTAGAGCAATATCTTCTTCCTTCTGCTTTAATATATAAAGCCTTATAGCACTTATAAATGAAAAGACCGTGACAATGAGTTAAAAGAAAATGGGGTTTAAATTTATATGGCTTAGGTCTACACATTTTTAATGATTTATAATAACTATATGGGTATATATATATGTATGTATTAACAAGAACTGAATGACCAAGTCAGCGATTTCTTCTAAGAGTTCATCACTGAAAGAAAAATACATATATATATATTTATATTAAAGTATATGTATATATCTAAGTACGTTCTATTAATAGGATGATAAAACTTATTATGTTATAATTTATGATTGTAATCTTATAACTATTATTCTTATTGTATAGTATATATATTCTTTATATATTAATTTATTTTATATTTTATTTTAATCCTCATTTATTATTAGTATTACAGGGTCTTCATAATCATAAATATTCTGGTGTTGTTGTTCTATTTCGATGATGAATTCAAGATATCGATTGGCACATGGATTGCAATGAACTATAGGTCGAATTGTTTCTAGGTAATTTTCACAAATGTAGCATTTACTTCTATTAAATCTTGTGCCGTCTACACAATGGTGTTTCTTGAATTCTTCGTAGTAAGGCTTTACGGATTCCAAAAGCAATGTATCGTAGCATCTAGGGCATAAAATGATATGCATATTATCTATTTTTTTATAAAAGCGTGTTTTAATACATTGTACTATATATAGTCTTTGAAGCGCTTCTGCAGGACGAGATGAGGAGTGTGATTGTGAAGGGGTTGAGGAGTTCTGTGACGAGTAACACATCTTATATTCTTTTATTAGGGCACTAATAGTATCGAGAACCGCTCACGTGTAATATGAGTGGATTAGGGATAGTGTTAAGGTCGATGTGTCTCTCATCGCAGTTCAACAAAAATTCTAAATATTTCAGAAGGCACTCATCGCATTGGTACATAAGTCTGGTTATTGTGATATTGGCGTTGCAACGTGCACAAATGATTTCGCGAAACCGTTCACCAGAAATCATGTGGTAACACTATCCATTCGTATTGACTTTGATATTGCGGTTGGAAAAGGCTATAACATTGGGTACAGTATGCGAATCCTGAGGCTATGTGTCGGTACCCAAGGGATTTAGTGCATCGTGTGATCGATAGTAATGAGAATAGGTCGGTATTAGGCTGTAATGCTGTGCTGAATTGTAGCCCTGTAGATTGGCCTTGCGAGTTCATTCTATAAAGAGAAAAAGGGTAGTGCAGAAAGGGAAATTGACCGGTTTTTATTTATTCAAAGTATCCATGTATACGAACTAACACAGATTCTTCTGTATCAGTTTGTTCCTCGTCTTCTTCTAAATTTGTTAAGTAAGAAAAATATGTATCATGACATAGAAGGCATTCTCTTAATGATCTCAATGTGACTAAAGGTACTTTACATATTTTGCATATTATTGGCTCATAATAACTTGTGATTATAAGATAATGGCATTTAAAATATTTATAAAACCATTTATAATATTCAGAAGGTAAAAAGTGGTAACATTTTGTACAAATCAGATTTCCATGTTTGATATGGGAAAATCCGATAGCTCTAACGCACCATGTAATGTCTAATCGCTGTTGTACTTGTGAGAAAGCAGGTGATGATTTGTATATGGGATTTATTGTTGGTCGTTGGCGATGCCAACACATCTGAAACCAAAAATTTAGACTTAATGTATTTCATCCTGGCTCTATATGAGCGATTTTCAATTTATCCGCGTGGACAATTTTCGTAGTATTTTTGAATGAAATTTTAATATTGTTTTTCGGTAGTATTTCAAGTATTTCAAAAGGTCCAATATATTGGTCTGAGAATTTACCCTTATTCGGTTCTTTTAATAAAAATACATAATCTCCTTGTTTAAATTCTCGTACATGAGTACGTTTGTCATAATAATATTTACTTTTGGTTTTGGATTGTATTAAGTTTTGTTGTGCTTCTTCTTGCGTGTCACGCAATCGATTGAATAGGTTTGTTAAATATTCAGTGTATGTAGGGTCTATATTTTCCTCTATAATAGTATTAGACGAAGGTAATCGCGCTATTTTTCCGAAGATTAGTTCAAAAGGGGAAAATTTTGTGCTCTCGTGTATACTTGTATTATATGAAAACATGGCTAAAGCGATATGATCATCCCAGTTCGAGTCTTTATTAAATTGTGTTTTTAAATATTCCGTTAAAACGTGATGAGATCTTTCTATCGATCCGTTAGACTGGGGGTGATAAGCAGTTGTGCGGTATTGTTTAATTCTGAATTTTTTTGCTAAGTTCTTCATCAAGGCGGTTAGGAAATTGGATCCTTGATCGGTTAGAATGGCTTGGGAGGCTCCATAAATACAAATAAAATTTTTCGTAAAGGCGTCTGCTATGGTTAATGACGTGGCTTCTTTTAAGGGTACTGCGACTGAATATTTTGTCAATAAATCTTGTATCGTGAGTATGTAAATATTTCCATTATCGGATATGGGTAATGGGCCTACAATGTCCATTGATATTTTGTCGAAAGCTGATCCGGGAGTGTCGGTTATTATCATTGGTTGTTTTGTTTTTATTCTTGTTAATTTTTTTAATTGACAAGTCCGACAATTTCGAATAAAATTTTGAATGTCTTTTTTCATCGTATTCCAATAATAATAAGATCTTAATCTGTTATAGGTTTTAATTATTCCTTTGTGGCCGCCAATTGCTGAGTCATGATATTCACGGATAAGGGAAGATCTTTCTTCTATATTTGGCGTTTGAATAATATCTTTACATATAGTTATGCAAATATTTATGTCATTCATATGTTTGATCAATTGTGATTCTACATAAGCCCATGGGACATTGTCAAAAAAATTAGTTTTCTTTATTGAAATGGATTCTAATTGCAATTCTTGTACGACATCCAGCAATGATTTGATACAGTTTTTTATATTATCCGGTTCTATTAAAGTGCGGTGGTTAAGTTTTAGGGGTAATGATATTAGAGTTTTTGAACGTATTGCATTTATTTTTGCCCTTTCATAAGTTATATCCTTATACACGGGTAAAAGGTTGGCTTCCTGTAGTTCTTTTGCTCCGTTATCGAAAGGTTCACCTTTTAATGTTATAAAAATTATATAGTTATCATTATGTTTTAGCAATCTATCTCGGCTTATTCGGGCTTTGACCTTATGCTTGGTAGGTACTTCCACGTAGGGTACATTGTCAGCGGATATTAATTCATCGTCACTTTCTTCGCTACTTGTTTCCAGGTCTTCATTACTAATTATGCTTTCGTTCTCGTCACTATTATATTCTTCAATAGTTAGGGGTTCTGTTACAGGTGTATCTACATGTGTTAACAAGAAGGTATCTTCGTTTATTTCCTCTTCGGTCACAGGTGAAGGACTATGGGGGTTAATTTCTACATTGGTTTGAATCAGAGGTTGACGGGCTGAGAATAAAGATTCATCAGAATCGGAATCAGGGTCTGGAGGAAGAGGATGAGTTTTCTTAAAAGGTAAGATTT
Organism: Anoplolepis gracilipes; assembly: GCF_047496725.1. Classification (NCBI taxonomy): domain Eukaryota; kingdom Metazoa; phylum Arthropoda; class Insecta; order Hymenoptera; family Formicidae; genus Anoplolepis; species Anoplolepis gracilipes. The sequence goes on along the minus strand of NC_132978.1, from coordinate 5,849,927 downwards.
TAACGGTTGGGTTTCTAGATAGTGCATCGGCATTATTATTTAGTGTTCTCTTTTTATATTGTATATTGTAATCATATTCAGCTAATTTGATTCTCCATTTTAAAAGTCTCGAAGAAGGATCTTTAATAGAATGTAGCCATACTAGTGGTTTATGGTCTGTCACGATAATAAATTTAGTACCGTATAAATAAGGTCTAAAATGGTTTGTACAGTATACCATTGCTAAACATTCTTTTTCGATAGTTGAATAATTTTGTTCTGCTTTATTAAGTACTCTTGATGTATATGCGATGGGAAGATCTTTTCCGATTGGTCCCTGACTTAATACTCCGCCGATTGCATATCCGGATGCGTCAGTAGTTAAATTAAAAGGTTTGCTAAAATCGGGATATTGTAGTATTGGTTTGGTACATAATTGTTCTTTGAGATTATTAAAAGCGTATTCTTGATCTTTTTGCCATTTGAAACAGTTGGTTTTCTTAAGCAAATCAGTTAAAGGTTTAGCGATTTTTGAGAAATTTGGAATAAATCGCCGATAGTATCCAACTAATCCGAGAAACTGTTTTATGTTTTTAGGATTTTTGGGGGAAGGAAAATTATGAACAGCTGTGACCTTTGTAGGGTCAGGTCGTACGCCATCGGATCCGATAATATGACCGAGGTAAGCTACTTCTCGTCGCAAAAATTCGCATTTGTCGGGTTGTAATTTTAAATTAGCTTCACGTAATCTTTTTATTAGTTTGTTAAATTTCACCTCATGTTCTTTTAAAGATCGTGCATAAATGACTATATCATCCATGTAAACAAAAAGTTCATTACCTTGTAACCCAGATAGGACATTATCCATTAATCTTTGAAATGTTGCAGGGGCATTTTTCAGTCCAAAAGGCATTCGCTTAAATTGATAATGGCCGTAAGGGGTGGAGAATGCTGTTTTGGGAGCGTCATTTGGATTCATGGGTATCTGGTGGAATCCTGAAGCGAGGTCAAGAACGGAAAAATATTTAGCGCTTCCTAATTGATCAAGTATGTCGGTTATGTTAGGAAGAGGGTAAGCGTCTCCTATTGTTTTTTCATTTAGAGTGCGGTAATCAATAACCATTCTCCATTTTTTATTTCCAGATGAGTCGGGTTTCTTAGGAACTATCCACACTGGTGAATTATAAGGCGAGAGTGAACATTCTATCATGTCGTCTCTCAGTAATTTAGTAACTTGTTTATCTATTTCTTCTTTGTGCATGGGAGGAAACCGGTATTGCTTGGTGTGGATTGGAAAGTCGTCTGTAGTGTAAATGGAGTGGTGAGTCACGTGTGTGGTTCCTAGCTTATCGTCGGGTAAGTGGAATCTGTCTAGATTATTGGAGATTAATGTTTTAAGATTAGTCTTTTCTTCCTCATTTAAGTGTTCTAATCTTAGGAGTTGTAGAGTAAGTTCCGCACGTTCTGGCGGCGTTTCAAAAAATATTTCTTCTGACTGAGACGGATTTTGGTTTAAAGGATAGTTCGCGCTTATCTGATGATGCCCTCGGGAATCGATAACACCGCAAAAACTTCCGTGAGACGTAGGAAAATTAACTTCGTCTTCCTCAGAAGAAGAAGTGGGTTGACAAGTGGAGTCAAGATCAGTGATACAATGACCAGAGGCCTCGGATGACCCTAAGGTTCCGTTGGCTTCACAAGGAGAATATTGATTCTCTTGGATGTCGATGGTATCAAATTCTTGCAATGGAAATGAAGGAATTTCTATTTCATACTCTTCATTAGTAGTATTAAAAAGAGGCAAATGGGCCTTGCCATGAATATTAGAGACTAATGCGTCTCCGAGGTATATTCCTTTTATAAAAGTTATTAATGGAAGATATCCTGTTTTTATTTCAAGATTCGTGATTTTAATAAAGAAGGGGGTAACTGATCTTGGTTTGACATTGACATGTTCAGTCTTGTCAAACGGAATGGATGTATTTTCTAGAAGTAAGTGCTTTGTTTTAAAATCAACATTTGTATTTCGATCTTTTAAAAATGGGTTGCCAAGAATTCCATGCTGCAAAAAGAGTATATCGTCGGGGACTACATGAAATTCTGTTTGTTTTCCCAGTAATGAAATGTGAATAGCACCTAATGTTTTTATGGGTTCGGATGCTATTCCTTGCAATAATTGGATATTTTCTTTATCCGAAAAAATGTGAGAATTAATATATTGTTTTTTTATTAAATTCAGATCAGAGCCTGAGTCTATCATAAAAGTGCATATTTCTTTTAAATCGAGAGATGACAAGGTGACGGTAGGGGCGCAGGTGCTTCCTGCAAAACGATGCTTATTTACTTTTGTGTTTCCAGATTTTGACTGTCCAGCTCTGCGAATCGTACGACTCGAGAGGGGAGTGGGCGTTCCTGTTGAACAGCGTCCCGGTGAACGCCTCCTTGGACCGGAGCGCTCTGACCGTTTCCCTGGTTATCAAGGGGTTGACTAGAAGAACTCGTCCCTTCTGTAAGTGATTTCTTATATGCTAATTTTCGACATTCAGTAATTAAGTGTCCCGGGGATTTGCAATAACGACATATTTTTTCAGTAGGGCAATTCGGACCAGGTTGTCCAGGAATTAAAGGTTTAATAAAAGGGGCATTATTATTACGCGTATCATATACTCTAGGTGTAGTAATGGGAGTAGCCGTTGGGCTGCGTGATGGATTCTGGAGGATGTGGGGCGTATAAGTAGGGTCTGCACGAGGAATTAATGTGGGTCGTGTGGGGAAAGCAGCTCTTTTGCGCTGATTTTCGGTTTCTAAAGTTTTACTTAATTGAATGGCTCCAACGATCGCATCTTCGAGGCAATAATATCCTTCTAGCTTAACACGAATCAATAATTCCGGCGGAAGGCCGTTAATAAAACTTTCTAAAGCTCTTGTTTCAATATTATAGCGAAGTTGTTCGCTCAAATTACCGTGAATTGTCAGTTCTCCATCTATAATGGCGGATCTTAATTCTTTAACTCTCTCTATATAATCAAAAATATTTTCATTCGGTTTCATGTAAACATTAGCGAGTTCCCCACGATATTGGTCAACCGATTTATTAGGACCAAATACTCTTTTTAGTCGATTAGTTAGATTATGATATTCTATTCCGTCAAATTATGATATTCTATTCCTTCTATTGCTGCGTACGCATGTCCTTGTAGTTTGTTTACTATTAGTGGTAATAAAAATTCCTCTTGCCAGGAAGGGATCAGATTTAATGCTCGTTCGCATGTTTTACAGAACTGAAATACGGACATCTTATGGCCGTCATATTTGGGAATGGAGTCAATGATGTCTTTAATACGAATGGGAGAGGCTAATTGGATATGGTCCATATTCAGAGGGGCATTTCTTGAAACGGGTGGAGGAGGAAGATTGCCATTGTTAACTGGAGATTTCGGGATTGCATTATCAGGCAAAGTATTATTATTATCTTGTTGAGGCAAACTTCTTATGTAATCTTGTACATGTAGATTAGACAAGCCTTGTTGTCGCATTTTGGATACCTTTTGTTCTAGATTGTTTAATTGATTTGGTAAGGTTTTTAAAGAGGAAACTTCTTGTCTTAATGAGCTTAATATTGAAGTGAGACTGTTTATGTCAACAGCAGCATTTTGTTCAGCGTCAAATTTTTCTCTCAAAGATTCAAATTCTTTCTGTTGCGTATTTAAAGCAGTTTGTTGTTCCCGTACGAGTTTTTCTTTATTCCGTAATTGTTGCATCATAACCTCAATTTCGGCTTGTTGTTTTTGTAAAGGAGTAATAATAGTAGTATCACTATCACTATGTTCAGAAGCAGTTCTGGAGGATCGAGTATTCATGATTCAAAATTATCGTTATAGGTCAAGTCTTTTAGGCGAGAATTTCTTACTAGAATGATTTATTCTTTCAGAAATCCAATATAGTCATCCCACCGCTGCCACCAATTTTTGTTACGTGCTCGCACGTCTCGCGATCCACTGTTATCGTCCACCTCAGTGTCAATACCAGGGTTGCTCTCTATTTAGTTTTTTAGGGCAACCTGTTTAAACCGGCTATACCCAGGGAGCCGCCGAGAGCTAAGTCTTGACCCTTTTGATAATCAGGGGATTTTTTTACTGATCGGGAACCACTACAATTGAAGCTTGGTTCATAAGCTCAATAATAATATCGTCTAAATTATAAATAATGTTTTCTTTATTTTCTTCCAAAAATTGTATTAATATTTCTAGTATAGTGTCAGGTTCTTGGGAAGAATTTTGTTGTATTTCAGCGTCGGTTACTCTTGGTTTCATTGATTATCAATTTATTTGAGGCTAATATAGAGAGATAGAGATAAAAATTTTATGTTCGTTATGAGTACTTATTGAGTGTATTGTAGATATTGAAAATTTAAATTTCTATGATCAATGATTCTTTGACACCCGGTATATGAGATGTGTATATAGGGTGGCTCTAAAGTAGGATTTTGTCTTTATTATTTAGTAATGACTGTTAAGAATTATCCTAGCTTATTATTTAAGAAATTCTATAACTCTTATAATTAATTCATTTAATTAATTATTATAGGGACTGATTTGGAGAGGCGAGATTAAGGACAGATTATCATCATTTCAAGTCCTTTATAATGGAATTGGTTCGATCTTCCCAGGATGAACCAGTAAGAACAAGATGGCTGACGTTTTATAAACAAATGGAAATATTTTGTAACCAATTAAGGATGAGTTTACTAAATTTTGGTTATAAGATATACAGGGTGTACTGCATAAAATAAACCAGTTAAAGTAGTACCTTTACAGGTGCAAAATTGTGATTTATTGAATAGCAAAATCCTAAAGTCGTCTTAATTTAGTTCAAGTTTTGCATAAATCTTAGTTTAGAGGTAATAAGAAGTTTTAAGGGTATTTGGGATCATTAGGTCCGGAAATAAAAAATTTCAAAATGGCGGTCAAAATGTGTAAAATTGGCTAAAAAGTGTATTCTCAAAGTTTCAAGCAAATTGGAAATTTTGTTAATTATTTATTTATTTTGTAATAAAATTTTATGGTTTTTTATTGTTATTACATAACGTTATTGTTAATTAATCATGAGGAGGAAAATTTGTTAGAAATTATTAATTTACAAGTAGGATAGGATAACTGAGACAATTTCTAACTTTGATCTCCAATAGATTCGTTGTTATTTGATTTTACAAGTAATTTGTAAATTAAATTATGTAAGAAAAATAATATTTTGTAATTACAAAGGAGTCTAATTATAATAATTTGACTAAAATTTTGATGAGAAAAATATGATATCGTTTGTAAATTATTGTTAGTTAACAAATGGATTGTTTATAAGTATATGTGTATGGAGGGTTTTAACAATTACCTTAATGTGCAAATGTATGTTAAAATTATTATCTTAACATGTCACTTGATTGTTTATTTATAAACAAATTGACTCGGTTTTATTATAAATTGAGAAGAAGGGGATGAAAACTTTCTCAATATGATTTGTTAATTGCTTGATATGAATTAAAATATAATTTTGAACAAGTTATACTCGTATAGTAATGAGTATGAGAAAGAATTGATTATTTTTAATTATGTAGGGGATTTTGTGACTCATGAATACTTTGAATGGATTTCCTTATTTAATAATAAAATGATAATAATATGCTAAATAATAATAATGTGTTGAATAAGGTATGTTTTAATTTTTGTGTTTTTTTTTTTTTTTTTTTTTTTTTCAAGGGAGGATGGTGTACAAATAAATAAATTTACACTGGAATATGATTAATTAGAGGCCGGTGCTATTATTTATTTAAAAAGTCACCGTCTCTGATGGAGAAGGAAAGTGGTAGTTATAAGAAGGATGCTCCTTATGACATTATTTATTAAGATAAGTATCGCGGATCTTTCTTTTATATATATATATATATATGTTTCTATTTATTTATTTGTTCCTTTGTCATAATTAGAAAAATTAATAATTAGTAATTTAATGTTAATCTATAAATAAGGTTAAAATTCATTGTTTTGGAAAGATTCTTATTAATACTTTATTTGTCTAAAAGCTTATTATGAAGATTTATTGTTATAGTTAATTATTTAGTGAAGTATAGATATATATATATATATATATATATATATATATATATATATGTATACGTAGCTACTTTATACGTGAGTTATATCTAGGAGCTAAGGGAGGAACAGTTTATTGTATGAACAGTAATATATATATATGTGTACTTACAGTTGTATTAACTATTACTATGTTTTATTTATTATAATATATATATATATATATATATATATATATATATATATATATGTGTATAATGAAATTTTTACGTATTTTATATTTGAAATAATATTATTAAATGATAGAAAAAATGCTTTAATATAGTGAAAGCAATTGCAAATAAAATTTTCTAAAAATTTTATTATAATTTTAATGATTATAAGATAAAGTAGTAATATGGTTACTAATGTGTAATTAAAATAATGTTGAATTAAAATAATATTAAGAGATAAAAAAAGGAGAAAAAATGTGTGTATATATATATTTATATGTGTGTGTGACTTACTTTAAAGTATTTTATTGTTATGAGTTTTCCTGTGTCTTCTCACGTGCTGTTCTTCGTGGATCAGATTCGAGGATGTCTGCGACAGAGATCTCAGGAGGAAATAGTTCAATCTGCGCCAGTGGTCCGGGCCATCCAATGAACTCCGGGCCATCCAATGAACTCGAAGGTTCTTCGGGTGCTGGGGATGTCAACTGGCTCTAAGGCCTGTCACGTCCAGCGCCTCCGCTTGACACCAGTCGCCGTCCGTTGACTCCATACGTCACCTGTTAAGTAGACTTAGTAAGCGTTAAGCACCTATAAAATTCTTTTATTTTCTTTTTTCTTTTTATATATATATATATATATATATATAGTTGTTATCAAAAATAGATTAAGCCGATAAATACCTTTTATTATGTTTCCGGCTAGAACATCCTTCTTTTTTCTCTCTTTCTCTTCTTTTTCTTCTCTTTTCTTGTTTTATCCCCATCACTGGTTCTCCCCTATCACCTACCTAAAAATGAAGGAAAATAATTAATTAGTTGTCCAATGAAAATTCTTACCTATTTACCGGCCACCCGGTATATCACCTTCTGGTCCGCCTCCTCAACACCTGAAAAAGGGAAGAGAAACGACCAAGTCGGTCGAACATCTTAATTTTATTATAATTACCCATTTAATTCTGTCACTCTAGTCGCAGTACCTGAAAAATAAAAAGGAAACATAATATTAAGTACGCGTCGATAGAATAACGTAAATTAAGTAATAGCGATAATATAAACCAATGTTCACTCCACCTCGTCGTCACCACTCTTACTAAACACAAACATACACGTACACGCACCGGCATAAATGGTGTCCGTCGGTAAATGTGTATGTACGTACGTGTATGACAACCGAGAGCGTTACATACACATGCAGCGCGTACGTACGTGTCACTTGAAGCGCGGCGGAGTTCATGCAGCGGAGGAGAAAAAAGTGGGAGGCAATTCGATGTTGCATCCTTAGCGCAAGCCGCACGATCGAGAGAGAAAGCATGACAAGACGTGATGCCGATTAGTGGTGTCCTGTAGCACTGCCTCACTCACTCTACGCTTGAATGCAGGAGGAATGAGCGAGAGAGCTATAGGACACCGCGTTGTCTCTATATGCGTCTCGTTCGCTCTCGCGCTTATATCATGCTTTCTTTTTTATTCTTTCAAGAAACGTGGCTGAACTCTGCGCATCGAATGCCGGCATTCGTAAAATTATAATTATAATTATATTATATTAAAATATTAGAAGTTCGGTTTCACATATATCAAAAAAATATGATTATTCTAATTAAATATTAATTTATTTATGATTGCGTATTTTTTTTTCTATTTATGTAAAAAAATTTGCTAAAAAATATATATATACATGTATCATTATGAGTAATTTTGAGATTCACTAGAACAGTAATTGTAAACTTGCATCCGTTTGTAATTAAATTTATAATTACTTATAAATAAACGTGTAGAAATGATAATTCGTGATATAAAATATTTTTCGTAATTGTATTATTACAAAACTCAAATTTTAAATTCTCGATAAAAAATTTCTTATGTATAGTTATACAGAATTGAATATTATTATACAGGATTCAACACAATTGTGTAAAAATATGTATAATTATTATAGATGACACCGTATAAAACGTTACGTATATTTATATATAAATGGATTGATAGCTGCAATTAGAATTATGTATATGTAAGCTTATACATACTTATACACAATGCCTGCAACATTTTATTTATAATTATTAATAATTATATATAATCATATATAAAATGGACAAATTTCGTATATAAATTTGTATAATTAGATACGACTATTTTTGTCTGATTATATATACAAATTTTTTACCGGGTTTATAACACAATATCGATATCTGATCGAATTCATGGTTTGTCACAAATGAACCAACGAGCATTTAACTGTAAATTTACAATACTTATATAAAAATGTAACTAATTTAGGGAAAATAACGTTATGCTGCGTAATATTACAAAAATTCAGATATCTTCATAAAAAAGTTTTTTAAATATTAATGATTAAATTATACATATATTAATATTAAATATTAATTTAAAGTAAATTAAAAACTCTATTTATTTTCTCTCTTTTTTTATTTATTTCCATAAATACATATATATATATATTTTTACATATAATTATATATAAAATATAAAATAAAAAAAAAAAAATATATATATATATATATATAGAGAGAGAGAGAATTTATATATAAAAAATATTATATATATATATATAATTATATAGAATTATATATACTGTTACGTCCGTGTCAGCTGTGAGGAAATCGATATATCGATCGGTCAAAAGTTTGAAAAAAAAAAAAAAAAAAGTTGTATGGTTTCGAGGGGGCCATAAGATGGTATTATTGGTTTGACCTTGAAAAGTGTTTTGAAGGTCACGTAAAGGTCACTTCAAGTTTTTTAAATGGAACACCCTATATATTTTTACATATTCTTGTAGCTCATCTCGAGAGCTTTCCAAAACACTTATGACAAAGTATTTTTCATTAAGTATTTTTTGAGTTATAAGGCTTCAAAGTTGCAGTATTTTGACATAAAATACAAGATATCTCGTAAAATATTCATTTTTTTATTATTTTACTCTAATACTTTTATACACAGAATAACGAGACGAATCAATTGGCATAATTAAAACACATAATTATGTTAAAGTAAAAATCTGAATTTGCAACTACAGTTACACATTTTTACTTTAACATAATTATGTGTTTTCTTTACACCAATTGATTCGTCTCATTATTCTGTGCATAAAAGTATTAGAGTAAGATAATAAAAAAATGAATATTTTACGAGATATCTTGTATTTTATGTCAAAATACTGCAACTTTGAAGCCTTATAACTCAAAAAATACTTAATGAAAAATACTTTGTCATAAGTGTTTTGGAAAGCTCTCGAGATGAGCTATAAGAATATGTAAAAATATATAGGGTGTTCCATTTAAAAAACTTGAAGTGACCTTTACGTGACCTTCAAATCACTTTTCAAGGTCAAACCAATAATACCATCTTATGGCCCCCTCGAAACCATACAACTTTTTTTTTTTTTTTTTCAAACTTTTGACCGATCGATATATCGATTTCCTCACAGCTGACACGGACGTAACAGAATATATAATTCTATATAATTATATATATATATATAATATTTTTTTTTATTTTATATTTTATATATAATTATATATAAAAATATATATATGTATTTATGAAAATAAAAAAGAAAGAAAATAAATAGAGTTTTTAATTTACTTTAAATTAATATTTAATATTAATATATGTATAATTTAATCATTAATATTTAAAAAAATTTTATGATAATATCTAAATTTTTGTAATATTATATATATATATATATAAGACCTATTTATATATATATATATATATATATATATATATATATATATATATATATATATATATATATATATATATAAATAGGTCTTTATATTTGTCTCACTCATACGAACAATGCCGTTTCTCTTTTCTTTTTATTTATTCTTTCTTTATTGATGCATTACTAGGAGACCGCGTTTTTCAACTTTTTATTTCCTTTCTATTTTTGTTTTATTAAATTATTTATCGTGGTGCCATAGCGAAGAACGCATTAATTATCGCGATAAGTGTTACGATGCCTCAAAACTTGTGTCCTGAGATACGAGGTCGCATCGTCGGACAGTGGCAGGCCGGAAGAACAGTAGCGGAAATCGCTGCTGCGATTCCGTGCTCTGACAAAACTGTTCGACGATGGATACAACGATTTGCCGATGGTGGTGATCATGCTTTGCATGATCATCGTCAGCATAATCGTAGGCGTCGTAAAACCAGGGCGGAAGAAGATGAGGCTATCGTTGCCGCAGCAGTTGAGCAGCCCTTCGGCGCTGTCCAAGAGGCTCTCAACGCGGCAAACGTCCAAGTATCGGATCGGACCGCCCGGCGACGTCTGAACGAAGCTGGGTTACATTGTTACCGTCCAGCCCACAAAATTCCGCTGACTCCTGTTCATCGGGAGCAGCGCATCGCGTTCGCTTTGGAGAACCTGGTGACGAGCCGTGAGGAGTGGGAGGCTGTGATCTGGACCGATGAAAAGGTCTTTGTATCATCTGTCGACCGCACACCTCATGTATGGCGACCAAGAGATCAAAGGTTGCATCCGAACCATGTTGTGCCTCTTCACAAAAGTGGAAGGATTTCGTGTGGAATGTGGGGCTGGATTTCGGGAACTGCAATCGGCGAATTGGTGCAAATTCCCTCGCGGATGAACTCTGCGGACTATATTCGCATACTGGAGGATGTTCTTCTTCCTTCAGTACGCGCAATCTATCCCGCAGAGGATGTACCAGTTATCCGGTTAGTGCAGGATAACTCCGGAGTCCATACTTCACATGAAACACGGGCATGGTTTCGGGATCATCCGGAGATTCAATTGGTCAACTGGCCTGCACGTTCACCAGATCTAAATTTAATCGAAAATGTCTGGGCACAAATGGTTCAACGATGGGAACCAAGACGGGAGAGGACGGTAGCAGCGTTAGTCAACCATGCGAGAGAAGTCTGGGAAGGGCTTCGGCATCGACCAGACTTTCTCGCAAACTTGATTGACTCGATACCAAATCGACTCAATCAAGTTATTGACCGGGACGGATACTGGACAAATTACTAATGAAATGCAGCTTCCGCGCTTGTCCCACGATCGGCCCTTTTCAGGGCCAATAAAACTTTCACACCGCGAGGAGAAGCGTCTATAGGCGTCTCACTCGTTCGTATACTCTGTATATATATATATATATATATACAGAGTATACGAACGAGTGAGACGCCTATAGACGCTTCTCCTCGCGGTGTGAAAGTTTTATTGGCCCTGAAAAGGGCCGATCGTGGGACAAGCGCGGAAGCTGCATTTCATTAGTAATTTGTCCAGTACTCTGTATATATATATATATATATATATATATATATATATATATATATACAGAGTATACGAACGAGTGAGACGCCTATAGGACGCGTATACTCTGTATATATATACAGAGCATATATATATATATATATATATATGTATATGCTCTGTATATATATATATGCTCTGTGTATATATATATATATATATATATACAAAGCATATATATATATATGCTCTGTATATATATATATATATATATGTATATATATATATAGAGTATATATATATATGTATATGCTCTATGTATATATATATATATATATATATAGTGTTACGTCCGAAAGCAGACTCGTCTTCTTGCGACGCTCGTTTTTTTTCAAACTTTTGACCGATCGATATATCGATTTCCTCACAGCTGACACGGACGTAACAGTATATATAATTCTATATAATTATATATATATATATAATATTTTTTATATATAAATTCTCTCTCTCTCTATATATATATATATATATATATTTTTTTTTTATTTTATATTTTATATATAATTATATGTAAAAATATATATATATATGTATTTATGGAAATAAATAAAAAAAGAGAGAAAATAAATAGAGTTTTTAATTTACTTTAAATTAATATTTAATATTAATATATGTATAATTTAATCATTAATATTTAAAAAACTTTTTTATGAAGATATCTGAATTTTTGTAATATTACGCAGCATAACGTTATTTTCCCTAAATTAGTTACATTTTTATATAAGTATTGTAAATTTACAGTTAAATGCTCGTTGGTTCATTTGTGACAAACCATGAATTCGATCAGATATCGATATTGTGTTATAAACCCGGTAAAAAATTTGTATATATAATCAGACAAAAATAGTCGTATCTAATTATACAAATTTATATACGAAATTTGTCCATTTTATATATGATTATATATAATTATTAATAATTATAAATAAAATGTTGCAGGCATTGTGTATAAGTATGTATAAGCTTACATATACATAATTCTAATTGCAGCTATCAATCCATTTATATATAAATATACGTAACGTTTTATACGGTGTCATCTATAATAATTATACATATTTTTACACAATTGTGTTGAATCCTGTATAATAATATTCAATTCTGTATAACTATACATAAGAAATTTTTTATCGAGAATTTAAAATTTGAGTTTTGTAATAATACAATTACGAAAAATATTTTATATCACGAATTATCATTTCTACACGTTTATTTATAAGTAATTATAAATTTAATTACAAACGGATGCAAGTTTACAATTACTGTTCTAGTGAATCTCAAAATTACTCATAATGATACATGTATATATATATTTTTTAGCAAATTTTATTACATAAATAGAAAAAAAAATACGCAATCATAAATAAATTAATATTTAATTAGAATAATCATATTTTTTTGATATATGTGAAACCGAACTTCTAATATTTTAATATAATATAATTATAATTATAATTTTACGAATGCCGGCATTCGATGCGCAGAGTTCAGCCACGTTTCTTGAAAGAATAAAAAAGAAAGCATGATATAAGCGCGAGAGCGAACGAGACGCATATAGAGACAACGCGGTGTCCTATAGCTCTCTCGCTCATTCCTCCTGCATTCAAGCGTAGAGTGAGTGAGGCAGTGCTACAGGACACCACTAATCGGCATCACGTCTTGTCATGCTTTCTCTCTCGATCGTGCGGCTTGCGCTAAGGATGCAACATCGAATTGCCTCCCACTTTTTTCTCCTCCGCTGCATGAACTCCGCCGCGCTTCAAGTGACACGTACGTACGCGCTGCATGTGTATGTAACGCTCTCGGTTGTCATACACGTACATACACATTTACCGACGGACACCATTTATGCCGGTGCGTGTACACATCACCATAGACACACGCATCGAGAATTAACCACCACCCGGTATAACAAAAATATAAGGTAAATCTATATAACAAGCTAAAATCACGCAAGGAAAGAGATCGTAATTGCGAATAAGCGGAAATACAACTCCCGATACATGTTCACCTTAATAAATTGACACCCGGTATATAAACTAACATTGTCATATTATCCAAACATTAGTATAAAATAGTGTTTAACAACCGACCGATTCATTTGGTTAAATTCCATAAACTTCATATAATAAACTCCGATCGGTACTTTCGGGACACCCTGTATATGAACTTTCATTAATTATTAAAACTGAGCAAGCCAAGTAACTCGTGTGCAATTGCAACTTCCTATGCACAGTCTAAATCACTTTTCTCAATATATCAAAAGTTGTCGCAACATCGAAAAGCACCCAATTTTTAACGGTTTAAACATCACATAAAAAACCCGCCCAGTGACCTTAATTAAATATTTCCTGGCGCCTTGGCTCATAAGGAACCAAAAAAGGTAGCAACTTATAGGGCTACAGCCCCGCCATAAAAAGTTAAGCGCACATTGTTATAGACCCATTTTACTTCAGGAACACCTCATATTTTCAACTTTAATAATTTATTTATCTTAATCCGCACCTCCAATATATAATTATGCCTTCACTATTAAATGCAGTTTTATATCCCAAAGCCGAATTAATACCACAATAACGTACATGTCTAACGATTCTGTCACCCAAATATAATAACTTGTCAATTTTACTCATATTCCACCGTAGCGCAGTGATTTCAGTAAATTCAAATTTTAACAATAATAAAAGATTCGATCAAACCCATCATCTGCATAATAATTCCTTACCATGAATCCAATTTGGTTTGCCAATAAAAATCCGGTCAGCTATCATTTATAATTATTTCATATATCAACCATGGAGATAACTTGGTGCATACACATATACATATATATATATATGCGACTCGCTGCAGAAATCATGATCCACAGATGTTTTAAAGGCAAATTATAATGACCTGACAAGAACTCCTCGAGGCTCAGACAATATTTGAGTGATCAAGTAAAACCAATAATAATTAAAATGAACTACACAAGATAAATATAGGTATATACATATTATAGTGAAAACAATATAAATATCCCATAAAGAGTTTAAAACGAATAAAGCTCTGGAAGATAACTAAAGTTAAATAGTCACACTCAAATATATACAATTACTTAATTAACTCTTACTTATGCAAGGTGTCTGAAATAACTTGAACGTGATAATATTCCCAAAACTTCTTTATCATTTTATTGAGGATGAATGATAATCACAATATACATATGTATAATAAACAAAATGACCATAACTATATATACGGTGATACGATAATACACACATCATACACTACATAAACCAAGTATAAACGCATAATGAACACCCAGAAATAATTATATAGATACACGCTCCTTAACAAACACACTATAAAATTATATAACAATAGTCACCTAATATACCCGGTGATACAAAAGTACGCGCGTTATAAACTTATCATCTACACAATGTTTAATCAGTATCTGACTATTATAGACATATTATCCACCCAGTAACACGCAAATACACACACCCTATAAATAATTTATATACATAGTGACGCATTAGTACGCACAAACGAAGCACTCTCAATAAACCTATTATAAACTTATTACAGGCATATTCATATATTAACATACACATAATCAATGTATCGTATACATGGTAACGCAATAGTTTCGGATCTTATAGCTAATTCATACATATTCCATGCGTATCATTTAAATTACACACTCAACCTCTCACAATATAAACTTGTCTTAAATTTATGCATTTGTACACACTTACACACTCCTCATCCATTCATTGTAAATATATCATGGCATATTACATGTGCATTTATACCATTATTACTTATAAATATATATATAAATATATAAACCTTTTACTACTAGTTATAATGATATACATACATACATACATATAGTTATATAATAGCGAGCTTAACGTCTGTAGACTAATTTACACCTTGTAATCCACGAATAACATTATGCGACATCATAGATAATTGTTAATTAATAAGTTAATTAGCGAAATGTTCTCGTATCTCTACGATTATTTAAGTACAACGCTATAATACAATGCGGCAATAAGTAATTAATCAGATAAGTTATCGTAACGCTAGTAATAATTGCGGTATATCTAGAAATAACGATATAGATATTATATTATAATGCTAGTCCCGAAGCTTCTAGAACATTCAGGAACCGCCGGATCACGTGAAAATTTCAGACAAACACCGTGACCGCTTACTATTGCCCGGCGCGTGATACCCGTGACAAACAAGCATGACCAGGATCGGACCACGTTGCGCGCGCTATAATTCAGAAGGTGGGAGCCCTCAGCGACCACGGGTATATAAACGGGAGCACCGTGTGCTCAAGATACAGAGTATTCAGTTCTCGCCCAGACAGTTCAGATCATTAGACAGTTCGGATCATATTGAGTATTCGGCTTTCGCCCGACAGTAAAATCTGTTGTACGGTTCGTTTCGACCATTCAGTTTTCGCATAATCAGTATTCGATCAGCAGTCAATACTCGATTCATACAGTACCCAGTAAATTCATTGTACGTACAGACAGTCATTCATACGACTTAATAATCGGTTATCCTTATAACATTCGATCATACATACGCTCTCGCAAATTTTCGCACGGTGTAATTAATATTGTATCTTCGAATCAGTGTTTTCTAGTTCATTACTCGGTATTATTCACACGAAATCATTAACTCAGAGAGACTTCGAGACTAGCATATCGCGAAGACTATTAATTAGCCTTCAGTTTCTTACGTTTACCGTTGTATAAATTTATTCTTGATTAATTGTATCCACTGTCACTATTATACTTCCTTTCTCTTTTTCGATTTCCACGGCGCTCACAATACATATCAATTTCTATCTATCACTCTTAAAGACATTTTATCTTAATTTTCACTCGCAGTAAATTATTCCCATCAACTATATAAGTGTTATATCTTTTCCTCTCCAAGCAATTATTAATGCCGCCTATCTATAATATCGTTTACGCGTCCGGAACCAGTCTGCGCGCGAAATCATAGTCAAAGGAAAGTTCTATTAACTAATGTTGTAATACTAATATTGTAGATCCACATTTTCGTGTACACCCGCGTGACAGTGTGTTCCCCAGTGGTTCCTGTAACACATAACAATTTAGTGAAGTGAGTACGTAGTCGTAATTATTAAGATATATTCGTGTAATCATTAATCATATTGTCTACGTGTAATTACTCGAAATATACATACTTGTGTCAGTTCGCGGCCCCTGTCCATTCCGGGCGTCGGTCATCTTTTCGGTGTCAATTCTTCTCTCCGTTAACCTCTCGAGTCCATACCTGTAAATATAAAGATAAGCTTTCTATTCTAATTTTAATATTGAAATTATCGGGCAAATTAGAGCTACTTATCTGGCGAGGTCATCCTTCCTTCAAGCCTACGTCGGGCTCTCTTTTTCATCCTGCGGCGACGCGCGCCTTTTCCAGGGCGTATTCTTGTATTCCTTATAGCTTCTCCTTTTATTTTTTTTTCTTTCTTTCTTTTTTTTTCTTTTCTTTTTCCTTATCCGCTCACCAATGGCAAGGTCCGCGACGTCCGCCTTGACTTACCCAGAGCCTCAGATATCTGTAACTTATAATCGAAGAGATTAATATTTTATTCGGACGTCTTCATAAGGAATGTCATTAGACAGAGAGCGATAACCATTCTTACCTACACCGTAGGGCGCCTCCTCCAGGGCGACCTACATCCTTCCTACGTAGTGTGCCTCTTTCAGAGCGATTCTACGTCCCTTCTAGCAGTGCGCCTCTTCCAGGGCGGCTCTGCCTTCATCCTTCGTAGTGCGCCTCCTTCAGAGCCGGACTACCCCTATCTACGTCGCACGCCTCTCTCAGGGCGAACGACTCTCTTCTCCGAGGAGCGCCTCTTTCAGGGCATTCCGCCTCCTAGCGTGCAGCGCGCCTCTGTCAGGGCGATCTGCCTCCTCTCAGTCCACGAACCGCGCCTCTCTCAGGGCGTCTCTCACAATTCCTCCGATCGCTCTTCTTGATCTAAAATATAGAGTAAATATTAAATTAAAATAAACTCATTAAGGCTCACCCTGTCCCCGCAACCCGTCAGATAAGGTAAAGTCAACTCGTTTAGCAATTTACTTTAACGCATATGTTTTCCTTTTCTCTTTTCTTTTTCTTTTTCCCTTTTCATCACTCGCGTTACTATTGCTAACCCCAGTCTATACCTCTCCGCGTATTCAATTATGGCGTTGATTATGATTTCGCTTACCTTCTTAGCTGCGTTATGGGTCGGTCACGTCGAGCAGGGCGTGCTCACCAATTGAAGCGCCTCATCCGGTCACTATACCAAGGCGGCTCCTACCTGACGGTCCGAACAGCTGCGTCGCCACCAGGTAGTCAGAGCCCAGCATCCGTCGGGTATTTCACTTACCCTCCACCGGGAACCCATACATCGGAGTCATCAATCCCTGACCAGCTACACGACGCCGTCACTCCACCGGCATCCAGTAGCGGGGTCGCCGCTTCCTCACATAGGCCCTTACCACCCATCGAATACCGTCCGTGGCCCGTGCCCCCGCCGTTGATAGACTTCGGGATTACGCAACCGAGGATCATTTCCTCCCAGGCTTTCTTCGGGCGAGTATGCATCTTGTCGTCCGCTGAAGCACCTATCAATTCGCCTCCCGATAACCGTCCGTGAAGTAGTTGTCTAATCGTCTTGAAAAATATAATATAACTGTACATATATGTTTAATATAAAATAATGATAAATACATAAAAATTAGTATACGTAAACAATCTGTACTCATTGTCTACTCACTTCACATCCTCCCTATTATCCATTACGTCCCGACCTCTAGTTTCCGGTGCACCGCTACGCTGATCGTGACAGGTTTACCGCTCGGCCACCGCGATCCGCGTACACCAACCACCGTAACCGCACCTCACTCACGAACGCTCAGGACGTAACAGGCCTGCGGCCACTCGAAGAGTTCAACAACGATCCTTTGATTATTTGGTATGTCTATAATAAGTTCTTCACTATTTCCAGTTGTTTGATTAAAAGCATTAATTTGGTTTTGAAGTTGCCGTTGTTGGCGTAAAGCGGCGCGTAACTGTTTGTACCTTTTACCGGCGCGGCGAGTACCAGGCATCTACTATAAATTATCGTAAATTATTTTTTTATTTTGCTAAATTAACTTTTGTTAACAATCTGGATTAAACGACGCCCAGACAGCTCATCGACTAAGTCTCAGCTCTGCCTGAACTGTAACGAGGGGCACGTCACTTTGCTCTTTCCCAGGCTCGGGACTCGCTATCGCTTTATCCAGATAGAGTAAGTAATAAAATTTTAATGACTTTAATATTTAGTTAATATTGTAGTAATTAATTTGTATAATATCTAATTGTTTATAGCAAATGTTGGCTCTGGAATGTAGGAACACTGGATCTAACAATTCACTTGAAGTAATGCAAGAATAAGCTAGTATATTTCAAATGTCAAAATAATTTTACAAAGCTGCAAGTATATAAGTTGCTATGATAATGTTATTAATTAAAACGAGAGGTACATCCGCACTGTACCGAGATTAAAGATATCAATGGTAATTTAGTATTAAATCTAAGTTAATTTAAAACGAGTCGCGGAGTAGATGAATCTTAAAATATTAAAAGACTCTACCTTGACGACACAAAGTAGTAGTCAGAAAAACTAAGTTGAATTATATTTTAGGACGCAGCGAACAAAGACTCAGAGATTCTATCACAGGATGACTTCTTCACGTCTACTGTTTAACTTATGATGAACGACTTATTCAAATGATGAGTGGTTAGCGACTTTTAGGTTGAAGGTAAGAAGACGACTGTTTTAGATGACCGGTGATGAACGACTGTCTCTGTCCGCAAGCTCGACTGACGTTCTGCGCTCCGTCCCCACTTTCGGGTCTCTCCCTCTAGGCGTCCGGTGGATCCAAGACTTCCCGGGTTGGCTATGTCATCCGGTGGAGATGGATTCTTGGTCTTGGTGAGGGAACTCTCCGCCTTCGACGACGTCAGAAGCGGTGAGCTCTTCTTAATCTCAGTTTGATATTCAACGGGAATATCAAGAGGCACGTTGTTATCATATTTAGTTTCGTCGAGTCTCTGTGTCGAGAGATATGAATAATATTCGGTTTCACTAGTCTCTTCGTCAATAGATAAGAGTAATATTCGATTTCACTAATCTCTGCGTTGATAGATAGTATTTAGTCTCGCTGAGTCTCTGTGTCAATAGATAAGAATAGTATTCGGTTTCATTCAATCTTTCTTCGTCAAGAGATAAGTATAATATTCGATTTCATCGGGTCTCTGCGTCAAGAGATAAGAATAATATTTGATTTCACTCAGTCTTTCTCGCCGTCGCTTATTGCGTCATCATGCGAATGAAAGGCTCTTTGTATTATAAAATAATTTCGCACTCTTATATTATAATTCTTTTTACAGCAAGAGAGACTTATTGACTCAAGCATAGCAAGAGTTAGTATTTCTTTTCGAAATTATTATGTCTCATCATTAATTTTCTTTTCACTTGTTAATTTATGCTTTTATATTTAAATTTCTTTTAATTTTCTCTCTTGTTGTATCACATATTTCATTTTAACATATCTGCTTTTATAATAGTATCTATATGGAAGATGCAGTCTAATACTGTTATTTTAATTTATAATTTTTTCTATATTGATTCTTTATGATTTTTACTTTAGCATAGGAGAATAGCTCTCTTTTACATATATATATATATATATATGTATGTATAATACTTGTCATGTGTTATCTTTTTAGAATATTACTTTTTCATTAATTACATTAGGAGAAAGTCTTCCATGTAGATTTACATGTTGATATATATATATATATATGAAATTAGCTTATTAATATTATTAAATAAATTAGCTTATATAGGTTTGCTTATATATATATGTATCTCTTAACGCTAGTGCGCATATGCTTTTTGAAATGTACTTTACTGAATGATATTTCTTTTCTTTTTTTATTTCTTTACTGACAAGGGTCAGTATTATTTTTGTTTTAATTTTTATAAGAAGTTAATTTGTTTTAAATTTATATTTATTTTTGAATATATATATATATATATATATATATATATATATATATATATAACCGTAAGAATTCTTGACTTTTAATTTTTAATTAATACTTGATATAATATAATTGAATAGCTATGATTGTATAATTAATTTTTATATTCATTAAGGACAATATTACTTAATTATGATTTTGTATAAGCAAGCATTTGGTAATATGCCGAATTATATATATATGTATATAGCGTAGATTTTATAATTGAGCAGTATATTTGTTTTTGAAAATTTTTTTTTTATATTTTTTTTTTTGGCGGGACGTCACAATGAACTTGACGCACAATGACGCTCGAGTCAATTAAAGATGTGAGAAAATAAAATTCTAAAATTATAACTGCAATAGTTCTGAATTTATTCGATTTTTAGTTGGGGCAATAATTATGACTGGAAAATCTCAACTTTGAAATCATAAATAGATTGTGATTAATTTGACAAATTTTCAATTATATTAAAATTGAGATAGGGATTAAGGTGGTTTGTGATAGTAATGGTGAGGGATTAAGTACTTACTGTTGTTGTATAGTAGAATTCACCGTCGGAGCAATTCCAAATATATACTGATTTTGAAAAATGACTGCTTTAATACGAAGAACAAAGTTAAATTGAGAAATTTAAATGATTTGGATTTATATTGAATGTAGATATCTCTTCTTTAAGAGAAAGTCAACTGTTGCACTATGATTTTATTTTTCATAAATATCGTTGATGCATCTATTCACGTAATAAGAAAGAATCATTAAAAATTTTTATTGCTCTTATGTAGATATATATATATATATTAACAAAAGTATGGTTCTTTGCAGGTTCAGCACTGTGTGGTGAGGTGTCATAAAGAAATGTACACTGGAATATGGTGTGGTGAAGGCCAGTGATATAATTTATTGTTGTCAAAATCACTGTCTCCGATGGAAAATAGGAAGAAGAGATTAAACAAGGGATGCTCCGTTATTTTTATTATTAAATTAAGTTTAACGAGTAGTTAATTCTCTTACATTGATAGATCGATTATTTTATTTTATTCTAAGTTTGCAATTTCTTGATATAGTATTTTAACTTTAATAATTTTTGAGAGTAGTATCAGAATGTGAGTCAATTTGTAATTTTAAAAGTCAATAGTCTGAACTGTGCGTTATTCAAAAGGGTGAGATATATATATATCTATATATCTTATATGTACGTCTAATTAACTGTATAAAAGATTTTTATTTTGGAGCTTGAAGGTGGAACAGTTTATTGCATTAGTCGTAGAAGCATATGTCTAAATTGTAATTATAATGGTTTTGCGAAATTGAAATTGTTAGAGTAGTAAGATGTCATATAAATGTCAAACACGATGTGGTAAAAATAGTAGTTCAATTCAGAATTCTTTTCTTTTTATTATATTTTGTTGGAATATGAGTGCGTTTTCCTTTTTTATTAAAAATAGTAGTATTTTCTTGCTTGATCATATGCGCATGTGCGTGTATGTATTTAAAATAATGATTTACCTTTATTAATGTCTCTAGTTTTGCTGATTTGCCTTTTCCTCGTACTATGGACGTCGTGGATCTCCCTCAGGGATGTCGGTGGTAGAGGTTGAGGCAGGATGCAGCTTGATTTCAACCAAAGGTTCGGGCCAGCCAATAAATTCGAAGGTTCTTCGCGAGATGGGAGCTTCAACTGAGTCAGATGCAGGAAGCTGATCGAAAAGTTCTACGACAATTCTTTGATTGTCCGGTACGTTAATTGGATTGTCTTTTTCTACTTGGCTGAGACCGTTATCACTGTTCGAAATATGTCTCTGTCGGCGTAAAGCGGCACGTAGTTGTCTATGTCGTTTACCGGCGCGACGAGAACCAGGCATTTACTATAAATTATAACCAAAATTTTATTCTAATTTAAAAAGTTATTCATTTCAGGTTGACAATCTGGATCAAGCGACATTCAAGCAGCTCATCGACTAAGTCTCAGCTCTGCTCGAACTAACACGAGGGGCACGTCACTCTGCTCTATCCCAGGCACGGGACTCGCTAACGCTCAAGATCCAGACGTACGTTAAAGATTTAATCGATATTAAATTAATTATAGTAAATACTGGTTGGAGGTGAAAGAACACTGTATTAAAATAATTAACTTGTGAATATTCTGAAATAAGCGACTATGTATTTTAAAAGCTTGAAGATTTTACAGAGGTTGCAAGTAATGATTACAAATGTTGTTCACAGTTCAAATGAAAAAGGTACAACCGCACTGTACCAGAAATTGGAGATTAGTTAACAATAAAGTAGTAATTCTAAATTATAATGTAGAGTGAGTCGAAGCTCTAAATTATAATATAAGACGAGTCGCGAAGACGAGAAAGTAAAGTATTATTAAAGATCTACCTTGACGACACAAAGTAGCTGACGAAAATTGAGTTAAAATTGATTTTAGGACGCAGTGAGTGTATAAAGACACAGAGACTTTTCACGACTTCGGACTAACGTTTCGGAGAGATGTTGAAGTGACTTATTAAGATGAAGTTAGGAAAACGACTTTTAAGTTTGAATGATGAGGAACGACTGTTCACTTTGGATGATGGGGAGCGACTGCTTAGTATGAGGGGTTGTTGGCGACTGTTTTAGATGACTGGTGGTGAACGACTTATTAGTTTGAATGATGGGGATCGACTGCTTCCGTCCGCAAGCTCGACTGACGTTGTGCGCTCCGTCTCCACTTTCGGGTCACCTCCCTCTAGGCGTCCGGTGGATCCAAGACTTCCCGGGTTGGCTTAATTGTCTGGTGGAGATGGATTCTTGCTCTTGGTGAGGGAACTCTCCGCCTTCGAAGACGTCAGAAGCGGTGAGCTCTTCTTAATCTTAAGTTGATATTCAGCGGCGAATATCAAAAGGCACGTTGTTATAATATTTAGTTTCGTCGAGTCGCTGCGTCGAGAGATAGGCATAATATTCGATTTCACTGGTCTCTGCATCGACATAATATTTAGTCAAGCTGAGTCTCTGCGTCGATAGATAAGAATAATATTCGGTTTCATCGGATCTCTGCGTCAAGAGATAAGAATAATATTCGATTACACTAAGTCTTTCTCGCCGTCGCTTATTGCGTCATCATGCGAATGAAAGGCTCTTTGTATTATAATAATTTCGCACTCTTATATTATAATTTTTTTTACAGCAAGAGAGACTTATTAATTTAACTATAGCAAGAGTTATTATTCGTTCTCAAAGTTATTATGTTTCATCATTAATATTTCTTTTCTTTTCATTTATTAATTTATGCTTTTATATTTAAATTTCCTTTAATTTTCTCTCTTGTTGTATCACATATTTCATCTTAACATATCCGCTTTTATAATAGTATCTATATGGAAGATGCAGTTTAATACTGTTATTTCAATTTATAATTCCTTTCTATCGTGATTTCTTATGGTTTCACTTTAGTATAGGAGACTAACTCTCCTTTACATATATATATATATATATGAATATATATATATATATAGACATATATGTATAATACGTGTCATGCGTTATTGTTTTTAGAATATTATTTTTTCATCAATTACACTAAAAGAAAGTCTTCCATTTAGATTTACATGTTGGTATACAAAATCAGCTTATTAATATTATTAAATATATTAATTTATTTGGCGTATATATATGGTTCTCAATGCCAGTATGCATATGCCTTCCAAAATGTACTTTACTGAATAATATTTCTTTTTCTTTTTATTTTTTTCTTTTCATTATACTTATGAAAATGTAGGATTTATAAAGCGATTGTTAATATGATTTAATTCTAATATAATTAATTTGCAAATGTTTCTGTTACAATCGTGTAATTGAATTTCGATGATTCTGATATTACAGTAGTATTTTATTTTCATATATTTTAGTAAAGAGAATTTTAACTTTTATTTGGAAAATTAATATATAGTAGTTTAATGATTACAAATATTTTTCTCATTTTTTCTGATAAGGTCAGTATTATTTTGTTATTACTTCTATGTAAGCAATGTCCAATTTAATAGCTATATAATACTATGCTTGATTAAATATTTTATTAAGTTCAAGTTGAGATATATATGTATATCTTATACTTTGTGTTCATATCTCCAGCGGTACGTTAATATTTTGGAAAATTTAGTTTAAAATTTTTGGCGGGACGTCACAATATATTTATATATATATATATATAACCGTAAGAATTCTTGACTTTTAATTTTTAATTAATACTTGATATAATATAATTGAGTAGCTATGATTGTATAATTAATTTTTATATTCATTAAGGACAATATTACTTAATTATGATTTTGTATAAGCAAGCATTTGGTAATATGCCGAATTATGTATATAGCGTAGATTTTATAATTGAGCAGTATATTTGTTTTTGAAAAATTTTTTTTTATTTTTGGCGGGACGTCACAAGGGATGTCGGTGGTAGAGGTTGAGGCAGGATGCAGCTTGATTTCAACCAAAGGTCCGGGCCAGCCAATAAATTCGAAGGTTCTTCGCGAGATGGGAGCTTCAACTGAGTCAGATGCAGGAAACTGGTCGAAAAGTTCTACGACAATTCTTTGATTGTCCGGTACGTTAATTGGATTGTCTTTTTCTACTTGGCTGAGACCGTTATCACTGTTCGAAATATGTCTCTGTCGGCGTAAAGCGGCACGTAGTTGTCTATGTCGTTTACCGGCGCGACGAGAACCAGGCATTTACTATAAATTATAGTCAAAATTTTATTTTAATTTAAAAAGTTATTCATTTCAGTTTGACAATCTGGATCAAGCGACATTCAAGCAGCTCATCGACTAAGTCTCAGCTCTGCTCGAACTAACACGAGGGGCACGTCACTCTGTTCTATCCCAGGCACGGGTCTCGCTAACGCTCAAGATCCAGATGTACGTTAAATATTTAATCGATATTAAATTAATTATAGTAAATACTGGTTGGAGGTGAAGGAACACTGTATTAAAATAATTAACTTGTGAATATTCTGAAATAAGCGACTATGTATTTTAAAAGCTTGAAGATTTTACAGAGGTTGCAAGTAATGATTACAAATGTTGTTCACAGTTCAAATGAAAAAGGTACAACCGCACTGTACCAGAAATTGGAGATTAATTAACAATAAAGTAGTAATTCTAAATTATAATGTAGAGTGAGTCGAAGCTCTAAATTATAATATAAGACGAGTCGCGAAGACGAGAAAGTAAAGTATTATTAAAGATCTACCTTGACGACACAAAGTAGCTGACGAAAATTAAGTTAAAATTGATTTTAGGACGCAGTGAATGTATAAAGACACATAAACTTTTCACGACTTCGGACTAACGTTTCGGAGAGATGTTGAAGTGACTTATTAAGATGAAGTTAGGAAGGCGACTTTTAAGTTTGAATGATGAGGAACGACTGTTCACTTTGGATGATGGGGAGCGACTGTTTAGTATGAGGGGTTGTTGGCGACTTGTTGGTTTGGATGATGGGGAGCGACTGTTGTGACGTCCCGCCAAAAATTTCAAACTAAATTTTCCAAAATATAAACGTACCGCTGGAGATATGAACACAAAGTATGAGATATACATATATATCTCAACTTGAACTTAATAAAATATTTAATCAAGCATAGTATTATATAGCTATTAAATTGGACATTGCTTACATAGAAGTAATAACAAAATAATACTGACCTTATCAGAAAAAATAAGAAAAATATTTGTAATCATTAAACTACTATATATTAATTTTCCAAATAAAAGTTAAAATTCTCTTTACTAAAATATATGGAAATAAAATACTACTGTAATATCAGAATCATTGAAATTCAATTACACGATTGTAACAGAAACATTTGCAAATTAATTATATTAGAATTAAATTATATTAACAATCGCTTTATAAATCCTACATTTTCATAAGTATAATGAAAAGAAAAAAATAAAGAAAAAGAAATATTATTCAGTAAAGCACATTTTGGGAGGCATATGCATACTGACATTGAGAACCATATATATACGCCAAATAAATTAATATATTTAATAATAATTAATAAGCTGATTTTGTATACCAACATGTAAATCTAAATGGAAGACTTTCTCTTAGTGTAATTGATGAAAAAGTAATATTCTAAAAAAAAATAACGCATGACACGTATTATACATATATGTCTATATATATATTCATATATATATATATATATATGTAAAGGAGAGTTAGTCTCCTATGCTAAAGTGAAACCATAAGGAATCACGATAGAAAGGAATTATAAATTGAAATAACAATATTGAACTGCATCTTCCATATAGATACTATTATAAAAGCGGATATGTTAAGATGAAATATGTGATACAACAAGAGAGAAAATTAAAGGAAATTTAAATACAAAAGCATAAATTAATAAGTGAAAAGAAAAGAAATATTAATGATGAGACATAATAACTTTGAGAACGAATAATAACTCTTGCTATAGCTAAATTAATAAGTCTCTCTTGCTGTAAAAAGAATTATAATATAAGAGTGCGAAATTATTATAATACAAAGAGCCTTTCATTCGCATGATGACGCAATAAGCGACGGCGAGAAAGACTGAATGAAATTGAATATTATTCTTATCTCTTGACGCAGAGACCCGATAAAATCAAATATTATACTTATCTCTTGACGAAGAAAGATTGAATGAAACCGAATACTATTCTTATCTATTGACACAGAGACTCAGCGAGACTAAATACTATCTATCAACGCAGAGATTAGTTAAATCGAATATTACTTTTATCTATTGACGAAGAGACTAGTGAAACCGAATATTATTCATATCTCTCGACACAGAGACTCGACGAAACTAAATATGATAACAACGTGCCTCTTGATATTCCCGTTGAATATCAAACTGAGATTAAGAAGAGCTCACAGCTTCTGACGTCTTCTGAAGGCGGAGAGTTCCCTCACCAAGACCAAGAATCCATCTCCACCGGATGACATAGCCAACCCGGGAAGTCTTGGATCCACCGGACGCCTAGAGGGAGAGACCTGAAAGTGGGGACGGAGCGCAGAACGTCAGTCGAGCTTGCGGACAGAGTCAGTCGTTCACCACCGGTCATCTAAAACAGTCATCTTCTTACCTTCAACCTAAAAGTCGCTAACCACTCATCATTTTAATAAGTCGTTCATCATAAGTTAAACAGTGAAGAAGTCATCCTAAGTGATAGAATCTCTGAGTCTTTGTTCGCTGCGTCCTAAAATATAATTCAACTTAGTTTTTCTGACTACTACTTTGTGTCGTCAAGGTAGAGTCTTTTAATATTTTAAGATTCATCTACTCCGCGACTCGTTTTAAATTAACTTAGATTTAATATTATATTACCATTGATATCTTTAATCTCGGTACAGTGCGGATGTACCTCTCGTTTTAATTAATAACATTATCATAGCAACTTATATACTTGCAGCTTTGTAAAATTATTTTGACATTTGAAATATACTAGCTTATTCTTGCATTACTTCAAGTGAATTGTTAGATCCAGTGTTCCTACATTCCAGAGCCAACATTTGCTATAAATAATTAGATGTTATACAAATTAATTACTACAATATTAACTAAATATTAAAGTCATTAAAATTTTATTACTTACTCTATCTGGATAAAGCGATAGCGAGTCCCGAGCCTGGGAAAGAGCAAAGTGACGTGCCCCTCGTTACAGTTCAGGCAGAGCTGAGACTTAGTCGATGAGCTGTCTGGGCGTCGTTTAATCCAGATTGTTAACAAAAGTTAGTTTAGCAAAATAAAAAAATAATTTACGATAATTTATAGTAGATGCCTGGTACTCGCCGCGCCGGTAAAAAGTACAAACAGTTACGCGCCGCTTTACGCCAACAACGGCAACTTCAAAACCAAATTAATGCTTTTAATCAAACAACTGGAAATAGTGAAGAACTTATTATAGACATACCAAATAATCAAAGAATCGTTGTTGAACTCTTCGAGTGGCCGCAGGCCTTAGAGCCAGTTGACATCCCCAGCACCCGAAGAACCTTCGAGTTCATTGGATGGCCCGGACCACTGGCGCAGATTGAACTATTTCCTCCTGAGATCTCTGTCGCAGACATCCTCGAATCTGATCCACGAAGAACAGCACGTGAGAAAACACAGGAAAACTCACAACAATAAAATACTTTAAAGTAAGTCACACACACATATAAATATATATATATATACACATATTTTTTCTTTTCTTTTATCTCTTAATATTATTTTAATTCAACATTATTTTAATTACACTTTAGTAACCATGTTACTACTTTATCTTATAATCATTAAAATTATAATAAAATTTTTAGAAAATTTTATTTGCAATTGCTTTCACTATATTAAAGCATTTTCTCTATCATTTAATAATATTATTTCAAATATAAAATACGTAAAAATTTCATTATACACATATATATATATATATATAATATAATAAATAAAACATAGTAATAGTTAATACAACTGTAAGTACACATATATATATATTATTGTTCATACAATAAACTGTTCCTCCCTTAGCTCCTAGATATAACTCACGTATAAAGTAGCAACGTATACATATATATATATATATATATATATATATATATATATATATCTATACTTCACTAAATAATTAACTACAACAATAAATCTTCATAATAAGCTTTTAGACAAATAAAGTATTAATAAGAATCTTTCCAATCATGTATAAGTATTTATGAAAACGATGAATTTTAACCTTATTTATAGATTAACATTAAATTACTAATTATTAATTTTTCTAATTATGACAAGGGAACAAATAAATAAATAGAAACATATATATATATATATAAGAAAGATCTGCGATACTTATCTTAATAAACAATGTCATAAGGAGCATCCTTCTTATAACTACCACTTTCCTTCTCCATCAGAGACGGTGACCTTTTAAATAAATAATAGCACCGGCCTCTAATTAACCATATTCCAGTGTAAATTCATTTATTTGTACACCATCTTCCCTGAAAAAAAAAAAACACAAAAATTAAAACATACCTTATTCAACACATTATTATTATTTAGCATATTATTATCATTTTATTATTAAATAAGAAAATCCATTCAAAGTATTCATGAGTCACAAAATCCCCTACATAATTAAAATAATCAATTCTTTCTCATACTCATTACTATACGAGTATAACTTGTTCAAAATTATATATTAATTCATATCAAGCAATTAACAAATCATATTGAGAAAGTTTTCATCCCCTTCTTCTCAATCTATAATAAAACCGAGTCAATTGGTTTATAAATAAACAATCAAGTGACATGTTAAGATAATAATTTTAACATACATTTGCACATTAGGGTAATTGTTAAAACCCTCCATACACATATACTTATAAACAATCCATTTGTTAACTAACAATAATTTACAAACGATATCATATTTTTCTCATCAAAATTTTAATCAAATTATTATAATTAGACTCCTTTATAATTACAAAATATTATTTTTCTTACATAATTTAATTTACAAATTACTTGTAAAATCAAATAACAACGAATCTATTGGAGATACAAAGTTAAAAATTGTCTCATTTATCCTATCCTACTTGTAAATTAATAATTTCTAACAAATTTTCCTCCTCATGATTAATTAACAATAACGTTATGTAATAACAATAAAAACCATAAAATTTTATTACAAAATAAATAAATAATTAACGAAATTTCCAATTTGCTTGAAACTTTGAGAATACACTTTTTAGCCAATTTTACACATTTTGACCGCCATTTTAAAATTTTTTATTTCCGGACCTAATGATCCCAAATACCCTTAAAACTTCTTATTACCTCTAAACTAAGATTTATGCAAAACTTGAACTAAATTAAGACGACTTTAGGATTTTGCTATTCAATAAATCACAATTTTGCACCTGTAAAGGTACTACTTTAACTGGTTTATTTTATGCAGTATTCCCTGTATATCTTATAACCAAAATTTAGTAAACTCATCCTTAATTGGTTATAAAAATATTTCCATTTGTTTATAAAACGTCAGCCATCTTGTTCTTACTGGTTCATCCTGGGAAGATCGGACCAATTCCATTATAAAGGACTTGAAATGATGATAATCTGTCCTTAATCTCGCCTCTCCAAATCAGTCCCTATAATAATTAATTAAATGAATTAATTATAAGAGTTATATAATTTCTTAAATAATAAGCTAGGATAATTCTTAACAGTCATTACTAAATAATAAAGACAAAATCCTACTTTAAAGCCACCCTATATACATATTGTGACGTCCCGCCAAAAATAAAAAAAAAATTTTTCAAAAACAAATATACTGCTCAATTATAAAATCTACGCTATATACATAATTCGGCATATTAACAAATGCTTGCTTATACAAAATCATAATTAAGTAATATTGTCCTTAATGAATATAAAAATTAATTATACAATCATAGCTACTCAATTATATTATATCAAGTATTAATTAAAAATTAAAAGTCAAGAATTCTTACGGTTATATATATATATATATATATATATATATATTCAAAAAAAAAAATAATACTAATAAATATAAATTTAAAACAAATTAACTTCTTATAAAAATTAAAACAAAATAATACTGACCCTTGTCAGTAAAGAAATAAAAAAGAAAAAGAAATATCATACAGTAAAGTACATTTCAAAAAGCATATGCGCACTAGCGTTAAGAGATACATATATATATAAGCAAACCTATATAAGCTAATTTATTTAATAATATTAATAAGCTAATTTCATATATATATATATATCAACATGTAAATCTACATGGAAGACTTTCTCCTAATGTAATTAATGAAAAAGTAATATTCTAAAAAGATAACACATGACAAGTATTATACATACATATATATATATATATATATATGTAAAAGAGAGCTATTCTCCTATGCTAAAGTAAAAATCATAAAGAATCAATATAGAAAAAATTATAAATTAAAATAACAGTATTAGACTGCATCTTCCATATAGATACTATTATAAAAGCAGATATGTTAAAATGAAATATGTGATACAACAAGAGAGAAAATTAAAAGAAATTTAAATATAAAAGCATAAATTAACAAGTGAAAAGAAAATTAATGATGAGACATAATAATTTCGAAAAGAAATACTAACTCTTGCTATGCTTGAGTCAATAAGTCTCTCTTGCTGTAAAAAGAATTATAATATAAGAGTGCGAAATTATTTTATAATACAAAGAGCCTTTCATTCGCATGATGACGCAATAAGCGACGGCGAGAAAGACTGAGTGAAATCAAATATTATTCTTATCTCTTGACGCAGAGACCCGATGAAATCGAATATTATACTTATCTCTTGACGAAGAAAGATTGAATGAAACCGAATACTATTCTTATCTATTGACACAGAGACTCAGCGAGACTAAATACTATCTATCAACGCAGAGATTAGTGAAATCGAATATTACTCTTATCTATTGACGAAGAGACTAGTGAAACCGAATATTATTCATATCTCTCGACACAGAGACTCGACGAAACTAAATATGATAACAACGTGCCTCTTGATATTCCCGTTGAATATCAAAACTGAGATTAAGAAGAGCTCACCGCTTCTGACGTCGTCGAAGGCGGAGAGTTCCCTCACCAAGACCAAGAATCCATCTCCACCGGATGACATAGCCAACCCGGGAAGTCTTGGATCCACCGGACGCCTAGAGGGAGAGACCCGAAAGTGGGGACGGAGCGCAGAACGTCAGTCGAGCTTGCGGACAGAGACAGTCGTTCATCACCGGTCATCTAAAACAGTCGTCTTCTTACCTTCAACCTAAAAGTCGCTAACCACTCATCATTTGAATAAGTCGTTCATCATAAGTTAAACAGTAGACGTGAAGAAGTCATCCTGTGATAGAATCTCTGAGTCTTTGTTCGCTGCGTCCTAAAATATAATTCAACTTAGTTTTTCTGACTACTACTTTGTGTCGTCAAGGTAGAGTCTTTTAATATTTTAAGATTCATCTACTCCGCGACTCGTTTTAAATTAACTTAGATTTAATACTAAATTACCATTGATATCTTTAATCTCGGTACAGTGCGGATGTACCTCTCGTTTTAATTAATAACATTATCATAGCAACTTATATACTTGCAGCTTTGTAAAATTATTTTGACATTTGAAATATACTAGCTTATTCTTGCATTACTTCAAGTGAATTGTTAGATCCAGTGTTCCTACATTCCAGAGCCAACATTTGCTATAAACAATTAGATATTATACAAATTAATTACTACAATATTAACTAAATATTAAAGTCATTAAAATTTTATTACTTACTCTATCTGGATAAAGCGATAGCGAGTCCCGAGCCTGGGAAAGAGCAAAGTGACGTGCCCCTCGTTACAGTTCAGGCAGAGCTGAGACTTAGTCGATGAGCTGTCTGGGCGTCGTTTAATCCAGATTGTTAACAAAAGTTAATTTAGCAAAATAAAAAAATAATTTACGATAATTTATAGTAGATGCCTGGTACTCGCCGCGCCGGTAAAAGGTACAAACAGTTACGCGCCGCTTTACGCCAACAACGGCAACTTCAAAACCAAATTAATGCTTTTAATCAAACAACTGGAAATAGTGAAGAACTTATTATAGACATACCAAATAATCAAAGGATCGTTGTTGAACTCTTCGAGTGGCCGCAGGCCTGTTACGTCCTGAGCGTTCGTGAGTGAGGTGCGGTTACGGTGGTTGGTGTACGCGGATCGCGGTGGCCGAGCGGTAAACCTGTCACGATCAGCGTAGCGGTGCACCGGAAACTAGAGGTCGGGACGTAATGGATAATAGGGAGGATGTGAAGTGAGTAGACAATGAGTACAGATTGTTTACGTATACTAATTTTTATGTATTTATCATTATTTTATATTAAACATATATGTACAGTTATATTATATTTTTCAAGACGATTAGACAACTACTTCACGGACGGTTATCGGGAGGCGAATTGATAGGTGCTTCAGCGGACGACAAGATGCATACTCGCCCGAAGAAAGCCTGGGAGGAAATGATCCTCGGTTGCGTAATCCCGAAGTCTATCAACGGCGGGGGCACGGGCCACGGACGGTATTCGATGGGTGGTAAGGGCCTATGTGAGGAAGCGGCGACCCCGCTACTGGATGCCGGTGGAGTGACGGCGTCGTGTAGCTGGTCAGGGATTGATGACTCCGATGTATGGGTTCCCGGTGGAGGGTAAGTGAAATACCCGACGGATGCTGGGCTCTGACTACCTGGTGGCGACGCAGCTGTTCGGACCGTCAGGTAGGAGCCGCCTTGGTATAGTGACCGGATGAGGCGCTTCAATTGGTGAGCACGCCCTGCTCGACGTGACCGACCCATAACGCAGCTAAGAAGGTAAGCGAAATCATAATCAACGCCATAATTGAATACGCGGAGAGGTATAGACTGGGGTTAGCAATAGTAACGCGAGTGATGAAAAGGGAAAAAGAAAAAGAAAAGAGAAAAGGAAAACATATGCGTTAAAGTAAATTGCTAAACGAGTTGACTTTACCTTATCTGACGGGTTGCGGGGACAGGGTGAGCCTTAATGAGTTTATTTTAATTTAATATTTACTCTATATTTTAGATCAAGAAGAGCGATCGGAGGAATTGTGAGAGACGCCCTGAGAGAGGCGCGGTTCGTGGACTGAGAGGAGGCAGATCGCCCTGACAGAGGCGCGCTGCACGCTAGGAGGCGGAATGCCCTGAAAGAGGCGCTCCTCGGAGAAGAGAGTCGTTCGCCCTGAGAGAGGCGTGCGACGTAGATAGGGGTAGTCCGGCTCTGAAGGAGGCGCACTACGAAGGATGAAGGCAGAGCCGCCCTGGAAGAGGCGCACTGCTAGAAGGGACGTAGAATCGCTCTGAAAGAGGCACACTACGTAGGAAGGATGTAGGTCGCCCTGGAGGAGGCGCCCTACGGTGTAGGTAAGAATGGTTA
Source organism: Anoplolepis gracilipes (assembly GCF_047496725.1). Classification (NCBI taxonomy): domain Eukaryota; kingdom Metazoa; phylum Arthropoda; class Insecta; order Hymenoptera; family Formicidae; genus Anoplolepis; species Anoplolepis gracilipes. The sequence goes on along the minus strand of NC_132978.1, from coordinate 5,815,234 downwards.
TCGCTCTCTGTCTAATGACATTCCTTATGAAGACGTCCGAATAAAATATTAATCTCTTCGATTATAAGTTACAGATATCTGAGGCTCTGGGTAAGTCAAGGCGGACGTCGCGGACCTTGCCACTGGTGAGCGGATAAGGAAAAAGAAAAGAAAAAAAAAGAAAGAAAGAAAAAAAAATAAAAGGAGAAGCTATAAGGAATACAAGAATACGCCCTGGAAAAGGCGCGCGTCGCCGCAGGATGAAAAAGAGAGCCCGACGTAGGCTTGAAGGAAGGATGACCTCGCCAGATAAGTAGCTCTAATTTGCCCGATAATTTCAATATTAAAATTAGAATAGAAAGCTTATCTTTATATTTACAGGTATGGACTCGAGAGGTTAACGGAGAGAAGAATTGACACCGAAAAGATGACCGACGCCCGGAATGGACAGGGGCCGCGAACTGACACAAGTATGTATATTTCGAGTAATTACACGTAGACAATATGATTAATGATTACACGAATATATCTTAATAATTACGACTACGTACTCACTTCACTAAATTGTTATGTGTTACAGGAACCACTGGGGAACACACTGTCACGCGGGTGTACACGAAAATGTGGATCTACAATATTAGTATTACAACATTAGTTAATAGAACTTTCCTTTGACTATGATTTCGCGCGCAGACTGGTTCCGGACGCGTAAACGATATTATAGATAGGCGGCATTAATAATTGCTTGGAGAGGAAAAGATATAACACTTATATAGTTGATGGGAATAATTTACTGCGAGTGAAAATTAAGATAAAATGTCTTTAAGAGTGATAGATAGAAATTGATATGTATTGTGAGCGCCGTGGAAATCGAAAAAGAGAAAGGAAGTATAATAGTGACAGTGGATACAATTAATCAAGAATAAATTTATACAACGGTAAACGTAAGAAACTGAAGGCTAATTAATAGTCTTCGCGATATGCTAGTCTCGAAGTCTCTCTGAGTTAATGATTTCGTGTGAATAATACCGAGTAATGAACTAGAAAACACTGATTCGAAGATACAATATTAATTACACCGTGCGAAAATTTGCGAGAGCGTATGTATGATCGAATGTTATAAGGATAACCGATTATTAAGTCGTATGAATGACTGTCTGTACGTACAATGAATTTACTGGGTACTGTATGAATCGAGTATTGACTGCTGATCGAATACTGATTATGCGAAAACTGAATGGTCGAAACGAACCGTACAACAGATTTTACTGTCGGGCGAAAGCCGAATACTCAATATGATCCGAACTGTCTAATGATCTGAACTGTCTGGGCGAGAACTGAATACTCTGTATCTTGAGCACACGGTGCTCCCGTTTATATACCCGTGGTCGCTGAGGGCTCCCACCTTCTGAATTATAGCGCGCGCAACGTGGTCCGATCCTGGTCATGCTTGTTTGTCACGGGTATCACGCGCCGGGCAATAGTAAGCGGTCACGGTGTTTGTCTGAAATTTTCACGTGATCCGGCGGTTCCTGAATGTTCTAGAAGCTTCGGGACTAGCATTATAATATAATATCTATATCGTTATTTCTAGATATACCGCAATTATTATTAGCGTTACGATAACTTATCTGATTAATTACTTATCGCCGCATTGTATTATAGCGTTGTACTTAAATAATCGTAGAGATACGAGAGCATTTCGCTAATTAACTTATTAATTAACAATTATCTATGATGTCGCATAATGTTATTCGTGGATTACAAGGTGTAAATTAGTCTACAGACGTTAAGCTCGCTATTATATAACTATATGTATGTATGTATATCATTATAACTAGTAGTAAAAGGTTTATATATTTATATATATATATATAAGTAATAATGGTATAAATGCACATGTAATATGCCATGATATATTTACAATGAATGGATGAGGAGTGTGTAAGTGTGTACAAATGCATAAATTTATGACAAGTTTATATTGTGAGAGATTGAGTGTGTAATTTAAATAATGCGTATGGAATATGTATGAATTAGCTATAAGATCCGAAACTATTGTGTTATCATGTAAATGATACATTGATTATGCGTATGTTAATATATGAATATGCCTGTAATAAGTTTATAATAGGTTTATTGAGAATGCGTCGTTTGTGCGTACTAATGCGTCACTATGTCAATAAATTATTTATAGGGTGTGTGTATTTGCGTGTTACTGGGTGGATAATATGTCTATAATAGTCAGATACTGATTAAACATTGTGTAGATGATAAGTTTATAACGCGCGTATTTTTGTATCACCAGGTATATTAGGTGACAATTGTTATATAATTTTATGGTATGTTTATTAAGGAGCCTGTATCTATGTAATTATTTCTGGGTGTTCATTATGCATTTATACTTGGTTTATGTAGTGTATGATGTGTGTATGATATTATCGTATCACCGTATATATAGTTATGGTCATTTTGTTTATTATACATATGTATATTGTAATTATCATTCATCCTCAATAAAATGATAAAGAGGTTTTGAGAATATTATCACGTTCAAGTTATTTCAGACACCTTGTATAAGTAAGAGTTAATTAAGTAATTGTATATATTTGAGTGTGACTATTTAACTTTAGTTATCTTCCAGAGCTTTATTCGTTTTAAACTCTTTATGGGATATTTATATTGTTTTCACTATAATATGTATATACATATATTTATCTTGTGTAGTTCATTTTAATTATTATTGGTTTTACTTGATCACTCAAATATTGTCTGAGCCTCGAGGAGTTCTTGTCAGGTCATTATAATTTGCCTTTAAAACATCTGTGGATCATGATTTCTGCAGCGAGTCGCATATATATATATATATATGTATATGTGTATACACCAAGTTATCTCCATGGTTGATATATGAAATAATTATAAATGATAGCTGACCGGATTTTTATTGGCAAACCAAATTGGATTCATGGTAAGGAATTATTATGCAGATGATGGGTTTGATCGAATCTTTTATTATTGTTAAAATTTGAATTTACTGAAATCACTGCGCTACGGTGGAATATGAGTAAAATTGACAAGTTATTATATTTGGGTGACAGAATCGTTAGACATGTACGTTATTGTGGTATTAATTCGGCTTTGGGATATAAAACTGCATTTAATAGTGAAGGCATAATTATATATTGGAGGTGCGGATTAAAATAAATAAATTATTAAAGTTGAAAATATGAGGTGTTCCTGAAGTAAAATGGGTCTATAACAATGTGCGCTTAACTTTTTATGGCGGGGCTGTGGCCCTATAAGTTGCTACCTTTTTTGGTTCCTTATTAGTCAAGACGCCAGGAAATATTTAATTAAGGTCACAGGGCGGGTTTTTTATGTGATGTTTAAACCGTTAAAAATTGGGTGCTTTTCGATGTTGCGACAACTTTTGATATATTGAGAAAAGTGATTTAGACTGTGCATAGGAAGTTGCAATTGCACATACGAGTTACTTGGCTTGCTCAGTTTTAATAATTAATGAAAGTTCATATACAGGGTGTCCCGAAAGTACCGATCGGAGTTTATTATATGAAGCTTATGGAATTTAACCAAACGAATCGGTCGGTTGTTAAACACTATTTTATACTAAAGTTTGGATAATATGACAATGTTAGTTTATATACTGGGTGTCAATTTATTAAGGTGAACATGTATCGGGAGTTGTATTTCCGCTTATTCGCAATTACGATCTCTTTCCTTGCGTGATTTTAGCTTGTTATATAGATTTACTTTATATTTCTGTTATACCGGGTGGTGGTTAATTCTCGATGCGTGTGTCTATGGTGATGTGTACGTGTATGTTTAGTAAGAGTGATGACGATGAGGTGGAGTGAACATTGGTTTATATTATCGCTATTACTTAATTTATGTTATTCTATTGACACGTACTTAATATTATGTTTCCCTTTTATTTTTCAGGTACTGCAACTAGAGTGACAAAACTAAATGGGTAATTATAATAAAATTAAGATGTTCGACCGACTTGGTGGGTCCTTTCTCTTCCCTTTTTCAGATGCTGAGGAGGCGGACCAGAAGGTGATATACCGGGTGGCCGGAAAATAGGTAAGAATTTTCATTGGACAACTAATTAATTATTTTCCTTCATTTTTAGGTAGGTGATAGGGGAGAACCAGTGATGGGGATAAAACAAGAAAAGAGAAGAAAAAGAAGAGAAAGAGAGAAAAAAAAAGGATATTCTAGCCGGAAACATAATAAAAGGTATTTATCGGCTTAATCTATTTTTGATAACAACTATATATATATATATAAAAAGAAAAAAGAAAATAAAAGAATTTTATAGGTGCTTAACGCTTACTATGTCTACTTAACAGGTGACGTATGGAGTCAACGGACGGCGACTGGTGTCAAGCGGAGGCGCTGGACGTGACACTGGAAACTAAAAAGGGAGACGTCTTCGCCGAACGAGGAACAATTCCAATTGATAATCTTGATATTTTCGCATATATGAACTCGAAGTTTGTATATGTAGAAAAACACATACGACATCAAATGACATCTCTTTACCACAATGTCATTCAACAGAAGTGCGAGCTGGAAAAAGACGTCATAACAAACACCTTATCATTTGCCACTTTACAGCCTGATGAATTCGCCTATCGGTTAATGAAAGGACCAGGATACATGGCTGTCACTGCAGGAGAAGCCATTCATGTAATAAAATGTATTCCCGTTTACGCTATAATTCGGAGAACAAAAGAATGTTATGCCGAGCTTCCTGTAACAGTAAGGAACGCTTCACTATTTCTAACACCAAAATCAAGGATACTCACCAAATTCGGAACCCAGAAGGAATGTAGCTTTGAACTACCAACGCTCTACCGCATAGATGATACATGGATCCAGCTCACCCCTGATCCACAAGTCATACAATTACCTCCACAACGATTACGTCCGATGACCTCTTTGAGTTGGAAATACCTCACCCCAGGTCCATTAGCCATTAGTGGAATATATACGGAAAAGGATATAGAAAAGTTACGAGATCATATTATGTTTCCTGCAGAGAAACCAGCACTTCCAAATTTCATAGCCCGTGGGATGACAGGACAAGCTGTCGTACCAGGAGAAGTCTCTATATACAGTCTGCTAGACGAGAAATCACTCCAGAAAATAGCTTCGAACACTGTCTCGAGAATTTGGGGCGGATTTGTAACCTTCGGATCGGCAACGGCCGGAATTCTAGGAGTATTCCTAATTATACGACTCGTTAAATTAACTATTGATACAGCAATCCATGGATACGCCCTTCACACCGTGTACGGATGCAGTCTGCACCTGCTGGGCGCCGTATGGAGTTCCCTCACACATCTTTTACTTCATCTGGCACGAAGACCTGTAAATCAACGAGGAATAGAGCCAGAAGAAGACCAATCTCTCCAGGAACCAACGAGTCCTCCACCAATAACACCGACAGCACCCAAAAACGAGTCAACTATCGTAAATGCAACAGCGGTAAATACAACCACCCCTATTCCCATTGTTTACACTGACCTTCGAGAACGATTGAATGATATCGAACAAATCCCTTCGATAACATCGGGAATTCGTTCTTAAATAAGGGGGGGGATGTGACGTCCCGCCAAAAATTTCAAATTAAATTTTTCAAAAAAAATAAAAGTACCGCTAGAAATATGAACACAAAGTATGAGATATACATATATATCTCAACTTGAACTTAATAAAATATTTAATCAAGCATAGTATTATATAGCTATTAAATTGGACGTTGCTTGCATAGAAGTATTAACAAAATAATACTGACCTTATCAGTAAAGAAATAAAAAAATTGTAATCATTAGACTACTATATATTAGTTTTCCAAATAAAAGCTAAAATTCTCTTTACTAAAATATATGGAAATAAAATATTACTGTAATATCAGAATCGTTGAAATTCAATTACGCGATTGTAACAGAAACACTTGCAAACTAATTATATTAGAGTTAAATCATACTAACAATCGCTTTATAAATCCTACATTTTCATAAGTATAATGAAAAGAAAAAATAAAGAAAAAGAAATATTATTCAGTAAAGTACATTTTGGAAGGCATACGCACACTGGCATTGAGAACCATATACATACGCCAATCCATACAAATTAATATATTTAATAATATTAATAAGCTGATTTTATATATCAACATGTAAATCTAAATGGAAGACTTTCTCTTAGAGTAATTGATAAAAAAGTAATATTCTAAAAAGATAACGCACAAGTATTATACATATATGTCTATATATATATTTAAAGGAGAGCTAGTCTCCTATGCTAAAGTGAAACCATAAGAAATCACGATAGAAAGGAATTATAAATTAAAAATAACAGTATTAAAATTGCATTAATTAAATCTTCCATATAGATACTATAATAAAAGCGGATATGCCAAGATGAAATATGTGATACAACAAGAGAGAAAATTAAAGGAAATTTAAATATAAAAGCATAAATTAATAAGTGAAAAGAAAAGAAATATTAATGATGAGACATAATAACTTTGAGAACGAATAAGAACTCTTGCTATAGTTAAATTAGTAAGTCTCTCTTGCTGTAAAAGAATTATAATATAAGAGTGCGAAATTATTATAATACAAAGAGCCTTTCATTCGCATGATGACGCAATAGGCGACGGCGAGAAAGACTTAGTGTAACCGAATATTATTCTTATCTATTGACGCAGAGACTCAACAAAACTAAATATTATGTCAACGCAGAGACCAGTGAAATCGAATATTATGCCTATCTCTCGACGCAGCGACTCGACGAAACTAAACATTATAACAACGTGCCTTTTGATATTCGCCGCTGAATATCAACTTAAGATTAAGAAGAGCTCACCGCTTCTGACGTCTTCGAAGGCGGAGAGTTCCCTCACCAAGAGCAAGAATCCATCTCCACCGGACGTTAAGCCAACCCGGGAAGTCTTGGATCCACCGGACGCCTAGAGGGAGGTGACCCGAAAGTGGGGACGGAGCGCAGAACGTCAGTCGAGCTTGCGGACGGAGTCAGTCGCCAACAACCCCTCATACTAAGCAGTCGCTTCCCATCATTCAACCTAAACAGTCGCCTTCCTAACTTCATCTTAATAAGTCACTTCAACATCTCTCCGAAACGTTAGTCCGAAGTCGTGAAAAGTCGTCTCTGTGTCTTTATACATTCACTGCGTCCTAAAATCAATTTTAACTTAATTTTCGTCAGCTACTTTGTGTCGTCAAGGTAGATCTTTAATAATACTTTACTTTCTTGTCTTCGCGACTCGTCTTATATTATAATTTAGAGCTTCGATTCACTCTACATTATAATTTAGAATTACTACTTTATTGTTAATTAATTTCCAATTTCTGGTACAGTGCGGTTGTACCTTTTACATTCGAATTGTGACCAATATTTGTAATAATCATTACTTGCAATCTCTGTAAAATCTTCAAGCTTTTAAAATACATAGTCGCTTATTTCGAAATATTTACAAGTTCATTATTTTAATATAGTGTTCCTTCACCCCCAATCAGTATTTACTATATTTAATTTAATATCGATTAAATATTTAACGTACGTCTGGATCTTGAGCGTTAGCGAGATCCGTGCCTGGGATAGAGCAGAGTGACGTGCCCCTCGTGTTAGTTCGAGCAGAGCTGAGACTTAGTCGATGAGCTGCTTGAATGTCGCTTGATCCAGATTGTCAAACTGAAATGAATAACTTTTTAAATTAGAATAAAATTTTGATTATAATTTATAGTAAATGCCTGATTCTCGTTGCGCCGGTAAACGACATAGACAACTACGTGCCGCTTTACGTCGACAGAGACAAATTTCGAACAGTGATAACGGCCTCAGCCAAAGTAGTCTCCAAGTAGAAAAAGACAATTCAATTAACGTACCGGACAATCAAAGGATTGTCGTAGAACTTTTTGATCAACTTCCTGCATTTAACTCAATCGAAGTTCCCATCTCGCGAAGAACCTTTGAATTTATTGGCTGGCCCGGACCTTTGGTTGAAATCAAGCTGCATCCTGCCTCAACCTCTACCACTGACATCCCTGAGGGAGATCCACGACGTCCAGAGTACGAGGAAAAGGCCCAGGAAAATCAGCAAAACTAGAGACATTAATAAAGGTAAGTCACTATTTTAAATACATACACACACATGCGCATATGATCAATCAAGCAGAATATTACTATTTTAATAAAAAAGAAAACGCACTCATATTCCAACAAAATATAATAAAAAAAAAAAAGAATTCCGAATTGAACCACTATTTATAACACATCGTGCTTGACATTTATATGACATCATATTACTTTAACAACTTCAATTTTGCAAAACAATTATAATTACAATCTAGACATATGCTTTTACGACTAATGCAATAAACTGTTCCACCTTCAAGCTCCGAAATAAAAATTTTATACAGTTAACTAGACATACATACAAGATATATATATATATCTCACTCTTTTGAATAACTCACAGTTCAGACTATTGACTCTTCTAAAATTACAAATTGACTCACATTCTGATACCACTCTCAAGAATTATAAAGTTAAAATACTATATCAAGAAATTTGCAAATTTAGAATGAAATAAAATAATCGATCTATCAATGTAAGAGAATTAACTACTCGTTATACTTAATTTAATAATAAAAATAACGGAGCATCCCTAGCTTAATCTCTTCTTCCTATTTTCCATCGAAGACAGTGATTTTGAAACAATAAATTATATCGCTGGTCTCCACCACACCATATTCCAGTGTACATTTCTTTATATGATACCTCACCACACAGTGCTGAACCTGCAAAGAACCATACTCTTGTTAACATATATATATATCTACATAAGAGCAATAACAATTTTAATAATCTTTTCTTATTACATGAATAGATGCATCAACAATATTTATGAAAAATAAAATCATATTACAACAGTTGACTTTCTCTTAAGGAAAGAGATATCTACATTCAATATAAATCCAAATTATTTAAATTCCACAATTTAACTTTGTTCTTCATATTAAAGCAGTCATTATATACTGAGAAATTTGCTCTTACATTACACAAATCGTAAATTAAAACTTTCCAAATCAGTATATATTTGGAATTGCTCCGACGGTGAATTCTACATACAACAACAGTAAGTACTTAATCCCTCATAATTACTATCATAAACCACCTTAATCTTTATCCCAATTCTAATATAATTGAAAATTAATCACAATCTATTTATAATTTTAAAATTGAAATTTTCTAATCATAATGATTGCTCCAACTTAAAATTGAATAAATTCAGAACTATTGCAGATATAATTTTAGAATTTTATTTCATCTTTAATTGACTCGAGTGTCACTGTGCGTCACGTTCATTGCATACGCGATAACTGTCATGGTGTCATGGAGTTCCTAGAACTTCCTCAGCCTCTCGTTAGTGCCGAGTGAATTGTATTCTGACCACCAGACTATATCAAATATACAATAACGAGATTCAACGCATTTGCTTAACATTCTTAAACATTTTCAAATACATATGCCATAAATTTAATCGCTTTATTTTCAACTTTCTTTATAAAATAAAATAAATGAAGCCTCAGACAACTGATTCTGAATTTCAACAAAATCCCTTTGTTGACCATGAAGTCATATTAGAAACTTTAATCCAATTTATAGAAGAAAATAAGAAAAACATTATTTACAATTTAGACAATATCATAAAAGAGTTTTTAAATCAAGCCTCTATTATCATCATTCTTGATCAGTAAAAAAATTCCCCGATTTATTAATTCCTAGTACACATTAATGCTGCTCTCGGCGGAGCCCTGGATATAGCCGATTTAGACAGATTACCCAAAAAACTAAATAGAGAGCAACCCTGTTATTGACACCTAGGTAGACGATAACAGCGGGTCACAGCACGTGACAGTATTCGCGATATGCTAGTCTCGAAGTCTCTCTGAGTTAATGATTTTGTGTGAATAATACCGAGTAATGAACTAGAAACACTGATTCGAAGATATAATATTAATTACACTGTGTGAAAATTTGCAAGAGAGTATGTATGATCGAATACTATAAAGATAACCGATTATTAAATCGTATGAATGACTGTCTGTACAGTGAATTTACTAAGTACTGTATGAATCGAGTATGAATGGGTAAACTGTCTAACTGATCGAATACCGAATATGCTGATCGAATACTGACTGAATATGATCGAATAATACTGAATATGATCGAATAATACTGAATGAATTAACTGTCGAAGCGTAAACTGAAATGATCTGAACTGTCTGGGCGATAACTGAATACTCAAAGTTGAGCGCACTGTGCTCCTGTTTGTATACCCGTGGTCGCTGAGGGCTCCCACCTTCTAAATTGTAGCGCGCGCAACGTGGTCCGATCCTGGCCACGCTTGTTTGTCACGGGTATCACGCGCCGGGCAATAGTAAGCGGTCACGGTGTTTGTCCGAAATTTTCACGTGATCCGGCGGTTCCTGAATGTTCTAGAAGCTTCGGGACTAGCATTATAATATAATATTTATATCGTTATTTCTAGATATATCGCAATTATTACTAGCGTTACGATAACTTATCTGATTAATTACTTATCGCCGCATTGTATTATAGCGTTGTACTTAAATAATTGTAGAGATATGAGAGCATTTCGCTAATTAACTTATTAATTAACAATTATTTATGATGTCGCATAAAGTTATTCGTGGATTACAAAGTCTAAATTAGTCTACAGACGTTAAACTCGCTATTATATAACTATATGTATGTATATCATTATAACTAGTAGTAAAAGTTTATATATATATATAAGTAATAGTGGTATAAATGCACATGTAATATGCCGTGATATATTTACAATGAATGGATGAGGAGTGTGTAAGTGTGTATAAATGCATAAATTTATGACAAGTTTATATTGTGAGAGGTTGAGGGTGTAATTTAAATGATACGCTTGGAATATGTATGAATTAGTTATAAGATCCGAAACTATTACGTTACCATGTATATGATACATTGATTATGTGTATGTTAATATATGAATATGCCTGTAATAAGTTTATAATAGGTTTATTGAGAGTGCTTTATTTGTGCGTACTAGTGCGTCACTATGTATATAAATTATTTATAGAGTGTGTGTATTTGCGTGTTACTGGGTGGATAATATGTCTATAATAGTCAGATACTGATTAAACATTGTGTAGATGATAAGTTTATAACGCACGTATTTTTGTATCACCAGGTATATTAGGTGACAATTGTTATATAATTTTATGGTATGTTTATTAAGGAGCCTGTATCTATGTAATTATTTCTGGGTGTTCATTATGCATTTATACTTGGTTTATGTAGTGTATGATGTGTGTATTATTGTACCACCGTATATATATAGGTATGGTCATTTTGTTTATTATGCATATGTATATTGTAATTATCATTCATCCTCAATAAAATGATAAAGAAGTTTTGAGAATATTATCACGTTCAAGTTATTTCAGACACCTTGTATAAGTAAGAGTTAATTAAGTAATTGTATATATTTGAGTGTGACTGTCTAACTTTCGTTATCTTCCAGAGCTTTATTCGTTTTAAACTCTTTATGGGATATTTATATTGTTTTCACTATAATATGTATATATATATGTATCATGAGTGGTTCATTTTAATTATTATTGCTTTTAATTGATCACTTAAATGTTGTCTGAGCCTCGAGGAGTTCTTGTCAGGTCGTTATAATTTGTCTTTAAAACATCTGTAGATTATGATTTCTGCAGCGAGTCGCATATATATATATATGTATATGTTATGCACCGAGTTATCGTCATGGTTGATATATGAAATAATTATAAATAATAGTTGACCGGATTTTTATTGGCAAACCAAATTGGATTCATGGTAAGGAATTATTATGCAGATGATGGGTATGATCGAATCTTTTATTGTTGTTAAAATTTGAATTTACTAAAATCACTGCGCTGCGGTGGAGTATGAGTAAAATTGACAAGTTATTATATTTGGGTGACAGAATCATTAGATATGTACGTTATTGTGGTATTAATTCGATTTTGGGATATTAAACTGCATTTAATAGTGAAGGCATAATTATATATTGGAGGTACGGATTAAAATAAATGAATTATTAAAGTTGAAAATATGAGGTGTCCCTGGAGTAAAATGGGTCTATAACAATGTGCGCTTAACTTTTTATGGCGGGGTTGTAGCCGTATAAGTTGCTACTTTTTTTGGTTCTTTATGAGTCAAGGCGCCAGGAAATAATTAATTAAGGTCACTGGGCGAGTTTTTTACGTGATGTTTAAACCGTTAAAAATTGGGTGCTTTTCGATGTTGCGACAACTTTTGATATATTGAGAAAAGTGACTTAGACTGTGCATAGGAAGTTGCAATTGCGCATACGAGTTACTTGGGTTGCTCAGATTTAATAATTAATGAAAGTTCATATATAGGGTGTCCCAAAAGTACCGATCGGAGTTTATCATATGAAGCTTATGGAATTTAACCAAATGAATCGGTCGGTTGTTAAACACTATTTTTTACTAATGTTTGGATAATATGACAATGTTAGTTTATATACCGGGTGTCAATTTATTAAGGTGAACATGTGTCAGGAGTTGTATTTCCGCTTATTCGCAGTTATGATCTCTTTCCTTGCGTGATTTTAGCTTGTTATATAGATTTTCTTTATATTTTTGTTATACCGGGTGGTGGTTAATTCTCGATGCGTGTGTCTATGGTGATGTGTACGTGTATGTTTGTGTTTAGTAAGAGTGATGACGCCGAGGTGGAGTGAACATTGACTTATATTATCGCTATTACTTAATTTATGCTATTCTATTGACGCGTACTTAATATTATGTTTCCTTTTTATTTTTCAAGTACTGCAACTAGAGTGACAAAACTAAATGGGTAATTACCCATATTAATTATAATTATAATTATAATAAAACTAAGATGTTCGACCGATTTGGTAGGCCGTTTCTCTTCCCTTTTTCAGGTGCTGAGGATGCGGACCAGAAGGTGATATACCGGGTGGCCGGAAAATAGGTAAGAATTTTCATTGGACAACTAATTAATTATTTTCCTTTATTTTTAGGTAGGAAAGAACCAGTGATGGGGATAAAACAAGAAAGAGAAAAAAAATGTTCTAGCCGGAAACATAATAAAAAGGTATTTATTGGCTTAATCTATTTTTGATAATAACTATATGTATATATATAAAAAGAAAAAAAAATTTTATAGGTGCTTAACGCTTACTACGTCTACTTCACAGGTGACGTATGGAGTCAACGGACGGCGACTGGTGTCAAGCGGAGGCGCTGGACGTGACACCCCCTCACCACGTCAAGGTGTGCCCACGAGGGGGACACCACAAAGACAGTTAATGTGTGAGCCGTTCCCACGAATGGGAAAGGCCCGTGCTACCTCACCCTTTCAGGCATACGCCACATTTTTACATCCACTGTCTATCGGAACCGCCCCGAGACGGGCGATGGAAAAATCCAGTAGCGCCTGCTGGTTCGTTTGTGCAGGATGGACAGTTTGGCCACGACGAATAAGCCCATCCTTCCTTCCTTAGGGTGACATAAACTCCGCCGGCTGGCATTCGCCACTATCCGACTCCTTCACCCCGCTATCTTATCCGTCGTACCCACGAGGACCACGGGGAGGCCTGTCCATTTGTATCCCGACCTGGATGAACGCTTCTGACCCTGTTGGGCGAAGGGAGTAGTGGGATAGGTGGGCGTAATAAGGTAAAGTGGAATCCTACCTAATTCTTTTTCTAACGCGACGCGAACGCTGCTCGAGAGCGTGGTTGTCCCGAGAAGATTACGGGGTCACACCCTCATACCCGAAGGCTCCGACCTCTTCGGTTGAACAACAAACCTACCTAATATATAATCTACGATTCGTATCCCTTCAGCCAGAGGGATTCTCGGCAAAAATCGGTGAACACGGAAAGGGCCTCTGGGCTTGACACGAAGAAGCGTGCTACATCCGGCCATTGCCATTCACCTTCCGGTACGACGCTTCGCAGGATCTCTCTCTGCGCGTCAAAGAAGGGACATTCCAGCAAGAAGTGCGGAACTGAGTCAACTCTACCTCCGCAAATGCACACTTCACTTTTTACAAGACTTAACGACGCGAGTCTTTCCCTAAAATCTCCGTGTCCAGTGAGGACCTGTGTGCTCAATGGTTTATTTCCAACGAACGCGCAGCTAGTCTATCTCGCACGTCCCTAAAGAAGGCGAACGTGGTACGACCCTTACATGAAGAGTTCCATCGGGTCTGCCACATATTTATCGTCTCGTTTTTAATTCCTACAATCGCGGTTTTTCTTTCGGTTCCGGCGGGGATCTCAATATTACCGATCTTGGCGTCTTTTCCCGACCTAACATTATAACGTGCGGCACCTTCGCGAAGAACTATATCTACAGGAGTCGCTCCTCCGACAACGCAAAGTGATTCCCACGAGGCCGTGCGGTATGCGCCAGTCATTGAAATTAAAACTCGACGCTGCAAGGCTTTCAGAATTCTAATATCTCTCTCCGTACACAGGTCGGCCCACCCCGCAGCGGCATAAGCCACTGTCGGTGCGAACACGCCCCGGTAGATTGTGGAGAGTGTCCTAAAACGCAGGCCCCAATGGGCTCTCGCTACTCTACCTAACTTCTCGAACAGCGGCCCGACTTTGCTGTTTAAATATTCGCAGTGCGATCTGACCTTTAAATTTCTATCTAAATAGACGCCAAGATACCTAACCGTTCGCTTAAACCCTATTTTTGTTTTTCCGATTTTAATAATTGGCGGTCTATTCTCGAAGTCGACGGTTTTCTTATTTGTTTTTCGCTTCCTATCCGGTCGTGCTCCTCCCCGTCTACCTATCGGGTTTCTCGCAATTGCGTCGGATTTCAGAATGATGGCTTCAGTTTTACGCTCGGAAATCTGAAGTTTCGCGTACCTACACCATTCTGTTATTATGTTAACTACACGTTGGCCTTCTGTCTCGAGTTTCCTTCGCGAGTTTCCGTTTATGACGACCACGAGGTCGTCCGCGTACGCGGCGAATCTATCTGGAATCACGTCTTCCAGTACTCTCAAAGGCCATCAAACATGAAGTTCCAGCAGGCCGGACCCAGAACGGAACCCTGAGAACACCCCCTCTCGGCCCGCTTGGACACTTCCGCGGAGCTAAGAGAAATTTTTACACTTCGATCGCTGAAGTAACTCCGGAGTACTTCGAAGATATTACGCGGGCAATCTCGTTTCTTAAGACTGTCTAACACAAGGGGCCACCAGACATTGTCAAAAGCCCCGGAAATGTCGAAGAGAAGCGCAATGGCGTACCTCCTTTCGGAGGCAGAGACCATCTGTCGCAACTCCACGACAGCTTCCTCCGTCGACCTTCCGGGCATGAACCCGAATTGTCGATCGGAGACCTTCCCCGGTGCCAGTGACGTGTCTAGCAGACGAGCTTTTATAAGCTTTTCGAAAAGTTTTCCTACTACGGAGAGGAGACAAAAGGGTCTGTAGGATTTCGGGTCTCTCTCGTCCTTGTCTTCGCCTTTCAGCAGGATTCGGAGTGAACCCTCCTTCCAGACAGAAGGAAAGACGCCCCACTGGAGACACCCGTTAAAAAGCCTAACTAACTGACCGGGGATTATTTTACAGGCCGCCTTGAGTACGGCGACCTCGACTAGATCTAAACCCGGAGCTTTATTGTTTTTAAAAGTTTTCATCGCGCGAGCCATTTCCGCCTCCGTGAAGAAAGAGGCGTCGGCTGTGTCGGGAGTGACCCTGCATGCGTTTCTAATTTCACGCTGTTCGAGCGTGTCTTCTATCTCCCGGTCATCTGGGATGTGCACATCCAGGAGGTAACTAGCGGTCTCCCCTAGTGACTTTGTGGAATATTCGCCACACCGGAGTGTGCTTAGCACCCCCTCAACCTGGAGTTTGCTCGCCTGTTGCTTGTAAACGAAGCCCCAGGGCTCCCGGTTGCCGTGCAATGTGACGAACTTCCGCCAGCTTGCGAGTTTCGCCCGTCTCACCCCCCTACAGTACTGCCTTTGTGAAGAACGATACTCCAGCAGCACCCGGAGGTAAGTAAGGTCCTCTCGCCATCCCTGAAGAGCACGGCGCAGCCTATATACCTTTTTCTTAACTATAGTTAGTTTTTTTGTCCACCACGGGTTGGACTTCCTAAATTTGCGCTTCCTGGGCATTGACGCAGCACAGGTCTCCGTGAGCACCACTGTGAGCGTTTCTGCCATTTTCTCTACTTCTATTGTAGAGCACAGATCGATAGCCTCCAGTTGCGATCTTGAAAGATCTGTCAGGGTGACAGAGAACCGTTCCCAGTCGGCCCGACTTGTGTCGAACCTCGTGTTTCCAGCGCCCCGATCGGCACCTGACTCTTTCGGCAATCTCAATCTTATGTCCACGGCCCTGTGGTCACTGGTGGTCCAGTCACACCTTACCTTCCAGTCACAGATGAACTTGTTAATGGAGGGCGACGTCAGGGTTACGTCGATGAATGACGAACCCCTTGTCGTCCAAAAGGTGGGCGGCTGTCCAGCATCGTTGACCACTGACATGCCAAATGCCCTGATGAAGTCCTCGAATCTGGCACCTCTATCGTCTGTCTCTTGGGGACCCCAGAGTGACGACCGAGCATTGGCGTCTACACCTATAATAAGTCTCTCCCCCCTCAGTGAACGAAGCACCGTTTCGAGGTGGCTGAGGTGCTTCTCAATCTCGTCGCTGTACTGGAAATAGCACGAGACAACGTAGAAGGAGAAGCTGGGGGCCCGCACTTCCACGCAGACACAATGCGTAGTGCTAAGCTGCGAGACGAAAACCGTATCGAAATTGGAATTGCAGATTACCACTGCTGCCCACGGACGTTGTGAGCGCACTGCGGCAACCCTCATCCCTATGCCTAATCCTACGACTGTGTAACCCGAACCTTGTTTCCCGACGTGTGGTTCCTGCAATAATAAGACGTCAAGTCGCTTTTCGACTACGAGTTGACGTACCTCACCCGTTACTACAGCCGAACGTCGCATGTTCAGCTGCAGCATCCTAACACCCGTGAACGCACTACCTAAGCTAGAGCTTATCCTACCTAATTCCTGTGGCGTCGGGCCACTCGCTGTGTGGGGTGGGGTTGGTCGCGAATCTAACCGTCTTACGCACCGTTGTCGCAATGTTCGCGGATCTAAGCGCGGATCTAAGCGCGGATCTAATCGCGGGCTTCTTTATTTCGCGCGCTATTTGTTTGGCGCCTGTTCCCGATTCTCGCGCTAAATTATATGACGCCGACCTAATCGAAGTAATCAAGCAACGTTCCAAAACGACGCACGCGGTTCTAGTAACGGTTGTATCGCGATTTGCTAACGCGGTTCTAGCGGCAGGAAGGCCGCAATCCCGGGGCTGTGCGCCATCGCGTATTGTGTCACGGGCCCGCCCGCGCACAGCTCGGTGAGGCGCTCTCGAGGAGGCGGAGGCCGCCACCGAGCACGCGGTCGAGCAGACCCGCGACTCAACGACGGAGACACCCCGCGCTTCCCTACTCGCGGCCGCGCCAGACCGGAAGCGGTCGGCCAGGCGGGCACTCCTCCTCACCACGTCGAAGATTTTATTTTTAAACGCCATATCTGTTTCCACGAGTACGGTGGAAGGGGTGGTCGAGCGACGTAGAGCCACCTTTACGCCGCCAAGCCTAGATACTCCGGGAGGACGGCAGGTATCCCGGGACGGACCGTTCGCGACCGCGTCATTTTACGTCTACGCGATCATGCAGACCCTAAGCACGGTTCCTAACACCTTAGTCTTTAGACGTTAACCCGATAGTACCTAAAAATAAATAAAGAATTAGTAAACACGCTCACGCACACACACACACTCACACGTGAGAGTCACTGGGATCGGGGTGGTCCCCGCCTCTGGCCCGGCGGGTGACTGAGTCACCCATCCAGTCCTTCGGACGAGGGTCCCGACCGGCTCCCACTTTTCCCCACTGGGACGCTTCACGGCAGGAGCACCCACCGCTCCGCACCCTCATCCCGCGGGAGCACCCGCATGAAATTGGGAGGGAAAAAAAAAAAAAAAAAAAAAACGGGGGGGGAGGGACGGCCGTAGGCCGTCGAAACAACGCACGAAGTGCGCTTGCCACATAGGAGCCATTCGTTCAGCAAGCTGACACCGGCTCGTGGCAATGCTGTCTGGGCACGTTGGCTTCACCTTTCGGTTACTAGAGCCCCCTCACCACGACAAACACCACAAAGACAGTTAATGTGTGAGCCGTTCCCACG
Source organism: Anoplolepis gracilipes (assembly GCF_047496725.1). Taxonomy (NCBI): domain Eukaryota; kingdom Metazoa; phylum Arthropoda; class Insecta; order Hymenoptera; family Formicidae; genus Anoplolepis; species Anoplolepis gracilipes. The sequence goes on along the minus strand of NC_132978.1, from coordinate 5,796,857 downwards.
AGTGGGAAAGGCCCGTGCTACCTCGCCCTTTCAGGCATACGCCACATTTTTACATCCACTGTCTATCGGAACCGCCCCGAGACGGGCGATGGAAAAATCCAGTAGCGCCTGCTGGTTCGTGTGTGCAGGATGGACAGTTTGGCCACGACGAATAAGCCCATCCTTCCTTCCTTAGGGTGACATAAACTCCGCCGGCTGGCATTCGCCACTATCCGACTCCTTCACCCCGCTATCTTATCCGTCGTGCCCACGGGGACCACGGGGAGGCCTGTCCATTTGCATCCCGACCTGGATGAAACGCTTCTGACCCTGTCGGGCGGAGGGAATGGTGGGATAGGTGGGCGTAATAGGGTAAATGGAGTCCTACCTAGTTTTTTTTTTCCTAACGCGACGCAAACGCTGCTCGAGAGCGTGGTTGTCCCGAGAAGATTACGGGGTCACACCCCCATATCCGAAGGCTCCGACCTCTTCGGTTGAACAACGCGCCTACCTAATATTTCATCTACGTTTCGTATCCCTTCAACCAGAGGGATTCTCGGCAAAAATCGGTGAATACGGACAGGGCTTCTGGGTTTGACACGAAGAAGCGTGCCACATCCGGCCACTGCCATTCACCTTCCGGTACGACGCTTCGCAGTATCTCTCTCTGCGCGTCAAAGAGGGGACATTCCAGCAAGAAGTGCTGAACTGAGTCAACTCCACCTCCGCAAATGCACACTTCACTTTCCACGAGACCTAGCGACGCGAGTCTTTCTCTAAAATCCTCGTGTCCGGTGAGGACCTGTGTGCTCCAATGATTTATCTCTAACGAACGCGCGGCTAGTCTATCTCGCACGTCCCTAAAAAAGGCGAACGTGGTACGACCCTTACTTGAAGAGTTCCATCGGGTCTGCCACATATTTATCGCCTCATTTTTAATTTCTACAATCGCGGTTTTTCTTTCGGTTCCGGCGGGGATCTCAATATTACCGATCCTGGCGTCTTTTCCCGACCTAACGTTATATCGCGCGGCACCTTCGCGAAGAACTATATCTACAGGAGTCGCTCCTCCGACGACACAAAGCGACTCCCACGAGGCCGTGCGGTATGCGCCGGTCATTGAAATTAGGACTCGACGCTGGAAGGCTCTCAGAATTCTAATGTCTCTCTCCGTACACAGGTCGGCCCACCCCGCAGCGGCATAAGCCACTGTCGGTGCGAACACGCCCCGGTAGATTGTGGAGAGTGTCCTAAAACGCAGGCCCCACTGGGCTCTCGCTACTCTACCTAACTTCTCGAACAGCGGCCCGACTTTGCTGTTTAAATATTCGCAGTGCGATCTGACCTTTAAATTTCTATCTAAGTAGACGCCAAGATACCTAACCGTTCGCTTAAATCCTATTTTCGTTTCACCGATTTTAATGATTGGCGGTCTATTCTCGAAGTCGACGGTTTTCTTATTTGTTTTTCGCTTCCTATCCGGTCGTGCTCCTCCCCGTCTACCTATCGGGTTTCTCGCGATCGCGTCGGATTTCAGAATGATGGCTTCAGTTTTACGCTCGGAAATCTGAAGTTTCGCGGACCTACACCATTCTGTTATTATGTTAACTACGTTGGCCTTCTGTTTCTAGTTCTCTTCGCGAGTTTCCGTTTATGACGACCACGAGGTCGTCCGCGTACGCGGCGAATCTCTCTGGAATCACGTCTTCCAGTAATCTCAATAGGCCATCAAACATGAGGTTCCAGCAGGCCGGGCCCAGAACGGAACCCTGAGGGCACCCCCTCTCGGCCCGCTTGGACACCTCCGCGGAGCTAAGAGAAATTTTTACACTTCGATCGCTGAAGTAACTCCGGAGTACTTCGAAAATATTACGCGGACAATCTCGTTTCTTAAGGCTATCTAGCACAAGGGGCCACCAGACATTGTCAAAAGCCCCGGAAATGTCGAAGAGAAGCGCAACGGCGTACCTCCTTTCGGAGGCAGAGACCATCCGTCGCAACTCCACGACAGCTTCCTCCGTCGACCTTCCGGGCATGAACCCGAATTGTCGATCGGAGACCTTCCCCGGTGCCAGTGACGTGTCTAGCAGACGAGCTTTTATAAGCTTCTCGAAAAGTTTTCCTACTACGGAGAGGAGACAAATGGGTCTGTAGGATTTCGGGTCTCTCTCGTCCTTGTCTTCGCCTTTCAGGATGATTCGGAGTGAACCCTCCTTCCAGACAGAAGGAAAGACGCCCCACTGGAGACACCCGTTAAAAAGCCTAACTAACTGACCAGGGATTATTTTACAGGCCGCCTTGAGTACGGCGACCTCGACTAGATCTAAACCCGGAGCTTTATTATTTTTAAAAGTCTTTACCGCGCGAGCCATTTCCGCCTCCGTGAAGAAAGAGGCGTCGGCTGTATCGGGAGCGACCCTACATGCGTTTCTAATTTCACGCTGTTCGAGCGTGTCTTCTATCTCCCGGTCATCTGGGATGTGCACATCCAGGAGGTAACTAGCGGTCTCCCCTAGTGACTTTGTGGAATATTCGCCACACCGGAGTGTGCTTAGCACCCCCTCAACCTGGAGTTTGCTCGCCTGTTGCTTGTAAACGAAGCCCCAGGGCTCCCGGTTGCCGTGCGATGTGACGAACTTCCGCCAGCTTGCGAGTTTCGCCCGCCTCACCCCCCTACAGTACTGCCTTTGTGAAGAACGGTACTCCAGCAGCACCCGGAGGTAGGTAGGGTCCTCTCGCCCTCCCTGAAGAGCACGGCGCAGCCTATATACCTTTATCTTAATTATAGTTAGTTTTTTTGTCTACCACGGGTTGGACTTCCTAAATTTGCGCTTCCTAGGCATTGACGCGACACAGGTCTCCGTGAGCACCACTGTGAGCGTTTCTGCCATTTTCTCTACTTCTATTGTGGAGCACAGATCGATAGCCTCCAGTTGCGATCTTGAAAGATCTGTCAGGGTGACAGAGAACCGTTCCCAGTCGGCCCGACTTGTGTCGAACCTCGTGTTCCCAGCGCCCCGATCGGCACCTGACTCTTTTGGCAATCTCAATCTTATGTCCACGGCCCTGTGATCACTCGTGGTCCAGTCACACCTTACCTTCCAGTCACAGATGAACTTGTTCATGGAGGGCGACGTCAGGGTTACGTCGACGAATGACGAACCCCTTGTCGTCCAAAAGGTGGCTGTCCAGCATCGTTGACCACTGACAAGCCAAATGCTCTGATGAGGTCCTCGAATCGGGCACCTCTATCGTCTGTCTCTTGGGGACCCCAGAGTGATGATCGAGCATTGGCGTCTACACCTATAATAAGTCTCTCCCCCCTCAGTGAACGAAGCACCGTTTCGAGATGGCTGAGGTGCTTCTCAATCTCGTCGCTGTACTGGAAGTAGCACGAGACAACGTAAAAGGAGAAGCTGGGGGCCCGCACTTCCACGCAGACACAATGCGTAGTGCTAAGCTGCGAGACGAAAACCGTATCTAAATTGGGATTGCAGATTACCACTGCTGCCCACGGACGTTGTGAGCGCACTGCGGCAACCCTCATCCCTATGCCTAGTCCTACGACTTTGTAAACCGAACCTTGTTTCCCGACGTGTGGTTCCTGCAATACTAAAACGTCAAGTCGCTTTTCGACTACGAGTTGACGTACCTCACCCGTTACTACAGCCGAACGTCGCATGTTCAGCTGCAGCATCCTAACACCCGTGGACGCACTACCTAAGCTAGAGCTTATCCTATCTAATTCCTGTGGCGCCGGGCCACTCGCTGTGTGGGGTGGGGTTGGGTCCGCGAATCTAACCGTCTTACGCACCGTTGTCGCAATGTTCGCGGATCTAAGCGCGGGTCTAATCGCGGGCCTAATCACGGACTTTTCTATTTCGCGCGCTATTTGTTTTACGCCGGTCTCCGATTTTTGCGCTGAATTGACCGACGCCGACCTAATCGTAGTAATAGAACAGCGCTCTAACACGACGTACGCGGATCTAATCCCGGTTGTTTCGCGATTCACGAACGCGGTTCTAGCGGCAGGAAGGCCGCAATCTCGGGGCTGTGCGCCATCGCGTATTGTGTCACGGGCCCGCCCGCGCACAGCTCGGTGAGGCGCTCTCGAGGAGGCGGAGGCCGCCACCGAGCACGCGGTCGAGCAGACCCGCGACTCAACGACGGAGACACCCCGTGCTTCCCTACTCGCGGCCGCGCCAGACCGGAAGCGGTCGGCCAGGCGGGCACTCCTCCTCACTACGTCAAAGATTTTGTTTTCAAACGCCATATTTGTTCCCACGAGTACGGTGGAAGGGGTGGTCGAGCGACGTAGAGCCACCTTTACGCCGCCAAGCCTAAATACTCCGGGAGGACGGCAGGTATCCCGGAGCGGACCGTTCGCGACCGCGACATTTCACGTCTACGCGATCATGCAGACCCTAAGCACGGTTCCTAACACCTTAGTCTTTAGACGTTATGCGGGCCCGACCTCGACGAAAGCGACCGCGACGACAACGACGACCTAACGACCGCCCCAGCCGACGAAGCCACAGACGGCAACATCCGAAACCCGATTGTACCTGAAAGTAAAATTCCTGAAAATAAAGAGAGAATTAGTACACGCTCACAGACACACACACACTCACACGTGGGAGTCACTGGGATCGGGGTGATCCCCGCCTCTGGCCCGGCGGGTGACTGAGTCACCCTTCCAGTCCTTCGGGCGAGGGTCCCGACCGGCTCCCACTTTTCCCCACTGAGGGACGCTTCACGGCAGGAGCACCCACCGCTCCGCACCCTCATCCCGCGGGAGCACCCGCATGAAATTAGGAGGGGGGAGAAAAAAAAAAAAAAAAAAAAAAAAAAAGACGGCCGTAGACCGTCTGAACAACGCACGAAGTGCGCTTGCCTTGCCACATAGGAGCCATTCGTTCAGTAAGCTGACACCGACTCGTGGCAATGCTGTTTGGGCACGTTGGCTTCACCTTTCGGTTACTAGGCCCCCTCACCACGACAAGGTGTGCCCACGAGGGGGACACCACAAAGACAATTAAATCACCTATTCCGAGGATACTGCATAAGATATTCGGACATCTGTTACAGTATATCATCGTACTTTGTTTTTGAATCTCGCCAAGTTCCCATCGGTTTTTAGGCTTTAAAATAAAATATTTTTGCATTCTGCAGGGCACTACCAACGATAATCTATATGAATTTTAAGCGTCGGTTGATGGACAAAAATTGTCACTTTTTTACCGGTCTTCCTTTTTGCATCTGTTATTTGTAATAAATTTAAATATATAAAACAATTACAGATTTTGATACCAATATATATATATATACTAACAACTAACTTACTTTTGAAACATAGCATAATATGTGTATCTCAAATCTTAAAATTGTTTTTCTGTTCCGTCCATAAACATATACAGGCCAAATTATCATCAAATGTTGTAGTCAAAGCTCTTCTAATCAAGTCTCTTTCGTTTTTTCCGTCAATTTGTAATATTTTGTTTACCTATAAAATGATTATTCTTTTTACAAATGATGATAAATATAATAATGAGTTCATTAATGTATATCACTTAAGTTGACTTTTTGAAAATAAATATATACTTACACTCCCATTCTTTGTCTCTTTTTTAAATCAGATTTTTAATCATCATTAACTTTAACTTTAATTCAAATTATATCTTCGTTTCTTTTAGGTAAGTTCACAAGAAAGAGATAGATATAATTTATACCGAGGTTAAAGTTAATCGATTGAAAAACCGACCTTGAGAAGGACAGTTTGGGCTTCTGCCCGCAGGACGCAGAAACGCTTGCCGTGGTAAAAAGCGATGCGATAGCCAATCAACGTATTGATGTCTTAGCGTTTATTGGCTACCGCGTCAGTCTTTCCCGCGCGGCAAGCGTCCTATGGGCAGGAGCTCTTCGGCTACAGTTATACGACATTGAAACTGCCGGTCTTTAGAGTTATATTCAATCATTTAATTGCTTATTATAATTTAAAATTAAATGTTTTACTTAAATAATATATTTGATAAGTATAAAATTGTCACGTCCAGCGCCTCCGCTTGACACCAGTCGCCGTCCGTTGACTCCATACGTCACCTGTGAAGTAGACGTAGTAAGCGTTAAGCACCTATAAAATTTTTTTTTCTTTTTATATATATACATATAGTTATTATCAAAAATAGATTAAGCCAATAAATACCTTTTTATTATGTTTCCGGCTAGAACATTTTTTTTCTCTTTCTTGTTTTATCCCCATCACTGGTTCTTTCCTACCTAAAAATAAAGGAAAATAATTAATTAGTTGTCCAATGAAAATTCTTACCTATTTTCCGGCCACCCGGTATATCACCTTCTGGTCCGCATCCTCAGCACCTGAAAAAGGGAAGAGAAACGGCCTACCAAATCGGTCGAACATCTTAGTTTTATTACAATTACCCATTTAGTTTTGTCACTCTAGTTGCAGTACTTGAAAAATAAAAAGGAAACATAATATTAAGTACGCGTCAATAGAATAGCATAAATTAAGTAATAGCGATAATATAAGTCAATGTTCACTCCACCTCGGCGTCATCACTCTTACTAAACACAAACATACACGTACACATCACCATAGACACACGCATCGAGAATTAACCACCACCCGGTATAACAAAAATATAAAGAAAATCTATATAACAAGCTAAAATCACGCAAGGAAAGAGATCATAACTGCGAATAAGCGGAAATACAACTCCTGACACATGTTCACCTTAATAAATTGACACCCGGTATATAAACTAACATTGTCATATTATCCAAACATTAGTAGAAAATAGTGTTTAACAACCGACCGATTCATTTGGTTAAATTCCATAAGCTTCATATGATAAACTCCGATCGGTACTTTTGGGACACCCTATATATGAACTTTCATTAATTATTAAATCTGAGCAACCCAAGTAACTCGTATGCGCAATTGCAACTTCCTATGCACAGTCTAAGTCACTTTTCTCAATATATCAAAAGTTGTCGCAACATCGAAAAGCACCCAATTTTTAACGGTTTAAACATCACGTAAAAAACTCGCCCAATGACCTTAATTAATTATTTCCTGGCGCCTTGACTCATAAAGAACCAAAAAAAGTAGCAACTTATACGGCTACAACCCCGCCATAAAAAGTTAAGCGCACATTGTTATAGACCCATTTTACTCCAGGGACACCTCATATTTTCAACTTTAATAAATAATTCATTTATTTTAATCCGTACCTCCAATATATAATTATGCCTTCACTATTAAATGCAGTTTAATATCCCAAAACCGAATTAATACCACAATAACGTACATATCTAATGATTCTGTCACCCAAATATAATAACTTGTCAATTTTACTCATACTCCACCGCAGCGCAGTGATTTCAGTAAATTCAAATTTTAACAACAATAAAAGATTCGATCATACCCATCATCTGCATAATAATTCCTTACCATGAATCCAATTTGGTTTGCCAATAAAAATCCGGTCAACTATTATTTATAATTATTTCATATATCAACCATGACGATAACTCGGTGCATACACATATACATATATATATATATATATATATATATATATATATATATATATATATATATGCGACTCGCTGCAGAAATCATAATCTACAGATGTTTTAAAGACAAATTATAACGACCTGACAAGAACTCCTCGAGGCTCAGACAACATTTAAGTGATCAATTAAAAGCAATAATAATTAAAATGAACCACTCATGATACATATATATATACATATTATAGTGAAAACAATATAAATATCCCATAAAGAGTTTAAAACGAATAAAGCTCTGGAAGATAACGAAAGTTAGACAGTCACACTCAAATATATACAATTACTTAATTAACTCTTACTTATACAAGGTGTCTGAAATAACTTGAACGTGATAATATTCTCAAAACTTCTTTATCATTTTATTGAGGATGAATGATAATTACAATATACATATGCATAATAAACAAAATGACCATACCTATATATATACGGTGGTACAATAATACACACATCATACACTACATAAACCAAGTATAAATGCATAATGAACACCCAGAAATAATTACATAGATACAGGCTCCTTAATAAACATACCATAAAATTATATAACAATTGTCACCTAATATACCTGGTGATACAAAAATACGCGCGTTATAAACTTATCATCTACACAATGTTTAATCAGTATCTGACTATTATAGACATATTATCCACCCAGTAACACGCAAATACACACACCCTATAAATAATTTATTGACATAGTGACGCATTAGTACGCACAAACGACGCATTCTCAATAAACCTATTATAAACTTATTACAGGCATATATATTAACATACGCATAATCAATGTATCATTTACATGGTAACACAATAGTTTCGGATCTTATAGCTAATTCATACATATTCCATACGCATTATTTAAATTACACACTCAATCTCTCACAATATAAACTTGTCATAAATTTATGCATTTATACACACTTACACACTCCTCATCCATTCATTGTAAATATATCACGGCATATTACATGTGCATTTATACCACTATTACTTATATATATATATATATATATATATATATATATATATATATATATAAATTTTTACTACTAGTTATAATGATATACATATAGTTATATAATAGCGAGTTTAACGTCTGTAGACTAATTTAGACTTTGTAATCCACGAATAACTTTATGCGACATCATAGATAATTGTTAATTAATAAGTTAATTAGCGAAATGCTCTCATATCTCTACAATTATTTAAGTACAACGCTATAATACAATGCGGCGATAAGTAATTAATCAGATAAGTTATCGTAACGCTAGTAATAATTGCGATATATCTAGAAATAACGATATAAATATTATATTATAATGCTAGTCCCGAAGCTTCTAGAACATTCAGGAACCGCCGGATCACGTGAAAATTTCGGACAAACACCGTGACCGCTTACTATTGCCCGGCGAGTGATACCCGTGACAAACAAGCGTGGCCAGCATCGGACCACGTTGCGCGCGCTATAATTCAGAAGGTGGGAGCCCTCAGCGACCACGGGTATACAAACAGGAGCACAGTGCGCTCAACATTGAGTATTCAGTTATCGCCCAGACAGTTCAGATCATTCAGTTTACGCTTCGACAGTTATTTCATTCTGTATTATTCGATCATATTCAGTATTATTTGATCATATTCAGTCAGTATTCGATCAGCATATTCGGTATTCGATCAGTTAGACAGTTTACCCAGTATTCATACTCGATTCATACAGTACTCAGTAAATTCACTGTACGTACAGACAGTCATTCATACGATTTAATAATTGGTTATCTTTATAGCATTCAATCATACATACGCTCTTGCAAATTTTCACACAGTGTAATTAATATTATATCTTCGAATAAGTGTTTCTAGTTCATTACTCGGTATTATTCACACAAAATCATTAACTCAGAGAGACTTCGAGACTAGCATATCGCGAATACTATTAATTAGCTTTCAGTTCTTGCGTTTACTGTCGCATAAATTTATTCTTGATTAATTGGTTCCACTGTCACTATTATATTTCCTTTCTCTTTTTCGATTTTCACGGCGCTCACAATACATATCGAATTCTATCTATCACCTTCAAAGACATTTTATCTTAATTTTCATTCGCAGTAAATTATCTCTATCAACAATATAAGCGTTATATCTTTTCTTCTCCAGACAATCAGATTATTATTAATGCCGCCTATCTATAATATCGTTTAAGCGTCCGAAACCTGTCCGCGCGTAAAATTATAGTCAAAGGAAAGTTCTATTAACTAATATTGTAATCCTAATATTATTGTAGATCCACATTCTCGTATACACCCGCGTGACAGTGTGTTCTCCAGTGGTTCCTGTAACACATAATAATTTAGTGAAGTGAGTACGTTGTCGTTATTATTAAGATATATTCGTGTAATCATTAATCATATTGTTTACGTGTAATTTACTTGAAATATACATACCTGTGTCAGTTCCGGCTCCTGTCCGTTCCGGGCGTCGGTCATCTTTTCGGTGTCAATTCTTCTCGCCGTTAATCTTTCGTGTCCACACCTGTAAATATAGAGACAAGCTTTCTATTCTAATTTTAATACTGAAATTATCGGGCAAATTAGTGCTACTTATCTGACGACGTCATCCTTCCTTCACGCCTACGTCGGGCTCTCTCTTTCATCCTGCGGCGACGCGCGCCTCTCCCAGGGCGTTTCGGTTATCCTGCGTCGGTGCGCGCCTCCCCCAGGGCGTTCTTGTATTCTTTATAGCTTCTTCTTTTATTTTTTTTTCTTTTCTTTTTCTTTATCCGCTCACCAGTGGCAAGGTCCGCGACGTCCGCCTTGACACACCCAGAGCCTCAGATATCTGTAACTTATAATTGAAGAGATTAATATTTTATTCGGACGTCTTCATAGGGGGTGTCATTAGACAGAGAGCGATAACCATCCTTACCTACACCGTAGTGCGCCTCTTTCAGGGCATTCCGCCTCCTAGCGTGTAGCGCGTTTCTCCCACGGCAATCTGCCTCCTCTCAGTCCACGAACCGCGCCTCTCTCAGGGCGTCTCTCACAATTCCTCCGATCGCTCTTCTTGGTCTGAAATATAAAATAAATATTAAATTAAAGTAAACTCATTAAGGCTCACCCTGTCTCCGCAACCCGTCAGATAAGGTCAACTCGTTTAGCAATTTACGTTAACGCGTATATGTTTTTTTTTCTTTCTTTTTCCTTTTTCATCACTCGCTTTACTATTGCTAACCCCTGCCTATATCCCTCCGCGTATTCAACCATGGCGTTGATTATAATTTCGCTTACCTCCCTAGCTGCGTCATGGGTCGGTCACGTCGAGCAGGGCGTGCTCATCAATTGAAGCGCCTCATCCGGTCACTATACCAAGGCGGCTCCTATTTAACGGTCCGAACGGCCGCGTTTCTACCAGATAGCCAGAACCCAGCATCCGTCGGGTACTTCACATACCCTCCACCGGGAAACCATACAGTGGAGTCCTCAGCTCCTGACCCGTTCCACGACGCTGTCACTCCACCGGCATCCAGTAGCGGAGCCGTCGCTTCCTCACATAGGCCCTTACCGCCTATCGAATACCGTCCGTGGCCCGTGCCCCCGCCGTTGATAGACTTCGGGATTACGCAACCGAGGATCATTTCCTCCCAGCCTTTCTTCGGGCGAGTATGCATCCTGCCGGCCGCTGAAGCACCTATCAGTTCGCCTCCCGATACTCGTCCGTGATTTAGTTGTCTATTCGTCTTGTAAAATATAAGAAAATATAACTGTACATATATGTTTAGTATAAAATAATGATAAATACATAAAAATTAGTATACGTAAACAATCTATACTCATTGTCTACTCACTTCACATCCTCCTCATTATCCATTACGTCTTGACCGCTAGCTTCCGGTGCACCGCTACACTGATCGTGACAGGTTTACCGCTCGGCCACCGCGATCCGCCACTCGCAACCGCACCTCGCTCGCGATCCAGGACGTAACAACCCGTATGACACACACAAGCGCGAGCCGTTTACATGTGAGCTTGGCACGTGCGCGGCGCTACATATACATGACTCGCGCTTGTGTGTGCGTCATACGGAGAGTGAGCCACGCATCTGATTCGGCATCACTGATGCATGCTGTAATATCATTTAGTATAGTTTTGTGTAGTGAAGTTATTTGTGTAATGTTAGTTATTTGTGTCTAAAAAAATGGGTCAACAGCACGATTGGAAACATTTGTCTCTCTAATGTAGAGTTTCCTTCAAGAAAAGATAAAAAGGTTAGTATTTTCATTTATATAAAAAGAATTGTTTAATGTTGTTATGTCATATGTTGTTTATTATATCGTTATCTAATTATGTTATGGCATATCGTTTTCTAATGAAAGATTTTATTACTCAGAGAGCGATCTTATTTTCCAATAAATTTATATTTTTTTATCAAAAATAAATTTTGATTCATAAGTTATATATAAATAATATATATATATATATATATAAAATATGATAATATATAATATTATTTAAATAATATAATATATATAGAGAGAGTTACGATATCCCATTTGACACTTTCACTTTTATAAAGCACATACTTTATTTTCTAATAATCAAATTATCAAAATAATAATGTTATAATGTTCTTGAAATTGTCCATTAATCTAAAAATCCAAATATTTCTATTAACACAAGACGGATTTTGACGTCATTAATCACACTTTTTGAGTGATGACTTGTATCGGTAATTTGACTTCCATAAAAAGTCCATTAATCCTTAACAGTCACACTGGGTAAAATACACCCCAGCGTTTTTTGACTTCAAAAACGACCCAGTAAACCAATGGAAATGGACCTTGTGTCGTCATCTACAGGTAGGTTGGGACCTTCAAATATATTGCTATTTTTCCATAAAAATGTCTTTTTCATTTTTCCGCAAAAAATCGCACCTTTATACCTCAAAATAAATAAACTTTTTGGAACATCCGCATAAACTGCAATAATCAGTGAAAAGTGCATCATCTGAGGATGAGAAAACCGTTTGAAAAATTGAAATATCTTAAAAATTGAAAAAGTTACATTTGTTTTTGTGAAAAGTCACTTTTCTGACTATTTTTTTCAACAATTTTTTTACATATGTTAAATTAATTTTTTGCAAATCAAACCTATACAGTCTTTTTAAGGAAGGCTTAAACTACCACAGGATATTTTTTTTTTTAAGGTCACCTACAATTTTTTATATACGTGCAAACACGCTGGGGTGTATTTCATCCAGTGTGACCGGTACGGGATTCTCGAGAAGTGTGACTGACAAAGGTTAAAACATTAGTATTATGAAAATTGTTTTACATTTTTTTTTCAAATTATATCTTTAAAACTATTGCTAAATAAAAAATATAAATAATATATAAAATTTATTATTAAAATGCGGTTTGCATGTGCGCATTAGTTAAAAAATAATCCCAGAGGCGATTTATTCGTGAGCTGGTTGTAATATTTCGTACTAGATGTGGTTCGCATGTACGCATTAGTTAAAAAATAATCCCAGAGGCGATTTATTCGTGAGCTAGTTGTAATATTTCGTACCAAATGCGGTTCGCATGTGCGCATTAGTTAAAAAATTATCCCAAAGGCGATTTATTCGTGAGCTAGTTGCAATATTTTATGCCAGATGCGGTTTGCATGTGCGCACTGGTTAAAAAATTATGCCCGAGGCGATTTATTCGTGAGCTGGTTGTAATATTTCGTACCAGATGCGGTTTGCATGTGCGCACTGGTTAAAAAATTATCCTAGAAGCGATTTATTCGTAAGCTGGTTGCAATATTATGCTAGATGCGGTTTGCATGTGACATTTTGCGCTGCAATTGTAAAGAACATTTTGTTCCTTCCCTCTATCGATACCGCGGCTATGAAATATAGTTGCAAGAGGGAAAAATTGCAAAAAAAGAATTGGTCAAAATGCTGAAAAAGGAGATTAAAACTTGCGGATTATTCATTGATGTTAAAAATCCATGCTTGGGTACTTCTGATGGGCTCATAGATAAAGATGGCCTGGTAGAAATAAAATGTCCTCTATCAGCTGAATATTTAACAGTGGAAGAGGCTATAAAGACGCTGCCTTAATTTAAAAAGCGTTTTTGATAAGAAAAATCCAGCTAAGATGAATCCAAAACATCGATTTTTCTATCAAGTTCAAGACCAGTTAAGTATAACGCAGCGAGAATATTGTATTTTCACTGTGTGGATGCCAAGAAGCTTAGAAATAGTACGTGTTAAAAAAAGACAATGTATTTTGGAATACTTAAATGGTGCCCTTTTTAACACATTTCTATTATGATTGCATGCTGCCCGAAATCTTGGATAGTCGACATAATAGACATGTCTATTAGAAATCCTAAATATATAATAGAAGCTCAAGAAGCAGCCAAAAAATTTAGTGGTCGAAAAAGTCGTCGATAATATAATATAGACGAAAATATTATCAAAAAAAGTCAATTGCGAATCCAATATTTTACCAATGGAAGCAACTAATATTACTGTTACTGTTCTGACAAATGCATGGAACAAGATGACGATTGCATCATTGTTAGTTATTCACAAAATAAAGAAGAACTAACTGAAGATGATATAGCGAGACATGAAAAATTTCTCGATAAACAAGTTTGTCGTAACCCGAGACACTTACCTGGAAAGGAAAAGTAAATACATAAAATTAAGAAATAAGAAATTAAAATCAAGCAAGCAAAGCAAAGTATTAAAAGAATTAAACAAGAAAATTAAATAAGAATTAAATAGAAAGATTAAGAAAGAAAAATAAGACGTGACCAAAAAGAAAGCAAGTCACGGTCAAGCTGAATAAGCATTACGACACCCGAGCACGGAACACGTCCCGCGCTCCGACCCGGAAAACCTCATCCTTCCACCCCCGAAATTAAAGCGATATATAAACCGATCGCGAGACCCATCGCGGTCGCTCGTAAGAAAGTAGCTAATAAGAGAGCCGCGCGTAAATAAGTTATCGACCTATCGACACGGTTCGTCTACACGATGACCGAATACGCGAGTTAACAGTAGTGTGAGAATAGTGTAACAGTACGACCGAAATATATTCTTTTACTAAACAAGTACGGAGTGCGTTTACTTGCTGCCTGAGTTCCAACTTTTTGGGCGGATATCCCGAAAAACCCTATCCTCACGGCACGGGCACAACAGGTTATTTCTTTTATAACCCAGTAAAATGGCTCGATATTTCACGATTTAGAAAAAATAATTGAACAAATGCTGCAATTTTGTAGAGAAGTGTGTTTTGGGATGCTTTTTGACATATCAAAAGTCTCCATGTGTGGAAGCTACGGAAAACTCACAGAGGTGATAAAAAAGTCCAAAAAACCGGTTTTTCGTAAATAATTCAAAAAGTATCAAGTTTACGAGCAAAAACATGAATATCAAAATTGTAGCTAATAAAATTCTGCACAATTTGGTTTTTTATAGAACTCCGTACGACCAATAGAAGCCGAGATAGAATTTTTTTAAATATGGATCATTTTGCGACGCGACGAAAACGCGCCTGCGCGTCGCAAAATAGGACCTAAATTGTAGGAAATTTTGTTATCTTCAATTTAGGTCCTGTGCATTTTTCTTCGTAAAGTTGCCAGAAATGAAGATATAGACAAAAAAAGGAATAAAAATGCAATTTTGGCCTAAATTTATCCGAAAACAGCACTTTTCCAATGCCGGTTTTTTTTAGTAAAAAACACATCTCGTGATGGACTTACGCAGCTGGACTATTTTCATATGTATATGAACTAATAAAAATAAGTTGAAACTAATTTTTATAAAATTGTTACGCATACGTTTTTGCACTATAACTGTAATTTTTAATCAAAATGTATATTGGCCTTTATTTTTAAACACCTATAACTCATAAACGATTTATCGTAGAAGGGTCTGCTACAGTTCATTTTAAAAATAATTTAATTGTCTTTAATTAATGTATATGTTATTATCGCCTACAGCCAACCGAGAGCTATTTTGCAAAATACCTTTCAAAATTCAAAGTTTGCAACTTTATTGCCTTTATCTCATACACTTATTACCAAAAGAATTCAAATATACATGAAAAGTTTCAAAATTTTATTCCCTATTACTTTCATAATACATGCTATATGCGTACGATCAATACTTTCTAAGTTATAATCGACTTTTTTACACGAAAATTGTAGTTTTAGCCACTAACAGCGCACTCAAAAAATTTTTAAATATTCGTATCTCCGCAAATATCCTCTTCTAAAAATGCGGAAGAGCGCTGATTGGCTGTTCGAATCACGTATCCTCTGTCCCGCACGCTGATTCCCGTACCATGTGATTTCACCATAATAGCGTTTTCGAGTGAGGTGGATTTTGATCGTTCCGGGAGCGATTAATGACGTCATTGACCAACAGCTTTCCATTCTTCTGAGGAATTGCAGAGACTGATCAATGACGTCATGAATCGCTCCCGGAGCGATCAAAACCCGTCTCACTCAAAAACGCTATAAAATGCTTTGTTTTCAAGAAAATTACGTTGATTGATTAAAATAATTAAGTCCCTGTATATTATGTGCACATACGTGTGTGTGTGCGCGCGCGCGCGCGCGCGTGTGTGTGTGTGTGCATGCGTGTATGTGTCTGTATAAGAAAACGTATATTAGCAAATATTAAATAATACTCACATGTCATACTTTGCTTTTATCGCAGGTGGTTTGTTTTCATCAATAGCATTTATATACCGATCATTATCATTTTTCTTTATTAGCTCATTAGCAGCAGGCAGGTTTTCCTCATTTTTTTATTTGTTGATTGACCTTCTTCTTTAATATCTCTTTTACTACTCATTTTTACTTATGTACTTATTTATATATCTAAATTGAAAAAATAATAAGTATAAATAATATGAATAATAAAAGGGATAAACCAGGATAAACACGTACACGTGCTGCGCAGAACATTTTGCGCAACACATATGTTACGTGATCATTTGTAGTTCTGGTTGTGGTCGAAATGCCGCTCTGAATGCTTCGATCATTCTATCTTTTATGTTCATGGAATGTAGAACAAAGATAGAATGATCAATGTTTAAAGCATTCAAAGCGGCATTCCGACCGCACCCTATATGTTACTTGCCTCTTTTTATTCTGGGCAGTCTATAGCCAATCAAAACTTTTCCCGCGTAGCAAAGCATTGTCGCGCCTCGCGCCTTTTCAGTTCTTCTGAATAACGACTGTGACTACCACAAAGTGACTGCCGCAGAGAATATTATTCTAGATTTTCTGAGAAAATTTTGAAGCGAGTTATATATACATATAACCATCGTGAGATTGCTGCAAGAATATTGTAGATTTTTGCGAGTTTCAAGGTGAGTTCTTCCGAATACTTTCAACCTTTCAACGTGACTGTCGCAAGGTTAGGTCATCGTTCTTCTTGTCGTGCGCCACCTTGCCGTGGTGAGGAGGCTTAACCCTGAAACCCCATGGAACACCCACACGGCTTCGGCCAAGTTGGGTGAACCTCCGGGGTAGAAAGGGAACTGAGAGCGCACAGTATCCTTTATAAGGGTATAAGAGGAGACCCAGCGACTCCCTTAGGGATGACGTTCACCCTTCGGGATGGTTTAAAGTGTCATCCCAATCGCTGGTAGAGGTTGGCAGCTCCGACTTCAATTGCCCGGTGACGAGGCACCGTTGGGGGAGGATTACTCCCCGCCCGCGATATGGCTGGATGCTCCCGGCCCCATGAGGGTGCTGCGTGTGTGGGTGCTCCCGCCGCGCAGCGTCCCTCCGGGGAGACGTAGGTGCCGGCTTCGGCCGGTGTCCCACAGTGGGGGAGTTTTCTCTGGACAAGCGGCTCAGGAGTGGTTTACCCTTGAGTGCGCGACGGGGAGCCGTGCGGGTCGATGGTGTCCCGGAACTTCCGGGCTCATCGGGCCGGGCGTGCTGTACGGGTTGGTTCCAGAACTTCCGGATCTACCCGGCTGGGCCGTTCCGGGCCGCTCGGACTTATTCCGAGGTTGGGGCTGGGATGGCAGAGGGGCAGACGCGGGTCGTGAACGGACACAGTTAATGTGTGAGCCGTTCCCACGAGTGGGAAAGGCCCGTGCTACCTCGCCCTTTCAGGCATACGCCACATTTTTACATCCACTGTCTATCGGAACCGTCCCGAGACGGGCGATGGAAAAATCCAGTAGCGCCTGCTGGTTCGTGTGTGCAGGATGGACAGTTTGGCCACGACGAATAAGCCCATCCTTCCTTCCTTAGGGTGACATAAACTCCGCCGGCTGGCATTCGCCACTATCCGACTCCTTCACCCCGCTATCTTATCCGTCGTGCCCACGGGGACCACGGGGAGGCCTGTCCATTTGCATCCCGACCTGGATGAACGCTTCTGACCCTGTCGGGCGAAGGGAATAGTGGGATAGGTGGGCGTAATAAGGTAAATGGAGTCCTACCTAATTTCCTCTAACGCGACGCGAACGCTGCTCGAGAGCGTGGTTGTCCCGAGAAGATTACGAGGTCACAACCCCATACCCGAAGGCTCCGACCTCTTCGGTTGAACAACAGACCTACCTAATATATAATCTACGATTTACGATTCGTATCCCTTCAGCCAGAGGGATTCTCGGCAAAAGTCGGTGAATACGGAAAGGGCCTCTGGGTTTGACGAAGAAGCGTGCCACATCCGGCTACTGCCATTCACCTTCCGGTACGACGCTTCGCAGTATCTCTCTCTGCGCGTCAAAGAGGGGACATTCCAGCAAGAAGTGCTGGACTAAATCAATTCCACCTCCGCAAATGCACACGTCACTTTCCACGAGACCTAACGACGCGAGTCTTTCCCTAAAATCTCCGTGTCCGGTGAGAACCTGTGTGCTTCAATGATTTATTTTTAGCGAACGCGCAGCTAGTCTATCACGCACGTCCCTAAAGAAGGCGAACGTGGTACGACCCTTGTTTGAAGAGTTCCATCGGGTCTGCCACATATTTATCGCCTCGTTTTTAATCCCTACAATCGCGGTTTTTCTTTCGGTTCCGGCGGGGATCTCAATATTACCGATCTTGGCGTCTTTTCCCGACCTAATATTATAACGCGCGGTGCCTTCGCGAAGAACTATATCTACAGGAGTCGCTCCTCCGACAACGCAAAATGACTCCCACGAGGCCGTGCGGTATGCGCCAGTCATTGAAATTAGGACTCGACGCTGCAAGGCTCTCAGAATTCTAATATCTCTCTCCGTACACAGGTCGGCCCACCCCGTAGCGGCATAAGCCACTGTCGGTGCGAACACGCCCCGGTAAATTGTGGAGAGTGTCCTAAAACGCAGGCCCCAATGGGCTCTCGCTACTCTACCTAACTTCTCGAACAGCGGCCCGACTTTGCTGTTTAAATATTCGCAGTGCGATCTGACCTTTAAATTTCTATCTAAATAGACGCCAAGATACCTAACCGTTCGCTTAAACCCTATTTTTGTTTCTCCGATTTTAATAATTGGCGGTCTATTCTCGAAGTCGACGGTTTTCTTATTTGTTTTTCGCTTCCTATCCGGTCGTGCTCCTCCCCGTCTACCTATCGGGTTTCTCGCGATCGCGTCGGATTTCAGAATGATGGCTTCAGTTTTACGCTCGGAAATCTGAAGTTTCGCGGACCTACACCATTCTGTTATTATGTTAACTACACGTTGGCCTTCTGTCTCGAGTTCCCTTCGCGAGTTTCCGTTTATGACGACCACAAGGTCGTCCGCGTACGCGGCGAATCTATCTGGAATTACGTCTTTCAGTACTCTCAATAGGCCATCAAACATGAGGTTCCAGCAGGCCGGACCTAGAACGGAACCCTGAGGGCACCCCCTCTCGGCCCGCTTGGACACTTCCGCGGAACTAAGAGAAATTTTTACACTTCGTTTGCTGAGATAACTCCGGAGTACTTCGAAGATATTACGCGGACAATCTCGTTTCTTAAGACTATCTAGCACAAGGGGCCATCAGACATTGTCAAAAGCCCCGGAAATGTCGAAGAGAAGCGCAACGGCGTACCTCCTTTCGGAGGCAGAGACCATCCGTCGCAACTCCACGACAGCTTCCTCCGTCGACCTTCCGGGCATGAACCCGAATTGTCGATCGGAGACCCTCCCCGGTGCCAGTGACGTGTCTAGCAGACGAGCTTTTATAAGCTTCTCGAAAAGTTTTCCTACTACGGAGAGGAGACAAATGGGTCTGTAGGATTTCGGGTCTCTCTCGTCCTTGTCTTCGCCTTTCAGCAGGATTCGGAGTGAACCCTCCTTCCAGACAGAAGGAAAGACGCCCCACTGGAGACACCCGTTAAAAAGCCTAATTAACTGACCGGGGATTATTTTACAGGCCGCCTTGAGTACGGCGACCTCGACTAGATCTAAACTCGATGCTTTATTGTTTTTAAAAGTTTTCTTCGCGCGAGCCATTTCCGCCTCCGTGAAGAGAGAGGCGTCGGCTGTATCGGGAGCGACCCTGCATGCGTTTCTAATTTCACGCTGTTCGAGCGTGTCTTCTATCTCCCGGTCATCTGGGATGTGCACATCCAGGAGGTAACTAGCGGTCTCCCCTAGTGACTTTGTGGAATATTCACCACACCGGAGTGTGCTTAGCACCCTCTCAACCTGGAGTTTGCTTGCCTGTTGCTTGTAAACGAAGCCCCAGGGCTCCCGGTTGCCGTGCGATGTGACGAACTTCCGCCAGCTAGCGAGTTTCGCCCGCTTCACCTCCCTACAGTACTGCCTTCGTGAAGAACGATACTCCAGCAGTACCCGGAGGTAAGTAGGGTCCTCTCGCCCTCCCTGAAGGGCACGACGCAACCTATATACCTGTTTCTTAACTATCGTTAGTTTTTTAGTCCACCACGGGTTGGACTTCCTAAATTTGCGCTTTCTGAGCATTGACGCAGCACAGGTCTCCGTGAGCACCACTGTGAGCGTTTCTGCCATTTTCTCTACTTCTATTGCGGAGCACAGATCGATAGCCTCCAGTTGCGATCTTGAAAGATCTGTCAGGGTGACAGAGAACCGTTCCCAGTCGGCCCGACTTGTGTCGAACCTCGTGTTCCTAGCGCCCTGATCGGCACCTGACTCTTTCGGCAATCTCAATCTTATGTCCACAGCCCTGTGGTCACTGGTGGTCCAGTCACACTTTACCTTCCAGTCACAGATGAACTTGTTCATGGAGGGCGACGTCAGAGTTACGTCGATGAATGACGAACCCTTTGTCGTCCAAAAGGTGGGCGGCTGTCCAGCATCGTTGACCACTGACAAGCCAAATGCCCTGATGAGGTTCTCGAATCTGGCACCTCTATCGTCTGTCTCTTGGAGACCCCAGAGTGACGATCGAGCATTGGCGTCTACTCCTATAATAAGTTTCTCCCCCCTCAGTGAACGAAGCACCGTTTCGAGGTGGCTGAGGTGCTTCTCAATCTCGTCGCTGTATTGGAAGTAGCACGAGACAACGTAAAAGGAGAAGCTGGGGGCCCGCACTTCCACGCAGACACAATGCGTAGTGCTAAGCTGCGAGACGAAAACCGTATCTAAATTGGGATTGCAGATTACCACTGCTGCCCACGGACGTTGTGAGCGCACTGCGGCAACCCTCATCCCTATGCCTAATCCTACGACTTTGTAACCCGAACCTTGTTTCCCGACGTGTGGTTCCTGCAATACTAACACGTCAAGTCGCTTTTCGATTACGAGTTGACGTACCTCACCCGTTACTACAGCCGAACGTCGCATGTTCAGCTGCAGCATCCTAACACCCGTGGACGCACTACCTAAACTAGAGCTTATCCTACCTAATTCCCGTGGCGCCGGGCCACTCGCTGTGTAGGGTGGGGTTGGGTCCGCGAATCTAACCGTTTTACGCACCGTTGTCGCAATATTCGCGGATCTAGTCGCGGGCTTCTCTATTTCGCGCGCTATTTGTTTGGCGCCTGTTCCCGATTCTCGCGCTAAATTATATGACGCCGACCTAATCGTAGTAATAAAACAACGCTCTAATGCGACGTACGCGGATCTAATCCCGGTTGCTTCGCGATTCACTAACGCGGTTCTAGCGGCAGGAAGGCCGCAATCTCGGGGCTGTGCGCCATCGCGTATTGTGTCACGGGCCCGCCCGCGCACAGCTCGGTGAGGCGCTCTCAAGGAGGCGGAGGCCGCCACCGAGCACGCGGTCGAGCAGACCCGCGACTCAACGACGGAGACACCCCGCGCTTCCCTACTCGCGGCCGCGCCAGACCGGAAGCGGTCGGCCAGGCGGGCACTCCTCCTCACCACGTCGAAAATTTTATTTTTAAACGCCATTCTGTTCCCACGAGTACGGTGGAAGGGGTGATCGAGCGACGTAGAGCCACTTTTACTCCGCCAAGCCTAGATACTCCGGGAGGACGGCAGGTATCCCGGGACGGACCGTTCGCGACCGCGACATTTTGCGTCTACGCGATCATGCAGACCCTAAGCACGGTTCCTAACACCTTAGTCTTTAGACGTTAACCCGATAGTACCTGAAAATAAAATTTCCTGAAAATAACGAAAGAATTAATAAACACGCTCACACACACACACACACTCACACGTGGGAGTCACTGGGATCGGGGTGGTCCCCGCCTCTGGCCCGGCGGGTGACTGAGTCACCCATCCAGTCCTTCGGGCGAGGGTCCCGACCGGCTCCCACTTTTCCCCACTGAGGGACGCTTCACGGCAGGAGCACCCACCGCTCCGCACCCTCATCCCGCGGGAGCACCCGCATGAAATTGGGAGGAAAAGAAAAAAAAAGAAAAAAAAAAAAAAAAAAAAAAGGGGGGGGGGGACGGTCTTCGACCGTCTAAACAACGCACGAAGTGCGCTTGCCACATAGGAGCCATTCGTTCAGCAAGCTGACACCGGCTCGTGACAATGCTGTCTGGGAACGTTGGCTTCACCTTTCGGTTACTAGAGCCCCCTCACCACGTCAAGGTGTGCCCACGAGGGGGCGTGAACGGAAACAGCCCAGCAACGTCGAGTCGGTCCAGCTGCCAGGGCCGCTTGGACTTATTCCAAGGTCTGAACCTTGGCAACGGTTGTTGGGTGCCGCCGGCGGTGCATCGTGTCACGTCCAGCGCCTCCGCTTGACACCAGTCGCCGTCCGTTGACTCCATACGTCACCTGTTAAGTAGACATAGTAAGTGTTAAGCACCTATAAAATTCTTTTATTTTCTTTTTTCTTTTTATATATATATATATATAGTTGTTATCAAAAATAGATTAAGCCGATAAATACCTTTTATTATGTTTCCGGCTAGAACATCCTTTTTTTTTCTCTTTCTCTTCTTTTTCTTCTCTTTTCTTGTTTTATCCCCATCACTGGTTCTCCCCTATCACCTACCTAAAAATGAAGGAAAATAATTAATTAGTTGTCCAATGAAAATTCTTGCCTATTTTCCGGCCACCCGGTATATCACCTTCTGGTCCGCCTCCTCAACACCTGAAAAAGGGAAGAGAAACGACCAAGTCGGTCGAACATCTTAATTTTATTATAATTACCCATTTAATTCTGTCACTCTAGTCACAGTACCTGAAAAATAAAAAGGAAACATAATATTAAGTACGCGTCGATAGAATAACGTAAATTAAATAATAGCGATAATATAAACCAATGTTCACTCCACCTCGTCGTCATCACTCTTACTAAAAACAAACATACACGTACACATCACCATAGACACACGCGTCGAGAATTAACCACCACCCGGTATAACAAAAATATAAAGTAAATCTATATAACAAGTAAAAATCACGCAAGAAAAGAGATCGTAACTGCGAATAAGCGGAAATACAACTCCCGATACATGTTCACCTTAATAAATTGACACCCGGTATATAAACTAACATTGTCATATTATCCAAACATTAGTATAAAATAGTGTTTAACAACCGACCGATTCATTTGGTTAAATTCCATAAGCTTCATATAATAAACTCCGATCGGTACTTTCGGGACACCCTGTATATGAACTTTCATTAATTATTAAAACTGAGCAAGCCAAGTAACTCGTATGTGCAATTGCAACTTCCTATGCACAGTCTAAATCACTTTTCTCAATATATCAAAAGTTGTCGCAACATCGAAAAGCACCCAATTTTTAACGATTTAAACATCACATAAAAAACCCTCTCAGTGACCTTAATTAAATATTTTCTGGCGTCTTGACTAATAAGGAACCAAAAAAGGTAGCAACTTATAGGGCCACAGCCCCGCCATAAAAAGTTAAGCGCACATTGTTATAGATCCATTTTACTTCAGGAACACCTCATATTTTCAACTTTAATAATTTATTTATTTTAATCCGCACCTCCAATATATAATTATGCCTTCACTATTAAATGCAGTTTTATATCCCAAAGCCGAATTAATACCACAATAACGTACATGTCTAACGATTCTGTCACCCAAATATAATAACTTGTCAATTTTACTCATATTCCACCGTAGCGCAGTGATTTCAGTAAATTCAAATTTTAACAATAATAAAAGATTCGATCAAACCCATCATCTGCATAATAATTCCTTACCATGAATCCAATTTGGTTTGCCAATAAAAATCCGGTCAGCTATCATTTATAATTATTTCATATATCAACCATGGAGATAACTTGGTGCATGCACATATACATATATATATATATATATGCGACTCGCTGCAGAAGTCATGATCCACAGATGTTTTAAAGGCAAACTATAATGACCTGACAAGAACTCCTCGAAGCTCAGACAATATTTAAGTGATCAAGTAAAACCAATAATAATTAAAATGAACTACACAAGATAAATATATATATATACATATTATAGTGAAAACAATATAAATATCCCATAAAGAGTTTAAAACGAATAAAGCTCTGGAAGATAACTAAAGTTAAATAGTCACACTCAAATATATACAATTACTTAATTAACTCTTACTTATACAAGGTGTCTGAAATAACTTGAACGTGATAATATTCCCAAAACTTCTTTATCATTTTATTGAGGATGAATGATAATTACAATATACATATGTATAATAAACAAAATGACCATAACTATATATATGGTGATACGATAATACACACATCATACACTACATAAACCAAGTATAAACGCATAATGAACACCCAGAAATAATTACATAGATACACGCTCCTTAACAAACACACCATAAAATTATATAACAATAGTTACCTAATATACCCTGTGATACAAAAGTACGCGCGTCATAAACTTATCATCTACACAATGTTTAATCAGTATCTGACTATTATAGACATATTATCCACCCAGTAACACGCAAATACACACACCCTATAAATAATTTATATACATAGTGACGCATTAGTACGCACAAATGAAGCACTCTCAATAAACCTATTATAAACTTATTACAGGCATATTCATATATTAACATACACATAATCAATGTATCGTATACATGGTAACGCAATAGTTTCGGATCTTATAGCTAATTCATACATATTCCATGCGTATCATTTAAATTACACACTCAACCTCTCACAATATAAACTTGTCTTAAATTTATGCATTTGTACACACTTACACACTCCTCATCCATTCATTGTAAATATATCATGGCATATTACATGTGCATTTATACCATTATTACTTATATATATATATATAAATATATAAACCTTTTACTACTAGTTATAATGATATACATACATACATATAGTTATATAATAGCGAGCTTAACGTCTGTAGACTAATTTACACCTTGTAATCCACGAATAACATTATGCGACATCATAGATAATTGTTAATTAATAAGTTAATTAGCGAAATGCTCTCGTATCCCTACGATTATTTAAGTACAACGCTATAATACAATGCGGCGATAAGTAATTAATCAGATAAGTTATCGTAACGCTAGTAATAATTGCGGTATATCTAGAAATAACGATATAGATATTATATTATAATGCTAGTCCCGAAGCTTCTAGAACATTCAGGAACCGCCGGATCACGTGAAAATTTCAGACAAACACCGTGACCGCTTACTATTGCCCGGCGCGTGATACCCGTGACAAACAAGCATGACCAGGATCGGACCACGTTGCGCGCGCTATAATTCAGAAGGTGGGAGCCCTCAGCGACCACGGGTATATAAACGGGAGCACCGTGTGCTCAAGATACAGAGTATTCAGTTCTCGCCCAGACAGTTCAGATCATTAGACAGTTCGGATCATATTGAGTATTCGGCATTCGCCCGACAGTAAAATCTGTTGTACGGTTCGTTTCGACCATTCAGTTTTCGCATAATCAGTATTCGATCAGCAGTCAATACTCGATTCATACAGTACCCAGTAAATTCATTGTACGTACAGACAGTCATTCATACGACTTAATAATCGGTTATCCTTATAACATTCGATCATACATACGCTCTCGCAAATTTTCGCACGGTGTAATTAATATTGTATCTTCGAATCAGTGTTTTCTAGTTCATTACTCGGTATTATTCACACGAAATCATTAACTCAGAGAGACTTCGAGACTAGCATATCGCGAACACTATTAATTAGCCTTCAGTTTCTTACGTTTACCGTCGTATAAATTTATTCTTGATTAATTGTATCCACTGTCACTATTATACTTCCTTTCTCTTTTTCGATTTCCACGGCGCTCACAATACATATCGATTTCTATCTATCACTCTTAAAGACATTTTATCTTAATTTTCACTCGCAGTAAATTATTCCTATCAACTATATAAGTGTTATATCTTTTCCTCTCCAAGCAATTATTAATGCCGCCTATCTATAATATCGTTTACGCGTCCGGAACCAGTCTGCGCGCGAAATCATAGTCAAAGGAAAGTTCTATTAACTAATGTTGTAATACTAATATTGTAGATCCACATTTTCGTGTACACCCGCGGGACAGTGTGTTCCCCAGTGGTTCCTGTAACACATAACAATTTAGTGAAGTGAGTACGTAGTCGTAATTATTAAGATATATTCGTGTAATCATTAATCATATTGTCTACGTGTAATTACTCGAAATATACATACTTGTGTCAGTTCGCGGCCCCTGTCCATTCCGGGCGTCGGTCATCTTTTCGGTGTCAATTTTTCTCTCCGTTAACCTCTCGAGTCCGTACCTGTAAATATAAAGACAAGCTTTCTATTCTAATTTTAATATTGAAATTATCGGGCAAATTAGTGCTACTTATCTGACGAGGTCATCCTTCCTTCAAGCCTACGTCGGGCTCTCTCTTTCATCCTGCGGCGACGCGCGCCTCCTCCAGGGCGTTCTTGTATTCCTTATAGCTTCTCCTTTTATTTTTTTTTCTTTCTTTCTTTTTTTTCTTTTCTTTTTCCTTATCCGCTCACCAGTGGCAAGGTCCGCGACGTCCGCCTTGACATACCCAGAGCCTCAGATATCTGTAACTTATAATCGAAGAGATTAATATATTATTCGGACGTCTTCATAGGGAATGTCATTAGACAGAGAGCGATAACCATTCTTACCTACACCGTAGGGCGCCTCCTCCAGGGCGACCTACATCCTTCCTACGTAGTGTGCCTCTTTCAGAGCGATTCTACGTCCCTTCTAGCAGTGCGCCTCTTCCAGGACGGCTCTGCCTTCATCCTTCGTAGTGCGCCTCCTTCAGAGCCGGACTACCCCTATCTACGTCGCACACCTCTCTCAGGGCGAACGACTCTCTTCTCCGAGGAGCGCCTCTTTCAGGGCATTCCGCCTCCTAGCGTGCAGCGCGTCTCTGTCAGGGCGATCTGCCTCCTCTCAGTCCACGAACCGCGCCTCTCTCAGGGCGTCTCTCACAATTCCTCCGATCGCTCTTCTTGATCTAAAATATAGAGTAAATATTAAATTAAAATAAACTCATTAAGGCTCACCCTGTCCCCGCAACCCGTCAGATAAGGTAAAGTCAACTCGTTTAGCAATTTACTTTAACGCATATGTTTTCTTTTTCTCTTTTCTTTTTCTTTTTCCCTTTTCATCACTCGCGTTACTATTGCTAACCCCAGTCTATACCTCTCCGCGTATTCAATTATGGCGTTGATTATGATTTCGCTTACCTTCTTAGCTGCGTCATGGGTCGGTCACGTCGAGCAGGGCGTGCTCACCAATTGAAGCGCCTCATCCGGTCACTATACCAAGGCGGCTCCTACCTGACGGTCCGAACAGCTGCGTCGCCACCAGGTAGTCAGAGCCCAGCATCCGTCGGGTATTTCACTTACCCTCCACCGGGAACCCATACATCGGAGTCATCAACCCCTGACCAGCTACACGACGCCGTCACTCCACCGGCATCCAGTAGCGGGGTCGCCGCTTCCTCACATAGGCCCTTACCACCCATCGAATACCGTCCGTGGCTCGTGCCCCCGCCGTTGATAGACTTCGGGATTACGCAACCGAGGATCATTTCCTCCCAGGCTTTCTTCGGGCGAGTATGCATCTTGTCGTCCGCGGAAGCACCTATCAATTCGCCTCCCGATAACCGTCCGTGAATTAGTTGTCTAATCGTCGAAAAATATAATTTAACTGTACATATATGTTTAATATAAAATAATGATAAATACATAAAAATTAGTATACGTAAACAATCTGTACTCATTGTCTACTCACTTCACATCCTCCCTATTATCCATTACGTCCCGACCTCTAGTTTCCGGTGCACCGCTACGCTGATCGTGACAGGTTTACCGCTCGGTCACCGCGATCCGCGTACACCAACCACCGTAACCGCACCTCACTCACGAACGCTCAGGACGTAACAATCGCGACCGTTTTCCCTTCCAAAGCGGTGCACCGTCGGTGCCCCCTCCGAGGACTTTGGCTTCGGAGGGAGCGATAATACGGTACGCTGGCTGCCATGGAGGGCAAGTCTGGGCCGGGGAGCGGCGACCCAGTCCCAACCGTCCGTGGAACCCCCGGTTGGCACCACCCGCTACAGTACCTGCGAGGTCGGAGGCGCAGGATCCCTGAAAGCCCATGGAGGCGTAAAAACCTCCATGGGTTAGTAGGGGGCTGGGGACCAGTGCCTGGATGCCTATTCCCCGGCCTGTGTCGTATGCCATCCCCCCGGGGGAACTTGGGGCTCCGTCGTGGAGTGTTGCCGATCATGTTTCGGGACACTTTGCGGCGGGTGAGGGTACACCCTGGGTGACGAAGCCGCAGCGGGGCATGGGATTAATTCAAAAATGGATTTTGATTACGTTTCTAAATTGTCGGTGGCGGTAGAAGACGAGAAAACTCGTCTCTCTGAGGAGATAGGGGGAGCTGTTGACCTCGACGGGCAGGTCCTTGTCAAAAGGACCCCTCCTAAAGTCACTGGTGTGGTGACGATTAATCGTCAGGGGGAAGCAAAGGTCGCCTCAGGAACGATGGCAAAGGGGAGGCTCTCCTTGGGAGAGGCTCTGGTAGTGCTCTCCAGGCTTGGCGGCCAGAACACTGCCGGGACCAACAACCCGGCAGTGAAGAAAGAAGGGGAGACCCGAGGTAAACCGGATCCGGCATCGTCAAAAACGAGGTTAAAAGACGGAGCCGGGGGGGTCCAATAAGAACCTGTGTGGAAAGCCCTACTCCAACCCCCTATGCACTGCCAATTGACAGTAGCAAAGGTAGCCGGAGGAACTCTAGTTCCAGAAGGTCCTCCAGGATCGCGTCACCGACCGGTTCGAGCGCGTCGCGCCGATCCCGATCGCGAACATCCTTCGCTTCGGAGGGTGAGGAGACGGCGCTGCTCACTGACGAGGAGCAGTTTGATCTGGAGGCTCCTGAGAAAAAGGGACGAGGTAGGCCGCCGACAACGGAGCAATACTACCTCAAACAGGAAACGGACAGGCTCGC
Organism: Anoplolepis gracilipes; assembly: GCF_047496725.1. Taxonomy (NCBI): domain Eukaryota; kingdom Metazoa; phylum Arthropoda; class Insecta; order Hymenoptera; family Formicidae; genus Anoplolepis; species Anoplolepis gracilipes. The sequence continues at coordinate 5,767,410 of NC_132978.1, read as the reverse complement.
CCGAGGGAGGGTCAAAGCCAACAAAACCAGGCGTATCTTGGACACGTTCGTCCTGGTTGAGGACAAGGGAGGGAGAGTCGCCAGGTTGGTGGACACCTTTAGGGAATAGTTCAGCCAGGCCCCGGAGGACATTTTTGGTCGCCTTCTTATTGGGGCCAACTCCATCCTGAAGGTTGCCCGGCTCTCGGGGATCCTGCAGGAACCGCTCCAGGATCTCCTCAGAAACACGGCAGCGGAGATAAGAACCGCTTCATGCGCTCTCAACGAGCGCATCGCGAGGAAAAGGCACTCTGCCGGAGATGACCTCCGGAAAGATGTCTCCTTTTTCAGGAGAGAGCATGAACAGAGCTAGAAAGAAATCGAAACCCTTAGAGAGAGGTCCTGCTCTGTTGCTGCTGCGGCCCCTGCCCCTGCCCACCCAGGTTATTAATGTGGAAAAGGTCCACCTGGACGTTCATGGCTTGAGGAGTGGAAGAGTCCCTCCCCAAAGAGATGAGGTCTCCCACTCCACGGGCCAGGAAGAACCGATGGAAACGGAGCCCTCCCCGTACTCCTCGTATCCCCGATCTCGAGCGCCCAGTGCTTGAGCACCCCCCCGGGAGTGCTGACAAGCATGCTCGTCGCCAGATTGGGGGCCTGAAGAAGGACGTGGAGAAGATCAAGACCCTCCTGAGGAACTTGATCTCCTCCCGCAAAGGCCCTAAGGAGCCTTCGGATGAAGCTCCTAAGCCGAGGAAGAAAGAGGTTGCCGGAGCAAAGGAGAGGTCATCTCTCCCTCAGACCCCAAAGCCCCAAAGCGCAAGAAAGTACCCGAGGCGAGTGGGAGACAAGCCCCAGCCTCGGGTAGGAAGAAAAAGAGTAATAAAAAGAGGGAGGTGGATCCAACCTCCGCCGCCAACACCGCTCATACCCCCACCCCTCCCGCTGCAGCCCCTGGGCCCAGCGGGCTGAGGAGGCAGACCGGTGCCAATGTCCCATCCTCGGCAAGCGGCAGGTGGAGACTTGGGCCACTGTGGTCGGGAGAAAGAAGAGACGAAAAGGCGGAAGCACGACCGCTCCCCCCTCTGCATCCCTTCCTTCCTCGAAGGTGAGGGACACTGCCCCCCAAACCCCAACGTCTGGAGCGAAAAGGAAGACCCCGGGGAAAACCACTGCAGCCAATAAACCAGTTGCTAGGAAGCAGCCACGGTCGGCTGCGGTGGTGGTCACCTGTGCTAAGGGGGATTATTGCGACACTATGCGCCTTGCGCGCAGCAAGGTCCTCCTGGCGGGGCTAGGCATAAACGCTATCAGGACGAGGAAAGCCATCACTGGTGCCTTCGTCCTGGAGATCCCCGGGGTCGAAAGCGGGGAGAGGGCCGCTAAATTGGCCTGTGCCCTGCAAGAGGCCCTCGAGGAAAGAGAGGGAGTTAAAGTTTTGCGCCCTGTCAAGACGGTGGAAATTAAAATCCGCCGCCTTAATAAATCTATTGCGATGGAGCTGGCCGTGGAAGTAGCGCTGGTTGGCAGATGCGGGGCGGCCGACATCAAAGTTGGCCGCTTCACACAGGCAGCTGATGGCTTTAGGGCCGTCATAGTTACATGCCCCGTCCCGGCGGCAAACAAACTTGCCAAAGCTGGGACGATCCAGATTGGGTGGAGTAGAGGGACGGTCGAGCTACTGCCCGTCCGCCCTCTACAATGTTACTGTTGCCACGCGCGTGGCCACGTGCAGACTGTATGCATTGCGGCGGACAGGAACCAGCAGTGCTACCGCTGCGGCGAGACCGGGCATGCTGTCTCGGACTGCACCAACTGCCTGGTCTGTAAGGAGACGGGGCTCCCGGCGGGCCACAAAGCCGGGGAACCGGCATGCTCTCTTCCCCCTAAAAAGAAGAAGGTGAAAACAACTTCTCCCATTCTCCCTTCAGGTGGAGAGGAGATGGCCCTGCTCTCCACCTCTCCCGAGGTGATCCCGGCGCCACACAAGGGGGAGTCGAGCAAGGCTCAAAAGAAGAGATTGGGGGAGCAGGAACTTGCTCCCCAGATGTCACAGTCCGACACTATTGCTGTGGGAAAGAGGAAGCGTTTCCGAGAAGTTATCGGAGACGCCTCCAACGAGAATGAGATAGAGGTGGTGCAGGTCACACCTAACACCCTCACCTCTGTCATGGAAGCAGAAGCGAGTGGCGGCAACTTAACCGCCGAATGCGGGAAGGGAGATCTCACTCACAATGAGTAGAGTTCCCTCCTTCCCAATTCTGCAGGCGAACCATAATTACTTCTACCAAGCCCGCGACTTATTCGCACAATTCATGGTAGAGAGTGGTTGTAGCTTGGAAGTAGTCGCCGATCCCATACGGGTCCCACCTGATGACGACCACTGGGTGGGTGATACCTTGGGATCGGTAGCTATTATAGCCGGACCCGCTGCAGGTGCCTCTTTCCCCGTTTTGCGCGCCCGGGGGCAGGGATTTATAGCGGCGGACTGGGGGCCCAACACGGTGGTGTGGTTGTACCTCCCCCCCAGCCTGTCCGTTCGGGAATACGGCGGCCGTCTAGACGAGCTGGCCGCCTGCCTTCGCGGCCTGGCACCGCGCCCGGCCGTCATCGCAGGGGACTTCAACGCCCACTCTCTTATGTGGAGTTCCCCGCGAACGAATCCCAATGAAAGGCTGGTGGAGACTTGGGCCGCTGTCGAGGACCTTCGGATCTTCAACCAGGGCAGCGGCAACACATTCGTGGGGCACCGGGGCGGTTCCATCGTGGATCTCACGTGGGCTAGCCCCGCTGCCCTGCGAAGGGTATCGGAGTGGCGCGTGCTGGACTACGTAGAAACCGGATCAGATCACTTATACGTCTGGTTCTTGGTAGTCCTCACGCGCGATGGCACCATACCCCCGCCAACAACGGCGTCTCCGAGGAGGTTAAGATGGTCTCTCAAAAAGCTGGATGAGGACAAACTCCTGGCCTGCATCCATACGGCCTGCTGGCCCGACAAAGGCAAAACGAATGATATCATCGACCCCAATGCTAAGGCAGATCGCTTCATGTCTGGGGTCATCGACGCGTGCGCCGCGTCAACGCTCCTTGTCCCGGAAGTGTCAGTAAGAAAAAGGACCTACTGGTGGGCACCGGGGATCGCTTCCTTACGATCTGAATGCGCCCACCAGGGTCGTCGTCTTTGCCGGGCCACAAAGACGATTAGGACCGGACCACCCAGACACGCGGAACGAACGCCTAAAACTATGGCGTGATGAGGACTTGCCTTGGCGCCGAGATAAAAGGCGCCAAGCGTCTGAGAATCCCTGGGAGCGCCCGTACAAAACCATCTTCAGGAAACTGAAGAAGTCGGGCGCCCTAGTGATAGACTCCCTGGACCCCCATTATCTTGACGATATCGTTGAAACTCTGTTCCCGGCGACCCGTTAGAGCCAACCGGCGCGTTGGCCTTAATGCCCGCGACTGGAGCGATCCCTGCCGGGTGGACAGAGGAAATGGGGGTCACAGGGAGGGAGATAGAAGGGATTCTCGAGAGGCTACGGGGGAGCAATGTCCCCGGGCCTGACGGAGTTCATCGAAGAATATAGAGGCTGAACTTCGATGAACTCGTGAGTGTCCTCAGTAGGATGTTTTCCGCGTGTCTGAAGAGGGGGGTGTTCCCGCAGCGATGGAAGAGGGCCAATCTGGTCCTTCTCCCAAAAGCGGGAAAAAACTTCCTCAGTTCTGGGGCATATCGGCCCATATGCCTGTTAGACGAGGCCGGCAAAATGCTGGAACGCATCATAGCCGGCCGTATAGTCAGGCATATGAAGGAGGTAGGACCCGACCTAAATGACCGACAGTTTGGCTTCCGCGAGGGGAGATCTACGATCGACGCAATCTTGCGTCTGAGATCCCTCGCAGGTCAAAGTGAGAGAGGCGGGGTGTCAATTGCGGTGTCTCTGGACATCGCAAATGCATTCCACACCCTGTCCTGGGAGCGTATTCGAGAGGCCCTGAGAGATTTTGGAGTCCCCGATTATCTCCAGAGGATGGTCGGGGATTATCTCCGAGGCCGATATCTCCTTGCCCCGGGGCGGGACGGTCCGATGCAGGCCAGGCCTGTCACTAGGGGTATTCCGCAGGGGTCAGTACTGGGCCCCCTGCTATGGAACATCGACTACAACAGGGTCCTCACCGGCCGGCTTCTCCTAGGCTGCGACCTGGTGTGCTACGCGGACGACACTTGGTCGTGGCTGGGAGGGGGCCAATTAGATGGAGGCGCGCAACACGACGAGGCTGGCGGTGACAGAGGTGGTGCGCCGAATAGAGGCAGTCGGGCTGAAGGTCGCGCTTCAAAAAACCGAGGCCGTGTTCATGCACGACGGCTCTCATGGGACGCCACCGGAAACCCGACTGCCTCTGGGAAGAGACACCTTGGTATCTGTGGGGCCGAGTTTTAAATATCTCGGCCTTCAGATAGACGGCACCTGGAGGTTCAGGGAGCACTTTGCTCTCCTGACCCCCAAAGTGGCCAAGGCCTCCGCGGCGTTGGGCAATCTCCTGCCCAACCTCGGTGGGCCTGGAGACGTCGTCAGACGCTTCTGGTGCGGAACGGTCCAGGCCATGACCCTATATGGGGCTCCGGTTTAGGCCGAGAGGGTCATGGGAGATCGCGTATTGCGCGAAACGCTTAGAAGAATTCAGCATTCCCATGACCCTACAGGCGGCGCGGGCATACCGCACCGTCTCGCACAGAGCGGCCACAATCCTGGCCGGCCTGTCCCCATGGGAGCTGGTGGCACGTTCCTACGCCGAAGTATATCGGCGGGTGCGCTAGCTTTGGGAGGCAGGAAACAACATCCCCATTACAGCCGGGATCAAGCAACAATTAAGGTGATCAGGCTCCTTCTGGTGAGGTGGAGACGCCACCTCACCGTCGAAGAGACCCATGTGGGTCGAAGGACCGTCGAGGCCATAGCTCCCTTAGTTTATCGGAATGGTTGACGGGGAGCCAGGGTGTCTCTTTCAGGATGACGCAGGTACTCACTGAACACGGCTGCTTCGGTGAGTACCTGCACAGAATTGGAAAAGAGGGCACCACCTCTTGCCACAACTGCGAGGATGAGAGAGACGGCGCAGCACACGTTGGACAATTGTCCGGCGTGGGCAAATGAGCGCCGTGCTCTCACCGCAGTCATCGGTTTTGACCTCTTCCCCAGGGCGGTAGTCGCCGCAATGCTGGAAGGGGAGGTCAAATGGAGGGCGGTGGCCTCCTTCTGCGAGACGGTTATGTCGCGGAAGGAGGCTGCCGAGAAAGAGAGAGAGAGAGGGAGCGGCACGTTGTGCGACAGCCTCGCCGACGTCGTCGTCTCCCTGCGGGGCAGCCCGCTGTCCACCGGGTTGCCGGCGGAAGGGCTATTTTACCGCCGCCACCCCCACCTCCACCGCCTCGGAAAGGAAACGGATGACGGCAAGGGGGAGAAACGTAGCCTGGTGAAAAATTCACCGGGGTGCGAGTGCGTTTCCCCCCCTTACCACCTGCTGTCATCTGTTCAGGCGAAGGATGGACGGCCCCTCATGGATAGAGGGGCCGTATGACCTTGTCTCTCCTTGGTAAGGAGATAGGGAGAGTTCCGGGACCTAGACCCGGGACTAGAGGGACCGGAGATCGGAATAGGGACCTGATCTTCGGGCCTCGCACCCCCCCCCATCTGGGAGGGAGGCGAGCTACGTGGAGAGGTTGTGTTCCTCCCGTAGCCCGAAATAATTAACATCACACGGCCGGAAGTCGGAGAGCACAGTCAGCTCTCCGACTAAGCGGTGTCGGCCCTCACCTGGCCGGCACCGCGAGGAAGACATAAATGTCGAGGGGGGGGGAGCGTGGAAGATAATGCCCACGCTTTCCCCGTCAATCGACCAGGCCGGATACCCGCAGGGGTTTTAGTGGTTTAAAGTCCCACATAACCCGCCGACACTCCCTCCCACGTGGGATCGGCGGGTATGTATCATGCATTTCCCCTGTGTTAACAAAAAAAAAAAGATTAGGTCATCGTAGAGATTTTCAGAAGATTTTTGAGACACACTTTTAAAGTGAGTATGAAACCATTTACAAATTCTATTTTGCGTAAAAATTTGCACCGGTTGTCTGCAAGACAACGAAGGCGGATTATTTCCAAAATTAGAAATACTTTGTGTTTAAATGTTTCACAAAATTCGGTTACATATCAAGAATTAAATAATATTGCTTCATCTTATGTTCACGTTGCTGATCCTTCTCGAACAGACGAAGTTCCTTTTAACGATATTGCAAACGATATTTCGGATATTACAGATATCAATGTAGATAATGATTTGTCTCTTAATTATGACAGTGAAAATTCTACTTCCTCATCTCTCATCAGTAGTACTTTTTTCATTGAACAATCATTTCAAGATTGTTTGGCCACGTGTTTTGTTAATAATAATTTAACCCATGTGCAGTGCAATAATATATTTTTTGTTCTTCGAACACACACGTTTTTCTTCATTACCAAAAGATATTAGAACTCTTTTAAAAACTCCACGAACACCTGCTGTTGTATCCAAAGTAGATCCAGGAAATTATATTCATTTCTCTCTCGAGGTAGAAATTATTAAAACATCACATGTTTCTTCTTTATCTGTACCGCATGAATTAGAAATAGATTTTAATACAGATGGATGTAATTTAGACAGGTCAGGAAATATTCACATCTGGCCAATCCAATGTCGACTTGCAAATGTAAAATACACAAAGCCAATTATAATTGAAATATATAGTGGTGCTGAGAAACCACATGATTCTAATTTATTTTTTGAAAAATTTGTTGCTGATATTAATCATGTAATAAGAAATGGTATACTTTCAATGGCAATAAAATAGCAATACGGTTAAGGTGTTTCCTATGCACCAGCTCGAGCCTTTATTTTTAATCATAAAGGCCATACATCAAGAAATCCATGTTCAAAATGTAAAATTTCAGGTATACGATGTGAAGACAGGTTAACATTTGGCGGTATTAATCATTCTCTTCGAACTGACGAAGAATATTCCAGGTATATAGATGAGGATCATCATAAAGAAAATGGCAAAAGTCCGTTGTCTATGTTACCTCCCCCTCGTGGGCACACCTTGACGTGGTGAGGGGGCTCTAGTAACCGAAAGGTGAAGCCAACGTGCCCAGACAGCATTGCCACGAGTCGGTGTCAGCTTGCTGAACAAATGGCTTCTATGTAGCGAGCGCATTTCGTGCGTTGTTTGGACGGTCGACGGCCGTCCCCCCTCCCCTTTTTTTTTTTTCCCTCCCTCCTAATTTTTATGCGGGTGCTCCCGCGGGATGAGGGTGCGGAGCGGTGGGTGCTCCTGCCGTGAAACGTCTTTCAGTGGGGAAAAGTGGGAGCCGGTCGGGACCCTCGCCCGAAGGACTGGATGGGTGACTCAGTCACCCGCCGGGCCAGAGGCGGGGACCACCCCGATCCCAGTGACTCCCACGTGTGAGTGTGTGTGTGTGTGATTGTGTGTGCGCGTGATTAATTCTCCATTTATTTTCAGGAACTTTATTTTCAGGTACAATCGGGTTTTAGATGTTGCCGTCTGTGGCTTCGTCGGCTTGGGCGGTCGTTAGGTCGTCGTTGTCGTCGCGGTCGCTTTTGTCGAGGTCGGGCCCGCGTAACGTCTAAAGGCTAAGGTGTTAGGAACCGTGCTTAGGGTCTGCATGATCGCGTAGACGCAAAATGTCGCGGTCGCGAACGGTCCGTCCCGGGATACCTGCCGTCCTCCCGGAGTATCTAGGCTTGGCGGCGTAAAGGTGGCTCTACGTCGTTCGACCACCCCTTCCACCGTACTCGTGGGAATTATTATGAAGTTTGCAAATAAAATCTTTGACGTGGTGAGGAGGAGTGCCCGTCTGGCCGACCGCTTCCGGTCTGGCGCGGCCGCGAGTAGGGAAGCGCAGTGTGTCTCCGTCGTTGAGTCGCGGGTCTGTTCGACTGTGTGCTCGGTGGCGGCCTCCGCCTCCTCGAGAACGCCTCACTGAGCTGTGCGTGACACATTACGCGACGGCACACAACCCTGGGATTGCGGCCTTCCTGCCGCTAGAACCGCGTTAGTAAATCGCGATACAACCGTGACTAGAACCGCGTCGTTTTGGAACGTTGCTTGATTACTTCGATTAGGTCGACGTCATATAATTTAGCGCGAGAATCGGGAACAGGCACCGAACAAATAGCGCGCGAAATAAATAAGCCCGCGATTAGATCCGCGCCTAGATCCGCGAACATTGCGACAACGGTGCGAAAGACGGTTAGATTCGCGGACCCAATCCCACCCCACACAGCGAGTGGCCCGGTGCCACAGGAATTAGATAGGATAAGCTCTAACTTAGGTAGTGCGTCCACGGGTGTTAGGATGCTGCAGCTGAACATGCGACGTTCGGCTGTAGTAACGGGCGAAGTACATCAGCTCGTAGTCGAAAAGCGACTTGACATCTTGTTATTGCAGGAACTACACGTCGAGAAGCAGGGTTCGGATTACACAGTTGTAGGATTAGGCATAGGAATGAAGGTTACCGCAGTGCGCTCACAACGTCCGTGGGCAGCAGTGGCGATCTGTAATCCCAATTTCGATACGGTTTTCGTCTCGCAGCTTAGCACTACGCACTGTGTCTGTGTGGAAGTGCAGGCCCCCAGCTTCTCCTTCTACGTTGTCTCGTGCTACTTCCAGTACAGTGACGAGATTGAGAAGCACCTCAGCCACCTCGAAACGGTGCTTCGTTCACTGAGGGGGGAGAGAATTATTATAGGTGTAGACGCCAATGCTCGATCGTCACTCTGGGGTCCCCAAGAGACAGACGATAGAGGTGCCAGATTTGAAGACCTCATCAGGGCATTTGGCATGTCAGTGGTCAACGATGCTGGACAGCCGCCCACCTTTTGGACGACAAGGGGTTCGTCATTCATCGACGTAACCCTGACGTCGCCCTCCATGAACAAATTCATCTGACACTGGAAGGTAAGGTGTGACTGGACCACCAGTGACCACAGGGCTGTGGACATAAGATTGAGATTGCTGAAAGAGTCAGGTGCCGATCGGGGCGCTGGGAACACGAGGTTTGACACAAGTCGGGCCGACTGGGAACGGTTCTCTGTCACCCTGACAGATCTTTCAAGATCGCAACTGGAGGCTATCGATCTGTGCTCCACAATAGAAGTAGAGAAAATGGCAGAAACGCTCACAGTGGTGCTCACAGAGACCTGTGTCGCGTCAATGCCTAGGAAGCGCAAATTTAGGAAGTCCAACCCGTGGTGGACAAAAAAATTAACTATAGTTAAGAAACAGGTATATAGGTTGCGTCGTGCCCTTCAGGGAGGGCGAGAGGACCCTACTTACCTCCGGGTACTGCTTGGAGTATCATTCTTCACGAAGGCAGGGGTGAAACGGGCGAAACTCGCAAGCTGGCGGAAGTTCGTTACATCGCACGGCAACCAGGAGCCCTGGGGCTTCGTTTACAAGCAACAGGCGAGCAAACTCCAAGTTGAGAGGGTGCTAAGCACACTCCGGCGTGGCGAATATTCCACAAAGTCACTAGGGGAGACCGCTAGTTACCTCCTGGATGTGCACATCCCAGATGACCGGGAGATAGAAAACACGCTTGAACAGCGTGAAATTAGAAACGCGTGTAGAGTTGCCCCCGATACAGCCGACGCCTCTCTCTTCACGGAGACGGAAATGGCCCGCGCGGTAAAAACTTTTAAAAATAATAAAGCTCCGGGTTTAGACTTAGTCGAGGTCGCCGTACTCAAGGCGGCTTGTAAAGTAATCCCCGGTCAGTTAGTTAAGCTCTTCAACGGGTCTCCAGTGGGGCGTCTTTCCTTCTGTCTGGAAGGAGGGTTCACTCCGAATTCTCCTGAAAGGCGAAGACAAGGATGAGAGAGACCCGAAATCCTACAGACCCATTTGTCTCCTCTCCGTAGTAGGAAAACTTTTCGAAAAGCTTATAAAAGCTCGTCTGCTAGACACGTCACTGGCACCGGGGAAGGTCTCCGGTCGACAATTCGGGTTCATGCCCGGAAGGTCGACGGAGAAAGCTGTCGTGGAGTTGCGGCGGATGGTCTCTGCCTCCGAAAGGAGGTACGCCGTTGCGCTTCTCTTTGACATTACCGGGGCTTTTGACAATGTCTGGTGGCCCTTTGTGTTAGAGAGTCTTAAAAAACGGGATTGTCCGCGTAATATCTTCGAAGTACTCCGGAGTTATCTCAGCAAACGAAGTGTAAAAATTTCTCTTAGTTCCGCGGAAGTGTCCAAGCGGGCCGAGAGGGGGTGCCCTCAGGGTTCCGTTCTAGGTCCGGCCTGCTGGAACCTCATGTTTGATGGCCTATTGAGAGTACTGAAAGACGTAATTCCAGATAGATTCGCCGCGTACGCGGACGACCTTGTGGTCGTCATAAACGGAAACTCGCGAAGGGAACTCGAGACAGAAGGCCAACGTGTAGTTAACATAATAACAGAATGGTGTAGGTCTGCGAAACTTCAGATTTCCGAGCGTAAAACTGAAGCCATCATTCTGAAATCCGACGGGAACGTGAGAAACCCGATAGGTAGACGGAGAGGAGCACGACCGGATAGGAAGCGAAAAACAAGCAAGAAAACCGTCGACTTCGAGAACAGACCGCCAATTATTAAAATCGGTGAAACGAAAATAGGGTTTAAGCGAACGGTTAGGTATCTTGGCGTCTATTTGGATAGAAATTTAAAGGTCAGAACGCACTGCGAATATTTAAACAGCAAAGTCGGGCAGCTGTTCGAGAAATTAGGTAGAGTAGCGAGAGCCCAGTGAGGCTTGCGTTTTAGGACACTCTCCACAATCTACCGGGGCGTGTTCGCACCGACAGTGGCTTATGCCGCTGCGGGGTGGGCCGACCTGTGTACGGAGAGAGATATTAGAATTCTGAAAGCCTTGCAGCGTCGAGTCTTAATTTCAATGACTGGCGCATACCGCACGGCCTCGTGGGAATCACTTTGCGTTGTCGGAAGAGCGACTCCTGTAGATATACTTCTTCGCGAAAGTGCCGCGCGTTATAATGTTAGGTCGGGAAAAGACGCCAAGATCGGTAATATTGAGATCCCCGCCGGAACCGAAAGAAAAACCGCGATCGTAGGAATTAAAAACGAGGCGATTAATATGTGTCAGACCCGATGGAACTCTTCAAGTAAGGGTCGTACCACGTTCGCCTTCTTTAGGGACGTGCGAGGTAGACTAGCCGCGCGTTCGTTAGAAATAAATCATTGGAGCACACAGGTCCTCACCGGACACGGAGATTTTAGGGAAAGACTCGCGTCGTTAGGTCTCGTGGAAAGTGACGTGTGCATTTGCGGAGGTGGAGTTGACTCAGTTCAGCACTTCTTGCTGGAATGTCCCCTCTTTGACGCGCAGAGAGAGATACTGCGAAGCGTCGTACCGGAAGGTGAATGGCAGTGGCCGGATGTGGCACGCTTCTTCGTGTCAAACCCAGAGGCCCTTTCCGTATTCACCGACTTTTGCCGAGAATCCCTCTGGCTGAAGGGATACGAATCGTAAATCGTAGATTATATATTAGGTAGGTCCGTTGTTCAACCGAAGAGGTCGGAGCCTTCGGGTATGGGGTTGTGACCTCGTAATCTTCTCGGGACAACCACGCTCTCGAGCAGCGTTCGCGTCGCGTTAGAGGAAATTAGGTAGGACCCCATTTACCTTAATACGCCCACCTATCCCACTACTCCCTTCGCCCGACAGGGTCAGAAGCGTTCATCCAGGTCGGGATGCAAATGGACAGGCCTCCCCGTGGTCCCCGTGGGCACGACGGATAAGATAGCGGGGTGAAGGAGTCGGATAGTGGCGAATGCCAGCCGGCGGAGTCTATGTCACCCTAAGGAAGGAAGAATGGGCTTATTCGTCGTGGCCAAACTGTCCATCCTGCACACACGAACCAGCAGGCGCTACTGGATTTTTCCATCGCCCGTCTCGGGACGGTTCCGATAGACAGTGGATGTAAAAATGTGGCGTATGCCTGAAAGGGCGAGGTAGCACGGGCCTTTCCCACTCGTGGGAACGGCTCACACATTAACTGTCTATGTTACCTATAGGTATGGTCTCACAAATTCCATTTGAATATATGCATCTAGTATGCTTAGGAGTGGTAAAGAAACTTTTATCTGCATGGGTATGCGGTAAATATACACGTTTCTCAAAATTACCGGCAAGATCCATCAATATAATATCTCAAAGATTAGAAATTCTTAAAAAATATTGTCCACCAGAATTTGCAAGGCATCCTAGAGCAATTCATGTATTTTTTAAATATAAGGCAACTGAATTTCGTCAATTTTTATTATATACAGGTCCAGTTGTAACGCACGGTGTCTTAGATCAACAAATATATATTCATTTTTTGTTTTTGCATACTGCCATAAGGATATTGATTTCTTCTTTACCATCAAAAAAATATTTAAACTTTGCTGAACTTGCCTTACAAAAATTTGTTGTTCGTTGTGAAAATCTTTATGGTTTATCATTTATTTCATATAATGTACACGGTCTTCTTCATCTCACAAATGATGTGCGACAGCTAGGTCCTCTTGATTCATTTTCTGCTTTCCCATATGAAAATAATATGTCTGTTATAGCCCCAGAAAAGGCTACAGACTTAATGAATATATATATATATATACATATATATATATATACATATAATTATATTGATGCAGGAATGCATCGCGAGCGAAGCGATAATCGCGCGAGCCGCTGACGCAGCGAGCCACGCGCGCCCGAGACCGAGCGCGAACACGAAACCGGAAAGGTGTCGCCGAATTGCTAAAAGTACAAGCGAGGAAATTCGACTTTGAACTTCCTCGCTTGCACTAAAACGCGAATTCAGCAACATAACCATATTTGGTCATGTTGCTAAGGGACCCCCTCCGAAAAACCATGCAGTTCGGAAGGAAGCTCAGCACCCGCCGCGATGAAGCGACGGGCAGTCGTTGATTAGAACCTAACGAGTAATAATCGTCACGGAGAGTTATTAAATAGAACGAGATACACGAATAACTAAGAGATATACGCGCGCCTGAGATAAGCCGACGCGTATCAGACTACCTGTACGACAGAGTATATGAGAGATACCGTTCTTTCCCTTTAACCGACAATACACACGAGTGTAGATACGTACGCTGGGAGCAGTGATAAAATACCAAACCTTTGATTTCTTTTAAATTGCTATTTATCATAATAAAATGAAGGAAGTAAACAATTAAAAATATTATTAAAATAAAAGGTGGCCACTGCCCGTCGTATCCCCGGCCTTCCCTGAACGGATCCCGAAAAAACCTGTGCCTCCCTCCTGGAGGCACAACAATCTGGTGGCAGCGGTGGGATCCAGGGAACACCCCCGGTGGATGTCAAGGAGTTGGCACCTCGACCGTCGTGCAAGACCTGCAATAAAATACAAAGTGCGTAAACAGGCAGGCACGTCAGAAAGTTAGCAAACACTGACGGACATCAAGAAACCAAGAAAAAACTACATGCAGAGCAGACGACTACGGACTACGAGATAAACAGAGCATCGCAGGATTGGGGCAAGGACGCGAGCCGCCAAGCCGCCCGACCTACGACAATTCCATCGACGACGCATCGCCGCTGGAACGCGACCGCCAGCCTTATCAGCCGCGAAGGACGCAACGTCAGCGAAAACCGAGACAGCGAGCGAATATGCGAGCGATACTACTACTGTAAGTCCGAACCAAATTAATTTTAATTAAATTTGCGTGAATGTCGGAAGGAAGAAACGTACCGAAACCGATAGCAAATAAGTCGTGGTTGCTTAGCGAACGAGCAAATCGAGCTATAAAATATTGCGAATTAAGTTCCGCGAGTGTAGCCGTAGAAGCGCTCCGAGACATACGCGACAGTGTCCGACGGAACCTCGAAACTCGATACTCGAGTGATAGCGACACAGAGCTACCGAGCAATGTTATAACAGAACGCGAATTTCCATTTACGAGTTTCGACGCGAATCTTGTTGAAAATAATCCGACTGACCCCACTGACGATTTACACGACTCAACCAGACGAACGAGACCGTATCTTAGTCGAACTCCAAGCCAGGTATCACTCCGGCGAGAATTTTCATTGACATCTTACGAGAGCGAGATTTTTGATCCCGAAGAAATCTACGCACGAACGCGCGAGATGGCAGAAGCTCAAAATCCCCGCGCGTCTACGTCCGCAAACGTGTCTAATGACGCGGTAGACGACGAGATCGCACGATTGCGACGAACAATTAATCAACCGATACAACCGCGAGAAGAATCGACAAACGACTCTACGTCCACAATGTTAAGAGAAATGCGCTACGCAATACAATTCTTAACAGAGCAAGTAGCTCAACTACAGCAACGCGATCAAAATACAAGCCGTCGAGAAGAACTTTCCGAAAGCATATATTACGGACGGACCGATCGCGACGTTAAAAACCGACGTAGTATGGCACCCAATTTCCTGACGTTAAAGGAAGCGAGACAAATGATTCCGGAATTTGACGGAATGTCGCGACACAAGTTGCAAGATTTCTTGAATTCATGCACATACGCAATACAAAATACAAACCCGGCAGACGAAGAATCTCTTATGCAGGCGATATTATATACAAAGTTACGCGGAAGAGCGCGACAAGATTTTGAAACGCGCGATATACGCACTTTCGATGAATTTCGGACGCAACTCGAAGCTTGTTATCAAACGAAACAAAGCACGACACACTTGCAAGTCGAATTTAATTCATTAAAGCAAAAAACAAGCGAAACCGCCTACGCGTTTGGACAGCGAGTCGATCTAGTAGCTATGAAATTATATGACCAAAGGAAAAAAGCATACTCTAGAACAAAAACGCATGATTCAGCAAACTATCAAAGACCAAGCGTTAATTAATTATCAAATCGGACTACGCGACGACTTGAAAGTACTCGTACGGTCACAACGCTTCTCGACATTGCAAGAGGCGATAAACGGCGCGAGCTCGGAAGAAAAACTTATCAAGCCGATGGGAGCGAGAACAAACAGTTATCAAAATAAAAATAAACTCGACTCGAATTACTCGCGACCGCCTCGAGATACTAATGTAATATGTTTTAAATGCGGCAAGATAGGACATTATGGACGAGATTGTCGAATGAGCAGATACGCTCTGCCGAAACCCGAAAGACCACGCGTCAATGTGGTAGAAAAATTTTGCAAGTATTGTAAAAAGCGCGGACATAATCGCGATGAGTGTTGGTCTTTAAACGACCGACCGCAAGGAAAACCACAGGATCGAAAAAACCCGAATAACGCGAATAAATCGAGCGATATTCAAAATAATTCAAAAGGAACGCGTTATAAGACGCGAGGAAAGATTTCCGACTCCGAGCGTAGTAACGACGAAGAAGAAAGAAGCAATAGCAAGGCAAAGCGCGCGCTGGAATATCAGGTGACACACGTACGACAGACGCGAGATAAACAAGGACTCGACGTCGTAACGATGCCCATACGCGAAACGAAGACAGGGCGCATAAACATGCTATACGATTCCGGTGCGACGATATCACTAATAAAAGTAAAGCATTTAAAAGGCGAATTTGATATACAATAAAAAATTAGCGTTAATAGGAATAACCGGACACAAAGTATATACAATAGGGAAGATGCATGCAACAATTAATCTAACCGGACAAGACATTAAACATGCAATTTACGTAGTAAAAGACGACTTCCCCATGGAATACGACGGGATACTAAAAATCGATTTCCTAAGGAAGCAAAAGGTATCCTGCGATTACAAAAATAAAGAGTTAAAAATCGGTACGGATGACTCAAGATGCAACCATATAATAAAATTATCTTGAAACCACGCAGTGAAACCATCGTGCAAGCCGCGACTAATCGAAACGAAACGGGAATAGTACGCGCGAAAGAAACAGCCCCTGGAATATATATAGGAAGATGTCTGGTAGAACCGAAAAACTTTCTCTGTCCAATCAGCATTATCAACACAACAGACGAGACTATTGAGATACGTACACCTGTTGTAACTATAGACGACATCGATAAAGATAACCCGCACCGTATCTATACAATAGCCGTGGGGACGGACGATAAAAATACCCCACGTAACGAGCGCATCTGACAATTGTTGCGAACACAGCATCTCAACTCTGAAGAACGACAGGCACTCTCAAGGATATGTGATGAATATAGCGACATATTTCACCTGAACGGAGAACCACTGTCGTGCACTGCGACGGTAGCACACGAGATAAATACGCGCATAGACGCCTCAACGGTAAATGTAAGACCGTATCGCCTTCCGGAGAAACATAAGACGGAAGTAAATAAACAAGTGCAACAAATGTTGGAAGACGGAATAATTCGTACCAGCGCGAGTCAATGGAATGCTCCGCTATTAGTAGTACCAAAAAAGACCGACGTATCAGGTAAACCGAAACTTCGAATAGTTATAGACTTTCGAAAGCTTGACGATTGGCGATTCCTTCCCTCTGCCTAATATTACGGATATACTGGACCAGCTGGGAAACGCAAAATACTTCACAACATTAGATCTAGCATCTGGATATCATCAAATACCAATGGTCGAAGAGGACAAGCCTAAAACTGCCTTTTCAACTCCGTATGGACATTACGAGTTCAACCGAATGCCCTTTGGATTGAAAAACGCACCGGCGACATTTCAGAGATTAATGAACTCTGTATTGACAGGAATACAAGGACTCAAATGCCTGGTCTATCTAGACGACATCGTCATTTACGGAGCAAGCCTCGAAGATCATAACAAGCGACTCAAGGAAGTGCTGCAACGACTTCGAACTAATAATTTAAAATTACAGCCGGATAAATGCGAATTCCTACGCAAAGAAGTAATGTACCTGGGCCATATAATATCGGAACATGGAATATCTCCTGACCCGTCTAAACTAACAGCGGTAAGAGATTTCCCGACGCCAAAAAAGGTGAAAGATATCCAATCATTTATAGGTCTAGCCGGTTATTATCGAAGATTCATAGAAGATTTCTCGAAAATAGCTAAACCATTAACGAAATTGACAAAGAAAACCGAAAAATTTGTGTGGACCGCAGAGCAACAAAATGCTTTCGAAGTACTTAAAAATAAATTAATAACGGCACCCGTATTAAAATATCCAGATTTCGCTGAACAATTTAATATAACTACAGACGCATCCGACTACGCGATCGGAGCGGTCTTATCGCAAGGAAAGATAGGCAGCGACCGACCGATAGCTTACACCAGCCGAGTACTGAACCGCGCGGAACAGAACTATAGCACTACCGAAAAGGAACTATTAGCTATTGTATGGGCTGTAAAGCATTTCAGACCCTACGTGTACGGAACACAATTTAAGGTCATTACAGATCACAAACCTCTAATATATAAATATAATTATTTAACGTGAACGATCCAAGATCACGATTAATTTGATGGCGAATAAAATTAGAAGAGTACGATTATGAGATAATACATAAAGCCGGACGTGCGAACGCGAACGCCGATGCGCTAAGCCGCAACGTAACGCGAGACGACGACGAGCAAGAGAGAGAAAAGATCCTCACCGCCGAAGACGAAGAGATGGATGATATCAGCAGCGAAAAAAGAGATAAAGAAGAGGACGAGAAAGATAGCAACGATGCGACACGTGCCTATAGCGCAAATGAAAAGAAACAAATATTATATGAATATCATGATGCACCCACAGGAGGACACCAAGGTATCGAGAGGACGATAAACAGAATTCGCCTCACGCACAATTGGACCGGGTTAACGAAAGACGTCAAACGATACATTAAAAAATGTATCACTTGCCAAAAAAATAAATTATCGCGACGATTTAAAGCACCTCTCGTTATCACCGATACACCGAGTAAACCGTTCGAAAAATGTGCATTAGATATAGTCGGTCCATTAACGATAACTAATACTGGAAATAAATACTTACTAACTTTTCAAGATAGTTTGACAAAATTTAGTAAAGCAATACCGATACCAAATCAAGAAACGAACACCGTGAGTAAAGAATTTACCACGAAAATAATTTTAGAATACGGAATACCGGAAAAAATTTTAACCGATCAAGGCACAAATTTTTTAAGCGAAATATTTAAAAATACGTGTAAATTATTAAAAATAAATAAAATTCAGACGACCGCATATCATCCTGAAAGTAACGGCGCGTTAGAACGATCGCACAGAACATTAACAGAATATCTACGACATTATATTAATAATGATCAGACTGACTGGGACGAATGGATTCCGTTCGCGATGTTCACCTACAACACTACGCCACATACAACTACAGAATACACGCCTTTCGAGCTAGTATACGGACACCAAGCCGAAATACCGACAGCATTAACGAAATCACCACAACCGACATACAACTATGACGATTACGCGCAAGAGCTAAAAGAAAGACTACGCGCCACGAATCAAGTTGCAAAAGATAATCTCACAGAGAAAAAACTGAAATCGAAGGAACACTACGATCGAACCGCAAAAGAAACAAAGTTCAAAATCGGCGATAAAGTACTCATTTACGATGAAACGCTACGACGCGGAAGATCGAAAAAACTCGAATCTCTATGGATCGGACCGTACATAATAATCGAAAAGCATTCGAATATCAACTACACGGTAAAGAAAGGAAAAAAAAACACCCGCTTACACGTAAACAAGCTTAAGCCATATATAGAAAACTAATACTCACCTTCTTCAAGGATCCGTGTCCTAGTCCTCCTCCTCCTCCCCCCGGCGACATCTCAACTCGAAAAAGTCGAACTGGTCGTGGACCTTCCTCAGCTCCACGCGGACGGGATGCATTAAGTCCAGGGCGGGCACCACTGCCCGCACAAACCTCACACCAGGCACCGAGAACGTAACGCGGAGGGACAAAGTACCCCCCGCGACCCGGGAACTTCGGAGAACGGCGCTCCGCGCCCGCACTACGGGGTCCACCGGAGGCGGTAGACCCACAACCGGTAGGCGACCCCTAAAACAATCGCGGCAGATATCGGGATGAATACCATCCCGATATCCATCGCACTGGCGATAAATCGGCAGGCTCCATTGGAGCAAGAATCGCAGCATCTTAATGATCTGCCTCAAACAAAAGTCGTTAAGAGACTAAACCAACATTATAATATCACCGGTGTATCACCCGCTGGATTAGCGCGAACCCCGCAAAGTCAGAGAAGGCGAGCGACACCCAAGAGATAAAATATAATAAAATGAAATATAATATGATATTACAGGACATTCGCCTGCTGGATCAGCAAAGGTCACACGAAAGACGACGAAACGAATCTCTCATACCAGATACAAGAATTTAAATATAACCCAGGGTTATTCTTCGAAGAAATCGGACAAATCCACTACGCAAAAGAAAACTGGAAACTAGTAATAAAATTAGACTTATCAAACTTAGACGAAAGATACGAGCAAATAAACGAATATTTAAAACAGACCGAAAGATTATGCAAAACTATAAAATTTCACACTCATTATTTTCGAGATACATGTGTGAACCTAGACATTCTAACAAAAAGAGAAGCAAAATATTTAAAAAATGCCATAATACAAATTAAAACAATATACAAAAAACAGACAAATAAACGACGAGGACTTATAAACGGAATAGGTTCCTCATCAAAGTCTTTATTTGGCACAATGGACGTTAACGACGAGAAACGAATTAACGAACAACTTAACATATTAGAAAACAGTCAAAAAACAATACAGCATGCCGTACAAAATCAAATTAAAATAATAAATACGACTATCGGGCATATTGATAAAATCGAAAATACAATACAACGTAACGAATACCTCTTACAGAAACGAGTAAATAAATATATAGAACGCAGCGAGATAAACGAACACTTTACCATAATTACCGCTGTAATAGCAGATTTAATACGCGACGCGGATAACATTATAGAATATCTAACATATACAAAAAACGGAGCAATGCATCCGAGATTAACACCAATAGATAGCATAATAACACATTTAAAGGAAGCAACACAGCAGTTGCCACAAGGACTGTACTTCCCTTTTCAAGTACACACCGAAGATTGGCTTACTATAGAAAAATACGCGAAAATAAGCGCATTCAGCGATAAAGCAATTATTTATACCATTCTAATCTTCCCATTAATTGCGCAACCGAGCTATACCATAATGAATGTAATTGCGTTACCTGTATTTAGTTATAACAATATATTCGCAGTAACAGAAATTAACCATAAAATAATTGCGGTAGACAAAGAAAAACTAACATACGTTATAGTAACAGAAAAAGATTTAAAAGATTGTATTAACATTAACTCACAATACACATGTGAGCATGCGACACCGACATATAGAGTAAATTTAAATGCACCATGCGAAATACAAATTTATACACAGCAGCGTCAACGTAACTGTAAGACGAAATACATTATATCAATGCGTACCACATGGATCGCATTACAACAGCCACAAACATGGCTCTACTCGACTGCTACCGAGCAACAATTAACTAAAATACAATACGACAAACGACAGGAATACAAAACAGTGATTAAAAACACTGGGAAAATTACGCTGAAGGGAAAATGCAAATTAATAACTCCAGACATGACTATACAGACGAAGCAGACAATCTATGAAACGGATATAGAAACGTACCTGCCTGAATATAACTTGACACTGGTACGAGAACGCAACACGATAACACACGATAATGACACGATACAAGACATAGGTCAACACCGAATGGAACTGACAAAATTAAAATTACAACTAGAAGAAATAGACAACAATTTAAAAAGTAACGAACAAAATTTCTTCGCGAAAAAACAATTCGTATATCCAATGGCGACAAGCGGAACAATCACGATAACAATAATAATAATATTAATTGTACTTTACATAGTCATACGAAACAAAAATAAAAGAAGGAAGCGACCATTAATTAGGATATACGACGAAGAGTGATCCGAACCGATCGATCGACTCCCGAAACCAATATTAAAACGTAGCCTAAGCACGCGATTTCAGATAAGAAAAACGATTATATTTAAATATTGTAAACGCGAAAACAAACAAAATTGTAAACTAGAATAAGAAAATAATATAAAAGAAAACATATAGTATATATATATCGGGAAACTTAAAACTTAAGAAAAAGAAATAAATTCCCTAAAACAGAAAACGTTGTACCTCCGTTTTCTTTTCCAACGGGAGAGGGGTGTTATAGCCCCAGAAAAGGCTACAGACTTAATGAATATATATATATATATATATATATATATATATATATATACATATAATTATATTGATGCAGGAATGCATCGCGAGCGAAGCGATAATCGCGCGAGCCGCTGACGCAGCGAGCCACGCGCGCCTGAGACCGAGCGCGAACACGAAACCGGAAAGGTGTCGCCGAATTGCTCAAAGTACAAGCGAGGAAATTCGACTTTGAACTTCCTCGCCTGCACTAAAACGCGAATTCAGCAACATAACCATATTTGGTCATGTTGCTAAGGAACCCCCTCCGAAAAACCATGCAGTTCGGAGGGAAGCTCAGCACCCGCCGCGATGAAGCAACGGGCAGTCGTTGATTAGAACCTAACGAGTAATAATCGTCACGGAGAGTTATTAAATAGAACGAGATATACGAATAATTAAGAGATATACGCGCGCCTGAGATAAACCGACGCGTATCAGACTACCTGTACGACAGAGTATATGAGAGATACCGCTCTCTCCCTTTAACCGACAATACACACGAGTGTAGATACGTACGCTGGGAGCAGTGATAAAATACCAAACCTTTGATTTCTTTTAAACTGCTATTTATCACAATAAAATGAAGGAAGTAAACAATTAAAAATAATATTAAAATAAAAGGTGGCCACTGCCCGTCGTATCCCCGGCCTTCCCTGAACGGATCCCGAAAAATCCTGTGCCCCCCTCCTGGAGGCACAACAATGTCACTTTTTAGAAAATACTGTAGGAAACCTAATTTTCCTCTTCAACAGTTTGCAAATAGAATGGTAGATGAATGGTCGTGAAACAAATTTACATCGTGGCCAAACTCATTTTTTGTCTACGCAAGTATTTACAGCGTATAATGGAGGTCTTCTTCCACCTAATGTTAATCCTAACAGTTGTCAGTATCGTAAATTGATATTCAACGAAATTTTGTTAAGTTTGGATATAAGAAATAATTGCTGTATTTTACACGACGGATCAATTTACTTCATTGTCAATATCTTGAACAATGGACAAAACCACATATTATCTGATTGTGAAGAAATTTCAAAAAGTAGATTCATTCTACGATGTTAGTATTTCATCCTCAGAAGTTCAGATATTTAAATGTTCCGCATTAAGTAATGAAATTTTTTGTGTCCAACCAAATGAAGTTCGTGTTAAATGTTACAAAATGCCTTATTGGAGTTCATCAATAAATGATAATAATAGTGGCAATGATGAGCCCAAAGTTAGTGAATATGTAGTTGCCGCGATTATACATACAGATTTATAAAATAAGAAAGCTGCATTTAGCTATTTCTTTAGATATAATTTATAAAAAAAAAGAATCCAGGATAAATACAGGTTGGAATATTATTTGTATCATTTTTTCAGTTAGCTTAATAAAATGACAATCATAATTAAATTTTCTTAAAATATTTTAGATGCTATCGCATTTCTACTTTTTTCAAAGTAGGAATTATTCTTAAAAAATAAAATATGTATATATATATATATATATATGAATATATGTGTAGTATGTGATATTTATAATTTATTTTCTCTCTGGTTTAATTTGCTATTTTCAAAAAAGTCACTATAAGGAGTTCTTAAGACAATAAATTTGATTATTTTCTCACAACAATAATTCAAATTTATTGTCTTAAGAACTCCTTATAGTGACTTTTTTGAACTGTCTATATGCTTTAATCAATTGGTTTCTCTTCTTTAACACTAATATTTTAATATACAGGGTGTCCCATTTTAACTTGGACAGTAAAATATCTCGAAAACTGAGCCCAGCAGACAAAAATGTTTCAGACAAAAATTATATGGTTTCGAGGGGGCCGTAAGATGGTACCATTGGTTTGATCTTGAAAAGTCATTTGAAGGTCACGTGAAGGTCACTTCAAGTTTTTTAAATGAAACACCCTATATATTTTTACATATTCTTGTAGCTCATCTCGAGAGCTTTCCAAAACACTTATGACAAAGTATTTTTCATTAAATATTTTTTGAGTTATAAGGCTTCAAAATTACAGTATTTTGACATAAAATAGAAGATATCTCGTAAAATATTCATTTTTTGATTATCTTACTCTAATACTTTTATGCACAGAATAATGAGACAAATCAATTGGTGTAAAGAAAACACATAATTATGTTAAAGTAAAAATGTGTAACTGTTAGTTGCAAATTCAGATTTTTACTTTAACATAATTATGTGTTTTAATTATGTCAATTGATTCGTCTCGTTATTCTGTGCATAAAAGTATTAAAGTAAGATAATAAAAAAATGAATATTTTATGAGATATCTTGTATTTTATGTCAAAATACTGCAACTTTGAAGCCTTATAACTCAAAAATTACTTAATGAAAAATACTTTGTCATAAATGTTTTGGAAAGCTCTCGAGATGAGCTACAAGAGTATGTAAAAATATATAGGGTGTTCCATTTAAAAAACTTGAAGTGACCTTTACGTGACCTTCAAATGACTTTTCAAATGGTACCATCTTATGGCCCCCTCGAAACCGTACGACTTTTGTCTGAAACATTTTTCTCTCCCAGGCTTGGTTTTTGAGATATTCGACTGGATGGATTAAAATAGTCCACCCTGTATATGTATATAATTTATATATATCTTTTGAGATATTGTAATTACTGCTGTGCGTGCGTGCGTGCGTGCGTGCGTGCGTGTGTGTAGATTTATATTTATATGTTTATATAATATGTATATATTTATAGGAAAGATTATGGATATCAATGTCGATCGTCCCAAACGTACTAACATCCATCACGAGGATATCAAACAACATCTTCGGAAGAAGGGGAAGTGGAAAAAAAATTGAGAAATAAAACACGGATGGAGCAGAACAGCCAATTAGAAGACGATATCGCTGAGTTACGGGAAGTGTTACAGAATGATTCTGATACAGATAATATGCCTGTTTATCCTGAGCAATCATTCACTCACACAATCTTCAGCTAACAACTATAAAGAACATATTAGTAACACACACCAGTGACATAACCATACTCAGTTTGCACACAACCTTTAACTCAGACAACACGAACATTCAGTCCCAGTTTCACATCACACCCATCAACATACACACAATCATTTTGTCCCAGTATCACGTCACATTCACCAACTTATACACAATTATTAAATGTCAATCACGGGACACAAGCACATTCTATGCATAATAATAACATACAACCATTAACTTACACACCACAAAATTATCATACAGTACATACATTCACACATGAATCATATCCATCTATATACAAAATATCCGTAGCGGATTAAATACACCATATGATACTCAGTTACAGGCTCCAAACACCTGGCCAAATAAAAGTCATCGCCAAAATTCATCTGTACCGTCATCATCGCGAGCTCCAGGAGATATTTACAATGTTAGGCCGGAAATTCAGTAAGATGATAGAATTGAACAAAATTTTTTTATAATTGAAATGTACACTATACTCATATACGCAAATAAATGTTCCCAGAGCAATAAATGGAAAAATAGATCACTTAGCTTTGGAAATGAAGTAAGTTTTTGAATACATATATACATGTATACACAGAAAAATTAAATCTTATTTTTTTATAAATAAATATGTAATGTTATTTATATGTATTATGTGTACATTTATATATAATTATTATATACAGGGTGTCCCCGAATTAGCGGATCAACTTTCGTGGATAGATAGAACGTGTTAAACTGAAGAGAAAAGTCTGATATCATTTTGCTAAATTCGCAATAATTAATGAGATATAAAATAATAAAGATCGGCCAATCCGTGTCAGTATAAGCGCGCGGCGCAAAGAACTCCTTCCACTTGTTACTTGATACTAAGCCCGCGGCGAGACAGTGCGCCTACCGTCTCTTTGGCCGATCTTTATTATTTTATATCTCATTAATTATTGCGAATTTAGCAAAATGATATGAGACTTTTCTCTTCAGTTTAACACGCTCTATCTATCCACGAGAGTTGATCCGCTAATTCGAGAACACCCTATATATCATATATATTATTATGTTATTATATTATTTATATATATTATAATATATTTACAGAAAAATACACCAGAAATTGGACAAAATTTTACAACAGACGACCAATAACCGAAGGCATATACCTGAGAAGCCAGCATTTTTACCGATATTATCAGTAGCAGATGTTAAAATTTTGAAACTGTCGATGATGAAGAATACATGAAATTGGTATGTAAAACAAAGTTTATCATGCATATTCATGTATATTTCTTTAGTAAATTTGACGCAAATATTCATAAATAAAAATATAAATGCTACATTTTGTTAAATGGATGAATTACTTAATTTTTATTCGTGGTTTCAATGCCAAAGACAGCATTAATTTATGCGTGAAGGAAGTTTTTTAAGACATCTTGATGACTTCCTATACTTGGTTCGGTTGTGATGAAAATCAACGGCCATTGTTCAATACCTGTTTAGTGAAAGCTATTTACGGTATGATATTATTACACATGATACTTAAGTTATCAATGATATTACCATTTTAATACAATGTGTTTGCAGATGCTATCTGTGAAAATAAAAATTTTGAAAAACCGATACGAACTGCATTTCAAACCTACATGAGAGACGCTGTGCGAACCGCCAAACAAAGACATAGGAATAAAGCCCGCAACAACTTGGGTCGTTTGGAAAGAGGCAATCAAAATAGAAGAGCACGCAATCTATGGAGCGACGGACACGATGAACACGAAGACGAGAGAGTACAATCAGAAACAAGAAAATTAGGTCAGTTTTGTAGAAATATACATATATTTTTTATAACATTTTATGTAAGCTCGTTAATTTAGTAACTCTTTCTATCTTTTTATAAATCCTAACTCTTAAATAATGCTCTTTGATTCTATTATTTTTTTATATTTCTAATTTTAAATTCTGCATTAAGTTTCCTAATTTATATATATATATATATATATGTATATATATAAAGTATTTTTTTATTTAAAATTAATTGTTTTGTTTATTTTAATTGTTACAATGTTTCTCTGCTTTGGCGAATATAACTTAGGGCGCATTAAGGCCTTGGCAGAAAAGCGGTAGCTAAACGAAACTCGTGTTAGTAGTAAGTAGTACAGAAAACTTTTCTGTTGTACTTACTACCAGTGCGAGTTTTCGTCTTCTCCTCTCTTTTCTTCCTTTCTTTCCTTTTCTTTCCCTTGTCTTTTTTTCACCTTTCTTTTTCTCTCTTCCTTTTCTTCCCTCTTTTCTTCCTTATTCCTCTCACTTTCTCTCTATCATATGCAATTATTTATTTCATATGATAAGAACTGTATAGTAATATATGTTACCGTATGTAATATGTCACTAAGCACTTAATTTATTAATAAAAAAAATATACGTTACACATTAATACACATAATAGTATATATACTAATTTATTTTCTTACTTTGCATTATTAAATACGTCACATTATTTAAAAAGTACCGAGACAGAAAACGTAATAACAGAAGAAAATGTAATAATAAATATTAATTCTAGATAAAAATTTCTTTTTTATTTATAAGTAAACATGTGATGTATTTAGTGTATCCAAATGAAAGAAATATAAGTCACAAAGTGCGATAATATAAAAATATTTTTTTTATTTTCGTATCATTTTATTCCATATTATTTAAAGCTTGGCCTTTAAAATTACAATATCTTAACTTTTTTTGTTATGCTATCTTTCATAGCTCGTACTTATTTTTATAGTATCATTTATGTCTTTATTATATTTTTTATTTGCTTATATATATGCTATATATATATATATATATATATGACAATTTTAAAAGCCAAGCTTTAAATAATATGGAATAAAATGATACGAAAATAAAAAAAATATTTTTATATTATCGCACTTTGTGACTTATATTTCTCTCATTTGGATACACTAAATACATCACATGTTTACTTATAAATAAAAAAGAAATTTTTATCTAGAATTAATATTTATTATTACATTTTCTTCTGTTATTACGTTTTCTGTCTCGGTACTTTTTGAATAATGTGACGTATTTAATAATGCAAAGTAAGAAAAAATTAATAAAATAAATTAGTATATATACTATTATGTGTATTAATGTGTAACGTATATTTTTTTTATTAATAAATTAAGTGCTTAGTAACATATTACATACGGTAACATATATTACTATACAGTTCTTATCATATAAAATAAATAATTGCATATGATAGAGAGAAAGTGAGAGGAATAAGGAAGAAAAGAGGGAAAAAAAGAAGGAGAGAAAAAGAAAGGTGAAGAAAAGACAAGGGAAAGAAAAGGAAAGAAAGGAAGGAAAGAGAGGAGAAGAAAGAGAGGAAAAAAAGAGAGACAAAAGAGAGAGAAAGGTTTAGATTAGGAATATAAAAGAGTAGAGAAATGAAAGGTTTATTATTAAAAGAGTTTTAAAAACATTTGGAAGCAAATGGAGAGTTGTAAACTTCATATTTTGGCCATGTTTGTTATAAAATATTGTTCACTCATGCGACATTAGTTCCATTTTTTTATTCCATTCCATTTTATTCCATTTTGCTTAGAGTTTTTATATGTATAAGATATATGTTACATATTTTACATAAATTTGCTAGAAAATTGGAACAAATTATTGTCGGGCAGTGTTCATCGTTTAATTAATCTTCTACGATCTGCAATATTGAGAACTGATTTACTTTATTAACTGTTACAGACTTTATAGGAAAGGCGTACATTGCACAGTGTTGCTGGACGGGCCGGATTTTTCTGCGCATACATATATGTAGAAATACGCGTCCAGCAACACTGACATTGCATGATGAAAAGAGGAAGCGGATCAGAAGAAGCCACATCAAAAAACCAATCGGCACTTTTCAGTGTCAATTAACACTTTTCATTGGCTTTTAAATAAGCACTGAAAAGTGCCATTTTAAATATTAACGATAGAATACCACTTGATTCGCTTTATATCGGCACTTTTCAGAGTCACTAACAGGAAAATTACTTTTGTTTATATCGACACTTTTTAAAGCCATGACTAAAAAATGCATTATATATATATATATATATATATATATATATATGTATATACAGGGTGCGGCGCCAAAATCCGGACAAAATTCAATTTGAATTTCCCGTTATTCTGTACCACTCGTAGAGATCGCGATTGGCGTACAAATAGCTTGACGCATGTACTAAACAGTCATAATCTCGAAACAGTCGTAATGTTGAAACCAGTGCGGAGTATAACCGAAGAGCCGCGATTATCGAAAGTGTTCGCGCTGGGCGCTCAGCGACAGAAGTACAAATGTCTTTGTTAAAGCAAATATATATTAAAATAAAATAATTATGCTATATGACATATAAAAGATATATCTTTTATATATATTAAAATAAAATAATTATGCTATATGACATATAAAAGCTATATCTTTTATATGTCATATAGCATAATTATTTTATTTTAATATATATTTGCTTTAACAAAGACATTTGTAAAAAAAAATTT
The DNA here is from genome assembly GCF_047496725.1 of Anoplolepis gracilipes. Classification (NCBI taxonomy): domain Eukaryota; kingdom Metazoa; phylum Arthropoda; class Insecta; order Hymenoptera; family Formicidae; genus Anoplolepis; species Anoplolepis gracilipes. The sequence continues at coordinate 5,738,549 of NC_132978.1, read as the reverse complement.
ATTTTATTATATTCTCGTAAAACATTAATTATACAGGGTGTCCCATAATTCGCGAACCACCCGTTACGTGCAGGTAGAGTAGGTTAAACTGAGTAGAAAAGTTATGTGCCATTTTGAAATTTTCGCAATAGTTAATAAGATATTAATTATAAGAGATCAGCCAATCGACGCCCGGCAAGAGCGCGCCGGCGAAGCGGGCACGAAGAAGCCTCCCACTGTTACTCGATACTAGGCGCGCCGGCGAAGCGGGAGGCGGAACGCTCTGCATTGACAATCTGAAGAGTCACACACATAGTGCGCGCTTCGTTTAATGGCGTCTGACTTTTTCAGTTGTCAGTATGTACGAGCGGCGTGCAAAAATGTTAGAAATAAATAAATAATAAATAATAAAATAATATTAGAGCAATAGAAATTATTTTAAAATAATAAAATCGAAAAGACTTTGTTATACAAATACAAATTCGAAATATGAAAGGCTATTAATAAAAGTTTGAAAGCCCTTTATACCCGAATTTGTATTTGTATATCAGAGTCTTTCCAATTATTATTATAAAATAATTCTTAATTATAATATTTAACATTTATTCCTAGTTTTCTCTATTGTGCTCAGAGACTAACGCTGAAGTTTTGCATCGAAAAATTATTTTCTCTCTCTCTCTCTCTCTCTCTCTTCCTTTCTCTCTTCCCCTCTCTCTTCCCCTCTCTCTCTCGTACGTGCGCACGCAGCAAATTAATAAAAATATAAATAAATTAAATAAATAAATAAAAAATGTGCTATCGTTTCCTCACCACCTTGCGGTAGATGCAAGGCGCATTTTTTTTATAATGGTATCCCCAATAGGTCTAATCCACTCATTATTTAAAGCTAAAATTGTTCGAAGTGCCTTCCTCGTTCTCGTACACAGAGTTCAGCCCTTCGAATAATATTGCGCGTCGCGCGATACGCCATATCCGGCGTGATGGTATTAAAAGCTGCGAGAATTGCTTCTCGCATTTCCGCTTCTGTACCATTACGCTGGTGTTCGACCAAATCTTTGATATATCCCCATACAAAATAATCTAATACATTTAGATCTGGCGATCGCGGCGGCCAGATGATTGGGCCACCTCGACCCATCCACCTGTCCGGATAATTCGCGTTTAAAAATTCGCGTGCCTGTCGCGAAAAATGAGCAGGTGCCCCGTCGTGCTGGAAAATTAGTTGCGCTCTTGCGCGGAGGGGAATATTTTCCAAAAGTACAGGCAATTGATTTTGGGGGAAATTTGTATATGCTTCTCCATTTAAACGAGGTGGTAGAAAGTAAGGACCAATCTGAAAATTGCCGAAATAAATAATTTAGTGAAGCTGCAAGAAAAAATTTTTTTAGATTACTCTGTAAATTTATTACTTACGATTTCGTTCGCCGTTATTCCTGCCCATACATTAATTGCCCAACGATATTGAAAAGCGTGTTCTCGAATGGCGTGCGGATTTTCTTCCGCCCATAATAAAAAATTACGTCTATTAAAAATACCGTTGGGCGTGAAGGTGGCCTCATCGGTCCATAGAATGCGGTCGGGAAAAGAATCATCCCGCCGACATTGTGCAAGAAACCCTGTGCATGTTTCGCCGACTATTAATATTTATTAAAAATAACAGGAAAATACATTAAATAAATAAATAAAAATACCTTCACAAAAATAGATGCGTGGTTCTCGGTCTCTCGGCAAAAGTTGCTGTACTCGTTGAAAATGAAATGGATGTAATCCATTTTGGCGCAAGATACGATACACTATGTTTCGCGAGAGACCAAGCATCCTAGCCAAACAGCGCACACTAATCTGAGGATTATCCTCCACTGCTCCGAGAACCCTCTCCTCATCATTTACACCATACTGCATTGGTGCACCAGCAGTTTGGCGATTTGCTACCAAAACTCCCGTGTCTTTCACATCTAAGGAATACCGCCGCGCGATACATAAAGATAAGCCGCCGCGCGGCACCAACGTTTGAAGCAAATAGAAAACAAAATTCAACATTCAATTTTTCGATTTATTCGTTACTCTACATTAGTAGTTGCTCAGTCTCCTACGTGTACGTTTCGCAAGAAATATTGTCGTACGAAAATGAGTTATACTGCCGTGGAATATACGGATATGATTATCACGTACGGAATGGCCGGGAAAAATGCACGTGCCGCGGCGCGTTTGTACGCGGAGCAATTTCCCGAGCGTGAACGACATCCCAATCATTTAGTGATTTTAAGGTGTATACAACGCGCACGAGAAACGGGAGTTTTGGTAGCAAATCGCCAAACTGCTGGTGCACCAATGCAGTATGGTGTAAATGATGAGGAGAGGGTTCTCGGAGCAGTGGAGGATAATCCTCAGATTAGTGTGCGCTGTTTGGCTAGGATGCTTGGTCTCTCGCGAAACATAGTGCATCGTATCTTGCGCCAAAATGGATTACATCCATTTCATTTTCAACGAGTACAGCAACTTTTGCCGAGAGACCGAGAACCACGCATCTATTTTTGTGAAGGTATTTTTATTTATTTATTTAATGTATTTTCCTGTTATTTTTAATAAATATTAATAGTCGGCGAAACATGCACAGGGTTTCTTGCACAATGTCGGCGGGATGATTCTTTTCCCGACCGCATTCTATGGACCGATGAGGCCACCTTCACGCCCAACGGTATTTTTAATAGACGTAATTTTTTATTATGGGCGGAAGAAAATCCGCACGCCATTCGAGAACACGCTTTTCAATATCGTTGGGCAATTAATGTATGGGCAGGAATAACGGCGAACGAAATCGTAAGTAATAAATTTACAGAGTAATCTAAAAAAATTTTTTCTTGCAGCTTCACTAAATTATTTATTTCGGCAATTTTCAGATTAGTCCTTACTTTCTACCACCTCGTTTAAATGGAGAAGCATATACAAATTTCCTCCAAAATCAATTGCCTGTACTTTTGGAAAATATTCCCCTCCGCGCAAGAGCGCAACTAATTTTCCAGCACGACGGGGCACCTGCACATTTTTCGCGACAGGCACGCGAATTTTTAAACGCGCATTATCCGGACAGGTGGATGGGTCGAGGTGGCCCAATCATCTGGCCGCCGCGATCGCCAGATCTAAATGTATTAGATTATTTTGTATGGGGATATATCAAAGATTTGGTCGAACACCGGCGTAATGGTACAGAAGCGGAAATGCGAGAAGCAATTCTCGCAGCTTTTAATACCATCACGCCGGATATGGCGTATCGCGCGACGCGCAATATTATTCGAAGGGCTGAACTCTATGTACGAGAACGAGGAAGGCACTTCGAACAATTTTAGCTTTAAATAATGAGTGGATTAGACCTATTGGGGATACCACTATAAAAAAAATGCGCCTTGCTATCTACCGCAAGGTGGTGAGGAAACGATAGCACATTTTTTATTTATTTATTTAATTTATTTATATTTTTATTAATTTGCTGCGTGCGCACGTACGAGAGAGAGAGGGGAAGAGAGAGGGGAAGAGAGAGAGAGAGAGAGAGAGAAAATAATTTTTCGATGCAAAACTTCAGCGTTAGTCTTTGAGCACAATAGAGAAAACTAGGAATAAATGTTAAATATTATAATTAAGAATTATTTTATAATAATAATTGGAAAGACTCTGATATACAAATACAAATTCGGGTATAAAGGGCTTTCAAACTTTTATTAATAGCCTTTCATATTTCGAATTTGTATTTGTATAACAAAGTCTTTTCGATTTTATTATTTTAAAATAATTTCTATTGCTCTAATATTCATTATTTCATTATTTATTATTTATTTATTTCTAACATTTTTGCACGCCGCTCGTACATACTGACAACTGAAAAAGTCAGACGCCATTAAACGAAGCGCGCACTATGTGTGTGACTCTTCAGATTGTCAATGCAGAGCGTTCCGCCTCCCGCTTCGCCGGCGCGCCTAGTATCGAGTAACAGTGGGAGGCTTCTTCGTGCCCGCTTCGCCGGCGCGCTCTTGCCGGGCGTCGATTGGCTGATCTCTTATAATTAATATGTTATTAACTATTGCGAAAATTTCAAAATGGCACATAACTTTTCTACTCAGTTTAACCTACTCTACCTGCACGTAACGGGTGGTTCGCGAATTATGGGACACCCAAGGACGGGGGTTCAAGCGGGAGACTCGAACCCTCATCCCGGGGAACCACCATTCTTCCCCCTGAGGTTGCGGCGTGGGGGCGTGACTCTTCTGCACCGCAGAACAAGCACGCCTGCGAAAAGGCCGCCTCTGCCAGCCACTAAGGGAGAGGTTATGGGGTCGCATCCAATACGCCAACTTTGAAGGCGGCCCCGCGGGCAAGATCAAGCAGGGGGCCCTCCGGAAGTAATGCAATTACTCGTCCCCGGAAAGTCCCGAGCAAGCCCGAGCCAGGTCACCGTAGAGGTTTTAATGGGTTAGGGGCGCGACAACATCTCAGCGTCTCTAAAACCCACATAACTCGATGCTCCGCTCCCGCGGACATGGGTATCTCCTTGGAGATTTCTTCTGCATTAACAAAAAAAAGGACACCACCATAATATATGTCAAAATAAACATCGCCTATACATACACTGCACAACAATGATTTGATCTGTGACCGCTCCCGCAGGGCAACATATACATATATAACCGGCCGTTTGGTCTTATTTTAAATAAATATTAATGACATTTTTCTACATTCCTCTTTGCCCGCGGGAGGGGTCACGAAACAAATTATTGTTGTGCACCGTGCGACTGGCGGCATCCCGCGAGCATTCTCGACTCGATAAGAAGAAGAGGCGTTCGTCAAGCCGGGAGTCTTCTGCATCGCGAGGAGAAGGTGCGCGACATCCCCAGCCTAGTGTTCAGTTAAAACGATTGTGACACGTACGTCGTCACGCAGACGACGTAGCAACGGTCGCTAAGGCGACTAATCGTTTTTTGTTAGTCCTGTGTTGACTCTTTTTCTGTTTATTTTATTTTATTGACGCGCGTTGTTTTCAGGGCTGTTGACGCAAAATTTTGATATATTATTACATTTTATAACTCATATAGTTTATACTAAAATATATAGATAGATAGATAAATTGTTTATTTGAATCCCCTTGGGGTTATCAACTCTTACAATTATCTCTTAAAACTGACTTAACCTATCTTAACTAACTTATCCTAATCCTATCTCTTGAAGGGGCTGCGACCGTGAGTAACCCTCCTGGCTCCCCACGCTCGCACCCCTTACACACACACACACATCTCCCTCCGCCGGACTTCCACTTCCTCTTGCTCATTTCTGCCATCTTTTCTTTACTACTCCAATCCCCTCGATTCCTTCTCTCCTTTCCTTTTACCATTCACTCTCATTTTCTCCCCCTCTTTCACTCTCTCTCATTCCACTATCCTCCCTCTCCTTTTCTACTTGCCTCATCCACTCCTCTCCCTCTTTTTCCTCTCCCAAAACCCATCTCACATTATCCTGTCAACTTTCCTCTCCCACCTTCCACTCCCTGCATCCCTCCCATACATGCTCCCATGTCTCCATCTCCCCTCCACATATTCTACACAGTCTTTTATCCTCCTCCTCCCAATACCTACTCTCCTTCATCTCGCTTTCCAATCTAAACCTCGCCACTCTTCTCCAGCTGTTCTCCCCCATTCCTTCTTCATATACCCCGGTATCCCTTCCTCCATCACTTCCCTATACCATCTATTAAATCTTGCCTCCTCCATCTTTGCCCTTTTTTCCATCCTATCCTCTATCCCCTTATACCAGTCTTCTCCCATCTCCTCTTTCTCCTTCATCTCCTCCACTCTCATCCCTTTATCTTTGAAAAAACTTTCTCTTTCCTCCTTCCACTTTGAATCCACCTTCCCTGTTTTGCTCCTATCCCTCATCTCCTCCATGCACCTTCTCGCCAGTTCTCCTCCCTTTCCTTCCCTCAACCTCTTCTCAAAACCCCATGCTCTTCTTCCCGCTCTTACCCATAGTTTCTCCCTCTGTAACTCTTCCCTCAACATATACCGCGGTGTCCTGCTATCCACTCCCAGTACCCATCTTAAATATGTCTCCTCTATTCTCTCCATCTCCTCCCTCTCTTTCCATCCTCATATCTCCATCCCGTACCCTAACATTGTCTATATCAACCTATCAAAAGGCCATATCCTCCTTCCCCAGTTACCTCTTCTTTCCTATTCCCCATACCTGTCCCATTATCGCTGCTGCCCTCTTAACTCTATCCCTCACCTGTGCGTCCTGCCCATCATTTCTCTGTAACGTATACCCTAAATACTTAATACTCCTCCACCTCCTCCACTTCCTTCCCTTTCCATCTCCAGCTTTTTTGTCATCCTTCCCCCTCCCTCTCCTGAACCTCATAATTTTCGTCTTCCCTATGTTCACTTCCAACCTCTTGCTATCCATGTATCTTTCCAGCCTATCCATCATGCCTCTCATTCCTATCTCTTCTTTCGCAATTAGCACCAAATCGTCTGCATACGCTAAGATATACACCCTTCTTCCCCCTAACATTACTCCTCCCCACTTTACTTTCCCCATTTCCTCCTCCAAGTCCGCAATCTGAATATTAAATAACATTGAATTCAGAGGACATCCCTGTCTTACCCCCTTCCCTGTCCAAAAACTCTCCCCCATTTCCTGTCCCATTGTTACCCTGCTCTTTGTCTCTTCCATTATCTTCTCTATTCGTCTAACCAGTCCCTCCCTGACCCCTCGTTCTCTCATCGACTCCAACACCTCCCTATCCACCAAATCGAACGCCGCCCTTAAATCTACAAACAGTGCCACCATCCCTCTTTTCCTCCCTTCCAGTTGTCTTCCTATCAAGTAATTTAACACACACATTATCCATCATTCCCATCTCCTTCCTAAACCCCGTCTGATTTGGTGGCACTATTCCTTTCCCCTCCACCTCTTCCCTTAGCCTCTCCGCCAAAACTGTCGCATATACTTTATACAGTGTTGGCATCAAAGTCACCCCCCTATAGTTCCCCACCCTTTTTCCCTCCTCCTTTTTTATTATTGGTACCACTACCCCCTTTTTCCATCCCTCTGGCTATCCCTTCCCTCCCCACAATTTATTACAGAATCCCCATGCCCACTTCTCTAACTCCCTTCCCCCATACTTCCACACTTCCTCTGGAATCCCATCTATCCCCGCCGCTTTTCCGTTCTTTATTCTCCCTATCACTTCTCTAATCTCTTCTATCCCAATCCTTTCCTCATCCTTCTCCCCCCTCCTGTCCCTATACTCCCTGATCCTTTGCTCTCTACTCCTCCTTGTAACATCATAAAGTATTCTCTCTATTCCTCTATCCCGATCTCCTCATTCACTCTCCTCTTTCCCTTCTTCCTCTCCATATTTACTAGCTCCCACACCTTCCCCTCCTTAACGTCCCTTGCCTTCTTTTCCCATCTTTCACTCTGTTTCCTCTTTTTCCTCTTACACAACTCTTTATACTGCCCCTTCTTTCTTTTGTACTTTTCCTCCTCCCCTCTTTCCCTACTTTACGCCACTCCCTTAACTCTTTCCTCACCTCTTTTCCACTCCTAACATTCCTCGTCCTATCCTTTCTGCTTTCTTTCCCTTTTTTCTCTTCCCTTCTCCGTTCTTTTATCGCCTCCTTTATTCTCCCTTCTATTTTCTCCCATCTCTCTCCCTTCTCCTCCTTGTTCCTTTTTTTTACGACAGGAAATGCTTTACGCATTCCTCTGGGAGCAGGGACTCTCAGACAATATGTGGGACTCTCCCGGCCAATTATTTATGGCCGGGCATACCCACTCAAATCTGTCGGTGGTCCACGCTGCGGTTATGGACGGGCTCCTCGCTTTCGCATTCGACCGGCACCCGTCCCGGCTGAGTCCTCCGTTCTTCGGCTCCGTCGAAGGAGGAAGGACTCGCTTCCGTGTGGGCGGCATCGGGCGCCCGGGACGCTCAACGCTGCACTGGTGGCGGCGTTGCGGGACCACCACGCAACGTCGTCTCTGCACTGGTGCGCAGGTGTTCGCCGCACCTGCGCCCTTGCACTCCTAGAGAAAAGACTACTTAGCGGGGTTAGAGAATGCGGGCATTATACCCCCGCATTCTCGCTCCTTTTTCGAGAGAGGGAGAAGCATTCGACTCCGCCTCTCTCTTTCGGCCGCCTCCTTCCGGGACATAACGTCCCCGCAGGAGGCGGTCGCCCTCCACTGGTCCTCCCCGTCTACCATGGCTCGCACCATGGCAGACAGGGAGACCTCATCCTCTATGACGCCCCGGAGGGCACGGCGTTGGTTTTCCCACGCCTGACATTCAGCCAGGGTGTGCTCTGCCATGTCCACCGGGGCGCCACATGATGGCCGTTCCCTTCCTATTCGGTGCAGGTACTTCCTGAAGCAACCATGCCCGGTGAGCACTTGCACCATCCTAAAATCGAAGGCGCCGTGTTGTCGGTCTATCCCGTCAATCAAGACTGGGTGGATAGCCTCGACGGCGCGTAGTCCTGTCCTTACACTGGACAGGCCCTCTTCCCATTCGGCTAGCTTGCGCCGCCGAACCTGGAGCCTGAACCTCGCCATGACTCTTGGTGGCAGGAGTCTGCTGACCTCGGGGTCCAGGTCCTCCCGGCCACGCGCATCCGATACATATCGGCATACGCGCCCGCCATGAGGATCCAGGGCATGATCTCCGCCAGCACGTACGCCGCCTCAAAGGCGACGGTTCTGTACCCCTAAATGACGCGGATGGCCAGCCTCTGCATCCCCCGGAGGGTCTGCAGATTCTTTCTGCTAACCATAACCGCGTTGTGCCATAGGAGGCTCCGTACAACGCTACGGATTGGTCCGCCGTCATGTACAGACGGCGCGCTCGGTCCCCCGGCCCTCCGAGATTGGGCATAAGCCTGCCAAGACTGGCAGCCACTGCTTGCACTCGGGGAGCCAGTTTTGTCAAGTGAGGCTCCACCGACTGTCGAGGACGAGGCCCAGGTATTTCAACTAGGTCCCGACCTCGACCACGACTCCCTCGATTTCAATTTTGGCTTTGTTTCGAGGCGGCCCCCTTCTTCCGACAGGGGCGAACCAAATTGCCTCCGTCTTCTGTAAGGCCACCTCAAGACCCATCCTTTGGATACGGCCGGCCACGTGCCTCGTCCCTTCCCCAGCGAGACGGATGGCACCGCTCCAATCTTCCTCCCAGGACAGGACCAGCGTGTCGTCTGCGTAACAGACCAGCTCCTGTCCCGGGAGGAGGACCCCACGTAGGACCCAGTCATACCCTAGGTTCCACAGGAGTAGTCCTAAGACCGACTCCTGTGGAACCCCACGGTGGAGCTGCCTCTCGATGTTTCTGTTGTTTACCGCCCCGGGTACGCGATTTTCCGGTCCCGGAAATAGTCCCGAATAACATCCCGGATGTACGCGGAAACTGTGATAATTCAGGGCCCCATGCACACCCTCTCAGGGGAAGGTGTTAAATGCATTGACGATGTCTAGCGACACCGCCACTGCTACCCTCCCCCTGGCCGTAGCCTGTTCCGTGAGGGTCTTTACACGCATTATTGCGTCAATTGTCGAAAACCTTCACGGAACCCAAACTGGCGTTCTGTCAAATTGGGATCATTCCGGGACAGATGCCTCCTCAGGCGGACAGCTATGATGCGCTCAAATAGCTTGCCCGCTTTGTCGAGGAGGCAAATGGGGCGGTACACGGAGGAAGATCCTGCCAGCTACCCCTCTTTGGGGAGCAGTACCATCCGTGCCCGCTTCCATTGGTCCGGGAACTTCCTGGAGCTCAGGCACTCATTGAAGAGACCCGACACTATTTCTTTCATGACTTCTGCGGTCAAGGCCAGCGCCTTTGCGGGGATCCCATCTAGTCTCGGAGCGGTCTTTTTGCCCCGGATTTTTCAGATCTCCCGCATGGGCTCATCCTCCGTGGCCCGCAGGTCTTCTGTTCAGGGGACGCGGCCGACATCCGGATATCGTCTGAACGGCCCGCGTGCCCCGGGAAGAAGATGGAGACCACCCCTCCAGGACCTGCGGGTCCAATCCCTCGGTGACCGGTGGGCCGCTCGCACTGAGCTTTTTCCGCACAATCTTGTACGGGCGTCTCCACGGGTCACCATCTATCGTTAGGATGAGCTCATCCCATCCCCGGCCTTGGCCACTTTGATGGCCCGCTGGAGGGATTTTTTATCGTTACGGTACGCTTCCCTCAGCGGTGCCGCCATCTGGGCTCCGTCCCGTCGCCTCATTTGACGCGTGTACCGGCGGCGCCTCCTATTGCATGCCGAGCGAAGCTCGGCAAGCTCAGGCAACCACTAGTACACACTCCTTTTAGGGGGAGCGACCCTCCTCCAGGGCATTGATGTGTCACACAACTCTGTGAGCATCTCCCGGAGTCGGGCCGCCCTCTCATTCACGTCCTCGACGGGACGGGCCATTTCCTCAGTTGCCGCTTTGGCGACGGCGGCAGCCATCAAGAGGTCTGTGTCGAGCCTCTTCAAGCACCATCCTTTTTGTGGGGGTGTACCCCTCCTTCCGGTGGTCCTCCCCGGCATGGCACCCATGGACGGGTCGAAGACGCTGAACCTTATATATCTGTGATCAGACATTGTCTCCGCCCAGTTCACAACATGCCATCCGGAGACCATGCGCGCGACACGAGGGCATCCAAACGATACATCTATGATGGATTCCCCGTTGTTGCGAACGCATGTGAAAACCCGGCCCTGGTTTAATATCACCAGACCGAGCTTCTCGGCCCACTCGTCAAGGGTCGTGCCCCTCGCATCGGTCACCGAGGAGCCCCACGCACGTGATTTGGCGTTGAGGTCCCCGGCAACCAAAACAGGATGAGGCAAGAACCGTGTCCTACCCCGCCTAGCACTCTCTCTAAGTCGGTACGATCTCTATTCGGTAAAGCGTACACCCCCACCACTAACACTTCTCCTCACGTGGCGGCCACAAAGCTCCTTTCCCTCGCTACTGGTGCGAAGGGGAGGGAACCCAGCCCACCATTGGATATTATGACGACCGAGCCGCACTCGTCCCCCGCTCAAAGCGTTTTATTCGGGGCAACTGAGTACGGGTCGGTCGCCACCAACTAGTCTATTGACCACTCCGCCGCGTGCTGGCATAACAAATCCTGCGCCGCAACGGAGTGGTTCAAGTTGGTCTGGAGGAAGCTTCTTTTTTTTGTTTTTTAGAGAAAAAGGAAGTGGGGCTTTGACTTCGCCCTCTGACTTCTTCGCCTTTTGGACATTAGGTCTTTTGGGCTTATCTCCCTTCTTTTCCTTTTGTCGCTTGGTCTTGGGTTGTTGCCCTGCCACACCTTCCTTCTTTTTCTTCTTACTGGTTTTTGCCTCTTTCCCTTTCTTGTATTTGTACATAGAGGAGAGAGGGCAAGCTGATCCACTCATTCTGTGCCCCGTTATTTTGCTCTTGTCTTTAGCATGGCATGATAAGCATTTCAGGACTTTTTCGCAACCTGTCGATTTGTGCCCTGTAAGACCACACTTGTAGCAATTGCCACTTCGGTCTTCCAGGACAGTGCATGTGGGCCTTGACGTGGCCAAATTCCAAACAGCGGTGGCACTGAAGTGGTCTTGGCTCCAGTGCCACTACCTTGGCCATCGACCATCCGACTTTTATCCTTTCTGTCTTTGTTATCTTTTGGGCCACCGTTTTTATGCACTTATCCCAGGTCATCCTGGGTCAAGTTATGGCCTGTTGGGGCCTTTTTTAAGATGCCCACTCGAATTCCTTCCGTGGGGGATCCACCTGCTTCTGCAACTGCCGCTGCTACTCTTTCAACAGTGGCTGCATCATCCAGGCCCGTAATGCGGAATTCCGCCATTGTTATTGGCCTGGCAATGCGCATTTCTGGTTTATCTCTTAGGGCTTCTGCTATTTTCTTGACAAGATTGTCTGCCTTATGGGCGCTATTTTCTCCTGGGATCTCTAGGACAAGTCTTCCAGTTTTGGTCCTTCTTGGTCTCATGTATTTGATCCCAGCATCCTTCAGTTTAACCTTCCTAGTAATCTCCTCCATAACCTGGGCAATGGAAATGTTCCCTTCTGCTGCCCCAGTTTGAGAAAGAACATTAACAGTGATTGCTGCATCCCGTTTTTGTTCTTTCTTCTTTTGTTCCTTTTCTTGGATGCGACCCCCTCCTCTCTCGGACTAAGCCCACTACCTATTTTGGGGGTGGATGAGGCCCTTGCAGAAGGGGAAGGGAGCCACCCTTTTTAGATGGCTCCTTTTTCTCTTTCACTTTTTTCTTTCCTTTCCCCTCCTTACTCTTTATCTCTTTCCATATTTCTGAGGTTTTTGGGGGACTTAGGCTTCCGATTTTGTCGCGTTTGTTAATGTATTCGCGACTTTTGCTTTACCCTCTCCCTTCTTTTTCTCTTTGTTTTGCAGCGGCGGCTTTATGGTTTTTTTAGAAAGGGAGGGTTTAGGGCCCATTTCTTCCTTGCCCTCATTGGGCTTAGCTTTCATGGTTTTCCCAGGTTTTGCGGTAGATACTAGGGCATCTGTTTTCTTTTTTAGATTCCTAAACTTGTTTTTTTTCCGGTGGTATTCTTTCTTACTTCGAAGCGAGCAGATATCATCTGCCCTGTCTGCTGGAGGATGTTACTTTCCATTTTTTGAAACATCTCCATGTATTCGGGACTCATGTTAGTATGTTTTCCCGTTTCCACGGTGGAGCCCGTTTCCCTTGCAGTCCCTTCCATCTCCATCCTGAAGGGGTCTGGAAGTGGCCTTTTCTGAGGTTGGTGGCTTGGCATAGTTTGTGTACCTAGTCTTTTCACCTCCTCTTTGACCTTATTTAATTCATTCATTAGTAGGTCAATTCTTCTACGGAGGACGCAATCCATTTCCAGGGCCCTCACTTCGTCTGTTGCGATGAGTTCACTTAATTTACTGGAGATTTCCTTCATATTTCTTGCTGCGTTGTTTAGCATCTTTACAAAAGTCCCCTTAAGGTTTTTGAATGACTTACAAGGGGAGTATACTACGTGTTGATCACTGATTCAAACGAGGATTTTTTTATGTGTATTACTTAATTAGAAACAAGTTCTGTTAAAGCGAGAGAACGCGCTTCTCAAGCATTCGTCTAAAAAAAATGTTGAAGATTTGCCAGCATTTCTTAAGACGTTGTGATGAAGCATTATTGAAGCGCCCCGGTAGCTCGGTTGGTAGCGTTCTTCTTTTGTAACCGCGAGATCCCTGGATCGAATCTCGCGGTGTGTAACCATTTTTGTTCTTTTATTTTTGTTTAATTTATTTTTTTTGTTCCTTGGAATATTTTAAACATTAATAAATAAGTATTACAGTTTTTTTTAATAATTGACATTTAATTTTTAACATTTTGTTCCATATATTAAAAGAAAATTCGAATGCTTTCTGTCAAAAATATAATATAAGGAAATGTTTAATATACGAGAAATATATTACTACTTATAAAATAAATAAGTAAATTACAATAATTATTTTTTTTCGTTAGCATATTAGCATTAATTGTAAATAATATATAAAGGTCAAAATATATAAAAAACGAAAATAAATCAAACAAATTTGTATAGCATACATTTTTTATTTTTACAACAAACGTTACAAATTACAAAATTGTTATATTAATTAGCGGAATCAGTAGTGCCTTTGCAAGATGATATTGATCATAAAAACAATAAAAACTTAAATTTATGGCACATCTAATAAATGCTGCATTTTTGCATGTACAGGGCATTTTCAAAACGTCTATGGAAAAGCAAACTTCATTTACATTTAAAAAAATGTTTCTTTCATCACAAAGTTTCGAAGCAAACCATGCATATTGTAACATATCAACAAATATTGGCGACAACAATTGGTGATGAACAATAGAGTGAATTTTAATACAATCGTCTCTAGATGATATTTCGCGATTCTGTTCAAGTACGAACAGTTTGAAGACGCTTGATTAAATTTTTAACTTGTCGATAAAAATAGACGTCACATGGTTGGCATATAGGTGTACATTTTGGGGGAATAACTTTAATAGTGCAAGTTCTCCTATATTCCTTATCGTCTTTGAAAATTTCATCGTATATGTATCACCGGATTTGTTTGTCCTCCCAAAGAATCAATCAACAGTAGAAATTTGTTCTCTTTAACGTATGGTAAAATAATATTTGTTAAAAATGTTTTGTATAGTTGGGTCGTTAACTTTCTGGACTTTGAACTTGTAACGACGATATTTTTATATTTTGTTACAAGTTCAACAGATTTTTGAACTCTGGGCCCAAAATTACCCGTCAATTCTTGTAAGCACATAAATACTTGAGGAATCAATTCTCCGGACAATGTGATTGCATATTGGGCCGTGTATGAATGCGTTGATCCATTTAAATGTTGTTTCTTCACGAAGACAGTTTTTGATCCTTGTTCGGCAAGACTTCTGTCAAACGTAGACTGGTACTGACAACCTGTAATATAATTAGAAAATGTATTGTAAAAAATTAATATATAAAGTAAATAATGAGGAAAAAATATAATATTGCATACAAACTATTTTCAAATATTTACAATTTGTGAAATTTAATTTTTTAAAATTACCTGTTTGATCAGTATTGATGATGAATTCTTTTTGAAAGTTTGGAATTATGTGCCGTACTTGAATTCGAAATTCTTCTGCAGAAGCCAAAATTTCAGGCATCGTGAAAGTCTCTCTTTCACTCACATATCTCGTAATTTTTTGTTGTCGAATTCTGTGATTTCGTTTGAATTTGTTTACTCAAGGAAGAGAACCTTTGAAATTAAAGTTTTCAAATTGACTTGCAGCAGCCAAAGCCCACTGTTGCAAGTTTCTTGTTGTAACTTGATGTAAATTTTCTCGAGCCTCTATAAATTGATCATATGTCCAAGAGTAGTATATTTATCCATAATTGTTCCGCCCTTTTTAATGTCCTCTTCCCATTTCTTCAAATGATGCATGTATTTTAAACGGCTACATCCTTTTTCTGAAGGTTCTTCAAGCTCCAATTAGGATGTTGTTTCGCAATATTTACAACTTTTACTTTGTAATTAAGTGGAATGTATTCTACTTGTTTCGCTTTCTTTTCATCCGGATGATATTCATCAGAATCTTCAGAGTCATTATATTCTACTTCCCGGAAAACATGTTGACCCTACGGGGACAACAACACCATCAACCCGCAGACGGGAGGTGGAGGGCGGCTCCCCAATGGCCCTAAAAAGGCGGTCATAGAAATAGACCGCTTCGGTCTTATTGGGAGCCACCCTCAAGCCAATTCGGCTTATGGCCCTTGCGAGGCCTGCCACCCCTTCATTTGCCCTGTTTAGGGCCTCCCCTCAATTGTCCCTCTCGGCTACCAGCAGGGTATCGTCGGCATACCCGACTTGGCAGTCAAGGGGGAGGGCGGTATGGAGGACCCCGTCGTACCCAAGGTTTCACAGTAGTGGGCCCAACACCGAGCCCTGTGGAACCCCGCAGGACCGCGTTCGGAAACTTTACTCGGATGCACACGAGTGTCGTTCTATCTTTGTTTACTTTAGATAATAAACAAAATTAAAACGACACTTGTGTGCACTCGAGTGAAGTTTCCGAACCCGCCCCAGTACATACGACGGGCGTGACCCCGGCCATCTTGGTCCCTGTATTCGAGCCTACGATGATTAAAGTAGGCTCGAATTCCCTTCACGAGGTATTCGGGGACGCAATGGATGTTAAGTGCGTCCCCGATTGCCTTCCACGGGAGAGTGTTAAAGGCGTTGGAAATGTCTAGAGAGACTGCCAACGCCACCTTCCCGCGTTCCACAACTGACTCCGTGAGGGCCCTGACGCGTAAGACGGCATCTACCGTAGATCTGCCTTCACGGAAGCCGTACTGCTCCTCGTGAAGAGAAGGGACCTCATCTCGTGCCAAATGCTGAACGAGTCGGCGAACAAAAATCCTCTCGTATATTTTGCCGACCTCGTCCAGCAGGCATGGCCAAAATCGACCTGGTCAACATCGACCTGGCCAACATCGGTCTAGCCAACATCGGGTTGGTCGCCAGCGACCTGGTCAACATCAGCCTGACTAAGATCGATCCAGTCAACTTGAGGCTTGGCAAACATTGACTGGGAGAATCGGCAGATGGCGCTGACATACAGGATATGAAAAGGGGGTATTTCTTCCCCTATATAAAGCCAGGATGACTGCGTTTAAGGGTCAGTCGGTCCTTAGTCTAAGCTTGGTCTAGCAGTCTGGACCCTGTCCGTAAAAAAAAATTGTCATTGGCTGAAAGTTGTAACAATCTTATATCTTTTAAAGAAAAAGAAATTGTAAAGCAATAAAACAGTACGCGTACTTTTCTATAATTGTTAATCGAGAATTCATAACGTTGAGTTGTAATTGCCTCATGTGGCGTCTCTGAAGTGAAATAAACCATTATTGAAGCTGTAAATCTGGTCTCGAATCGTCGATCCAGCACCTCCTCCTATTCTGCCAGAATTGTTGAAGCTGACTGGAAAACGGCATAGCAAGGGACGCGCCGTTGCGAGAGAGTGAAAGCCTGCTGGTCGCACGAGCCAGTTTGGGTGTCCTAGAAACTGGGAACCTATTATCTTGCCACGGGGAGGTCAAAGTGGCTGACGGCCGTGTTATAACAAGGTAGGAGGACCCGTCTTCGGGCATGGGTGAGCCGGAGATCTTGTTTTCATAGTCTAATATATAGCGACCGTAACACGTGCGGTCACAAGCTAACGGTAGAGGGGCGGGGCGTCTATGAGAGATAATATTTCCAAAGGAAGATAGTGGGGCTCAGTACGGTCAAGGCGGGGGGCCCTTTCTTAGAAAGAACATAAAGTTTGGTATAAATAAAATATATAAACTTTATTATATCGGACGGTTCTGAGAGTCGTGATGAGAACAAAAGAACAAACAAAAATAATAATCAGAAAAGAAAGATACAAAATATGCTACCGGCTTGAACAATCTTCTTGGTTGAAAGGACGTGACACATACGCGTGAGGGGTGCGCGACGACGATACGCGCTGTCACTGCAACGCAAGTAACGCGCAAACCATCGTGAACGCAAAAAGTAAAAACAATACTGTAATAGAAGATATAAAAGTAAAAGATAGAAAAACGACAGGCGAAAGATAATAAAACAATAAGATAGTATAGGCGCGCGCGAACGCCTGTTCACGAGACAGACGCACATGCGATTATAGGAGTGCACAATCGCACGCTCGAAAAATAAAAACACCAGGTTTTCTAGGCGTGCACGCCACAGGGTGACGTCGACAGCTTGCGCCTTCGACAGCCGATCGCTTTTGCGCAGGCGAGTCGCAAGATAAAACGCACGGCGAGACTGGTAGTCGAGAATCGAGGCCATCGTCAAACGCGCGGATCGCGCGGGCGCCCACGATAAATTGAATAATAGTCACCCTTCGTTGTCGGGAAGGGAAGATCGTCCTCCTTCGAGTCATCTCGGTACTCACGCACACGCCAGCAACACAGATCCTCCAAGAAGAGCGACTTTCACACGCACACTTTCACACATGGACACGAACATGTTCGATACCGATACGCTCCGTGGATACTCGCCAAAAGCGGGATCTGTTAGCGCACAGCTCGATAGCACACGGCAAAAACGTTATTCCCGATAGTCTACAACTCTTTAGCATACATCCGGATAACACACAAAGTGAATTGGGTATTTTCCCGATAGCGTACAATAAAAACGCACATTGTCCCGATAGCACACAAAGTAAATCGAGTATTTTCCCAATAGCGCACAATAAAAATGCACATTGTCCCGTTAGCACACAAAGTAAATCGGGTATTTTCCCGATAGTGCACCATGCTGTTGCACGCGACATACACAATCGGTAAACAAACGGAAATGTCCTGTTAGCACACGGTACGATAGCGCACTACCCAATAGCACACGACAAATTTAACGTTATTCCCGATAACCCAAAATTCTTTAGCACACATCCCGATAGCACACCAAGTAAATCGAATATTTCCCAATAGCGCACAAAATAAAAAATGTATCATCTCGATAGCTCACAATAAAAATGAATATTGTCCCGATAGCGCACAGCCCAGACACAGATAGACACGGCAAAAACGTTATTCCCGATAGCCTACAACTCTTTAGCACACATTCCGATAACACACAAAGTAAATTGGGTATTTTTCTGATAGCGCACATCGTCGTGTGTCACTTAGATGGTGCGCTATCGAGAAAAGATGCGTTTTTGTCCCGATAGCGCACATCGTCGTGTGTCACTTGAATAGTGCGCTATCAAGAAAAAATGCGTTTCTGTCCCGAGAGCGCACATCGTCGTGTGTCACTTGGATGGTGCGCTATCGAGAAAAGATGCGTTTCTGTCCCAATAGCGCACATCGTCATGTGCCATTGAGATGGTGCGCTATCGAGAAAAGATGCGTTTTTGTCCCGATAGGGCACATCGTCATGTGCCATTGAGATGGTGCGCTATCGAGAAAAGATGCGTTTCTGTCCCGATAGCGCATAGACATGTAAATGCATGTTTTATGCAAGTTGCGACGCGACGACTCTCGCGTAATTGACGTCGAGGCGAAAGTATATTGACGTACTTAAAAAAATTAATTATTTATTATAATTACACACTGTTTCTAATTATAATAAATAATTATTGGTGAAGACCGCGTCGTATAAAACATGCATTTACATGTCTGTGCGCTATCGGGACAGAAACGTGTCTTTCTCGATAGCGCACCATCCAAGTGACACACGACGATGTGCGCTATCGGAACAGAAACGCATCTTTTCTCGATAGCGCACCATCTCAATGGCACATGACGATGTGCGCTATCGGGACAGAAATGCATTTTTTCTCGATAGCGCATTGTCTAACTGACACACGACGATGTACGCTATCAGGAAAATACCCAATTTACTTTGTCTGTTATCGGGATGTGTGCTAGAGAGTTGTGGGCTATCGGGAATAACGTTAAATTTGTTGTGTGCTATCAGGTAGTGCGCTATCGCACCGTACGCTAACAGGACACTTTCGTTTTTTTCCCGATTGCGTATGTCGTCGCGTGCAACTAGCATGATGCGCTATTGAGAAAATACTCGATTTACTTTGTGTGTTATCGGGATGTATGCTAAAGAATTATAGGCTATGGGGAATAACGTTTTTGCCGTGTGCTATCGGGCTGTGCGCTATCGGGACAATATGCATTTTTATCGTGCGCTATCGGGAAAATATTCGATTTACTTGGTGTTACCGGAATGTGTACTAAATAGTTGTGGGCTATCGGGAATAACGTTAAAGGACCCCGCACTTTTTTAAGGTAAAATGGGTTTTCATAGGAATTGGCTGAAACTGTGGCAAAAGATAGTCCAAAATATGCTGGAGAAAAGCTATCATTGTCAAATCAATCCTATGTATCATTTTCGAGTTATCGGCGCTCAAAAATGAAAGTAACCATGTCATATATTTCACATATTTTTTAACTACTATCCCCACCACGCCACGGGCGTGGTAGGGATAATAATGGGAGTACTTTTACGACAGCCGGACTCCAGCGGTCGTCATAAATCGTAAAGTTACCCCCACCACTACCCCTACCACGCTGCCGGCCTGCTGATCCGTCTGCAATCTGTAATCCCTGATATAGGGCGAAATCAATCTCGCTATCATATCTCTTTTCAAGCAAAACATAAGCCGCGTGTTCCGCACTTTTTGTTACTTGTATTTAGCTGTTCATTATTTATCAACTTACATATTTTCTTTTCACTACTTTATTTTATAAAATCATTTAAGCAATATTTGTTTTTTTCTAAATATTCAACCTTAGTCGGTTAAAAAATGTTCCGATTAAGAATTCGATGTTACATATGCGACAGTGCACCATCGTGGTATGATATCCATAAATGGCGAAAAAATGTTGCTAAGCAAGAAATAGCCATAGTCAGGAGTACTAATGCTGGTAGACATCCCTTATTGATTGACGCTGGTACACCTATTTGTTCCAATTGTAATATTTCCATTATACGAGAAATACAAGAAATAGAACATGATCCGAAGTATCTGAGATTGAATGTCTTAATTTCCAATAACACCACATGTAATTGTTTTCAATGATTGTACATATTTTTTCATTGAAAAAAGTTCATGTTTTAAAGTATTGCGCCAATCATACAGTACACATAAGGGACGTCATCTGATCAAACCTTCCATGCTTCAGATGGGTACATTTTAGATATCCAAGGACCATATTTTTCTAATGCTGCGAATAATGATGCAAATATTGTTATTAATGAATTCAACCGAGATGCTGATATAATGCGTGAATGGTTTCAAGAAGGTGATGTTTTTATAATTGATCGTGGTTACCGTGACGCTATTCCGATGCTATAGAGGTTGAGTATTAATTACAAAATGCCCAGTTTTTGAAACGAGGACAAAGACAGCTGACAACGGAAGATGCTAACGACTCGAGAATAGTAATTAAATTGAGGTAGATTGTAGAAGCACGTAATGGGCATAGAAATTATTATTCAAATTTTTCAAGGATGTCATTGCTACTTCTCATCTTCCAAACATTCACGATTTTCTTCTCATCGCAGGATCTATTATAAACAAATATTGTGAACCGATTATAATGCAAGATGCTACCACAGATTTAGCTGAGAAAATGTTTCAACATGCCCGTCAGCCAAATGTTATTCAAGCGAAAGTTGAACAAGAAACTCTATGTATAAAAAGAGGTCAGTAGATACCACTGACTCAAATTGATCATCCGTTATTCCCTTTCTTGACGTATGAATATCTTCGAGAATTTACAACCGGTATTTTTCAGATCCGATTATCACCATCATATATCCAAGATAACACCTTGAACAAGAGAGAAGCAGAATTCCAGGTAGATATTGAAAATGACCCTGGATTTTTAAGGGTAAGGTTATATTTTCGTTATAGAAACGTTATCCGACATCAGTTGTGGATATCGTTTCTTGAAAGAAATGAGCACAAAGAGGAGGAAAACCCGATTCTAGGTAGCTACTGCACTTGTCAATCCGGAGCAAGGACTTTAGGCACATGTGCTCATGTAATAGCCGTTATATGGTATCTTGGATACGCAAGACATCAAAATAATATCAAGTATCCGTCAACAATGCTCTTAAATACCATATTAAATACACAAGATGAAGCAGAGATAATTGATTTACAAGAGAGTACAATCGAATAAATCCAGTTACTAATAAGGTTGATTGGGAGGTAGGAGGGAGCGTAGGACTATCGACGAAGAACCACTATAAAAAATCTAACACGCCAAGTTTGGAACCTCAGTGGTGGTGGGAAAGTCCAAAGAGTACACTGTATATATGTATTATTTGAAATATAAGACACGTTTACTTTCATTTTTGAGCGCCGATAACTCGAAAATGTTACATAGGATTGATTTGACAATAACAGCTTTTCTCCGGCATATTTTGGACTATCTTTTGCCATAGTTTCAGCCAATTCCTATGAAACCCATTTTACCTTAAAAATGTGCGAGGTCCTTTCCTGTGTGCTATCGAGTAGTGCGCTATCGAGACAATGTGCATTTTTATTATGCGCTATCGGGATGATGCATTTATAATTTTGTGCGCTATCGGGAAAATACTCGATTTACTTAATGTGTTATCGGGATGTGTGCTAAAGAGTTGTGGGCTATCGGGAATAACGTTAAATTTGTCGTGTGTTATCAGGTAGTGAGCTATCGCACCGTGCGCTAATGGGACCCTCCCGTCTAATCGTGCGGTGTCCAATCGTGCATTGTCCAATCGTGCGGTGTCCAATCGTGCGATATCCAATCTGAACGTGTCCAATTGTTTGGTGTAATCCTTCTGTGTCCAAACGGGTGTCACCCATCCATAACTACTGTAGTGTTCCCTTTATCTGCTGGTAGAACAATAATCTTACTGTTTTGTCTTAAATTCTGGAGTGCTAATCGTTCTTCCTTGTTTATATTTTGGCTGGGAGGTTTAGCCTTGTGAAGAATGATAGTAATTCGTTTTCTAATATTGTTGCTTGTTTCCGAGGGAAGATGAAAGATAACCGTACCAACTTGGCTAATGATTTCTTCCGTAAAGATGTTACTGGGGGTGATGGCAAAATTATGTCCTTTGGAAAGGATAAAGATCTCTGAAGAAGAAAGAGTTTAACTACTGAGATTTTTTACTGTATGTGTGGGTGTTGGGGTTTGAGTTTCGGGTTTGATTAAATTATATTTATTCTTCTGATTTCGAGTTCTGGCTTCAGCAGAGTGGATAACTTGTTCGTATGTTACCCTATCAAAGATTTGCCACAATTCATGGTTTAGTGAACTGGAGGAAAGGAGATGTAATTTAAAAAGCTTCTGAGAAGTTTCAGCTATACCTCTTCTGGTTGCTGATATTCTTTCTTTGACTAACCTCAACGATGCTTGTCGGAGAATGGCTTTAGCTTGGTTGGAAGGAGGTAAGGGATTTTTTAGTTGGAAGCCTTTTGGTACCACTTGATGGTCGCGGTATCGTTTCAAAAAAAGCTAAAGAGCATAACTGGATATGTAAGACATTGTTGAAGACAATTGCTTAGTTTCTGATTGATTCCGTAAATCTATGTTTTCAGGTAGATACCTGAATTTTTATTCTCAACATCCGTTGTGTCAAAAGAGGGGCACGATCATTGGCCTCGTTGATAGAGTTTTTACATTGTCACACCCAAATTTCATACAAAAAATTTTGATATTATTAAAATACTCTTTAGATAACAGCTATCCACTTAAACTAATATTTGATGTCATCCATCAACGTATCAAATATTTAATTAATAGACAGGATTCTAATAATAATGAAAAAACGACACTTGAAAATTCTTCCTCATTTTTCACTGTACCGTACTTGCCCAACTTAACTGAGCAATTTAGAAGCATTTTTAAAAATACGGATGTCAAACTATCTTATTGTAGTATGAATAAATTTGATAGATTTATAAAGGTCATAAGAATATTATTCCCAAGTGTTTGAGGCGCGAAATCTTGCGACCGCCAATTGCGAGAAACAAGAGCATCACGTATTATCTAAAATTCGGTGCATCGCAAATTGCAGCTCGAACAATCAATCAATTTCATTATTATTATGCGATCAATGCTTAAGTGTCGATCAATTATGCGCAAAAACAAACACCATTGTAAACATATTTTTGAAATTCAAAGTCGCAAACATCTTTTTTTGGATTCGACGTCACTTAAGCAATCGAGGCAAAACAACAACAATTATCGCCGTAAAAGTTCAAGACGGCTCGTGCGCATAGCTAAAGCGCGCAACGCGCGTCTCTACCTGCCAGCACCCAATCACGCGAGACACGCTGACATCGCTCTAGGCCAAAACCGACTGGCTCGAACTCGCATCCGTATCGGCTATAAAACCGCGTCGCTTAACAATTCGGAGCTTTTTTCTGGCAAGAACCGCAATTAGCATGCTTCGCAGATATCGCTCGCTGCATCGCTTTCTCACTAACAATCGCCGTTGTCGGAAAGTGCATGTACGCCGCTCTCGTTGTATCGCCGTTTTCGCTTTCGCCGCATTCGCTCAGTGCTTTCCGCCGCTATTGTGCAGTGCATACCGCATCGATCGAGAATTCGAATCTTACTGAAACCGTTGTACATTTTTTGTAAATATCTTTTTTTGAGTGTTTTTTGTGTTATTTGTGTGCCAAAAAAACCACATAATAAAAAGCAAAAAAAACTACATATTAAATTGTACCGTCCTTAAAAATACGTATAGTTGATCCTTTCACGACACTCTTGAATACCAAGGATTGCAGAACTAATGTGGTTTATAAAATTAATTGCTCAGATTGTAATGTGGGACAAACGTCAAGAATATTCAAAACTAGAATTTCCGAACATAAATCCCAAATTAATAAAAACGTCCACAATTTTTCGGTGGTTACTAATCACAGACTGCTACATAATCATGAATTCTGTTGGGATGATGTGGAGGTGCTGGACAAAGTGCCCTTTTACAATAAGAGATTGATCTTTGAAATGCTATTTATTAAGAGACAGAAGAACAATTAGAATCTTCAAACAGATAGTTTACCGACTTTATATAACAACTTAATAAACAAACTTCCAAAAATCTAAAGATCAATGATCAATATATATATCACGACTACTTGGTGAAACTTTTGACAGTAACATTCTGATTCTTTAACTGCTCTATTGTCCATCATTTTTGTAAAAAATGTGCCGCTTCATTACATGACTATGTAAATAAATATCTTATCGATTAGATGTTTCATGAATTAATTACACAGGCCTGCAAAATGAAGGTTATTAAAAGCTGAATGAAAACTGTGAGTGATTTCTTACATAATTTAGTGCGCTGAATCCAAATCTGGCGACAGAATTTGCCTATCACGTCAAGTTATCGAAATATTTAAGATTAAAATGCCCAAAAATACCCATTTTTACCTATTTTAGGGCTTTATTGTGTGGGATCCAAATTAATTTCAATATTTTCATCACGGCTAACGTATAGCACTAGCTTTTAGCTTTAAGATAAATGTTCATTTTTTGCTGTACAATTTTTTTCGCTGAGATACAAAGGTCATTTTAATTTACCTGATAAAAGCTAACATTTATGCTTGGTATTTTTTGTTACACTTCACCATGATTGATAAAAAATTTGCTGTCGACTGGCTCTCATACAAAACATAAATTGATTTCTTTATTTCCACACTGTCTTATTTTTCTTTCATGTGATAGATCTCACAGTTGCACGAAATATTCTATATAATGCAAAATATAAATAAGTTTTGATTATAACAAATATTCAAAACCTGTTTCTATGTTTTTTAAGTAATTGAAAATAGCAAGAATTATATATCTATTATTAACAAACAAACAATATATTTCATAAACATTACGTACATGTAATTCTTACTATTTTTCAGTGAATTTCTAAAAATTAATTATTAATCTTTTAGTTACCTATTAGTTCAAACAGTCAAAATGTGATTGTTATGTAACCGCTAATCCAGACTATATGTATATACAGGGTAGGCCAGATAACTTGTTACAAGCTATTATCTCTGAAAATACACATTATAACAAAAAATATTTTAGACAAAAATTGTATGGTTATGAGGGGGTCGTAAGATAATGTCATTGGTTTGACCTTGAATAGTCGTTTAAAGGTCACGTAAAGGTGTAAGGCGCTTCCGGCGGGTGTGGGGAAGGTGTCCCCCGCGACGGAGGTGGCTCGGTGGTGAAGAAGCCCCTTGATGGGGAGGGTGGGGGGACCGATTTGTCAGCCCCCCCTCCTCGAGAGATTCGGAGTCGACTCTCCTTCTAGAGGAAGTCGAGATCATGGAGTGCCCTCACCCAGAGGAAAAGTGATCCAAATGGATGACGGGGTTGTGGGAGAGAAGGAAGGGGTAAAACGTAGTTTTGTCCCCGTCTCCCTCACGGGGCAGTGAACACGGGGGATCATAGACCCCCCTCGCCCCAGCCATGACCGTAAGATCTGGTCATTTAGAGGGGGAAGATGAGAATTATACTCTCACCTCCCTCCCGGGAGCCAAGGGGGGTGAGTGCGGGAACACTCACCTCCCATTGCACCTTGGCCCCAGGGAAGACGGCAGCGCTGCGCTGTGGTCACCGCAACGCCGCCGATGGTGCGTCGTTGAATTCTCTCAACGGCGCACCATGGAAGAAAATCCCCCCGACCATCTGGGGGGATCAGCGGGGGTGGGTCCTGGTTGAATGCGAGAGCGACCCCAGAGCCTACCCATAATCGCTAGGATGTGACCACCGTCAAGTTTTAATGTATATACTCCGTCCATAGGGGGAGAGTCTCACATACCCCCGGGGAGTTCCCGCTCCTCGGGGATGCGTAATGCATTTCCTGACGTAAAAAAAAAAGGTTACGTAAAGGTCACTTTCAATTTTTTAAATGGAACACCCTATTTTTTGTTGTATATTCTTGTAGCTTAGCTCGAGAGCTTTCCAAAACACTATGATAAAGTATTTTATCATTAAAAACTTTTCGAGTTATAAAGTTTGAAAATTACAAACTTTTGACATAAGGTACAAAATATCGTAAAATATTCATTTTTCGATTATCATACCTTTTCTACACAGAATAATAAGATTAATCGATTAGTGTAAAGAAAACAGATAGTTGCTTATACATAAAATATGTAATTTGCAACATGCAGTTGCTAATTTTTTGAAAAGATAACTGTGACACCAATCGATTCATCTTATTATTCTATGCAAAAAAGTATTAAGATATGATAAGCGAAAAATGATTATTTTGCGAGATATTTTATACCTTGTGTCAAAATTTTGTAACTTTCAAACTTTATAACTCAAAAAGTTTTTAATGAAAAAATACTTTATCATAGTGTTTTAGAAAGCTCTTGAGGTAAGCTGTAAAAAAATGCAATAAAAACTGGTTTTCTATTTAAAAATTGAAGGTGACCTTTACATGACCTTCAAATGACTATACAAAGTCAAACCAATAGGGTTTTAACATTTTTTATAAAATACATTTTTTATACGAAATTATAAAAATATATATTATAATAAACATAAAAATGAATTTTTATTAATTTCTACGTCATGTAACTAATTATAATAATTAATCAAATATATGTAAAATTTCAAATTTTAAGCATAAAATGACAATGCGATCTCATTGGTTAATCTCATATGTGACGTCACTCCGTATATTGAGCATGAGTACTGCGCGACAATGATTTGTTCCGTGATCCTTGTCGCGCAGTGAGCATAGTAAAATATTAAATACGTCGACTGCATCGTTTTATTTCGTGAATGTTTTTCGTATTAAAATTATTAAAAAATGGTTGAACCTAATTTTGTGAAGGCAGATTTAAGAAATTTGCCTAAAGTAACTTTCATTACAGTGTGGAAATTTTTACAGACTGATGAAAGATTTTACGTTCCAGAAATAAAAGCAGTCAAAACATTTAAGTAAGTACAAATATAACTATGTAAGAATTTTTTTTGCTTTGAAAACAAAAATCATTAAAAATAATTTTTCTTTTTGCAGATTGGGTCGTGAAGACTATGGTGATGCAGCCATAGGTTATGTTTGCCTCCGAAGAGATGGACCAAATTGCACGGTGAAAGCTCGAGTATGTCCTGAACATAAAGTTAGAAACAAACCGTATACTGTTTCTATTGTAATAAATGAAGAAGAAGAGGAAGTCATTGATTTAATATGTCATGACTGTGCAGCAGCGAAAGGTAATTATTTAGAAAATAAGTATAACAGTTTAGTAAAAATACAATGCTGATATAGTTCTTTAAATGTTATTACTAGATTTTGTTATGTAAAAGGTATTATAAATAATAACTATATGTATAAATAAAATACAGAATATTTTTTAAATATTTTAACATAGCGTTTTTAAATATCTATTATTGCTTTAAATAAACGATTAAAGTGTCAGTTTTTAGATGAAAGATTTAATAATATATTCAACATTTATAGGAGGATGTAAACATGCTGTTGCAGTATTAATGTGGATCCACAGACGTTCATCAGAGCCTTCGTCAACTGAAGTTCAGTGTATTGGAAAAAGGCAGTATTATCGTCAGTTGTTACTTCTATTAAATACAAAACAACAGAACAATTAAGTGGATATGAATATAAAGTATATGAAAGTAAACTAGATAATTCATCTTTCCTTGAAAAAGTTTTGAAGTATGCAAAAGAAAAATAACTGGACAGTCAGCTAAGTAGACATGGTTTTCAACTAAAAGAACGTCAAGTAGTGAAATTGTTTTTGCATCAATTGTTGATAGATTTTTGTGCAACAGGAAAATCAACTGTAGATGAGTTCATAGAGTTTGCTTCTTCTCAAATGATATACGATTGTGCCAAGAAGCTGAAATAAAAACTAGAAATCAAAGTAATAATGTTCTTTGGTATGGATTAAGATATGGCAGAATTACAGCATCTAAGCTTTACGAAGCTGCACATTGTAAAACTATTGACGGAAGCTTGGTCAATACTGTCGTTGGAGCTGCCAAAGTATTTGATACTAAGGAAATGCAACGAGGAAGAATATTGGAAGAAAAAGTTATTGAAGTTGCTGTGAAACAATTAAAGACCAGTTACAGGAATTTTGGCTTTGTACTTCAGCCAAGATATCCTATTTTAGGAGCCTCACCTGATGCCAAATGTAATGATTTTGTCATTGAGATTAAATGTCCTTCATCTGAAAAAGGTTTTAATATTTTTTTACCAAATGGAGACATGAGTATGAAGTGTAAGGCTCAAATAAATCTACAGATGTTCACAACTGGGTTGTCGAAAGGATTATTTATTGTTGCTAGTCCAGATTTTGAGAAAACTCAAGAAATTACTTTAAAGTGGATACATTATGATGAAGATTTTACAATGTTATTAATGAATAAAGCAATGACGTTCTGGAACAAAAATATTTTTCCTAAATTGTTTGATAGTGTAAAAAAAATAAGTTTTACATTGCACTTATTATATAAGATAAATTAATATCTCTATTGTAATTAATAGGTAAACAATAGGTTATAATGATATTCTTTGTATAATTTATAAAAATTAAAAAAATAAACAGTTACTTTTTATTAAATATTGTGATTTTATTATGAATAAATATTTAATTCTTAAAATCTGATTAAATATAGTGATGTATAAGAATTTTTGAGAATACATATTTATTTATTTAAATATATATTTATTTAAGTTTTAATAATAGGATTTTGAAGATTACAGAGAGCTGCTGCTATGATTATTATAGAATCAATGGCCCGTATTCTAAGCGTACATTAAATGGCACATTTATAAATCACTTTTAGAGGCGCTGATAAATGTTCTGGTAATACGACTAAAATCCGTCATATTCTCACCGCACATTTATAGCGCCTTTAGCTTAGAGGTACATTTTGACTATCATGTCATACATCATGCGAATTGCTCGTTTATGGCGGCACTGTGATTGGTCGTCGCGCGGTCAATTACGCGCCATAAGATAAATTTCCAACTTCATTATAAATTTCAAAAGCATCTATTCTATTTCGAAACACTCGCGACTCACGTTCACGTACTGCATTTATTTCCCGAACTTCAATCGCATGATCAATATCTTCCAAAATACATCCATGATTATGTACTTTCGTACTTTATATATTTTTGTATTTATTTTGTACTTTTATATGTACTTTTCTAGTTTAGTACTATTGTATTAACTTTTCGCAATTTATATACTTCGTTTTACACACTGATGCACTGTTAAGATAAAGAAAATTTTTAAAGTGCCCAAATA
This sequence comes from Anoplolepis gracilipes, assembly GCF_047496725.1. NCBI lineage: Eukaryota > Metazoa > Arthropoda > Insecta > Hymenoptera > Formicidae > Anoplolepis > Anoplolepis gracilipes. The sequence goes on along the minus strand of NC_132978.1, from coordinate 5,709,180 downwards.
TCATAATTATTGTTGTGTAAAATCTCTATTAATTGTAAGAAACTCGATATACAGGGTGTCCCAGAACAACCTTCCGTTCGTAAAATGACGTACTCCTGACACAATTCTAAGACAATTTTTCCTTTACCAAAATTTGATTTAAAGCGTAGTTTTTGAGTTATAAGCAAAAATAGTTAGCAAATCACGCGTCGAGTATAGAAAGCAGCCAGGAGCGGCGCGGCGCACCGCGAGCGCGGGCGCAGCTGACCGTCCGACGAGTGATTACCGCCGCATGAGTCAAAATCGTTAACTATTTTATCTTATAACACAAAATTATGTTTTATATAAAATTTTGGTAAAGAAGAAAATGTCGTATAATTACGTCAGGAATAAGTGTTCCTTAAAATAACGTTGGACGCTGCGATCAGCTGATTGTTACACGCGATGTGTCTGTCAGCTGAGCTGGAAAATCAATATATCGATCGGTCTGAAGTCGTCGACGACAATGTCGATGACAATCGAAGGAGCGTCGCCGTCGCGAAAACGGTTATTTCTCCCTCCCTCCCTCCCTGAGTGAGTGAGTGAGAGAAAGAGAGAGAGAGAAAGAGAGAGAGAGAGAAAGAAATAACCGTCTTCGCGACGGCGACGCTCCTTCGATTGTCATCGACATTGTCGTCGACGACTTCAGACCGATCGATATATTGATTTTCCAGCTCAGCTGACAGACACATCGCGTGTAGCAATCAGCTGATCGCAGCGTCCGACGTTATTTTAAGGAACACTTATTCCTGACGTAATTATACGATATTTTCTTCTTTACCAAAATTTTATATAAAACATAATTTTGTGTTATAAGATAAAATAGTTAGCGATTTTGACTCATGCGGCGGTAATCACTCGTCGGACGGTCAGCTGCGCCCGCGCTCGCGGTGCGCTGCGCCGCTCCTGGCTGCCTTCTATACTCGACGCGTGATTTGCTAACTATTTTCGTTTATAACTCAAAAAGTACGCTTTAAATCAACTTTTGGTAAAAGAAAAATTGTCTTAGAATTGTGTCAGGAGTACGTCATTTTACGGACGGAAGGTTGTTCTGGGACACCCTGTATATCCATTTTATTAACAAAATCAATCATATAACGTTGATAAAATCAATTAAACTTGTCAATCGTACCGTAACTGTTACGCACAGAGCGCTTTTATCTTGCTAAAATGTGCCTCTGATCACATTTAGCGGCGCATCTATCGATATGGCATAAATGTGCTATAAATGTGGCTCAGAATAGGATTTTCACCATAAAGTTGCGCTTTTAGGCTAAACATGGCGGTCCGCCTCTAAATGCGCTGTTAAATGTGCGCTTAGAATACCGCCACATTTAGCGCGTCATGTAAACCACATTTAGAGGCACATTTAGCGATAAATGTGAGCTCAGAATACGGGCCAATATGTTTTACAAAATTTGTACATAAACTTGCACAAGGTTGTAACATTGAAAATTCTCTTAACTTTCTTATTACTCGTTCAATGTGTATCCTTAATTTTGCAATCCGTTTAGTTTCTAAAGCTTCTGTTTTTGATAATTTTTCATTGCTTAATACACTTGGTGGACGTATTAAATCACAATTTTTAATTAATACTAAAGTTTGTATTCCTTTAAAGCCACGATCAGCCATAACACCACAACCTGCAGGTAATTTATCTAGAATACCACATGTTTCAAATAATAGTATGTCGCTAACTCGACCACCATATCCTTTAGAAATGAAATTTATAAAACCATCAGGTGTACTAGAGATACAATACTTTATTGTATTATGTCCTTTATAATTTGACCATGTCAATGCTTGGTCAACAGAATTTGACAGCTTTTGAATTGATATTTCAAAACAATCAATGATTGATTGTACGTGACTATAGTTGGCTCTAAATGGAATGGACAAAGCTCTTTTAATAGTTTCTTTCAAAAGAAAAAAAAATTAATTTTTTTAAAATAAAAAGCTAGTTTTGGCACAAATGAGTTGAATATTCTGCAAGCATGGTTTGTTGACATAAGATTGAGTGGCCAAATTGTTCACTCAATCTTTCAAATGTATCATCTAATCTAATTTTCATCAAAATTAATTTTATATAATCAGAGCAAATTCCACTTTCAACACTCAAAAGATTAATAATCCAAAGCCACTCCTGTTGAATGCCAAGATAAGCTTTTGGATTTTTATTGATTAAGTAATTAGTCATATTCATAACTTTCGTTTCAACATCATTTTTTTCTTCTTTCATAGCTTCTTTTTCATCAGAAGAAGGTGCATATTCACTCTGACTCGTTTGTTGAAAGGATGTGGTAGTTGTAGAAAACTCACTTAAGATCTGTTGTGATTTGATACATTTTAAACGTATTGGTGAAGTTGTCGCATTTACTACCTCTGTCATTCTAATTGATGAACAGCTTGTATCAACTACTGTTTTATTTACTTTTATGTTACACGGAACTTGCTTACTTTGATAATGAACTCTTGCTTGAATTGTTTTAGCTTGACACTTTACATTTCTTTTTGAGGCATCAAGTTGAACTTTCTGTATCGCGTCACCACTGACACTTTTATTTTGATTATACATGTTATGAGAACTTTTATTGAAAATGCCTTCATAAGTACTCATATTTTCTATATTATTTTCAGTTAGTTCATTATAGTTACTTGATACACTATCTGCCAATCTTGAATCAGATGAAGATTGCATGTTTACGCTGCTCTCAAAGACATGTTTAGTTTACTTAGATTGTACTTTTGCAACATTGAGTTTGCAGTTATATTCTCTTTATTAATTTCACTGTCATTCAAAATATCTACTATTTTCCTTTTATGTGTTAATTTTTCTATAACAGACCGTGGCTTTTAAGTACTTGCTGCTCTTCTATCAGGTTGACACTCGAAGTATCGAGGGATTGCATCTTCTTTTAATCTCAAATATCCACCATAAATCTTAAATTTTGTTTAATTTAACAAATCTTCTAGCTGAAAGTAAAGTATGTATATTCATTATTTTTATACTTATAAGTTGTGTGAAGCTTTTATAAAATTATACATAAATGTTTGTTAACTTATAAATTTTACTTTATATTTAATAAAAAATGTTAAAAATAAATTTTGTATCAAAATAATCATTTAACAATTTTATTATCATATAGAAAAATATATAAAAATTTATTAAAAACAAAAATTAACATAATAGATTATAATTATATTTTTTATTCTTCATTCTTATTACTTTAATAAAATACATATACAATCACTAATATTCTAGGATATCGTTTTTTTTATTTTAATTGTACTTACATTAAAGTGATCCTGACAGCAATAATAATTACTTTTTGTCGGCTTATCAGGTCGACGAGCAAGATCAAACCAAAGTTTGTGTCTTTTTTATTTTCTGGCACACTTAAAAACACTTTATCCGGTGAGTTTTTTGCAGTATTTTTGCACAAAAGATCATCGATAAAATTTTTTTTTGACTCATTTTGACTTTTTCTAACTAAAAAATGTTATTGCATAAGCTTTACCTAAAATTAACCTGTCTCACGTCACAATGGTTTTACCTAACCTAACCTGACCTAATGCTTCTCATAAGTTAATGTACAGACACTACGGTCTGACGTCACAATCTTCGGCGACATTTGGACGTTTTCGACACATACTCTGTTTTTTTAAATTAATAACTATTTAAAGTCTTTAAAAAAATAGAAATACTGATTTTTAATTCAAATAAAAAAAATTTACAATAAAATATGCAAATAAATTAAACAATGGAAATATTTTTAAAAAACAGGTTAAAACTCTATTGTACCGTTGAATGTCCCCCTCTGAACCCAATAACTTTTGTCTGAAACGTTCTTTTCTAAAACGTATCGTTTATTAGGTATTTGGGTGTATCCACACTTTTGGCACACCCTCTATACATATACATATATGTTATAGCCCCAGAAAAGGCTACAGATTTAATGAATATATATATATATATATACATATAATTATATTGATGCAGGAATGCATCGCGAGTGAAGCGATAATCGCGCGAGCCGCTGACGCAGCGAGCCACGCGCGCCCGAGACCGAGCGCGAACGCGAAACCGGAAAGCGCTCTTGGAGACGCACCGGAAAGGTGTCGCCGAATTGCTAAAAGTACAAACGAGGAAATTCGACTTTGAACTTCCTCGTCTGCACTAAAACGCGAATTCAGCAACATAACCATATTTGGTCATGTTGCTAAGGGACCCCCTCCGAAAAACCATGCAGTTCGGAGGGAAGCTCAGCACCCGCCGCGATGAAGCGACGGGCAGTCGTCGAGCAGATCCTAAAGAGGAATAATCGTCATGGACAGTTATTAAATAGAACGAGATACACGAATAACTAAGAGATATACGCGCGCCTGAGATAAGCCGACGCGTACCATACTACCTGTACGACAGAGTATACGAGAGATACCGCTCTCTCCCTTTAACCGATAATACACACGAGTGTAAATACGTACGCTGGGAGCAGTGATAAAATACCAACCCATTGATTTTATTTAACTGTTATTTATTATAAAAACAAAGAAAGCAAGCAATTAAAAAATATTCTTAAAATAAAAGGAGGCCACTGCCCGCCGTGTCTTCGGCCTTCCCTGAACGAATCCCGAAAAATCCTGTGCCCCCACCTGGAGGCACAACATATAGTCGAATTTTATTCTTCTTTGAAAAGCATATCTATGCATTCTGAGTTTATGTTGTCCTCATATTTTGACAAACATGATGACAAACATAGATACGGGCTCATATGCTGCTTAGAATACGCAGACATGTTATGATATCTATAAAAATTCACAAAAGAACGACATAATAAATACATAAATAATGTTCGTACTACTATTGTGTACTTATGTGTGCTGTGTTCATGATATGTATTATCATGATATGATTACAATATATATATCATATTTCGATCAATATCATAAGATCATGACGTGATGAAATCTGATCATCACGCATTGCTATCTGGGTAACTATTGTATGTAATTTTACAGAATTGTATATCAAATAAAGACAAATAAATGCTATAAAGACAGATATACTTTTATTTTACTGTTATCTATACTCTGAGATACGTTTAGATTAACGTGTACGAGATGATAAAGCAGTAAAAATATGAAATATTTTGAATATTGAAAATGCAAAATAGGCCCCTCCATCGCCCATTTACGTGAGAACGCAACCAAAATATTTTATTCATTTTTTACGTCTCTCCGATTTCAATTTACGAACAGTATTGAGACATCTTTTTTCTATTATCAAGATAATGGTATATTATCTAGCAAAAAGGCAATAATTTGTTGCCTTCTATAATTTTAAAAAGATGCTCTCGCGTACATTTAACATGGTTTGAATAATTTTCCTCACGAGGATTGCTTCCTAAGGCTATAGTTATGATAAAAGCTGCAGCATAAGTGCCACAACTAATGCCATCAGGTTGTTTTTTAACTTTTTCAAAAAAATATTATTTTTATTTATTGTAAGATAACGTAGACAAATATAGTATTTTTCTGTAAGTATCAACTTATCATATGTACAGCCAGGTAGGCTATCATATCCTCCCCGAGGGTGCGCCACCTTGTCGTGGTGGAGAGGCTCCGCTCTGAAGACGATCATCGGGTCCTAGGACTCATGATTGGTGAGAGGGTGGCTAAGAGCGCACCAGAAAACACGGATATGGACATGGAACACGAACAGAGAACTGAATATACCAGCTACTTCGGACCCCTCAGGGCCGGCGTAGTCGGGATATTGTCCCAGTACCCGCTACGTCGTCATCGATGGGCCACCTGAAGTGTGCACCGCAGGCACATCAGTGGAATTGACGACTGCAAAGAATCAGAGGGGCTCACCTGAGCACGAGAACGATGGCGGCCTGGACTATGTCTCCGAGGTGCGACTACACAGTGTTAGTGGTGCTAGTGGCAGTGATGGTGAGGGAGCTTTTGACGTCGCGGCTCTTAAGTTCCCATCGTCTTCCGGGTCGGATGCCCGCCGAGCAAGGACTGGCCTCGCGAGTTCTGAGTCAGAAAGAGTGAGTGGTCCGTGTGGTTCCAGTATAGATAGTGAACAGGATGTGGATGTCGCACGGAAACGAGCTACGTTAGTGCGACAGTAGACCCATTGAGTGCGCAATCTAAGACCGATCATCCGGGAAAAATCGCGGGTAAAAGGAAAGCGGTTACCTTCAGTTCTGAACTGGAGATTACTGGAAGTGCTACCCCCAGAACAAAGAGGACGACGGGGCCGCGTGCGAGGACGTTCAGTAAGTACGTCAAAGAGTTGAAGATGACGAGAAAGCTGGACACCTCGGATGAACAGACTCCTAGCCCGCCGAGAAGGATGACTATGAGGAAGGGTCCATCACGGAAAAGATCTTCAGACCAAGGTAAGAAGGCACCTGGTAGAAAGCCTACCATAGATAAAGAAAAGATTGCGTACAGGTTAGTGCAAGAAGTACCTGCTGAACCGGCCGGTATTAACGAAATCGCGGGCAGCTCGGTGTCAGAATTAGGCGCTATGGCGAAAGAATGGTGGAACGGAGGACCTCGACTTTCTTAGAAATAAATGCGGGACGATGCAGGGACCTATTAGTAATAGGATTAAGAGGAGGACCGACACTTTCACCAAGTTCGTGAATGTGATCGAAAGACTACAGGACACTGGCGATGTCGCTCACTTGAAAAAGCGGAACGAAGAACTGGAGGCCCAAATCGGGAACTATGAAGGAATAATCGCTGATATTAAGTCTGAGAGGGAACAGCTCACCTGTAAGTTCGATGAGCTTCAGAAAAATTTCGACAGAGAGGAGAGTAGCAGGAAATACCTGCTGAAGATCACAGCGGATAAAGGCACGTCCCCGATGCCACAAATAAATGAGAATGCCTCAGATGATGCTACATCCACAAGAGCCCATAGAGGATCCCCTTCGGGAGCCAATGTTACCGAAAAATGGATCAGAAAACTGGTCGAGGAGACTATCCAAAAAGAGCGCGATCGGAAGAACCATAAAATCCCGGAAGCGGATAGGAAGGACGATCTCAGGGCTAACAATAGCTTAACACAAAAGGTGAGGGTCCAGGACTCCCCTCCCCTTCCTCGACGAGTGCCGAGGATAAGGGTGAAGGATAACATCCAGTTAGTCCCTCCTCGGAAGGAGGCTACAGCTCCTGACATCCCCCAGATCCCATGTACCCCTGAGAGTACAGGTGTTTCTGGAAGGGATGACACCAATAGCAAGTGGAGCGCTGCAAAGAGGACACGGAAGAAAAGGAAGAAGAAAGAAGAATTTCCCCCTTTATCTCAGAACTCGGGTCCGCAGGCATCCGTGAAGATCCCCCCGGCAAAGCAAACTGCAAACAATCCTCCGATAGCCCGACCGGCGGAGGCTAAGAAGGTAAGAAAACAGTAGGAGAGCGCATAGAAGTGCGGCTATTGCGATTAGAGGCGTTGTAGAAGGGTTCTCCTATGCGGAGGCCATGCGAACGGCACGTGATTGCATTTGTCTCTCGGATCTCGGGATTACAAACTCAAGAACCAGGAAATCGGCAGGTGGCGCGTTCCTTATCGAGATTACTGGACCTGACAGCGGGAAAAAGGCAGACACTCTGAAAAATGAACTAACCAAAATGTTAGGCAATGGAACCACGATTACGAGGCCCACAGCGAGAGGTGAGCTGCGACTCGTCGGGATTGACGAAACTGTCGCTATCGAAGAGGTAATGGAGGCAGTTATTTCGGCGGGTAAATGCTCCAAGGATGATAAATATAAATATAAATGAGAAGAGGTCCATAAAAAATGGCCTTTTTATGATGTGGATTAAACTGTCCTTGGCGGCCGCTATCGAGGTGTCCAAAATTGGAAAACTTAGACTTGGTTGGACGATTGCGAGGGCAGAACTTTTAAACGCGAAACTTCTGCAATGCTACAGGTGCTGGTCCTTTGGTCACGTTCAAGCTCGATGTACATCTCAAACGGACCGACGGGATCTGTGTTTCCGCTGCGGGGCGGAAGGTCATAGAGCAGCTGAGTGTGGCAACCAACTTAGGTGCGTGCTATGTGACAGTGTAGGCAAGGACGCGGTACACAGAATCGGCGCGGTTAACTGTGGCTCGGTTCCCGTTGGTAGTGGGGGTCTGAATCGGAGACAGACAAATGTGAATGTGAACAAAAAGGCCGTTGGTTCCAAGGTTCTACAGCGTAACTTAAATAGGAACCGTCGAGCATTCGATTTGCTGATGCAACATACCGCAGAATGGAGGGTAGACCTGTGTATTATAGCTGAGCCACCCAGACTACAAGATGGTAATACCCTAGCGCGCAGTGTAGAGGGCCTCGCGGCCATTTGGTGGAACCCACGGTTTGTCTCCTGTCCAGTGAGAGTGAGAGGGAGGGGAAACGGGTATGTGGCGGTTGATGTTGGGAAGGTAAGCATCGTTGGATGTTACTTACCCCCCAACAAAACAATTGCTCAGTTATCTGACCGTTTAGACAATATATCTGATTACGCGAGACGGGTGAGTTCTGAACTGATTGTTGGTGGGGACTTTAATGCCGCCTCCCCCTTGTGGAGGAGTCGTCTGGTCAATACCCGGGGGGACCATGTTGAGGTGTGGGCCGCTGGCCTGGACTTAAGAATAGTTAATGATGGGAATGTACCAACTTGCGTACGCCCGCAGGGTACGTCTATTGTAGATTTAACTTGGGCTTCGCCTGATATTGTGAACAGAGTGTGTGAATGGTGTGTGGTACCGGATGTGAAAACACTCGGACCACAACTATATTCGCTTTTAAGTGATCTTAGGCGGTGAAGCGGCAACTGGTCCGGGCCCTGCTACTCGTGGATGGAACTGGAGTAAAATGGACGCAGACCAGTTCAATGCGTCCCTTATCTGGAGCCGTGCCATCAACAATATGAGGATGGAGTCTACACCTGCGGAGGACTGGGCAAAGTGGATCGAGTGGGCCCTCGTAGATGCATGCGACAGCAGCACGCCACGCCTAGGTCACCAACAGGTAAGAAGTTAACATATTGATGGAGTGATGATATCGCGAAACTTAGAGTAGAATTCATTGCGGCTAGAAGAAGGTGGTGCAGGGCCCTCTGAGTAAACCGGAACGCTAGGGGTCCTCATGTAGTTGAAATCGCCTACAGATTGGCCAAGAAAAGACTTAGGCTAGCCATCGCAGCTGCTAAATCCCGTGCGTGGGAAGAGCTAGTTGGCATGGTAGAAGAGGACCCGTGGGGTCTTCCCTACAAATTGATACTAGGCAGACTTTGTTCTGCGTCGTGCGCCACCGCTGAGTCTCTTGAACCCGCGGTATTGGAGACTGTGTTAACAGACCTATTTCCGGGTAGTGAGGAGACTGATCCTGGGTCTATTTGGCCCGACGGCCTCAGCGAACAATGTGAAGTGACCGTGGAAGAAACTGCGAGTTTGCTTAGGGAGGGGACTGGGAACGCGGCCCCCGGCTTGGACGGCATACCGTTAAAGATAATAAGGCAGGTTCCAACCGAAATATTAGATAAGATCGCGGCGTGCTTTACGGTATGTATGAGAATCGGCACGTTTCCTCGTGCATGGAAACAAGCGAGGCTGGTTCTGATACCTAAGGGAGAGATGACATCCGAGAACTCGGTGCTAAAGCTTAGACCGATTTGCCTACTTCGCGATGTGGCCAAGCTCTTTGAGCGGGTACTTGTACGTAAAATGAGGATGTAGATGAATGAGAACGAGTGCGCGGCCTTCTCCAGGGCTTAATATAGTTTTGTGGAAGGCAGATCCACGTGCGACGCCTTACTCAAGTTTAGGAGGGTGGCAAAAGCTGCATTCAACAGCGGCGGAGTTGCGCTCGCGATTAGCTTGGATATTCGAAATGCGTTCAACTCTGTTCCTTGGGCCACAATTAGAAGGACCATGATTCGAAAGAACTTCCCACCATACATTAGGCATATGGTGGATAGTTACTTATATGAGAGGAGTATCGAGATTACCACGAGGAACGGCGTGGTGAGTAAGAGAATTACCGCGGGGGGGTCGCCCAGGGCTCCGCTTTAGGTCCGTTGTTATGGAATATAGCATACGATCAAGTCTTACAGAGTAGAACCGAATACGGGTGTCAGCTTTTGTGCTACGCGGACGATACTCTGATCCTTGCGTCCGCGGATACAGTCAATACGGCCACTCGGCGTGTGAACTTTCAGCTGGCCAGAACATTGCTTGGCATTAAATGGGTAGGGGTCGAGGTGGCTACGACCAAAACCGAAGTCGTCCTGCTGACCCGACTGCGGGGGGGCTTAAAGGACCTCCCATATATCCGAGTTGGCAACGACCAAGTGAGAGCCAGAACGTCGATGATCTAGGCGTCACTGTAGACTCGCGTCTCAGATTCGTAGAACACTACGTGAAAACCGCGGAGAAGGCGAATCGGGTCACCAGAGCCCTCTGCAGATTGATGCCCAACCTTCGGGGCCCCGGAGAAGCCAAGCGTCGGTTGTATGCGAATGTTGTTCTGTCAGTGATTCTATACGCGGCCCCGGTCTGAAACGACGCTTTCCAGACATCTGGAAGGGCGCAAAAGGCACTAAACAAAATTTTACGCGTGATGGTGGTAAGAGTGATTGCCGCTTACAGGACGGTGTCGCTTGATGCGGCGCTATTGTTGGCAAGAATACCTCCCCTGTTCCGAGGAACGGCTTAGGACTCACACGCGAGTGAGGTCCCTTAGGATCGAAGGTCAATACGATGTAAAACGTGCAACCCGGATTAAGGCACAAGAACGAAGGAGGATTATTGAGAAGTGAAGAACCTACCTCGAGAGGCCGGGGCTCGCAGGTGAGAGGACTATCGCGGCAATAGTTCCAAGATTTGGTTCCTGGATGGATAGAAGACATGGATGGCTAGGTTTTCGGCTGACTCAACTTCTTACGAGTCACGATTGCTTTGGATTCTACCTATATAGGATCCAGAGGGTGCTGGATCCTGGATATTTGGCGTGTAACTCGGGCGCCCCGGACAACCTAGAACATACACTCCCACTGCGCACGGTAGGAGACGAATAGGGATCGTTTAACGAGAGTGATAGGTTTAGACCCCTACACGAGCGGGATCCCTGATGAAACAAATGCGGTCAGGTTTGAAGTATTGGCTACTCCACTGCCAGCGGATGACCCTGGTCCCAGCCTGACCGACGACGAAAACTCGGTAGGTACCGATCGCCCCCAGGGAGCGACTTTCGGTATAGGAAATGCGGTCAGGGTTGAACGGTCGAGAGACCCTGTGCATGCAAATGAAGGTGACTCGAACCTGACGCGAGGTGTCAATCGGGGACGAGCCATGGGTGCGATGGATCCTGCGCAACAGTTACGACCGATCCTAACGCTTGGTTTCGTGGTGTCGGCTATACTCCGCTCGAGGGAGTCCTGGTTAGCAGTCGCGAACTTTGCGGAGAGAATCTACTATGCATTGCAATAAACATAAAAATTGTACTTTACAAAATGTATTCAAAATATTCAATTGTGATGGTCGAAGCATTATTATAAAGGTTTGATCAATCCATATTTATTGTATAATAAACTATTGTCAAAATACATATGCGTTATTATCTTTTTTTTATCCTCTCCTTATAGCAAGTATTATATACCTTATTCTTGTATACATCTGTGTGGTGAATATTATATTACAATACGTGATGCATTTTTCTGTTAGTTTGCATTTTTAGCAGACAATAGACGTGGAATATTTAACATTTTTAACAAGTAGTCGATCAATGACAGCTGATTACGAACCGATCATGGTTCGTTTTAATGTTGATCGAGGGTTGTTTGATGTTTATCGACGTTCGATGTCTGTTTAATGTTTATTTGATTGTGTCGTGATTCAATAATCGTTTTATTATAATTATCTGTATGAATGCTGTGTGGAGCGACAGTTGTCTTTTTTATTACTGATTTTTATTATAACTTTCTTCGCCTATTCTTTATAAAACGTATCCTGTGTATAATTGGATCTACATTCATCCTGCTAAAAATGCTAAAAAATGCTGATGTAGATGAGACGTGATACTCGAGTTGAAAGGAGATGAGAGTTTTTTCTTGTCCATCTCTGTAGTATTATATCGTATTACATTTCAGTACGTGATGCAGTTGCATCTGGTATTATATTTCGATTTACGATATTAAAATAATTAACGTCTTTTAAACAGTACAAATAGTTGATTTTTGTTTATTGTAATTGATCATGATACATTTTATGTTGGTCGATGTTCGTTTGTTGTAGGATAGTGGTTCAAACATGGTTGCATCGATGTTCATCGCGGTTCGATAGATGTTTATTTAATGTTGATCGACGTTCGTTTGATGTACGATAGTGGTTCAAACATGGTTCAATAGATGTTCATCGCTGTTCGATAGATGTTTGTTTAATGTTTATTTGATGTATGATTGTGGTTTGAACATGGTTGGATCGATGTTTCAATTGATATTGATCAATGTTCGATACATATCTGTTTGATGTTTATTTGATTGTGTTGTGATTCAATAATAGTTTTATATTATCTGTATGAATGCTGTGTAGAGCGACAGTTGTCTTTTTTCATTACTGATTGTTTTTTATTTCTTTCTTCGTCTATTCTTTATAAAACGTATGCTGTGTATAGTTGGATCTACATTCATTCTGCTAAAGATGTTGAAAAATGCTGATTTAGATGAAACGTGATACTCGAGTTAGAAGAAAATGAGAGATGTGAGATTAAAATATATATTTGGGAGGAGCGTGTATCATAGGAGAGTTTGCGATCATCCTTGTGACAATCTTGTCGTATCTGGTGAAGAAAACGAGAGCTTACGATCATCCCTGTGACATTCTTGTTATATCTGATAAAGAAAACTTTGCGCTTGATGGACATTTCGTCCGATTCGTCTGAATCGGATGTAGAATCCTTACACGACATTGTTTATGACAATGATTTTAGTGATGGTACAGAAAATGTTGAGCGTAAGTTAGATGCTGCAAAACTCCATACATATGATGTGATGAAACGAATGTGCGTTGTATTTTTTATTATAGACCCGCGAGTGGTAGTAAATACTGTACATCGTGTTTCATGAGAATAGTGGATATATTTCATGATATTGAAGCGGTACGCACACATAAAACTATAGTTTATAAACTAATCCTCAGATTATTTTGCAGGGAGTGTCGAAATTCGTTGTATCAAATAATGCCATGTAATTTTTGCCCGTTTTGTACGAAAAAAGACTAATGTATGAAAAATAAACTTTCTTCGGAAGAAAACTATTAGTGGCGATCTATGGAGGAACGTATATGACCATCTTTAATACGATCTTGTTATAGCTGATAAAGAAAATTTTGCGTTGATGACTGTTGCACAAACTAAGATCTGTGTCTGAAAAAGAAACTATTATTATGGTGATAAACATTTGAACTTATTATTAATATAGACATTTCTTATGACTGTTTTTGTCAAAGACAGAAGAACAATATTACTTACAATGGGGCCTTTCATAAGAGAACTCGAAAAACATGTGAAGAATGGAGACATGTAATCACTCTTGTTCGAGACGATGACAGTGAAAGGAAGACTTTTCCACGAATACCAAAATTTATTCATGATCGGGAAGTAGACATGCAAAATGTAGATGTTCAACATTCCACCCGCCAAGCTGAAGCTGTTGACTGTAACTGTGTATGATTGCGATTATACAGAATGGTCGGTCGATTTACAAAGAAAAATTTTCCGTGAACTTTGTAATAATTATAAATCACCTCTCGAGTATCCTAACGATGAACTTTATTCCAATGAACGCAGATTTACTCGATTTGTGGATTCAGAAGATTGTTGGATAGATCAGTGTACTGTATATCATACGGGTGAAATATACAAAGCGAATAAGGGAATACGGATGTGGAATCAGTAGACGTTATCAGTGTACAGAATTCAATTATGATTGGGTAGCTGAATGTATCCGCGCTTGTACATATCTGCCGTGTGTGCATATATGTATCCCAACAAGTATAAACAATAAGTGTTTAGAATTTATATTTTCGATGGTTTATTTTATCATAATATTGAGACTGATAAATTTAAGAAATTGTTTGTAGATAATCAACATGAACATTTGTTATACGTTTTAGATATTTGTACTTGTGGAAAGACTCTTGACTGTACATGTTTGGATAAATATACATATCCAAACAAATATATGTTGTCACCACCACCACCGCAGTCGTCGCCACCTGATATCGAAGTCAACATGAAGTCTGTAATTTCGACTTTGACAATGTGAATGATATTTGAAGTTAATATTGTAAGTATCTTTTAAAAATGATGAAATGTATATACTAATAAGATTTGTTTTTTCCTGCAGATTATCCACAATGAATTCTCAGCATTGCCGTACATGGAAGGCACAAATTATATTCTATTTCATATTATATTATATTTTATATTTCGTATTTTTATATTTTATATTATATTATTAAATATTTTTATTTGTTTGACTAACTGCCTTTGGTTTCTTCTTAATTTAAATTTTTATTTTTTACTACATAACTTTATCAACATTATTATTAACAATTTTATTCGTTTGACTAACTACTTTGGTTCTTTTCTCAATTAAAAATTTTTTATTTTTATCATTTAACTTTATCAGCCTCCCAACCAGTGATGTTTAGACAATAGTTATAAACTTATCTCCACTAACAAACGATAAGACAATTACTTTGGTCGAGAGTTTGCTACTTTGTGTTTTGGACCCATATTCTATTTCCAACAATGTGTCAACGTTACAATATTTATGTAAGTGACTGAATTGCGTTCTTATTATTGTAACTTTCCGTTCTATACTTATATCTGTCTTTTATACGATTGTATTTAGATTTATTATACTGATTATATTTCGATTAATTTTGCGCTGAAGATGGTCTAAAAAGAAGGCCGAAACGTACGTCTCATCTTATGTCAAACCAATTTAAATTTATTTTAATTTTGTTGTTTGAATGAATACAGATTAAAAATTGCGTTTCACCAACTGCGGCTGACTCGTTGCGATTGCCTTCTTTTTTCCCAAATTTATAATTTTATATTTTATATTTTTAATTTTAGAACACACACACATTATATGTATACACACACATACGCACACGCACACGCACACGCACACACACTTTTTAATAAAAATTATGTTAAACATTTATATTGCTTGCGTCTTCTTCAATCAATCTTATTCCACCATATATTATATAATTAATAATAATAATAATAATAATTTTACTAGCTCTTTAGGCCCGTAAGTTTGGCTACCTTGTATTTTTTTAGAAAACCAAGCATGTAAAATAAATTTCTTTTGTAAGACAAGAAATATAAGATAATAAATTTCCAAGTTGAATACTGAATTTTGAGATTATAATTTAATATAATAAATTTAATATAAAAAAAAATTTATTTTCCGCGTACGCCTTTAGTTTCCGTCTTAACGCGCTTCCGCTATTCTTTCCCCTCATCCTTCTTCTTTCTCTCTCACACTATCTTTCTATTGTAATCTTCTCCTTTTCCCACCACGTGCGTTCTCCTTGTCCTACGCTATGCCAAACGCATATAGCGCTCACCTTTTCCCACCACATCATGTTCTCCTTATCCTATCCTATACCACGCGTCTCCGTCTACCGCGTTGCGAACACCTATCACGCCGTCTCTCTCTATCCCTCTCCTTACTCGCGGACCCATCGGTTACGCCGCGGACCTCTCTTCCCTCTCCGCATACCCCTCGTCTACAAACCGCGCCGCGGACCTCTTCCCCTCTCCGCGTACCCCACACCTACCAACTGCGTCGCGGACCTCTTCCCTCTTCTCCGCTGTCCCCTCGTCTACAAACCGCGTCGCAGATCTACAGCTGTGTCGCGGACCTCTCCCCCTCTCCGTGTACCCCTCGTCTACAAACCGCACCGCGGACCTGCGGGTGTGTCGCGGACCTCTCCCTCTCCCCGCGTACCTCTCGTCTACAAACCGCGTCGCTGCGGACCTGCGTGACGTCATCCCCCCCGCGCCCGCACCCCCCTCGAGCACCTGGGTTAGAATTCTTATTATATCACTACTCTACACCACATTAATTTTCGAAAGAGTCAGTAGTACAGCACTAGATTCATTCGGCACCGTTAACTTTCATTCAATTATACTTTTGACTTATTTCGGTTGTTCACCGATCCTAAAAATTTACTTCGCATATCAAGAGTTCTGCATAAACTCTAAAACAATTAGAGTCAGTGCATAACGACGACCACCCGCCGAGCAAGAGCCGCAGCCGAACCACAACCTGACCAGCAGCCGAAACACGACTAAATCCGTCTAAGTAGTAAGTTTATTTACTTCTCTGTTGTCATTATTTTTTCCCCGCACATATATTTAAAGTTGTTCCCTTTGTTTATTAAGTGCCTAAAGTTGCGCCGACCCGCCGTTCTTCCCGACGCGAATCCGCCGGGACCGTCGATCGGACGAAGCGCTCCTACTCAATAATAGTAGTTCCGACTCTCCTCCTTCTTCACCGCAGTACCCGCGCTGCTCTACCCCTTTGAAAACGCTTTTCCCATCAACACATTACTACTCCGAAATAGATTTTCCTTCCCCTTCATATTCCCCCGTACCCCTTTCACCTTCAGTCATCGACATATCCGATGACTCACTGCCGTCGTCTCCCCCAACCTTTTTTAATTCCTCATCCATAATCTAGTCGGATAGTTCGTCAAACCACACGATTGAACTTCCTGACTCCTCTCTTGAATACTCCCCAGCAGATCCTGATACCTTCGCGCTCCCCTCTCTAAAATCCGAGCTTTCTTCTATGTCCTCTTCCACTCTTCTTAACCTAATAGACAGATTGTGAAAATTAAAGATTGCAAAATCGTAACATAACCCTCTTTACACTTTTTGCAAATTTATTATTTTATAAATAAATTATTGTATTAAAACTCAACCAGAATAAAATCTTTAAAATCGCACTCGTTCCCCTTCTTTTCTGGTTGATGTCCTCCGTACTGATGTAACACCCGCGATCCATACACACACACACACATACACTTAAATTTAAGGCCGATAAAATCATAAGATCATATGTATAGCGTTAATTGAATAAATGTAAACCAAAATAATTAAATAATAGATAAATTTAACTCCCTCAATCATCTCCGCATAAGATCATACTTGGTCCCGTCCCGTGTAAAAGAAATTCGATTCTTTTTCCAAAAAGGGACCACCGAGAGAGCGTAAAACAGAGTAATAAATTGTCAATCGAGTGACCTTAAATTAATTTCGTTTATATGAATCTGTTGCGTCCAGGCCCGTGGAAAGGATGGGTCAGAGGAAGGGCGTAACAGGAACTGTTTCGATGTCAAAAGTCTTATCAACGAATGACTCGGTCGAGCGAGCTGAAGGTTAGCAAAACAGGTAAACGACACCCGTCGCAACAGATTCATATAAACGAAATTAATTTAAGGTCACTCGATTGACAATTGATATAAACAAAATTAATCGAAGTATTCAATTAACAAATAATATGAATGAATTTAATTGAAAGTTTTTGATTGACGATTGATATAAGCGAATTCAATTAAAAATTATTCCATGAACGATTAAACCAAATAAATTCAATCAAAGACTGTCCAATTGACAATTGATTTGAGCAAATTTAATCGAAAATTATTTGATTGAATATAATAAATTTAATACGAATATTTTCGATTGATAATTAATTTAGGTAAACGCAATAATAATATTCTGTAATTTTTGCTTAAAATTAATACGAAATCAATAAACACATATTTTTATATGATTTTTAGATAGCTACAATTTGAGATAACCATAATGATTTTTCTGATATGTCAACAAAAGAATAAAATATTTCTAAAAGTATGAATAATACGAAGTAAGAATAATACAATAAGACGCATTTTTTATTCATAATAATAAATAATTTACATTTTTTTAAACTATTTTTTTATTAAGAACATTTTTAATATATACATTTTTTTAAAACAAATATGAATTTACAATAATAAATAATCTACACTTTTTAAATTTCACTAGATCAATACAAGCGCGCGCTACGCGCGCGCCATTTATTTTCTACATTATAGGTATATACACATACATATACGCATACATATATATGTACATAAAGTATAAATATAAATGTATACATATATATATGTAAATGTAATAATAATAATAATTATATCATTTTTTGTATCAGCAAATTATTTTTATTTATAATACTATACAAAGCTTACTTATGTCATGAACCAATTAAACATATAAACCAAAATTACTTTTTTACATCAAACAAAATAATAGCTTTATTCATTTTATTCTTGTTTATTTTTTTTATTCGTCTGATACTGTAAGAAAGAATTTATAAGTTATAATGTAATTATCTGTAGTTGTATACATATATATACACACACTCATACACAGAGAGAGAGAAAGGGGGGGAGGGAGGGAGGGAGAGAGAGACATATATACATACATTGTGATCTGGCATAAAACGCTATAACATCTGGTGAAAAGATATACAACTATTAATAGATTCCTTTTTCTAGGAATTGCGAATAATTATTTTATTAAAAATATAAATATCAAAAATAAAATATAAATATGGAATTAGAGGTAGTTTTATAACATTACAAAAATAAAAAGTTTTTTGTTCAGTTTACATACAAGTAAATTAAAAAAAAAATTTATACTTAACTTTTCCTAAAATAAATGCACGCTGTCTATACTGAAAATTATTTTGAAAAATTAGAAAAAAATTGATTATTAAAATAAAAATTATGATAATAAAAGATTAAAATTTTATTTGATATTTGAAAATTGTGTCCTATTTGATATTATATTAATTTAAGCCACGCCTACATATCAAATCTCAAACATATACATACGTGTGTGTGTGTGTGTATGTGTAACTATTCATTTTATTAGCTACAGGCAAATATTTTTAAACATATAAAAAAACGGAAAAATATTTCAAATAAAAGTTGTTTACTCAAAAGAAAAAAATTTATTAATTGATCTTAATTAATTGATCTTAGATGTATTCCAAGATTATATATGGAAATCAACTTTATTTTTTTAAGTGGAATCATTAATTTTTATATAAATCGTTTTATATAAATCGACTTCTCCCAACATTCTGCGTAAAAATTTATAAGTATAATAGTATGTGATCAAAAATTAAATTGAATTTACGATATTTTATATCAGTGCTCGGAGTTACGCACACAAATCGTCACATCATTAAAGATTTTTTTGCTAAATAATTTTTATTTTTATAAATAATTATAAACAAAATTATGTTAATAAATAATAAATAATATATATAATAAAAAATATATAATAATAAATTATAAGAAAAAATATTAAAAATTCTATTATTAATGTTATGTAAAGCTATTATATATATATATATATATATATATATATATATATATATACACACACATATACATATACATATACATATTCACATACATAACATATTAATAATAGAATTTTTAATAACTTTAATGATAATTTATTTTATGTATTATTATTATATTTTTTTAATTATATTATTATATTATTTGTTATTATTTTAATATATATTATTATATTATTTGTTATTATTATTATATTTATTATTTGTTAATATAATTTTATTTATTATTTATAATTATTTATAAACAAAAATTATTTAGCAAAAAAATTTTAATAACGATTTATGATGTAACATACGGACCTCAATATATTTCTTATAGTGACACGCCTGAAGTATAGCGTTCGGCGGCTCGGCCGTCGAGCCTCGAGCGCTAGTGGGGGAATAGGAGGCGTCGCCTCGGAAATCGGCCCGAAAAGAGCAACTAACTCCGAGCACTGTTTTATATCATAATCTGACATTATTTGACAAAATGTAAAATATCTTGTAAAACATTTATTTTTGAATAATTTTATCCTAATACTTTCATATTCAGAATAATGAGATAAATCAATTTCGGTAAAAAAAAATGCAGTAGCTTTTAAAATATATAGTTGCCTTTTAGAGAAAATAAGTAATTTACAAGTAGCTTAATTTTAAGTAGTTATATACTTTGAGTTATGTACAACATAGTTATTCCATTATACCTCTTCCTCTGGACTTTCTTCTCTTTTTTTCTTAAGTGTTTTGTTAACATTTATTATCGATGTCAAAGACATACATCTCTCTAATTTTATAATATCTTTTAAACCTTGTACTATAAAATAGGGTGGATCAACTGTAAAAATTTACACCAAGTTATTATAGAAAAAAGATATATATGATACATATGTGTGTAAATAAAGTCTAAAAAATAAATTTTCATATGTGATCATATAAAAAATACTTAATATTTATTTATATGTACACACACACACAAACACGCATACACACGCTTTCTATACAAGGTGTAACAAACGGAACAAACGGAATAATGTTTAAGGACGGATTCTGTAGTTAATTTGGAGACGATTTTTCTTCAGCAAAAATGTTGAGACATCAATAATTTTTGAGTTATAAGCGATTAAAAAAGGAATTTTTCGTAAAAGCTAAACATTTTGAAGTTAAAAGATTAACAGAATTACATTTTTTAGTTAATTTCAGCGAAGAGGGTATTCAAATAACTTTGATTTTTTAAAACCATTTTTTTTCTTAAATCACATTTTTTAATTTTTTACATTACTCTGATAAGAAAAAGAGTTTACAGAGATAATAAATACTCATTCTAAAATATTAATAATAGAGAAAAAAATTTTAATATTTTTTAAAACTATTTAATTATTTTAATAAATTATTTAAATTACTAAAAAATAAATGTTATTTAATTAATCTTTTATTTGCAAAGCTTCTTTTTCGATAGGAGTCGTCTAAGAAATAAATAAACATTATTTTTGAGAAAAACAGCGAAAAAATAATTTTAAAAAATATTACAATTTTTTTCTTTACTATTAATATTTTAGAATGAGCATTTATTATCTCTATAAGCTCTTTTTCTTATTAGAGTAATGTAAAAGGGGTGTATCATATATATATATATATGTAAGAATATATATAATACACCCCTCCCTCACACTCACACAACACACGCATGCACGCGCACCATAGAGATATTAGATATCTTTATGACGCGCACACACCAGTGATGCCAGAAAAGTTACGCGGCTCCCGGCTCCATGACGCACACACAAGCGCGAGCCGTGTAAATGTGAGTTCTGCGCATGCTCGGCGCCACATATTCACGGCTCCCGCTTGGTGTGCGTTACGTGAGCCGGGAACCGCGTAACTTTTCTGGCATCACTGGCACAAACACACACACACACACAAATATATATATATATAATATAATATTAGAATATACACATAATAGAATATATAATTATACACACACACGCACGCACGCACGCACGCACGCACGCACGCACGCACGCACGCACGCACGCACGCACCACGCACGCACGCACGCACGCACGCACACGCACGCACGCACGCACGCACGCACACAATATATACACACACACAAATATATATATATATATATATAGTATATTTATTTACATACCTTTCTTCTATTTATGTCTAATTGTCTCTCTCTTTCTTCTGCTTCTTTTTCTCCGTCCGTATCTTTTCTTTAAATAAAATTAAACAATTTTAAGGGGATGTTGTACCGTCCTACCTTACCGATCAAAACGATTTGTTTAATACTGGACAAAAATTATTTTATTGGTTGTACAGAATGAAAAATGCTTCTCCATGATTAAAGTATATACAGCAACGATCGACGAAGTAGTATAATTTTCAGTTAAAAATGAAGAAAATAAGAAATTACAGTTTTATATTATCGATTGATAGCGTCAAGTCGTAACTGTATTTATTAATATAAAAGTTTTGCAATTTGCACATACAAAATAAGTTCACTTTGTCTAAGGAAATCATGACAGAATATATGTAAACTTGTAGAAAATGAATTTGATGTCTAGTAAAAATAATTTTTGTCGAGTACACTTTCGTGCATATGTATATCATATAAAATATCATACAAAATCGAGGATATATGGGTAAAAAAAGCAGTAGATTAGTGCACCAGCAGATTGACTGGTGTCGCGATAGTCAGAGCTATAATCTTTTTCTGTGACAAGGAAAGACAATAGTACTATCCTTGTCTGTTTCATGCGTAGAGTAATATACATGCACGCTGGTGATGCCGAACGCCCGTATGACTCACACACAAGCGTGAGCCGTTTACATGTGAGCTTGGCACGTGCGGGGCGCCACATATACACGACTCGCGCTTGTGTGTGTGTCCTACAGAGAGTGAGCCATGCATCTGATTCGGCATTACTGATGCATGCTCTAATATCGTTTAGTGTAGTGAAGTTATTTGTGTAGTGTTAGTTTATTTGTCTCTAAAAAATGGGTCAACAGCACGATTGGAAATATTTGTCTCTCTGTCAACGTAGAGTTTCCTTCAAGAAAGGCTGGATGAAAAGGTTAGTATTTTCATTTATATAAAAGAAATTGTTTTAATGTTGTTATGTCATATGTTGTTTATTATATTGTTATCCAATTATGTTATGGCATATCGTTTTCGAATAAAAGATTTCATTACTCAAAGAGCGATCTTATTTTTCAATAAATTTATATTTTTTATCAAAAATGAATTTTGATTCATAAGTTATATATAAATAATATATACATATAAAATATAATATATAATATTATTTAAATAATATAATATATATAGAGAGAGTTACGATGTCCCATTTGACACTTTCACTTTTATAAAACACATACTTTATTCTCTAATAATCAAATTATCAAAATAATAAAATAATGTTATAATGTTCTTGAAATTGTCCATTGATCTAAAAATATTTCTATTAACACAAGACAAATTTTTGACGTCATTAATCACACTTTTTGAGTGATGACTTGTATCATTTGAAAACGATAATATTTGGTAATTTGACTTCCATAAAGTCAATTAAAACATTAGTATTATGAAAATTGTTCTACATTTTTTTTCAAATTATATCTTTAAAACAATTCCTAAATAAAACATATAAATAGTATATATAAAGTCTATTATTAAAATGTAGTTTGCATGTGCGCATTAATTAAAAAATAATCCCAGAGGCAATTTATTCGTTAGCTGGTTGTAATATTTCGTACCAGATGCGGTTTGCATGTGCGCATTAGTTAAAAAATTATCCCAGAGGCAATTTATTCGTGAGCTGGTTGCAATATTTCATACCAAATGCGGTTTGCAAGGCGCACTGGTTAAAAAATTATCCCAGAGGCGATTTATTCGTGAGCTGGTTGCAATATTTCATACCAGATGCGATTTGCATGTGCGCATTAGTTAAAAAATAATCCCAGAGGCAATTTATTCGTGAGCTGGTTGTAGTATTTCGTACCAGATACGGTTTGCATGTGACATTTTACGCTGCAATTGTAAAGAACATTTTGTTCCCTCCCTCTATCGATACTGCGGCTATGAAATATAGTTGCAAGAGGAAAAAATTACAAAAAAAGAATTGGACAAAAAAAAGGAAAAGGAGATTAAAACTTACGGATTATTCATTGATGTTAAAAATCTATGCTTAGGTGCTTCTCCTGATGGGCTCATAGATAAAGATGGCCTGGTAGAAATAAAATGTCCTCTATCAGCTGAACATTTAACAGCGGAAGAGATTATAAAGACACTGCCTCAATTAAAAAGCGTTTTTGATAAGAAAAATCTAGATAAGATGAATCCAAAACATCGATTTTTCTATCAAGTTCAAGTTAAGTGTAACGCAGCGAGAATATTGTATTTTCACTATGTGGACGCCAAGAAGCTTAAAAATAGTACGTGTTAATAGGGACAATGTATTTTGGAATACTCAAATGTTGCCCTTTTTAACACGTTTCTATTATGATTGCATGCTGCCCGAAATGATGCAAACCGCATCTGGTACGAAATATTTTTCCAATGCCTTTTTGTAGTAAAACACATCTCGTGATGGACTTACGCAACTGGACCATTTTCATATGTATATGAACTAATAAAAATAGGTTGAAACTAATTTTTAAAAAATTGTTACCCATACGTTTTTGCACTATAACTGTAATTTTTAATAAAAATATATATTGGCTTTTATTTTTAAACATCTATAATTCACAAACGATTTATCGTAGAAGGGTCTGTCACGGCTCATTTTAAAGATAATTTAATTGTCTTTAATTAACGTATATGTTATTATAGCCTACAGCCAACCGGAAGTGAGCTATTTTGTAAAATACCTTTCAAAATTCAAATTTTGCAATTTTCTTGCCTTTATCTCATATACTCATTACCAAAATGAATTCAAATATACATGAAAAGTCAAAATTTTATTCCCAATTACTTTTATAATACATGCTATATGCATACGATCAGTACTTTTTGAGTTATAATCGACTTTTTCACACGAAAATTGTAGTTTTAGCCACTAATAGCGCACTCAAAAAATTTTTAAATATTCGTATCTCCGCAAATATCGATCGCACAGGAATAAAAAAAAAACTTATTCGCAATTTAGTGCTCTACATCTTACATTTAAACGATTTTGCGATCCAAATGGCCATTTTCGAGATATTAACTGCACGACGCGCGGGCGTGTTTTCGTCGCGTCGCAAAATGACCCATATTTTAAAAAATTCTATTTTGGCTTCTATTGGTCGTACGGAGTTCTATAAAAAACCGAATTGTGCGAAATTTTATTAGCTACAATTTTGATATTCATGTTTTTGCTCATAAACTTGATACTTTTCAAATTATTTACGAAAAACCGGTTTTTTGAACCTTTTTGTCACCACTGTGAGTTTTCCGTAGATTCCACGCATGGGGACTTTTGATATGTCAAAAGCACCTCAAAACACACCTCTCCACGAAATTGCAGCATTTGTTCAATTATTTCTTCAAAAAAATTCCATTTTACTGGGCTATTAGTTTAGTAAGGGACAATGTATTACCTGTACGTTGCAAACTAAACGACGAATTATTGGACCGATTTTTACGCGTCGTAAGAAATAAATCTCATTTTGAAACACAAAGTGTGTTATATTTAGAATATCCTCCTTTAATTGAAGCAAGTCATAGCGACAAAAGCTTACAAATTATTGGAGGAAATTGTAGTGATCACTGGCGATGTATATTTTTTGACAGCACCAAGCTTCGAGTGTACGACAGTTTACTCGGTTGTACATACGATAAATTGGCGTCTAAAGAAAAAAATTACATTCATCGTCGTTATCCACAAATAAGTGCAAATGATATAATATTTGCAAAGGTTCAAGTACAACCTGATGGCATATGTTGTGAAATTTATGCTGCAGCTTTCGCACAGTTGTAGCATTAGAAGGAAATCCTTGTAACGAGAAATATTCCAATCGTGTGGAATACATAAGGCAACATTTTCTTAATATTATAGCAGAAAATGAATTGTCGCCTTTTCCAAAATGGTAATCCAATGAATCATTGGAAAAAGGCGCTTCAATATTATTGATTTCTTTGTACTCGGAGAGACGAAAATAATACATACATTATGGTTGCGTCTTACGAGAATGGGCGATGGAAGGCGCCTATTCTATAAAATATTCTATAAATATATTTTATATTATATATGTTACATATAAAGCCAGGGGCGATCTAACGTGTACTGGCTAATGCCGTATAATTACGTTTCTTTTTGTTAATTACACATTGACGTTCCATATGTATATATGTCAAACGATATATTCATATTCTGTTGCATTTTTTTGTTCGACCAAAATTATTGCCATGCAAAGCCATGTGCGGGAGGAATCGTCATGCAAAATATGTGCAATGAATATAAACAAAATATTTAATTATTTAAGAATTATATGTACATAATATTGTACATCTAATGTTATATACTTATTTTTATCTCTATATAATAAATACAAATAAATTGTTAAACTTTTTCTTTAATTTTATAAATGTATAGTATTATATATATTTTTGAAATAAATATTTTATCATATTTGATATCTCTTAGACACTTTGCACACGTCTACTTCATCTTGTACATAGCTTTATTATATCATGGTTTTGCATATGCCAAACATGCAATAAATAAGAACTAAATATGCTACAATGTTTAATTTGAGAAATATATATGTGTATGTAACACTATATATATATCTAATCATATACTTTTCTTATTTTTATCTGTATGTAATAAGTACAAATAAATTGTTTATTATTTATAATACATATTAGGTATTGAGTATATAATTATCTCTATTTTGTATTTTATACCATAATGTGTGTGAAAAAAGTTATGAATACGTGTATTTACAATAATAATAAATATATGTATTTATATAATATGTATATTGAATGCTATTATAAAAATACGTTTTAAAATTTCATTCATTATGGTATATAATACAAAAAAAGCATAATTTTATATTCAATATCTAATTGTATTTCTAATAAACGATTTATTTTCATTTATATTACATATAGATAAAAATAAGAAGTGTATGACATTAGATATATGTTTAGTGTTATATATATATATATTTCTGAAAAAATATTGTAACATATTTAGTTCCTATTTATTGCATATTTGGCATATGCAAAGCCATGATATAATGAAGCCACGTACAAGATGAAGTAGACGTGTGTAAAGTGTCTAAGAGATATCAAGTATAATAAAATATTTATTTCACAAATATATATATATATAATACTATAAAAAAAAAGTTTAACAATTTATTTGTATTTATAATATAGATATAAAAATAAGTATATGACATTAAATGTTTATATTATATACACATATTTCTCAAATTTAATTTGTTTACACACATTTTGTATATGCCTATTAGTCATCTACATTACGTTCAGCCTTGCGATGAAATTTTGGTCGAGAAAAAAAGTCGTTTCTTTATAACTATTGGAAACGACACATGTAGACTAAATGAAAAACACATATGTCAAAATATAATGCTGCATTGACGGGTTTGCACGATGGATTCGACCGATGTTGATTTTATTGAATTATCACAAGATAATATAAATGATGAAGTATTAATTTCTCTTGTGAGAGAGAATTCAATACTTTATGATAAAACGTTAAAAGATTTACAAAAACAGGGAACTAAAACTTGAAATATGGAAAAGTATTGGGGAGATATTTGGTTGTGCAGGTTAAGTATTGTATTACTTTTTTTAATTTGACAAAGTAGTAGTTTCTTAATAACAAATATTTTAATTTTAATGACATTAGGTCAACAAGTAGAATCTCGATGGATTAATCTTCACAACATATTCACTAAGAAATTGCGAGAAATAAAGGCAGGTCAACCTAGTGGTTCAAGATGTAAAATGACAAAAATGTGGGTCTACTTCAAACAAATATCGTTTTTGACACCACACATTACACATCGAGCGTAAGTATATAATATTATTGTAAGTATATACAATTATTTTTAAAAAATATACCTTACCACTATGATAAAATCCCATATATCAGAATCCCAGCAAGAACAAAGCAGGGCACCACAGAGTATTGTAAACCCTTCAATATTCACCAAAAATTCTACAGTGAAGACAGTTTCGAGTTCATTGTCATTAAATAATAATTCATAGAGTTCCATAAATCTGCAAATATGTTTAGATGATAACATTAACGATCCATTATTTCATGAATCATCCTTATCAACTAGTATTGCATCATCCACTTCAGATCGTCAATCTATTGTTATCTGCAAAGACTCTGACGATAATGAACCTAAGAATGTTAATAATAATAGAATGCAAAAGAAGACGACTGTAGACATTACTTGTTACTAAGACCAACCATGTAATCCAGAAGAAAAAAGTGGTGGCAGCTCTAGATCGGCAATCTCCTGTTACCTTGAAAGACTCTGACGATAATGTACAGGGTTGGGAAGTAACGCGTTACTTGTAACGCCGTTACCGTTAAAGTTACTTTTTTTGCTAACGAAGTGATAATGGCGTTATTATTTTTTTTCTGTAACTGTAACGGTAACGTAGTTACATTTTTATAATAACGGTAACGAATTTAACAGTTACTTTTATCGTTACTTTATATACAGGGTGTCCCAGAACAACCTTCCGTCCGTAAAATGACGTATTTCTAAGACAATTTTTCCTTTACCAAAATTTGATTTGAAGTGTAGTTATAAGCAAAAATAGTTTGCAAATCATACGTCGAGTAAATAACGTTACTTTAATGACCAAAAGTTGTTCCGGATCACCGGCCGTCGGACACTGCAATCAGCTGATTGCTACACGCGATGTGTATATGTCTGAGTGTATGCGTAAAAGAAAGGGACAGAGTGAGTGAGAGAAAGAAAGAGAGAAATAACCACCTCCGCGACGTCGACGCTCCTTCGATTGTCATCGACATTGTCGTCGACGACTTCAGACCGATCGATATATTGATTTTCCAGCTCAGCTGAGAGACACATCGCGTGTAGCAATCAGCTGATCGTAGCGTCCGACGTTATTTTAAGGAACACTTATTCCTTTCGTAATTATAAGACATTTTCTTCTTTATCAAAATTTTATTTAAAGCATAATTTTATGTTATAAGATAAAATAGTTAGCGACTCATGCGGCGGTAATCACTCGTCGGACGGTCTGCTGTGCCCGCGCTCGCGATGCGCCGCGCCGCTCCTGCCTGCCTTCTGTACTCGACGTGTGATTTGCTAATTATTTTTGCTGTTACGTCCAGACGCGGAAAAAAATGAGATAACGGAAGGACAGAACTTACCCTTGTCGAAATGCGTAAAATCTTAACGCTCTCGACTCGAACGAACTGTGCAAGGCCGGACCTAGTTAAAGACCTCGAGGATCTCTTTTACTGGGTCAGTAGGCCGTTCGTTCGGTGGTCCCTTTTCGGTAAGGGAATTTAATCCCTGTTACGCGGGACGGGACCTTGTGCGATCTGGGAGTCAAGTCAGGGAATGTATTTTTAAAAGGGTTAATAAATTATATTAATCGATTAAGATTTAAATTTTATGTATTTATTAAAATAAAATGAAAATATATGAGATTTAAAAATTTATCAACATTATAATTAGATTAACTTAGCTTATTAATGGGTTGTGTGTGTGTGTGTGGTGAATGTATGGGGGTTCGCGGGTGTTACATTAATTCGGAAGGACGTCAGTCAGATAAATTGGAAGTAGAGGAAAAAAAAGGACTTGTTACCTGACTGGTATTTATACAATAATACTTAAAATTTTAAGGAAAAGAGCAGGGAAGGAATTATAATTTCTCAAAAGTAATCGTGGAAGGGGGAAATTTCTTTCAGAGAGCCTCTATTGGAACGGCGAGGGGATATTTATGACCAGGGAGGAACCACGAGATAACGGATTCTGCAGGGTTGTATGTAAGGACGGAGTACAGTGTTTCTAAATCGACAGGGCCAGGCCCGATTGTATACGAGCCGTCTGGAAGGGGATGTCGAATCTCTTGTTGATTAAATATTGGAGAGGATCCAGAGGGGGGGGGGACGAGGAGGTTCTTGGTGTTTGGAATTATTGGATTGTTCCCTTTCGATGGAACTTGCGTTTTCTTTCTCGAGGTCGACGACGACCTTGGCAATCTCACGAAAGGTCTCTCAAATTTTATCTGATTCTTCTTGAGAATCAGGTAAATTGAGGGGGGAAGATGGGGGTGAATCGCTCAAGACGATGGTGGAAGCTGCTTAGGGTGGACGTGGAGGGAGTTCAGAGGTAGAGGGAGTTTCGTTGGAAGGGCCCGGTAAATCGAGAGGAGATGGGGAGGGTTGCTCGTGAGAGGACGATGCTCTGGGGTGTGAAGGGGGAGGAGATCGATGGTGATACGAGGAAATGGCTCAGGTGAGCGGGATGGTTCTGGCTCTCTTGAAAGAGGAAGAAGAGGAGGAATGTTTATTGAAATAGGAGGGAAGGTGTCAGTTTTTGTTTGCGGTTTTGTTTGTTTAGCTATAAGTAAATTAAATAACTATACATTAATTTTTTAAAAGTCTACAATAAAATTCTTATCCGCTAAGGCTCTAGCCGCGACTCTGACTGTGCGATGGTTACGGCGCCGTTTGTTTACTCTGGCGCCCAACCTAATTCTTTTGAGGGTGGCAGGATCCACTATGAACCCCCGCGAGGAAATGTTAATATGTTATTTTTCTTTGGGGAAACAGTTCTTGGTTAATTTAGTTGTTAAATTACAAAAACTAGTAAGAATAATGGGACAAACCTAGAACAAAATAATATAGAATACTGTCAATAATAAGTGCAATAGTATAAAAAAAAATTGACACTAATATTAAAATAATAGGCTTTAAATTGGTTGTAGTAACAGTACGACTGTAGTAACTTGTACGACTGTACAAATTAACAAGGTTTTATTAACAGTATTAGGATGAACGAGGAAGGGGTATAAGTTCCCTTAACTATATTTAGTAACCTGAGTGGAAATCCCGGTATTCATAAATACAGATAGGAAGAGAAAAACAGAAGGATTACTTTTAAATGAATTTAGTAACCTGATGTGTGAATGTCGGTGTACATAAATACAGGGGTAAAGAGAAAAATAAAAATGAGAGTAAAACAGAAGGGAGGAAGAGGGGACAGGCAAACAAAAATTGAAATATTAATACTTAAATTATTTACTAATAGACCAAGAACTGTTTCAATGATTTTAAGTTTGAGAAAGGTAGCAATCATATAAAATTATTTGTTAGAGACTCACTACTTCTTGAGTGCGTTGGTCGGTTTTAAAAGCTGTAGAGGACCTCGGCAGCGGATTTAACGGCGTCGGTCTGAATTTGGCAGGAACTCTTGTTAGCGGTCCAATCTTTCGTGTTAGATGGCACAACCACTTACAATGATTGACACTCGTTATCGTCTTGAACTCTTTAATTTGCACAACCACTTCACAAAGAGTCTATGTTAATTATGAGCCGAAACGCACGTCGCAGATTTGAAAGTATTAATACTCGTAAGTGTTAACACCCAAAGAATTAATAGCTGAGATGGAGTATCAATTCCGCGTCTCGAAGCCGAGGTCGAAGAAAAATAATTGTTACTATGCACGAGAGATCGAACCGTAGTCTGATCGCGGCGCATTTCTTCGCATTAAAGACTAGAATTCGTATCTCCTCTCTATTAGAGAATTGGACAAATTAGAATTTTAATTAACGCCCCCATATACTTAGGGGGTGTTTCTTTCGATTTCGAGTCTCAGAAATTTCTTCTCTATTGGTTCAAGAGATTTTTTCGTTTGGCCAATGAGGAGTTTGGTACCATCAGAGTCGCTTATCGCTATTTAGAAATTTATTATAAACAGCTGTCACTTTAGATGGTCCGTCAGGCGAGCTCTCTTGTCGAATGCTTCTTAAGTTTTCATCGCCGTTTCAAATTTATAATTGCAGTTCTAAACTGCTTCGAGTTACGGTGACTCTGTTTTATTTAAAATTCTTTTAAAACAGTTCAAGTGTTTATACTTTATTTGATTTCTAAAACTTCTTTGGTTGTCTTATTTAGAGTTGTTCTCGCCTTACGGAGTAAGTTAAAAATTTTGTTATCCACGTAACGTAATATTCGTGGAGTGTGATTAAAGTGACAGCTCTCACGGTTTGATATTTCGCCGTAGAGCGTTCTTAGAATCATTATCTCTAAATGTTTATGCACTCCTCTCGAAAAGAAAGAATCGTGAAGTTTACAGGACGTAACACCCCCCACCTTAGACAAATGTTGGGGATGCACAACATTTGCAAATTTATTGATTCTTTCTTTTCGAGAACAGCTCTAATGTGTGAGAGAAAAATTCTTTTAAGGAGGAGGAAAGAGAAGGCAACCTCCAAAACCTCTTCCTTCATTCTTTCATTCTCCTTTTACAAAAGTTTTATTGAAATTATTACCTGCATTGAACATAATTATTATTATTTATCTCTCTCTCTCTCTCTCTCTCTCTCTCTATATATATATATATATATATATATTTTGTATATATATACAAGGTGTCCCCGAATTAGCGGATCAACTTTCGTGGGTAGATAGAGCGTGTTAAACTGAAGAGAAAAGTCTTATATCATTTTGCTAAATTCGCAATAATTAATGAAAGCATAAACATTTTAAAAATAACCAGATCACCGGACAATAAGTGAAGCAATAAAAAGGACAACTTATACCCTCATAAAAATCTGAAACCAACAGAAGTATTCTACGACCTATTAAAAAAAAAAAAGGAGGCCGACCTCCCTTGTCTCATCTTACTCGTTCGAACTTGGTTTATTATAAAGTCATAGCGGATAAAAAAAAATACATATATATACAGGGTGTCCCCGAATTAGCGGATCAACTCTCGTGGGTAGATAGAGTGTTAAACTGAAGAGAAAAATTTTATATTATTTTGCTAAATTCGCAATAATTAATGAGATATAAATTAATAAAGATCGGCCAATCGGCCGTGATAGTATAAGCGCGCGGCGCGAAGAAACCTCCCAGTTGTTACTTGATACTAGGCCCGCGGCAAGACATATAAACGCAGCGCGCACCGTACGTGTCTCTTTCAGTACGCTCTTTGTACGTCCTTTGTAGAGCGCTCCGCCTACTGTCTCGCCGCGCGCCTAGTATCAAGTAACAAGTAGGAGGCTTCTTCGCGCCGCGCGCTTATCCTGGTACGTATTGGCCGATCTTTATTAATTTATATCTCATTAATTATTGCGAATTTAGCAAAATAATATAAAATTTTTCTCTTCAGTTTAACACTCTATCTACCCACGAGAGTTGATCCGCTAATTCGGGGACACCCTGTATATATATGTATTTTTTTTTATCCGCTATGACTTTATAATAAACCAAGTTCGAACGAGTAAGATGAGACAAGGGAGGTCGGCCTCCTTTTTTTTTTTTAATAGGTCGTAGAATACTTCTGTTGGTTTCAGATTTTTATGAGGGTATAAGTTGTCCTTTTTATTGCTTCACTTATTGTCCGGTGATCTGGTTATTTTTAAAATGTTTATGCTTCTTCGCTCGATCTTGGTGAACGTTTTGCTTGGTGGGAACGTTTTGCTTAGTCTCTAGATTATCCTATCATCTATTTATCTAAATGTACGTATATGTATAAAGTATTATAATTATTCATTTTATATTATATTTATTCATATATATATATATGTATATAAAAAAAATATATATATTTTTTTTCTTCTTCTTTCACTTAGAACTCATTTCCTTCTTGAGTAATTAAGATATATTTGTCATCTAGTTGTTGCACAAAAAGAGAGAGAAAGAGAAAGAAAGAGATAGGGAGAGATAAAGAGATAAAGAGAAATTTATCTCTCTATTTGTTAGAGTTGTAGACAAGGAGCTCCCCATCCTTCGTCCAGATACCTTTTGTCTATCTCTAGAAATTTTTTTATACATCCTCTGCATTCAATTGCAGGTTTTATCTGTACTATGAGCCTTTTACAGGTAGTACAGGTCCTTTGATTGTCCACTGAATTTTTGTGAACCAGATTATGCGGTGGTACAAATGCATATTCGAGGTTTTGTTCCTTGGAAATTACTGTAGCAGGTTCGGCAGATTTTAAGACACTCTGTCATATGTTGATAAAAGAGTCCTTCGTATGTTGTAACACATCGTAACTCTACCATGTATCCATACGTCTCAGGATGATTTTTCGGATCCACTCCGTCGATTAAATCGTAGTTTTCGTCTTGTATTTCAGGATATGAGTACTGAGGTATCGGCATTTTTTTCTTTCTTTTTTCTCTTCTACCTTTTTATCTTATTCTCCTCTCTTTGCTTTACTGGAACTGCTGAGTACTTAATTAAAAGGAAAATGATGCTACTTTTATATATATGTATTTTACTTATACTTGATATATATATATATATATATATATTGTAATGATCCTCCTTTCCCTCGTCTCGGACAAGCTCGTCGGTTCCAGGATTCGGAAGAAGGACAGGCACGGCGGATGATAGACTCCTCTTTTCGTAAGTTGTACTTAGTCGAGTTTATTATTATCGTACATTCATTTGTGGATGCGGTGGCGGGAGAAATATGTACAAGGAGCGGTATATACAAATTGGGCCGTCGGTGTTAGCCCTGACGACGCTGACTCGGTGGTGTCGTCCTGGAGTCGGACGGCTCGGCGATTCGGCCGGTGGCGTGCGTCCTGTTGGTGGACGACTTGGTTCGGTCGGAGGCGTCCTGGCGGCGGACGGCTCTCTCTCTCTCTCTCTCTGGTCGCCCGAAGACGGGCAGATCGGTGGGTGTCGTCCGGAAACGGACGGATGTCAACGTTATTCGCCCGGAGACGAGCGGGTTGCGTGTTGGCGTCCGGAAACGGACGGTTTCAATCTCGTGCACAGGGCCGGAGGCCGGGGACGCCCGATCGGTTCAACGAGAACGCTCGTTGTCCGGAGGATGGTCGGACAAGGTGCCGGAGACCGGGGACGTCCGGTCGATTCAACGAGAACGCTCGTTGTCCGGAGGATCGTGGTAGAGGATAGTCGCTGGTGTTTGGAGCCTCGAGAGAACTCTCTCGAGGAAGGATCAGGACAGGTCTAGGTGCCGGCTCTCTGGCCGAGCCGGCTTATATACCCGGCCTCCCACTCTCGGTTACGAGTAGAGTAGGGAGGTGGTCAAGTGGGGAGACCGGGAGCCCCAACGTCGTAATATTTAGTGGCGCCGATTGTTTGCAGGAGCAGCTGTTCAGCCCCTGGTGACTTCGTCACAATATATATGTTTTTAGATACTAGTACAAAGTTCGTGCTCTTCGTAAGATCTCTTAGAACTACCGCAAATAATGATGGGATATAATAGTGTGTTAATCTTTAGAGGGAAAGAATCACGTGTTCGATGACGTTGTCGCTGGGTTGAGCGATCCCCAAGCGAAACAATGCTTTTCTAAAGTTGTACGTTTTGTTGAAAAGCTCCGCAGTGATGGTAAATTTTAACCATTGCAGCTCCTTCCCACAGGGGCAAAATTATATCCATCGAGGCTTCTACGGTTTGTCCGATAACTCGACAGAATTTTATTGCTTTTTCGGACCATTGAAAGGAAGGAGTTAACGGCTTTAGGAAGGGCAATTTGTAGATAATGGCTTGCCAAGGTATTTCTCTAAATCTATCTTCCAATTTGTATATTTTGCTCATGGGCCGATACATTTTACAACCAATATCCTTTAGAGTGACTTCTATTATATCAGTCTCTTTATCACAATCGGTTATTAGGCCTCTTTGCCATTGGTTCTTATATTTTACAGCGACGATTAATCCTATTTTAATGTCTTGTGGCTTATGGCAAATATTGTTGCGTCCTTCCATCCAGGAGTTAAGTCCTTCATGAAGTTCTTTTAATTTTTCCTCATTATCTTTCAGTTGTATCCAGAGAAGTTGTGGTAATTCTACATGTATAATTTTTATTTGAAGGCGCTCTTGAGTTAATTGTTTGGTGTCGATTGAGGTGATTTCCATCTCTATAATAAGTGACGGTTACTTATTATTATTAGGTTTATTAACTTAATAGGTATATGTGGGTAGTATTTATAATGTAATTTATAAGGTAAAAGAAAAGAAAGGCTTTTGGAAATAAAAGGATAAATGCGTCGTATATGTATAAATTCATTTAGTTATTTTATTTGTTATTGGTCTTTGGATACATATTAATGTATATAAGATATGTATTCTTTTATATTAATAAAAAAAATTTTTATTTTTTCTTCTTTTCCCCCTTTTTTTGTTATTATTATTATTATAACTCCTTTCATGTGACGGAGTTATTCATGTATTTATATGTTAAATTGATAAAATAATATATATATATATATATATTTTGTTATGAATATTTTTGTGAAGTAATATGTATTATATGTATCATATATTTTATTTATATGTATTATATTTAGACGGCCGGGAAGGTGTCTATAGTTATCTTCGGGCTTAGCTGTGCATGTCTCAGTTGAATGAGGATGTCCCTCAGGTTGTAGAACTTGCGATTTTCACCCTTAATTGTTGCATGTACGATTGCAATGCCTTTCCAAAAGAGAAGGACAATTTTTATCCATCCGCTTTGTCCTTCTGCTAAGATCTGATAAAGAGCCATGGTTTTCTTTCGCCATGTGTATGTGCGTTCTATGGGACCGGTGTGGACCAAACCGCAGGCGATTGCTTGCCAGGGCAGCTCTCGGAATCGATCTTCGAAGTGATAGATCTCTCCTTTAGGACACCATATTTCTCTTCCATAATCTCCGAGGCATATTTTTACCATGTGGTTACTGCCGTTGATCTCTTGTATCCATCCTCTCCGCCATTTGTTATTTTCTTTTACGGCAACGTCATTATCTTCTTTAAAGTCGTCTGACCAGCACATTAAAAATTTGGCTCTTGTCATCCGGAATTCTAATTCTTCCTCCAACTCTTTAAGATCTTCTCGGCTAATTAGTGACTGGACCCAGAAGAGTAGCGGGGATACTACTTTGATTATTATGACCTCCAGTCTTGAGCGGGTTAAGCGTTCCGTGTCAATGGGTTTTACTTCCATTCTCTATAAAATTTAAGTTGGTTTCAATGACAGGAATATGTTTGAATTTGGAGGAAAAAATGGATAACTAAAAGAAATCATGGAGAAAAGAAGATTATGGAGTTTTCTTTCTCCTCTTTTTTTTTATTATTATCAACATTATGGTTATACATGCATTATTTTATTATATGTTATTATTATATATATATATTTATGTGTGTATATACATATATATATGTGATATATATATATATATATATATTTATGTGTAATTTTAATATTATTGTTTAAGTTGCAAAGTATACGTAGTTGTTTCTTCTGTCGGAACCAATGGATATATGCCACCTGAATCTTGTTTGATTTCAGTATAGATAGATTGATTTAAACAAATAACCACCGGTGGAGGTTATCTAGTGGTTAGTGGAGTTCTTGTTTTTATGTGTAATAATAGTTGAGTAAGAGAGTCCCATAAGGCTCCCAAGAGATATACAGACCAACCATATACCGTATGCAGGGCATAACCCATGTATTATCGTATCCAGTATTAATTTTAAAATTCTTATACTCAGGTATATCTCCATTATTCCGGCGCTGATGTTTCCAAAAATCAAAAAATTATTCCAAAATTTTTGCCATGTTGAGATTGCTATTTTCTCTATCGTATCTTTGTCTAGTAAATTAGAAATTGAGCCGCCTTGTAAAGTCGTCGTTCTTCCCATTATTCCTCTTGCCACCGTGTTAAGCAAAGCAGGCCGCTCAGCAGGGAACATTATATGATCTCTTAGGTCCTTCAGAT
The DNA here is from genome assembly GCF_047496725.1 of Anoplolepis gracilipes. Classification (NCBI taxonomy): domain Eukaryota; kingdom Metazoa; phylum Arthropoda; class Insecta; order Hymenoptera; family Formicidae; genus Anoplolepis; species Anoplolepis gracilipes. The sequence continues at coordinate 5,671,742 of NC_132978.1, read as the reverse complement.
CATCCTCTGAGTATATCCCGCTGGTTGCGAATGACCCTGGGCTGACATATTTCTATGTGGATCTAGTCAATGGTTTCATTATAGTAGGCGGCATTGTATCTACTGGTTTAGGTATAAGTTTATACCATGAATCGCCTAACAGATACATGGAAGGAGCGAAGGCGTTACACGCAGTTTGAACTACTTGTCGCAATAATATGTGAGTTTGTGCTATTAAAAAGAATGTTTTGTTTCCTCTGATAACTGGTAATTAATCGTAGCATTCTTCTACTTTGGCCAATCTTACTTCGATCGGAACACATTTTACTATGTGAATTACTTCTCCCGCCAGTAATGCCATATATTCTGGCCCTTTCATCAAATGATATGCAAAAATGTCAGGAGATTGTGTAGCGATGGCTAGTGTATTTTGTAACATCTGCTGCTCTAGGTTACATTGTTGTAGTGATATATTTCTATATAATTGGTTTATCTGAGTACGAATATTTTTCGACATATACGAATTTAGAATTCATGTAGGTAAAAATATCAAGATTCGTTACGCGTGATTGTTTCTGAAAAATTGCAACACCAGGTAAAGTCTCAAAAATTACCAATTTTGGATGTTCTGTACGCGCAAGTGTGTATCCACAGGTTATAAATTTTCCTTTGCTAGTTAAAGCGAATATTATATTTTGTGTGGTTAAAGAATAAACTACTTGAGCCTGTTGATTCAAATTGTCGAGTATCTTATCGGCGTACCCTTCATAAAGTATGCCGTAATTTGAGAATTTACATGTGTCTGCCGGCACTGGATTCCAGAAGGTATCCGCTCCTTCAATATCTGAGCAGTGAGTATTACTAAATTCGCAGCCTACGCTAGATCTTAGTTGTACCCTATTTGTGTTAATTCGTACATCGGCTATGTAATCTTGTAATGTAATTTTTAGGCTGCCTAATACGACGACATCCGCCCACGTGCCGTAAGAATCGGAATATGTACTTCCGTCGATTTCTACATGACCGGCTAATATTACGAGGCGGGTGGCGGTTTGATTGAATTTAAGTCCAGTTATAAATGTTTCGGATATTTGAAAGGTTCTGTAGGCATGCATGCGTTGACATGCCTCGCGAGATACTTCTTGTACATATGCATATTTTCCATTAAATACATCCATGCTATGCGAAAACATCTCGCATTTACGGATTAATCTATCAACCTCGACCTTACATTGTATTACTTTTACGGATTGAAATTCGTTGATTTGAAGAAGTTGTACGTAAATTCTATTAGAATTCACATTTTGTTGAGGTATATCACATTCTTCTATATTTAATAACGATAGAGTAGTGAGATTAGCTGACGCTGAGCCACAGTCGTATAATTATTCCGTATGCCGAACGTAAACCCGTTATTAAGATTATTATGGTAATTATACTTCCGGTTTGGGGGTCCATCTGAAATTTATTTATTGTAACATATGTATATATATATAATTTATATATTAATTGTTGGGTTTGATATGAGAAATTCGTAAACGGTTAGGGTGTACGATTCTACTGTTTTTCTTTATCTTGATTTTTACATTATTTCTATTTAATATTTCTAAAACTTCGTGAGGTCCTGTATAGTGGTCTCCGAATTTTCCCGGCTTAGGCCCTTTTAATAGAAATACTTGATCTCCCGGTTTGAAGCTTTGAGGATTGATTTTTCTGTCGTAATAATCTTTGGATCTATTTTTCGCTTTAATCACGTTTCCACAAGCGTTCCCCTGCATGGTATGTAACTGTGTTACTAAATTTATTAAGTATTTGTCGTAACTTGCCAATTTGTCCTCGGAGGCCAAAATTTCGTTCGAAGGTACTCTTGCTATCTTTCCGAAGACCAATTCATAGGGCGTATGTTTAGTAGCTTCATGTACGCTAGTATTATAATTAAACATTGCTAACTCGATCCATCTATCCCACTGTTTTTGCTCATTCACATATTGTTTTAAATATTCGCTTAAGGCGTAATGCGATCTTTCCAAGGATCCGTTAGATTGCGGATGAAAAGCGGTTGTGCGGAATTTTCGAATTTTAAATAATTTAGCAATTTTTCTCATCAGATCACTAATAAAATTTCTTCCTTGATCTGTTAAAATGATTTTCGGCGCTCCTAGTATGCAAATAAATCGATCTACGAAATCTTCTGCGATTGTTTCAGAGGTTTGATCCTGTAACGGTATACCCATGCAAAATTTCGTTAATTAATCTTGTAATGTTAAGATGTACTCGTTGCCTTTTTCTGTTTTTGGTAGAGGACCTACTATGTCCATAGCTACTTTATCGAACGAAGATCCCGGTGTATCCGTAATTACCATGGGTTGTTTTGTTTTTACTCGAATAAGTTTTTTCAACTGACATTGCAAGCACTGTTGTATGTATTTTTGTACATCTAATTTTAAATTTTCCCAATAATAATTATGCTTTATTCTGTTATACATTTTTGTAACTCCTCGGTGTCCGCCTGTGGGTAAACAATGCATTTCACTTATTATGATAGATCTCAAATCCTTCGGAGGATATTTAATCTGCCTGTGACAAATAATTAATTTAGTAAAGGCGTCAATAAATTTTAATTGTAGTTGTGCTTTAATATTGCTCCATGGAACATTGTTAATAAAGTCAGTTTTAACGATGCTAATTGTATCCAATTTCAGGTCGTCGATTATGTATTGTAAATTTTTTATAGTTTCGGTAATTTGTTTAAGAGTAACCATAGGGCCTTCTTGTAGTCTTTCACATGGGCATAGCCACATGGTAACGATGTTTATATTTTATGGCTTTAGCTTTGCCTAAGTCGAGGATGCCCAGGCTCGGGATCTTGTTGCGCTCAAAAAGTTTTAAAGGTCCGGAATCCAGAGGCCTTCCTTGAGTCTCAACAAAATACGCTAAATTATCCTTTCGTAGGAAGAATAATTCTCGAGAGTCTATGATATTAATTTTTACTATTTTGTTTTCTATAATTTTTTATTTAAATTTTCCTTCTTTAAGATTTCTATTAATAATAATTTTTTCCTCTTCATCTTCCGTTTCGGTTTCAAGGTTTTTATTTAATAGATCGATCTTTTCTCCAAGCTTTTCGATTTCTTCCTGATTATTATGAATTTCATGTATTGCTTTAGTCTTATCAATATTCTGTTTAGTAGTTTGGCTCCTAGTTTGAATTTTATTTTGTTGAGGAAGATCATATGATGTAATTTCTGAATTTAATTCTTCCGATGGAAAAATATCGATGTCATTATTGATTGAATTATCAAACTGTAATTTTTCTTCATTTTCAGAGTCAGACAGATATAATTTGAAGTCATCGTCTTCCTCTTCGTCGTCGCTTTCTTTCAACATTTGAGAGATTATTTGTGCGTCTTCAGAATTATTCGGGTTTAAAAATTTTTTATTACATATAATTTTACAGTCTGCTTCATCAATATTTATAGGATTCCTTGAAAGCGCATCCGCGTACGTTAGTTTTTCCTGCTTTATATATAACTTCAGAGTCATATTCTGCTAATTTTAATCTCTAACGAAGAATTCTCATATTTGCATCTTGTGCATTTGTAAACCACATTAAAGGTTTGTGATCAGTAACCATAGTAAATTTTCTTCCATATAAATACAGTCGAAAATGTTTGACACAATAAATAATAGCTAGTGCTTCTTTTTCATATGTGTCATATTTTAATTCGTTATCTGTCAGTGTTCTTGAGGCATATGCTATAGGTCGATCTTTATTTATTTCTTCTTGCGACAATATGCCTCCTACTACTATTCCAGAAGCATCCGTAGTTAAAATGAATGGTTTGGAGAAATCTGGATATTGTATAACAGGTTCTTCACACAATTTTCGTTTTAGGGCATGAAAAGATCCTTCTTGTTCTAAAGTCCATTCGAAACGAGTGTCGTTTTTTAACAAGGTTTAAGTGGTTTAGCTAATTTAGAGAAATTTGGTATAAACCGTCTGTAACCTAACCCGCAAGTCCTAAAAATTGTTTAATATTCTTTGGTGTTTTTGGTCTCGGACATTTTTCTACTGCTTCTAATTTCTTCGAGTCCGGTTTTACTCCATCTTTGCTGATTACATGTCCGAGGTATGTCACTTCTGTCTTTAAAAATTCGCATTTGTCTGGTTGTAATTTTAGATTAGCTTCGCGGAGTCGTTTTGTTAAAACGTTATATTTCCTCTCATGTTCTTCTAAAGAAGTGGCATAAATATCATCCATGTAAACGAATAATTCTTCACCTTGCAATCCGACTAATACTAGATCCATTAATCTTTGAAAAGTAGCAGGAGCATTTTTTAAGCCGAAAGGCATTCGGTCGAATTCATAATGTCCAAATGGAGTGGTGAAAACTGTTTTATGACTGTCCATGGGATTCATCTTAATTTGATGGAATCCAGATGCTAAATCACATACTGAAAAATATCGAGCTCCTTCCAGTTGATCTAATATATCGATGATATTAGGCAAAGGATATGCGTCTCCGATAGTTTTATCGTTTAGCGCTCGAAAATCGAGAACCATCCTCCATTGTTTGTTTCCTTTGGAATCTTCCTTTTTTGGCACGATCCATATGGGAGTATTATATAGTGATTGTTTTACTATTTTTCCTTCCAGAAGTTCTTCTACTTGCTTATTTATTTCTTCTTGTGTATTTGAGGAAATCGATACTGGCGAGTGTTTATAGGTTGGTCATCTATCGTAGATATTCGATGTTGTAAAACATGTATGGCAGTTAATTTTTTTCCAGGAATATGAAATCGGTCCAAACTATTCGTTATTAATTTTACTAAGCTTGTACGTTCGGTTTCATTTAAGTGGTCTAAGCGTAATAATTCGAAAATCGCTGTAGGGCGATCCGTCTCTTCCTCCGCAGACATTATGAAACATTGGCAATATTTTGAATTTACTATTTCAACTTGTTGTTTCTCTTTATATTTTGATTTGCACTCTCGCGTAAATCCATCAAGAAGATTTCTTGAGACTTTTCTAATAATAATTTAAAAATTTTTGATGAAGGTTTACTTTTGAGTTTAGAGCTTTGAAATTTTCCAATTAAATTTTCAATATTTATGTTGTATTTTTGTGCCTCTGTCAAGAGGGTTTTTAATGAAATATGAGAGATTTCTGATTCATTATCATTTTTTCTCTCAGTTAATCTAATCTTTGGAAATTTAATATTTAGGAAGGGTAAAAGACTTTTCCTTTTTTTTGGAAATAAGAGTCGAATGAGGTAGTGAGGTTTAGTAATTTCCCTCCTCGTAATCGACGGAATTAGGATTTTTCTATTGAGGTTTGGAAACTTCCCTCAGAAATCCTGAAATTTTCCTTTCCTTAGGAGTTTTGACAGTTCTTCCCTTTAAGGATTTTTAAATTTTCAGGAGAGGTTTGATAATTTACCTCTCCAAGAATGATTGGATTATTTAAATTTTCAAGAAAGGATGGAAAATTTATCTCTCCAAGGATAATTTGATTATTTAAATTTTTAGGAGAGGATGGAAAATTTACCTCTCCAAGAATAATTGGATTTAAATTTTCAGGAGAGGATGGAGAATTTACCTCTCCAAGAATGATTGGATTATCCATAAGTCTGTCACTTATATTATCTTGGGTCTCCTTTTTGTTTTGGTTCGTTTTTATTTTATTTTCATTTTCTTTTCCATTCCCTAGAGTTAATATTTCCTCTTCGCCTTCACTATCAATTTCTTCAATAATGACATTAATCTGCTCTTCATCATCGGTTTTATTTTCCGTGTAAATTTTGCTTTTATAGTCGTTGAGTATTTTTCTCCCACTTGTTGGTTCTTCCCGGTTTAAGGTCTCGTATTTTGATTCGTAATCACTAAATAGGTCATTTAATGGATTTAAATGTAAAGTTGAAACATGAATTTCTGTCTCTTCATCTAATGTACTTATTACATTCAAATACGCCTTTCCAGATATGTTTTCTACGATAGTACCTCCCAGATAAATTCCATGTGTTATTTTTATACGCGGTATGTATCCTACGTTAACTTCCGGATTTTCTATTCTTACATAAAATAACGATTCGGAGCGCGGAGGTACTATAATCGTTTCTGGCGATAAGAACGGTATCTTGATTGCGGATACATCCAGATGTCCTCGTGCGTAATCTATTTTAGATGAGGTTTGTTTGAAAAAATCATTTCCCAAAATTCCGGATTGCGAGATCGGAAAATCATTCGATACGATATGAAAAGTGACTGGTATTCTGAATTAATATAATTTCTCCTAGTGTATAAACGGGATATATTTGTTAATACCATTTAATTTTAAAATGTTAGAATAATTAATATTTGTTCCTTCAGGTACTAAATTTTCTTTGATTATATTTGGTTCGGATCCTGTATCTAACATAAAGGTTATACGAGTGATTATATTTTTGATGTTGATTTGAATAGTAGGCACGCGACTGTGTTTGTCTAAATTTACCGTGACGAGTCACACTTTTCTTTCAGGGCTGTCTAGCTTAGCGCTTATGGTTTGGACGGGTGCGTTCCCTTTTTGATCCCCTGTGATGTACCCGACGTCGAGGGACCGTTGTAGTTTCCCGAATTATTTTTTCGATTATTAGTAAGGCGTTTTTGACAATCTTCGAGAAGATGCCTTTGTTCTTTACAATAACGGCAGAAAGAAGAATCTTTTGATCCCGCTTGTTGATTCATTTTAGATCGGCAATCTTTGGCGATATGTCCAAAATTATTGCAAATTTGGCAGACAGTTTTGTTTTTATTTTCTGCTCTACGTTCTTTGTTTTGTTTTTTCCAACAATTATTAGCCGTATGATCCGGCTTGTCGCACCACTGACAAGTTATAGTGGTCTTATTGCCTTGATTTTCGAATTTACTTTGTTGACACGATTTTGCGTCGTGATCAGATTTTGAGCATAATTGGCAAATAATTGACTGTTCTTGAATTGCATTTACAGTTTGGCGAGATTGAGGATCTCTTAAATGGCATTTATCGGCACTGTGTCCCCGTTTCTTACAAATTTGACATTAAAATCTCAGTTCCTAGCCCTGATTTATTATAATTTTGCGGGAGGGATTGAGTAAGTTTCCGGCAATTAGTAGCCACATGCCCGTCCTTTAAACAGATTTGACACGACTCTCGTGCTAGGCTAACGGTCTTATTTTTGCTAGTGAGATCTCCTGTTTCTCTTCGCAAGTCGGTCATCTCTCGAAGCTCTCTTTCTATCCTTAGAGCGTCGGCAACGGTACTTTGTATGTCTAGATTTCTCGTTATTTTTTGCTCTATTTCAGGTTTTAGTCCCCTTATAAAGCATTTATTCATGTCTCTTTCTAATGAACTTTTGATATTTTGATCCGGTAGAGTATTTCCGGGGCCTTTATGTCCCTCTAAAATTTGTTTACCGAGAAGTTTAACTCGATTTGCATATGTAATTACATCCTCGTCAATTTTTTGATAAATGCAACCTAATTCCCCTTATAACTGATAAACATTTTTCGATGGCCCATAAATCTGTTTTAAGTATGAGGTTAACTGCAATACGTTATTAAAATCTTGATCTTGTATTGTACGTCGAGCTTCCCCGACAATTCTAGTTCTCAATATCTTTGTAAATTGTGGTTCGACTTCTCTAGGCAACATAGATTTTGCCTCCTCACATCCCTCAATAAAATAACTTAATGTGATAGCATTACTGTCGAAGAAAATAACGGCTTCTACCGCATATTTTAAGGTCGTGAAAGGGTTATAATTTGATGATCCTGAACCACCACCCCCAGAATTACTGGTTGCCATATTAGCTTTATTTAAGGTTTTAATTGGTTTGGTCACCATAACAATCGAAGAATCGTCAGAGTTTGGCTCGGACGTATCAGCAATATCGGCAATTAAAGTACTATTCGATAAAGTTTCATCTAAATCAAAATCAATTTGTCTAGGTATTGTTTTTGAATATGTAATTGGTGTAGATGTATGAGGTTCGGTTAAAGGTAACGTAACTTTAGATTTAGATTTATTCTGTTTTCTATAACAGACTTATACAGAGTATCTATTTTATCTTTATCAGTTTTACTTCTAGTATCGTAACTCATTCCCGTTCGGTAGATTGCACAAATCATTCCGGCTGAGCCTCCAAAATTTATGGATGTTACGTCCAGACTCGGAAAAAGAATGAGATAACAGAAGGACGGAACTTACCTTTGTCGAAACGCGTAAAATCTTAACGCTCTCGACTCGAACGAATCGTGCAAGGCCGGACCTGGTCAAAGACCTCGAAGATCTCTTTTACTGGGTCAGTAGGCCGTTCGTTCGGTGATCTCTTTTCGGTAAGGGAATTTAATCCCTGTTACGCGAGATGGGACCTTGTGCGATCTGGGAGTCAGGGAATGTATTTTTGAAACGGTTAATAAATTAATAATCGATTAAGATTTAAGTTTTATACACTTATTAAAATAAAATGAAAATATATATATGAGATTTAAAAATTTATCAACATTATAATTAGATTAACTTAGCTTATTAATGGGTTGAGTGTGTGTGTGTGTGTGGTGAATGTGTGGGGGTTCGCGGGTGTTACATTAATTCGGAAAGACATCAGTCAGATAAATTGGAAGTAGAGAAAAAAAAGGACTTGTTACCTGACTAGTATTTATACAATAATACTTAAAATTTTAAGGGAAAGGGTAGGGAAGAAATTATAATTCCTCAAAAGTAATCGTGGAAAGGGGAAATTTCTTCCAGAGAACCTCTATTGGAACGGCGAGGGGATATTTATGACCAAGCAGGAACCACGGGATAACGGATCCCGTAGGGTTGTAAGGACGGAGTACAGTGTTTCTAAATCGACAGCGCCAGACCCGATTGTATACGAGCCGTCTGGAAGGGAATGTCAGATCTCTGGGAGGTTGTTGATTAAATATTGGAAAGGATCAAGAGGGGGGGACGAGGAGGTTCTTGATGCTTGGAATTATTGGATTGTTCCCTTTCGGTGGAATTTGCGTTTTCTTTCTCGAGGTCGACGACGACCTCGGCAATCTCACGAAGGGTCTCCCAAATTTAATCTGATTCTTCTTGAAAATCAGGTAAATTGTGGGAGAAAGATGGGGGTGAATCACTCAAGACGATGGTGGAAGCTGCTTAGGGTGGACGTGGAGGAGGTTCAGAGGTAGAGGGAGTTTCGTTGGAAGGGCCCGGTAAATCGAGAGAAGATGGGGAGGATTGCTCGTGAGAGGACGATGCTTTGGGATGTGAAGGGGGAGGAGATCGATGGTGATACGAGGAGATGGCTCAGGTGAGCGAGATGGTTCCGGCTCTCTTGAAGGAGGAAGAGGAGGAGGAATGTTTATTGAAATAGGAGGGAAGGTGTCAGTTTTTGTTTGCGGTTTTGTTCGTTTAGCTATAAGTAAATTAAATAACTATACATTAATTTTTTAAAAGTCTTCAATGAAATTCTTATCCGCTAAGGCCCTAGCCGCGACTCTGACTGTGCGATGGTTACGGCGCTGTTTGTTTACTCTGGCGCCCGACTTAATTCTCTTGAGGGTGGCAGGATCCACTGAACCCCCTCGAGGAAATGTTAATATTTTATTTTGCTGTGGGAAAACAGTTCTTAGTTAATTTATTTGTTAAATTACAAAAACTAGTAAGAATAATGGGACAAACCTAGAACAAAATAATATAGAATACTGTCGATAACAAGTGCAATATTATAAAAAAAATTGACACTAATATTAAAATAATAGGCTTTAAATTAGTTGTAGTAACAGTACGACTGTACAAATAACAAGGTTTTATTATCAGTATTAGGATGAACGAGGAAGGGGTATAGGTTCCCTTAACTATATTTAGTAACCTGAGTGGGAATCCCGGTATACATAAATACAGGTAGGAAGAGAAAAACAGAAGGATTACTTTCAAATAAATTTAGTAACCTGACGTGTGAATGTCGGTGTATATAAATACAGGGGTAAAGAGAAAAAATAAAAAGATTACCTCTAACTGTATTCAGTAATTTGACGTGTGAATGTCGGTGTACATAAATATAGGGGTAAAAAGAGAAATAAAAAAATTACTTTTAACTGTATTTAGTAATTTGACGTGTGAATGTCGGTATACATAAATACAGGGGTAAAAAGAGAAATAAAAAGATTACCTCTAACTGTATTCAGTAACCTGACGTGTGAATGTCGGTGTACATAAATACAGGGGTAAAGAGAAAAATAAAATGAGAGTAAAACAGAAGGGAGGAAGAGGGGACAAGCAAACAAAAATTGAAATATTAATACTTAAATTATTTACTGATGGACCAAGAACTGTTTCAATGATTTTAAGTTTGAGAAAGGTAGCAATCATATAAAATTATTTGTTAGAGACTCACTACTTCTTGAGTGCGTTGGTCGGTTTTAAAAGCTGTAGAGGACCTTGGCAGCGGATTTAGCGGCGTCGGTCTGAATTTGGCAGGAACTCTTGTTAGCGGTCCAATCCTTCGTGTTAGATGGCACAACCACTTACAATGATTGACACTCGTTACCGTCTTGAACTTTTTAATTTGCACGCAATCACTTTACAAAGAGTCTGTATTAATTATGAGCTGAAACGCATATCGCGGATTTGAAAGTATTAATACTCGTAAGTGTTAACACCCGAAGAATTAATAGCTGAGATGGAGTATCAATTCCGCGTCTCGAAGCCGAGGTCGAAGAAAAATAATTGTTACTATGCACGAGAGATCGAACCGTAGTCTGATCGCGGCGCATTTCTTCGCTTTAAATACTAGAATTCGTACCTCCTCTCCATTAGACAATTTGATGAATTAGAATTTTAATTAACGCCCCCATATGCTTAGGGGGTGTTTCTTTCGACTTCGAGTCTCAGAAATTTCTTCTCTATTAGTTCAAGAGATTTTTTTATTTGGCCAATGAGGAGTTTGGTACCGTCAGAGTCGCTTATCGCTATTTAGAAATTTATTATAAACAGCTGTCACTTTAGGTGGTCCGTCAGGCGAGCTCTCTTATCGAATGCTTCTTAAGTTTTCGTCGCCGTTTCAAATTTATGATTGCAGTTTTAAACAACTCCTTCGAGTTACGGTGACTCTGTTTTATTTAAAATTCTTTGAGAGCAGTTAAAGTGTTTATACTTTATTCGATTTCTAAGACTTCTTTGGTTGTCTTATTTAGAGTTGATCTCGCCTTACGGAGATTTGTTAAAAATTTTGTTATCCACGTAACGTAATATTTGTGGAGTGTGACTAAAGTGACAGCTCTCACGGTTTGATATTTCGCCGTAGAGCGTTCTTAGAATCATTATCTCTAAATGTTTATGCGTTCCTCTCGAAAAGAAAGAATCGTGAAGTCTATAGGACGTAACATTGCTTATAACTTAAAAATTACGCTTCAAATCAAATTTTGGTAAAGGAAAAATTGTGTCAGAAATACGTCATTTTACGAACGGAAGGTTGTTCTGGGACACCCTGTATATGAAACCTATTTATGACAGATTATGTTTTCGATATTCATATATTCAATCTTCAATTATCAATAGATATTCAAATAGGTTCGTATTTAGAGTGTGCTAATATCTTTGTAAGCGTGTTCTGAATACGAACCATAATAATAAGAGTACAAGAAATATATCGTGTATTTGAATATAGTTATAAATTTTATGCAAAGTAAAATTTATTTTATTGATATTTTGTGTTTAAAATTTTTTTTCTTGTTATTTATGACAGAGGTGCGCAACAAAATTTCATGGCGGGCTGAATTTGAAATTATTTCGTGAGCTGTACCAGTTACATGTAATAGCTTTTTTTTCTCTCACTACCTCTGCAGTTATGCACTATATACAATTCAGTTATTTTTCATTCTTTGGGCTGGAACGTTATGGGCCGAATTGGAAAGCTTCACGGGCCCGACCTGACCCGTCAACTGCCAATTACGCATCTCTGATTTATTGTATTACAAATTTTAAATAACAAATTTCAAAAAATTTTTTGATATTTTATTAATATTTTACTTATTAATTTTTTTTACACAATATATTTTAAAAGTCTAATTTTTAATCATTTTTTAATCTTGATTTAACGTTACGAAAGTAACAAAAAAAGTAACAAATAGTTATTTTTTTAAGTAACGATAACAGTAACTAGTTACTTTTGATAATAAGTAACAAGTAATAGTAACTAGTTACTATTTCGACTCGGTAACGAGTAACGGTAACTAGTTACTTATTAAAAGTAACTTTCCAATCCCTGATAATGTACCTGAGAATGTAAATAATAGAGTGCAAAATAAGAAAGCTGTAGACATTGTTACTGAGACCAACAACATACTTCAGAAGAAAAAAGTGGTACCAGCTCCAGATTGATTTGCAGTAAAAAAGCAGAAACTATAGATTGTGCCAATTTTCTCATGCTCTCAATATAATGGCAACAGCATACTTAAATCGTGCTACTGTTATGGAGCAGCAACATCCATATATTATAGCAATAGCTGAAGCAATGAAACGAGTAGCAAATAAACAGCAATTGAATTGTTTCATGTCTATAATGGAAGTAATTTCAAATCACTCACGAGACAAATAATTACTAGATAACTAAGATATTATTAATACACTAGGCGTCATTAATGCCTTCCCATTTTTCCCACTATTTTTATATAGTATACGTTATGTATACTGATAAAAATAGAGAAAAATGACGCCTAATGTACAATACAGTTTTTATACGTTTCTGTGCCTCTCAATACAGTAAAAAAAAGATAACTTAGTTTATGTTAGTTTGACACATATTATTCTTTTTTTATTTTAATATCTTTTTATTTCTTTTATTTTAATAATATTTAGAAATGTTTTTTTAAATCAATGTCCATTATATTTGTTTGAAAAAAGTAATAGAAAAGAACTACCCATCCTTCGACCCATCCTTTGTACGTTATCACAAAGAACCGCGTAGGCGCAGCGATCAAGACGCGAGCGAAAAAGTAGTTCCGAATGCGTAGTAATACATAAACAATATAAAGAAGCGACACTATCGCGCAGTAGGCAGTATCGAACGGGATCTCTCTCTGTAAAGTTTGGTAAAAGTCAAGTTCTTAGTGACACATTATTATAACGTTCTTTTGTTTCTATCTCAATTTCTTGGTTTCGGCATCCGATAAACGTTTAAGGGACATAAGAGTCCCAGAACCACAGTACCTTTTTTTCTTTTTAACGCAGGGGAAATCTCCAAGGAGATACCTGGTGTCCGCGGGGACGGAGCACCGGGTTATGTGGGTTTTAGGAGCGCTAGATGTTGTTTGCGCCCCCGACCCACTGAAACCCCTGCGGTGACCTGGCCTGGGCTTGCTCGGGGCCCTCCGGGAACGAGCGATTGCATTACTTCCGGAGAGCCCCCTGCCAAATCTTACCCGCGGGGCCGCATCCGAAGTAGACGTATCGGATGCGGCCCCGTAACCTCTCCCGTGGTGGCTAGGAGAGGCGGCTTTCTTGTACTGTTTCTGCGGCGCAGGGGGGTCACACCCCCACGCTGCACCCTCAGGGGGAGGAATATGATTTCCCCCGGGGGGGGACGAGGATTGGAGTCTCCCGCTCGAATCCCCGTCCCTGCTGGCATCCCCCTAAAAGGGGAGGTGCGGAGTCCTCGGGATATTTGGGGGGGTCGTTTGACCCCTCCCTCTTCCTGTGACTAATGGAGGAGAGACTCCTCCTCCTTTATTGAATGTCGCCAAGGGCGATATCGATCGGATGGCGGCGACAGGATCTGTGACGGGGGCGTCCATCTCTTCTTCTTCTCCTCCTCCCGCCATCGCCATCGTCCTGCTCGTCTTCGCTGCTGCTGCCAATAACAGCACCCCCTCGTGGGCACACCTTGTCGTGGTGAGGGGGCTCTAGTAACCGAAAGGTGAAGCCAACGTGCCCAGACAGCATTGCCACGAGCCGGTGTCAGCTTGCTGAACGAATGGCTCCTATGTGGCAAGCGCACCTCGTGCGTTGTTTAGACGGTCTACGGCCGCCCCCCCCTCCCCTTTTTTTTTTTTTTTTTTTTTTTCCCTCCCAATTTTATGCGGGTGTTCCCGCGGGATGAGGGTGCGGAGCGGTGGGTGCTCCTGCCGTGAAGCGTCCCTCAGTGGGGAAAAGTGGGAGCCGGTCGGGACCTTCGCCCGAAGGACTGGATGGGTGACTTAGTCACCCGCCGGGCCAGAGGCGGGGACCACCCCGATCCCAGTGACTCCCACGTGTGAGTGTGTGTGTGTGTGTACGTGAGCGTGTTCACTAATTCTTTCTTTATTTTCAGGAATTTTATTTTCAGGACTATCGGGTTAACGTCTAAAGACTAAGGTGTTAGGAACCGTGCTTAGGGTCTGCATGATCGCGTAGACGTAAAAAGTTGCGGTCGCGAACGGTCCGTCCCGGGATACCTGCCGTCCTCCCGGTGTATCTAGGCTTGGCGGCGTAAAGGTGGCTCTACGTCGCTCGACCACCCCTTCCACCGTACTCGTAAGAACAGTTATGGCGTGTAAAAATAAAATCTTCGACGTGGTGAGGAGGAGTGCCCGCCTGGCCGACCGCTTCCGGTCTGGCGCGGCTGCGAGTAGGGAAGCGCGGGGTGTCTCCGTCGTTGAGTCGCGGGTCTGCTCGACCGCGTGCTCGGTGGCGGCCTCCGCCTCCTCGAGAGCGCCTCACCGAGCTGTGCGCGGGCGGGCCCGTGACACAATACGCGATGGCGCACAGCCCCGAGATTGCGGCATTCCTGCCGCTAGAACCGCGTTAATGAATCGCGAAGCAATCGGGATTAGAGCCGCGTACGTCGTATTAGAGCGTTGTTTCATCACTACGATTAGGTCGGCGTCGGTCAATTTAGCGCGAGAATCGGAGACCGGCGTCAAACAAATAGCGCGCGAGATAGAAAAGCCCGCGATTAGGCCCGCGATTAGACCCGCGCTTAAGTCCGCGAACATTGCGACAACGGTGCGAAAGACGGTTAGATTCGCGGACCCAACCTCACCCCACACAGCGAGTGGCCCGGCGCCACAGGAATTAGGTAGGATAAGCTCTAGCTTAGGTAGTGCGTCCACGGGTGTTAGGATGCTGCAGCTGAACATGCGACGTTCGGCTGTAGTAACGGGTGAGGTACGTCAACTCGTAGTCGAAAAGCGACTTGACGTTTTGTTATTGCAGGAACCACACGTCGGGAAGCAGGGTTCGGGTTACACAATCGTAGGATTAGGCATAGGGATGAAGGTTGCCGCAGTGCGCTCCCAACGTCCGTGGGCAGCAGTGGCGATTTGCAATCCCAATTTTGATACGGTTTTCGTCTCGCAGCTTAGCACTACGCATTGTGTCTGTGTGGAAGTGCAGGCCCCCAGCTTCTCCTTCTACGTTGTCTCGTGCTACTTTCAGTACAGCGACGAGATTGAGAAGCACCTCAGACACCTCGAAACGGTGCTTCGTTCACTGAGGGGGGAGAGATTTATTATAGGTGTAGACGCCAATGCTCGATCGTCACTCTGGGGTCCCCAAGAGACAGACGATAGAGGTGCCAGATTCGAAGACCTCATCAGGGCATTTGGCATGTCAGTGGTCAACGATGCTGGACAGCCACCCACCTTTTGGACGACAAGGGGTTCGTCATTCATCGACGTAATCCTGACGTCGCCCTCCATGAACAAGTTCATCTGTGACTGGAAGGTAAGATGTGACCGGACCACCAGTGACCACAGGGCCGTGGACATAAGATTGAGATTGCCGAAAGAGTCAGGTGCCGATCGGGGCGCTGGGAACACGAGGTTCGACACAAGTCGGGCCGACTGGGAACGGTTCTCTGTCACCCTGACAGATCTTTCAAGATCGCAACTGGAGGCTATCGATCTATGCTCCACAATAGAAGTAGAGAAAATGGCAGAAACGCTCACAGTGGTGCTCACAAAGACCTGTGTTGCGTCAATGCAGTCCTGGGCAATGCCCAGGAAGCGCAAATTTAGGAAGTCCAACCCGTGGTGGACAAAAAAATTAACTATAGTTAAGAAACAGGTATATAGGTTGCGTCGTGCCCTTCAAGGAGGGCAAGAGGACCCTACTTACCTCCGGGTACTGCTGGAGTATCGTTCTTCACAAAGGCAGTACTGTAGGGGGGTGAGGCGGGCGAAACTCGCGAGCTGGCGGAAGTTCGTCACATTGCACGGCAACCGGGAGCCCTGGGGCTTCGTTTACAAGCAACAGGCGAGCAAACTCCAGGTTGAGAGGGTGCTAAGCACACTCCGGTGTGGCGAATATTCCACAAAGTCACTAGGGGAGACCGCCAGTTACGTCCTGGATGTGCACATCCCAGATGACCGGGAGATAGAAGACACGCTTGAACAGCGTGAAATTAGAAACGCATGCAGGGTCGCTCCCGATACAGCCGACGCCTCTTTCTTCACAGAGGAAATGGCTCGCGCGGT
This sequence comes from Anoplolepis gracilipes, assembly GCF_047496725.1. Classification (NCBI taxonomy): domain Eukaryota; kingdom Metazoa; phylum Arthropoda; class Insecta; order Hymenoptera; family Formicidae; genus Anoplolepis; species Anoplolepis gracilipes. Next base: position 5,655,298 of record NC_132978.1, on the reverse strand, counting down.
GAAAACTTTTAAAAACAATAAAGCTCCGGGTTTAGATCTAGTCGAGGTCGCCGTACTCAAGGCGGCCTGTAAAATAATCCCCGGTCAGTTAGTTAGGCTTTTTAACGGGTGTCTCCAGTGGGGCGTCTTTCCTTCTGTCTGGAAGGAGGGTTCACTCCGAATCCTCCTGAAAGGCGAAGACAAGGACGAGAGAGACCCGAAATTCTACAGACCCATTTGTCTCCTCTCCGTAGTAGGAAAACTTTTCGAGAAACTTATAAAAGCTCGTCTGCTAGACGCGTCACTGGCACCGGGGAAGGTCTCCGATCGACAATTCGGGTTCATACCCGGAAGGTCGACGGAGGGAGCTGTCGTGGAGTTGCGACGGATGGTCTCTGCCTCCGAAAGGAGGTACGCCATTGCGCTTTTCTTTGACATTTCCGGGGCTTTTGACAATGTCTGGTGGCCCCTTGTGTTAGATAGTCTTAAGAAACGGGATTGTCCGCGTAATATCTTCGAAGTACTCCGGAGTTACTTCAGCGATCGAAGTGTAAAAATTTCTCTTAGCTCCACGGAAGTGTCCAAGCGGCCCGAGAGGGGGTGCCCTCAGGGTTCCGTTCTGGGCCCGGCCTGCTGGAACCTCATGTTTGATGGCCTATTGAGAGTACTGGAAGACGTGATTCCAGATAGATTCGCCGCATACGCGGACGACCTCGTGGTCGTCATAAACGGAAACTCGCGAAGGGAACTCGAGACAGAAGGCCAACGTGTAGTTAACATAATAACAGAATGGTGTAGGTCCGCGAAACTTCAGATTTCCGAGCGTAAAACTGAAGCCATCATTCTGAAATCCGACGGGAACGTGAGAAACCCGATAGGTAGACGGAGAGGAGCACGACCGGATAGGAAGCGAAAAACAAGCAAGAAAACCGTCGACTTCGAGAACAGACCGCCAATTATTAAAATCGGTGAAACGAAAATAGGATTTAAGCGAACGGTTAGGTATCTTGGCGTCTATTTGGATAGAAATTTAAAGGTCAGATCGCACTGCGAATATTTAAACAGCAAAGTCGGGCCGCTGTTCGAGAAATTAGGTAAAGTAGCGAGAGCCCAGTGGGGTCTGCGTTTTAGAACACTCTCCACAATCTACCGGGGCGTGTTCGCACCGACAGTGGCTTTATGCCGCTGCGGGGTGGGCCGACCTGTGTACGGAGAGAGATATTAGAATTCTGAAAGCCTTGCAGCGTCAAGTCTTAATTTCAATGACTGGCGCATACCGCACGGCCTCGTGGGAATCACTTTGCGTCGTCGGAGGAGCGACTCCTGTAGACATAGTTCTTCGCGAAGGCGCCGCGCGTTATAATGTTAGGTCGGGAAAAGACGCCAAGATCGGTAATATTGAGATCTCCGCCGGAACCGAAAAAAAAACAGCGATCGTAGGAATTAAATACGAGGCGATATATATGTGGCAGATCCGATAGAACTCTTCAAATAAGGGTCGTACCACGTTCGCCTTCTTTAGGGACGTGCGAGATAGACTAGCTGCGCGTTCGTTAGAAATAAATCATTGGAGCACACAGGTCCTCACTAGACACGGAGATTTTAGGGAAAGACTCGCGTCGTTAGGTCTCGTGGAAAGTGAAGTGTGCATTTGCGGAGGTGAAGTTGACTCAGTTTAGCACTTCTTGCTGGAATGTCCCCTCTTTGACGCGCAGAGAGAGATCCTGCGAAGCGTCGTACCGGAAGGTGAATGGCAATGATCGGATGTGGCACGCTTCTTCGTGTCAAGCCCAGAGGCCCTTTCCGTGTTCACCGATTTTTGCCAAGAATCTTTCTGGCTAAAGGGATACGAATCGTAGATTATATATTAGGTAGGCGCGTTGTTCAACCGAAGAGGTCGGAGCCTTCGGGTATGGGAGTGTGACCCCGTAATCTTCTCGGGACAACCACGCTCTCGAGCAGCGTTCGCGTCGCGTTAGATGAAATTAGGTAGGACTCCATTTACCTTGATACGCCCACCTATCCCACTATTCCCTCCGCCCGACAGGGTCAGAAGCGTTCACCCAGGTCGGGATGCAAATGGACAGGCCTCCCCATGGTCCCCGTGGGCACGACGGATAAGATAGCGGGGTGAAGGAGTCGGATAGTGGCAAATGCCAGCCGGCGGAGTTTATGTCACCCTAAGGAAGGAAGGATGGGCTTATTCGTCGTGGCCAAACTGTCCATCCTGCACAAACAAACCAGCAGGCGCTACTGGATTTTTCCATCGCCCGTCTCGGGGCGGTTCCGATAGACAGTGGATGTAAAAATGTGGCGTATGCCTGAAAGGGCGAGGTAGCACGGGCCTTTCCCATTCGTGGGAACGGCTCACACATTAATTGCCAATAACAGCAGCAGCAGCCTCTCTCTCTCGTTCGGCCACCTCCTTCTGCGTCATTACATTTCTGCAGAAGGAGGTGACTGCCGTCCAATTCTCCTCGCTCTCGACCATTTTCTGTATTATGGTCGGGAGCGAGAGATCCTCCCCGACTATGCTTTGGAGGACACGGCGCTCGTTTGTCCACGCTGGGCAGTGCTCCAGCGTGTGTTGCGCCGTGTCCCTCTCGTCCTCGCAGTGGTGGCAATGCGTCGTGCTTTCCTTCCCGATTTTACCCAGGTAAGCATCGAAGCAGCCATGCCCGGTGAGTACCTGGGTAAGGTGGAACGACAGTTTGCCGTGAGGTCTCTCTGTCCATTCCTGAAGGACAGGCCTCACGGCCTCGGCGACTCTGTTCCCTGATTCTGTTGGGGGAATGGAGATACGTACATACCCCTCCCACTCCCCCATTATTTGTTGCCAGGCTTGGAGCCTCACGTCACCCCGAATCCTGGCTGTAATTGGCACCTCTAGTCCATCTTTTATCCTTTCATACGTTCGAGCATGTGCTCGAGCAAGAAACTCCATGGGTGGTAGACCCGCCAGGATCGAGGCCGCAGCGTGCGACACCGTCCTATATCCTCGGACGACGTGGATGGCCACTCTGCGCTGTATTCTTCGCAGAATGTCACGAATATGCTTCGTGGCCACCGCCTCGTCTGCCCATACCGGATGCATATAGGGCAACAGAATTGATGGTGTTCACATAAAGGCTGCGCACCCTGTCGTCTGGCCCTCCCAAATTAGGCATGAGGCGGCTCAATGCCCCCGATACCCGATTAACTTCTCGGCCAGACGACCAAAGTGGTCGCGGAAGCTCTACCTCCCGTTCAGTTGTAGCCCCAGGTACTTCAGGCTTTCTTGTATCTGGACGGGAGTGTCGTCCACCTGGACATGGGCCTTGGGCGGTTTTCCCCGGAGACCGTCATGGAAAAAGACGGCCTCCGTTTTATTTGGGGCCACCCTAAGGCCCATGTCTCTTATCGCTCGCACGACGCATGCCACCCCAAAGTCGGCCGTCCTAACGGCCTCCCCCCAGTCATTGCCCCCGGCCAATAGTAATGTATCGTCTGCGTAACATACTGTTTTACAGCCGGGAGGGAGGGCAATTCTTAGCACCCGATCATACACGATGTCCCATAGAAGGGGTCCCAATACCGACTCCTGGGGAACACCGCAATGCATGACCTGTCGGCGTTGAGTACCGTTAATGTCGCGGTACTCCAGGCCCCTTACCTCGAAGTAGGACCTGACGATCTCCACGAGGTATTGGGGAACGCCATAGTGTCTTAAGGCGTCTCCCACCTTTCTCCAGGGCAGGGAGTTAAATGCATTGGTGATGTCCAATGCAATGGCCACTATCACCCTGCCCTGCTTCGTGCCAGATTCCACGAGGGCCCTGACGCGCTTGATTGCGTTGATAGTGAATCGACCCTCGCGGAACCCAAACTGATCCTCGTGGAGATCAGGCCTCACCTCCTTGAGATGCCGGACGAGACGGTTGGCAATGATTCTCTCAAAGAGTTTACCAATCTCGTCCAGCAGACATATGAGCCTGTACGCCGACGGGGTGCCAGCTGGTTTGCCCTCCTTTGGGAGAAGGATCAATTTTGCCCTCTCCCAGACAGGGGGAGATATCTCTAGGTCCTCGCTCCACTCCATGTCTACCCATTTATCCACCATAGGGTTTATTACTCTGGGAAAGAGTGTGGAGATGATATTGTCGAGGACCTCTTGATCCAGCGACTCCGTCACGGGGGGCGCCCAATGTCTCAATTTGTTGAGCACTATCTTGTAAAGGCGCCTCCAAGAGTCTGATTCTAGGGAGAGCAGCTGCTCATCCCATGCTTTCGCCTTGGCCTTCCTGATGATGGCACTGAGGGAGTTTCTCGCTTCCCTATACTCCCCCAGTGCTTCCTCTGCAGCGTCGGAGAGACCGCGCCTTCTGAGTCTGATGAGACGGCGCCTGGCTTGGGCCGAGGTTGCGCACAACTCCACAATTTCCTCGGTCCACCAGTACGCCGCCCTACGCGGTCTGGGTCTGACTCGGGGCATAGCCTGATCGCAGGCTCTAGCCATTATGTCCCCGAGCCAACCCACCTGGTCTTCCACACTCTCAGGTGTTTGAGTGTCGGGCCAGATCTCCGACATCACTGCCGCCATCAGCCTATCCGGATCTAGTTTCCTCAGGGCCCATCCTTCTGGGTGGTGGATCTCCCCCTTCATCTTCTGGGCGGCGATTGTGCACCCTTCGGCGGTTGATGTCGACCTTCATGTGGATGTAACGATAATCCGAGAGGGTCTCTTGCGACATCACCCGCCAACCTCCTACTCTGCCAACCGCAGAGGGAGACGTCCATGTTAGATCTATTATGGACTCCCCCTGTCTGACCAGGGTGTTGCTCGACCCCTGGTTTAATAAAACCAGGCCGAGCACCGCTGCCCAGTTCTCCATAACCCTGCCCTTTTGGTTCGTGAGCTGGGAACCGCACAGCTTATTCTTGGCGTTAAAGTCCCCGGCCACGATAATGGATTAGGGGAGTCTCCTCTGAATTGTTAATGCAATTTCATCTAGGATATCCCTGAATCGGGCAGGGCCTCTTATACTGGGGGGGGGGGGGTAACATCCCACCACCCAAAATGAGCCCCACTCCACCACAACGTGTCCTCTCCCCGCTCCGATTTTACGGCAGGGAGGGGAGCCAGTTTCCTCTTTCCAAGTGATAGCAACAGAGCCGCGATCGTCACCCGCCCAACAAGGATGTTTGGGCGGAACTCTGTACCAGAGATGCCAGGTTGCCCTGGTTGAGTAAGATAATCAAAAAATGAATATTTTATGAGATATCTTGTATTTTATGTCAAAATACTGCAACTTTGAAGCCTTATAATTCAAAAAATACTTAATGAAAAATACTTTGTCATAAGTGTTTTGGAAAGCTCTCGAGATGAGCTATAAGAATATGTAATAAAAAATAGTAAGTTCTATTTAAGAAATTAAAGGTGACTTTCATGTGACCTTCAAATGACTATCCAAGGTCAAACCAATGGTACCATTTTATGACCCCCTCAAAACCATACAACTTTTGTCTGAAACATTTTTCTCTCCCGGGCTTGGTTTTCGAGATATTCGACTGGATGGATTAAAATGGTCCATGTATATATTACATATGTATATATATATCATACATATTAATTTATTTATTATGATTTTAAGATGTATATTTATTAAAAATTTTTATATTATACACGTAGAAAAATGTATATTTCAAATTGATGACTTGAAAGAATAAAGAATATCCATGTGGAAACAACCAAAAAAAATTAATTAATCAAGTAAAAAAGCTCTCTTTAATTAAGAGGGAAATGATGTCAACGCCATACAGTAGTTAAAGTCTATATATGATAAATAACTAGTATCAAGGCTCTCTGTGTAAATAAAATTAAAAAACAATAAAGGCAGTAGAGAGCAAATAACGTATAAACGGAATTAAGTGGCAATTGAGAATAATTAAAACACTGTAGATATAATAGAATATTTTATGTAGTGACCAAATTAGTTTATTAACAATAAACGAAATCTACGCATGTGTTGTAAATTAGTATAATTTAAAAAACATAAAATCGAACGAACGTTTCGAGCTCATTTTGAGTCTTCTTCAGCGTACATTAATAAATATAACTAATAAGTACAATATCGGTCGCAATATAAATTTGTTAAAACTATAATTTAAAAATATAAATAAATAAAATATAAATAAAATTATATAATTGAACAATATAAATAAATAAAATATAAAATATAAATAACATTATATATAATTTAAAAATATAAAATATAAATAAAATTATATAATTTAACAATATAAATAAATAAAATATAAATTATAAATAAAATTATATAATTTAACAATATAAATAAATAAAATATAAAATATAAATAAAATTATATATAATTTAAAAATATAAATATATAATAAATAAATAAGAAATTATTATTACAAAGTATTTAGTCTCTTTTCAACATTATTACTGCGTTGTAGATGAAGAACTGGCAACTTCATCTGCAGCATATAAAGTTAAACTATTTTTTTCTTTTTTAGGACAAGTTGCATATAATTTATCAGACGACATACGAGATAAATGCTGTTCAGTTACTGTCATGCTTACAGCTGTTTCGCCTCTCGTTTTCATTCCTGATTTTATTACGCAAATGGCATTAACACTAGTCGAAGATAGTTTGTTTTGTTTTTTGGTTTTTAAATCAGTTAAAATCGAAAACATTCTCTCCGGGTCTGCATTTGAATTAGGAAGTGCTCGAACAGCGTTCAGAAAATTTCTCAAATTGGGATATTTTTGTAAATATTATTTGACTGACACTGTAAGATTGCTTTCCACATATCATCAAATTTTAATTTAGATATATTTGTTTTTTCTTCCATAGTTAAATCTGTTGACAATGCAAGCCACTCTTTTTTTAAGGATTCTTCATCGAAATCACCAAGACTTTTTGCAATAAAAGAAATATATTGGAATGATGATTCTCTATTACTATTAAATAAAGCTAGATGAGTCAAAAACTAGTAATTTTGTCAAAAAGTTATGTTTAATGGGCAATCTTTTACGTTTTATTTCTTGTGCAGCAGTTATATAAAATTGTAAACAATTCTGTCGAATGGTTATAATTGTATCTATATGACCTTCTATCATTAAATTATTAAGATATTCTTGACATTCTGACCCAACAAAAATTTCATTTATATCCTTCTGAATTTCTTTTTGCAAAAAATCGATACTTGTGGCTATATCTTTTATATATTCTTTTTTAACAAAGTTTTGGCAGACTTAGGAGAGAAAATTAGCTGATTTTAACGGTAGTAAATGGATTCTCGTTTCTGTTGACTGAAAAAATGCGTTGAATACATTAAAGAAATTTAAAATATATTTAAGAAAAAGAAAATAAGCTTTCATTTCTACAGTATCCATCATAGACAATAGATATTCTCCAGATTTTGTTTTATCGCTCACAACCATTTCTTGCAAAAAATTTTTAATTGTATTCCATGATTCAAGAAGTCTTTCGACACATGTGTGATGAGACAACCAGCGCGTTTCACTTAATTTTAAAATTTTGTGATAACTTTCTTGAAAGCAATCGCAAAATTCATGAAAAATTGCCAAACGTTTTGGACTGCTATTAATATAATATGCTATTTTTTTTAAAACTCGTCACAAAATGACAGTATTTTTGCACATGCGGCGTGTGCAGCTAACGCGGCTGAATGGCAAGGACATGGAAATGTTAATACATGTTTGCACATCTCTTCTAACTTAGTTTTAAACGATAAATGTTTCCCTGTCATTACTGATGCATTGTCGCATGACAGGGCAACAATATTTCCAAAAGGAATCTGTAATTTCTACATTTCAGTTTTAAATGCGTAGAATAACTTTTCAGCACTACTGTCTCTTGCATCAATATTTATTAATTTGACTAGTTGTGAGCGAATTTCTAATGTCTCAGGATTAATGTATCTAACGAAAAATGTCATCCATTTTTCATTGCAGATATCTGACGTTTCGTCAACAAAAACAGAGAATTTTGTCATCTGAAGCTTATTAGCAACATTTTCAATTTCAACGGGGCACAAAACATTGGAAATTATATTTTTACATTTAGTTCGACCCATAGTCATTTTTTTTAATACATTAGAGTCTTGTCCTATATGTTGAAAAAAGCTCAAAATTTCTTGTGCAGTTTGATAAGGTATATTTTTTTCTGCAATTAAAACGGCATATTTTACTTCCGCTGATTTTTTACGTTTATCAAACGGCACAAGTAGATCATCATCTATTATCATGTTTAAATCTTTGTCTGTGTTTCTTGTTTCTGTTTCATTTGTTTTAGACATTTTTATATGTGATTCGGATTCTGCGTGACGATAAATGTGTGATAAATCACCAAACATAGATTTATTACAAAATGAGCAGAAAAATGAATTTATGTCATGTGATACTTCACGTAACCATGGTTTAAATAATTCAATTTCCAGCCATTGTAGTTGAAATTTATATTTTTTAGATATATTTTTCTTTGAACTCTCATCATCATTATTTAATGAAGATAAATTATTTTTGTGACACGCAGAATCCGCATGTCTTAAAACATGTGTGTTGCAGGAAATATTTTTATTGCATATGGTGCAATGATATAAGTTATCATTAGAAGATACTTTAGATATCCAAGATTTAATTCTATCATCATTAAACTAAGCTTCTTGGAAGCTTCGCTTAAATTTTTTTCTTAATTGATCAGACATTTTTGTAGAACAAAAAACAGAAACAAAGAATTTAAGAAAAATGAATAAAAGAATGGAAATATACAAATTTAAAACAATCGGGACTTACAAACTGGATTGTTTATAATTTGGATTGCTTCTACTTCTCTCTTTCTCTCTCTCTCTCTTTCTCTCTCTCTCTCCCTCTATCTTTCTCTCTCTGTGCGAGAGTGCGGAAAAGGAATAGACTAGGCGTGAAGAGACGAAAGGCGTCCGTTATTAAAAGTTCAATAGTCAGGTTTATTAAGATATTTATGTACACGACGATTCCGTGGAGTATCCGTAGACGATTCCATGGATTCCGTGAACGACGGAATTAAAGAAGTGCAAGTCTCTTTTCGTGTTTTCTTTATACGTAATATCACACACTATCTCTACTAAAGCTTTCGATCAAGTGTCAGGAAACGGTCGCGCGAGGGGGATTTTATAGCAACAAAGCTTTGAGAAGATTATAGAATTTTCTCGGCTCTTATTTTATTGTTATTTTTAAATTCAAAGTCATTCTTTGTTACAGTAGCTTGTTATTTGTTGTTGTTTGTCACCCCTCGGGCGATCGTTTTTTGAAAAGACGGTTTGATTTTCGAGCGTTTTCATGCGCGTCGTGCGGCATGATCAATACGGCATTATCAAAATAGTAAGAGATCATTGCATTATATATTCGTCAATTGCGCTTGTTCGATACATCTTGTTTTCCGACAATCGATACATTTATATATATAAGGTAAAATGTTATCGTACGATATAGATAATTATAATATATTAGATTGCGCAACGCTATATATATTTCTCTTTTTTTTTATCTATATATATTTCTTATTTTTATGTATATAATTCAAGAAACATTAACATCATTTGTTATATATTTATATTTTATTTATTTATATTTTTAAATTATAGTTTTAACAAATTTATATTGCGACCGATATTGTACTTATTATTAGTTATATTTATTAATGTACGCTGAAGAAGACTCAAAATGAGCTCGAAACGTTCGTTCGATTTTATGTTTTTTAAATTATACTAATTTACAACACATGCGTAGATTTCGTTTATTGTTAATAAACTAATTTGGTCACTACATAAAATATTCTATTATATCTACAGTGTTTTAATTATTCTCAATTGCCACTTAATTCCGTTTATACGTTATTTGCTCTCTACTGCCTTTATTGTTTTTTAATTTTATTTACACAGAGAGCCTTGATACTAGTTATTTATCATATATAGACTTTAACTACTGTATGGCGTTGACATCATTTCCCTCTTAATTAAAGAGAGCTTTTTTACTTGATTAATTAATTTTTTTTGGTTGTTTCCACATGGATATTCTTTATTCTTTCAAGTCATCAATTTGAAATATACATTTTTCTACGTGTATAATATAAAAATTTTTAATAAATATACATCTTAAAATCATAATAAATAAATTAATATGTATGATATATATATATACATATGTAATATATACATGGACCATTTTAATCCATCCAGTCGAATATCTCGAAAACCAAGCCCGGGAGAGAAAAATGTTTCAGACAAAAGTTGTATGGTTTTGAGGGGGTCATAAAATGGTACCATTGGTTTGACCTTGGATAGTCATTTGAAGGTCACATGAAAGTCACCTTTAATTTCTTAAATAGAACTTACTATTTTTTATTACATATTCTTATAGCTCATCTCGAGAGCTTTCCAAAACACTTATGACAAAGTATTTTTCATTAAGTATTTTTTGAATTATAAGGCTTCAAAGTTGCAGTATTTTGACATAAAATACAAGATATCTCATAAAATATTCATTTTTTGATTATCTTACTCTAATACTTTTATGCACAGAATAACGAGACAAATCAATTGGCATAATTAAAACACATAATTATGTTAGAGTAAAAATCTGAATTTGCAACTAACAGTTACACATTTTTACTTTAACAAAATTATGTGTTTTTTTACACCAATTTATTCATCTCATTATTCTGTGCATAAAAGTATTAGAGTAAGATAATCAAAAAATGAATATTTTGCGAGGTATCTTGTATTTTATGTCAAAATACTGCAACTTTGAAGTCTTATAACTCAAAAAATACTTCATGAAAAATACTTTGTCATAAGTGTTTTGGAAAGATCTCGAGATGAGCTATAAGAATATGTAAAAATATATAGAGTGTTCCATTTAAAAAACTTGAAGTGACCTTTACGTGACCTTCAAATGACTTTTCAAGGTCAAACCAATGGTACCACCTTGTAGCCCCCTCGAAACCATACAACTTTTGTCTGAAACATTTTTCTTTCCCGGGCTTGGTTTTCGAGATATTCGACTGGATGGATTAAAATGGTCCACCCTGTATAATAATATATAATAATAAATATAATAATAAACATATAATTTATAATATAACAAAAAGTAAAAAAAACAATGTTTTCACGCGTATCAAGAATCGAGAAGCGAGAATCGAGAAGCGAGAATCGAGAAGCGAGAAGCATCGCTCGTTGCCAGCTTGGTGAGAAGGAGACAGAAAATAATCTATCCATCCTTTTCTATTAGCCAGCCGAAGCTAGCCGAGCATCGAGCTCACACGTACGCGGTACGGCGCTTGTGTGTGTTTCCCTCTCCTACGGTCGCACGCGCATGCGCACACAGCAGATACGGTTGCTGGCGTGGGCAACCTGGCATCTCTGCTCTGTACGGCTCTGATGTTATCCCCAATCCACACTTCTCCTCCGCCAGGGTATGTAGAAACAGGTCTTGAGCCCTGGCGGAGTGGTTAAGATTGGATTGGAGGAGGCCTATTTTAACCATAGCGTTGCTTGATTTAGGCCTCCTCCATGACCACTTTCTCTAATTGGGTGAGGTTCCCGGTGGGAACCTCTTTCATTGTGGTGCCGGCTCCTTCTCCTTCTTCTGCGTAGCCCCCTTCTTCATCTTTTTCGATTTGGGGGCTACTTCCTCTTTTCCCTGCCTTTTAGATGGGACAGCGGCTGGGGGGATGGATTCACCCTTCCCCTTCTTTCCCGCTTGGGGGGCATTTTTCTTGCTGCCCTTCGCCTTCTTTTTTGGGTGGCAGCTTTCACTGCCCACCCTGTGGTTGTCGGGCAGCCCACTCTCCGCGCATAGGACGCATCTCGTCCGCTCGGAGCAGGTGGCCGCCCTGTGGCCTGCCGTGCCACAATTGTAGCATAGGCCACTCCGGTCAATAGTGCTGTTGCATTTTTCCCGGACGTGGCCCCTCTCGAGGCATTTGTGACACTGCAGGGGGCGAGCTTTAAGGTGGTGAGTCCATCCCCACAGTCACCCAACCAATCTGTATTTTCCCGGCTGCCACGATCTTGTTTGCGGTCGGGAGTGGGCACTGTACCCACACAGTGCCTATTGTTTTGGAGGAGAATCTGATTTCCCCTGTTTTCACCTCCTCGACCTTGCAGCCGCCAACCTTTCCTACTTCGGCTGTCACCTCCTCCTTTGTAATGGAGTCGTCCAGGCCGCGGATCCTTATTTCCCCCTTTTTACAGGGGCGCGCGACCCGGACGCTCTCTTTATCGCGGAGGACTTTTTGCAGTTCCTCCGCGAGTCTATCGGCTTTGCTGGGCTTTTCTTCCCCGGGGATTTCGAGGATAATGGCACCAGTGACAGCCCTCCTAGCTTTTAGGCTGCCGATGCCAATATCTCCTATGTTTATGCCCTGACGGGCTAGCCGCAGTGATTCCGCGTATTGCCCTTCAGAGCAGGTGATCGTCACCGCGACTGTCCTCGGAGACCTTTTATTCTCGCCCGACTTGGGGGGCTCCTTCGCCTTCTCCGTTCTCCTGCTGGTAGGAGGGAGAGAGGCTTTCTTGGCCTCTCCAGCCTTTTTGACGGGTTTACTAGAGGGCTCGATTTGTTGTGCCCTCTCCTTTCTCCCCGCTTTTCTGCCGACCCCCTTCGCCCAAGTGTCGGGCAAAAATGGCGGAGTAGCCTTGGAGACTCCTGGTGCTGCTTTACCCTGGGCCTTCTTTTTCCCAGGCTTCGCCTTCTCAACCTCCCTCTTCGGGGGCTTCACGGGGGCCGATATTTTGAGCTTTGTTGCGGCCGCGGCCTTTCACAATCCCCCGGTGGGAAGGATTTTTGCCTGTGTTTGGGAGGGTAATTTTGTTTGAGGGGACTTTCTTTCCCTCCCCAATTTCTCCCTCCTCTCAAGCAGGCGATCGATGCTCGCCGATATATGATCATATGTTCGGCGGGTATCCTCCCCTACAACTCCTGCTGGATAGGTTCTATCCAGCGTCTTCCTCACCCCCTTGATAGGTGGTCCCAAAAGGGGTGGCAGTGCGGCTATCTCCTCATCGCTTCCTTCCATCTCGACCTCCATGGTCTGTATAGAATCGGTCACGTTAGCGGTCGGTCCTCCCAGCTTTCCTGGCTCTTCGTTATCAGTTTCCCCGTTAGTATTTGTACCCACTGAGGTACCTTGCGTGGGAAACCGGTAACTTTTTCCCCTTCTTTTCAGACCTCGTCGACAGTACCTGTATTTGCGAGCTGAGTTTGATGTTCTCCTCCCTCAGCTCGCGTATCTGTTTTTGGAGGTCCTCCATCTGGGTCTCGTTCTTCGCTCTAATGTTAGAGCTCCCAGCAACTGGCGCCCGGATCGCCAGCGTGTGCAATGCCGCAAGGTACAGGCGGCTTTTCCAATCTCTTTTTTTATTGTTCCCTTTATGTTCGGGAAACGGCACTCTATTTTCTTTAGAACCGTCGTGCACTCGAGGGACCTGGAGGATAACTCGCTGAGAGAGGCTTCTCTCATGTTCTCCACCAGTTCCCCCGTGTAGGTCTCAAGATAGTCCCATGCCTTTGACCCAGTGAGGGGAGTAGGCTCGAGCATTTTAAGCTCTTCCTGTCTCTCCCTCTCTTCGGCTTCAGCCGCCTTTCTCGCCTTTATTTTCGCATACTCCCCGGTGGATTCAAGGCGCCCCTGCTTCCGCTTCTTCGGAAACGACTCCTGTCCCTCGTCCGGGAAGTACTCGTCACTGGTGGTTACCCGTTGAGCGTGTGACGTTGATGGTGACGTCGCCTTAAACCCGATCGATGCAGGTTCTTCGGCCCTGCACAGGCGGATCTGCACCTGTGTGCACGCAGTCATCTTCGCCTTTGCGCACCGGGGACCCGGTTTGCTTGGTTTGACGAGTGCGTGCTCTTCCTTCCTCTCCTCCTCCACGTTTTTTATAGGGGTTTGTTCACTATCCATTTTAGTGATTCCACTCCCCGCTGCAGCTCCGTCACCCAGGATGTACCCTCTCCCGCCGCAGAGTGTTCCGAAACATGACCGGCAACACTCCACGACGGGGTTCCCCCGGGGGGATGGCATACGACACGGGCCGGGGGATGGCATCCCCGGCACTGGTCTCTAGCCCCCTACTGACCATAAAGGTTTTTACACCTCCGTGGGCTCTCAGGGGTTCCCGGCCTCCGACCTCCGGGATATCGCAGCGGGTGGTGCCAACCGGGGGGTCTCATGGACGGTTGGGACTGGGTCGCCGCTCCCCGGCCCAGTCTTACCCGCCATGGCAGCCAGCGTACCGTGTTATTGCCCTCCCCGAGATACTCCTCGGAGAGGGCACCGGCGGTGCACCACTTCGGAAAAGGAAACGGTCGCGATACACCGCCGGTGGCACCTACACTCGCTGCCAGACCCTGACCTCAGAGTAAGTCCGAGCGGCCCTGGCAGCTGGACCGATCCGTCGCTGGGCCGTGCTCGTACGACCCGTCCCGACCCCGACCTCGGAATAAGTCCGAACGGCTCGGGACGGTCCAGCCCGGTAGGCCCGGGAGTTCCGGGATCATACCAGCCCGTCCGGCCCGATGGGCCCGGGGGTTCCGGGACCATTGGCCCGCACGGCTCCCCCTCGGGACCGCGCACTAAAGGGCAGACTACCCCTAAGCCGCTTGTCCACGAGCGAAAAGCTTCCCCCATTGTGGGACACCGGTCAGAGCCGGCACCCACATCCCCCCCGAGGGACGCTGAGCGGCGGGAGCACCCACACACTCGGCACCCTCATGGAGCCGGGAGCACCTGGCCGTGTCGTGGGCAGGGAGCAAGCCTCCCTCAACGGTGCCGCGCCACCGGGCGATTGCACTCAGTGCCGCCTACCCCTACCGGCGATTGGGATGACACTTTAAACCACCCTGAAGGGTGGGCGTCATCCCTGAGGGAGTCGCCGGGTCTCCCCTTGTACCTTACTAAGGGTACTGTGCGCTCTTAGTTTCCCCTCCACCCCGGAGGTTTACCCAACTGGCCAAGGCCGTGTGGGTGTTCCATGGAGTTTCAGGGTTAAGCCTCCTCACCACGACAAGGTGGCGCACGATGAGGAGGAGAACCACAGTACCTTACAGAATCAAAGAGAAAAAGGACATTTATATCCATAAGGGATTAACGACGGCCGCCATAAGGCGAGCGATATAAGGACCCCGCACTAGCATTATCATCCCAGATCGTACTAGGCATCTAATTAAAGACCGTACTATGTAAAGTATATTTAATATTATCTATATTTGTGATCTACTGGAGATCGGTGATTTTTTGTAAATATCATTTTATTGTATCCGTCGTATAATTTATACGAGGTGAATTATTATTAATAATATTAGCAATATTATATTCATCTTTTAAGAACTTTCCGTCTAAAGCGATAAATATTCATTTACGGCATCGTCTATTATTCTTTGTCATTTATCTTATTTTTGAACAATTGTATAATTTCTATTATATTCTATTTTCTTCTTGAGCTCTCTTTTCAAAGGTCGGTTCGATGTTCAAATCGGCATTAATATTGTTGTACATATTGTCTATTCCTTTTTTATAACTTACTTTTGCCTTCTTAAATCATTATAATTTCCTTGATTTTATAGTGTCCTCTCACTATAAACATTAATTTTCTTGGTGAGACTATATTCATTTATCTTAGTCTCAATTATTTTTTTCTTTATTATAATTATTTCATTTATGGTTTACTTTTCAAGTAATTTCTGGCCTTATTTACATTATTTTATAATAATAGTGATTGCAATACTTAATGCTTTACCAAAAGCACAGATAAATTACACGATTGATTTGTATCAATCTATTGTTCACTTGTTAATGACGTCATTAACCGGGTGATCCACCAATACAATATTAAATAGTAATTAGTTATAATTTAAGATTATTCATTTGAGTTCTATACATTTGGTATAGTTCTCAGATTTTTTGATATATGTATTGTTCTTATATATATTTCTGTGGTTTTATATATCTTGTATTTTTATATATATGTTTATATTGATTATTCATTGTGTTCATATTATACTATAATCGCACCATTTATGCGATACTATTCATATATGTTATACGGTTTATTGTACACATTTTCTCGCTATATAGATACTTTTATGTATATTTTCTCGCTATTATCAATATTTTTTATTCGATAACATTTATTTGTTCTTAAACATGTATCAAGTATTACTTTTGCATTCAAACATTTATATTGGTTTATTTGTTTACTTATTATTGGAATAAGTATTTGTTTAATTTAAAGTTTCTTTTTCCTTGTTTATGCTACGATACAGTCCAATAAATACTTTTGCATAATATTCTTATATGTTTAAAGAATACTAATTTTTATTCTGAAGTTTCTATTTACTATATCTATTAATTTTACTTGATAACGTATGTTCTTTCATTTAATTAGCTCAGCTGTTTTTATTTATAACAATTGGTTATTTATTTTGACTATTCATATTTTGTCATAATTGTTCAACTTTTTGTGTTTATTATTGAATCGATTAACTAGGTATTCCATTATATCTTATATCCAAAGCCAGCACCTTCGAACCTTTTTATGCAATATTAAACTTTTGTAATCGTTAGTACGACATTTCTAACAAGAAATTTTATTCTCAACAAAATACAAAAAATTTTTGTATGCGAAAGTGATGCGATCTTAAATTGTATATTTTCAGATTTGAAAGAATCGCGCAGCGTCACTTCGCATACGAAAATTTTTCTAGGGTCCAAAATCAAATTTTTTATTTCCGTCTAAAATATTGAGATCAAAATTTTTTGTTTTAAAGATTATAGCTATCGTGCATATTAGTCGTTAAGCATTGCATATATAGTGATTTGCTGTTCAAATTTTAAAAAGGAACTTATATGTTGATAAATTCTTAAGTTTTTTTTTAAATTTTATTTTATATAAATATTGTGATACTATTTTTAAAGTTTATTCTAAACAATTATTTAGTCATTATCAACGTAGTGAATATTACGAAAAAACTATTTTTTAAGTTTTTGATAAAATTTATTTTATTATATGTATTGTTAAAGCCCGAGACTATAACTAATTAACATTAAATAATAATCAAATAATAATTAATAAAGTATAATAAAGAGAACGATTGCGGAATACTAACGAAATAAGCATTGCGGAATAAACAATATCCGCATATCGCAATCAGAGCGTTGGCCGCGCGTACCGCTGACATAGCGAGCCACGCGCGAAACCTGAAACGAAGCCGGAAACACCGCAGGGAGGATTGCGAAAGAGTGCAAGCAAGGAAGTCCGACCCTTGGACCCGCTGCGCTTGCACTCAGCGCGAGTTGAGCAACCTGACCGAATTTTAGGACGATCGCTCAACGATATAAAAAACCCATCCGCGCTCAGACGCGCGCGCAGTCGTAACACCGAATTAAAAGTAATCGTTACTGCAGCGGGCAGTCTTAATATCGAAGTGACAATACACGCTAACACACGCGGACAATCGCCAACCGACGACATCTGGAGCAGTCACGCTCGACAAAGAATTCCATAACAACCGCGTCGAACAACCTCCTAACCGAGCGAGCTCGACATCGATCTCAACAACTAATCGAGGGAAAAGGAACCATTGTAAGAACGACTACTGTAATAAATTAGACCAAATATATTGTACTTCATACACGGCGAGTACAATTTCGAATAAACTCATCCTCCGCCCTGAGTCCTGGCACCTCTGCAGATCTCGAACCCAGTGCCGTTCCGCGGCACAACAGTATATATATTTATATATTTATATATATTTAAATATATATAAATATATACAGGGTGTCCCGTAACTCTCAATTAATATTTTAAGGGAAAGAAGATTGAATTTTGAATAAAAAGTTCCTTTTCTGATTTTGACTCAGACCATTATTTACCGAGTTATTAAGAATTAAAGTTGACTAATCAGACGGCGCGCGGCTGGTGTACTTAGAAGCGTAGCATGCCATGGGACCCTTTGTGCTTACCATACATTTTCTCCATTAAAATTTTATTTAAAATTTTTTTGTTAAATAACGAATAAATAAATAAATCAATAAATTGATAAATAAATAAATAAAGAAGAATAAATACAGTTAGAAATGTATACAAATTTCTGATTGCTTTTTATTCTTATTATTTCTTATTATTTTGTTTATTTAATTATGTATTATTTATTTATACATTTATTGAATTTTTTAATCCATAAATTCTTACGGCTAATCAAGCAGTGATGGGAATAACTACGGGATGTTCGCCGTGAATATTTAGGAAGATTACTGTCAAAAAAGAACATTATTGTGGGCGATTTATTTTATCTCGGACCTTGCTTGGTCAGTTTTGTTGGCCCTTACGGGCCGGGTAAGGCATGCGGTGAACCTTTATGCGGTTCGCTCGCGCCAGTAATTCGTGGTCTGGCTTTGGTACGCCTAACGAGTCCCCAGCGATGTAGACTGTTGTTGGTGGCGTCTACCTTCTTCGTAGATTCTGCAGGAGCTATCGTCTGGGTCCCCTTTATGGCGAATGTGGTTTTCCAGTCGTTGGAATGCTGGGTGCCGGTCGTTCTGGTGCTACTGTCGTGCTGGACCCCTCTTTTGGCGGTGGCCGGTCTGGCTTGGGTTCCTCGGCTTGACGAGCTGATTGCCGTCTGCGTGGCCTTGTCCGTGCCTCGTGGTCGTTCGGATGACGGTGGCAGCAGCAACAATAGTTGAGGTACCCTCCTTGATAGGATGGCGACGTATAACGGCGGACTCGGATGTCCCACTGGTGCAGCAGGGCTCTAGGCGGCCTGGTCCTTGCGTTGCTTGGCAGCTTGACCTCGATGAGTCTCCACGGCAAAAGGGAGAATCCTACTCTCCTTGGTGTCTGTAGCTTCTGGTCGTCCGGCGATTCCGGCTGTCTCCTTGGAGGCCCAGGTGATCGGGGCGTAAGGAGCGGACGTGAAATCCGGCTCGGTCTGTCCGTCAGCGCGTAGCTGGATTGCAAAAGATAGAGCGTCCTCGGCACGCGTACTGGCTCGTTGCTTGTGGAGCTCTAGTTTGCCGGTGCTCGGCGCGCGGCTTTTATACCGCCGGACGCGGAATTCGCGAGGATTGGGTTCCGTGCTTGCGCCGCGTAGCGGCGCACTTCGGAGTTGTGTGTGCGCGTGGGCCGTGTAATGCCGGTTGCGCGTCTTCAGGTGTGGTGACAATGTCGCCACATTATCATAATAAATAAATTGTTTAAACAGTTTCTTAAAAAAATTGTCTTTACATGCGTCATATACATATAATACTTACGTAATTTTTTTCACGAAAACGACGGTGCTCTTAGTTTTTACTTAAATTTCAACTTTACAGTATGGTACGTTATCATTTTATATTATTAAGTACTCATATTTTCTATATCTTCTATTATTCTTTTTTATTACTTCTCTACCTTTTCTATTAAATTGTATGTTTACACTTTTTTCACAGCTTTCTAGCATCAGGAGATAGTTTTGCCTCAATGGCTAGATACTGGCGCATAGGCAAATCAACATCCTATAAAGTTGTCACAGAAACATGCAATGTCATTTGTCAATATCTAAAAGAAATATATTTGAAGTCTCCTTTTCAAGAAGAATGGAAAAATATAGAAAAAGAGTTCTATAATCGATGGGATTTTTCCAATTGTGTTGGAGTTGTGGATGGAAAGCACATTCGTGTGCAATGTCCACCCAACTCCGGTTCAGCATATTATAATTATAAAGGCTATTATAGTGTAATATTATTAGCCACATACGATGCAAATTATGTATTTACTTTTGTAGATGTTGGAGATTATGGTGAGAATGTGTATCATTTAGTATTAGTCAAATTTTTGAAATAATAACATTTTTTTTCAAATATACATATATATGTATACAATTAATAATGTATTTCAGGATCATTATCAGACACAAGCATTCTTAGTGCATTGGCATTTGGATGTTTTTTAGAACGTGACGAATTAAATTTGCCACCACCAAAAGTATTGCCATATTCAACATCACTAGTTCATCATTACTTCGTAGGTGATGAAATTTTTCCATTAAGATTAAACTTATTACGACCATATGCAAGAAAACACTTGTTGGGAGTCACAAAAAGTTTTTAATTATAGACTTTCAAGGCACGACGTATTATTGAAAACGTCTTTGGAATTCTCGTAACCAGGTAAAATCATTGCTTTATTGTAATAAGTTACTTTGATTTCTTAGTATTGAATTATATAAAAATTAATGTATATAATGACAAATAATGTTTTTATATTAGATGGAGAGTGCTGAGAACTACATTAGCTTTATATTCAGATAATGTGGAAGCTATAGTTTGTGCTACAATCGGTCTACACAATTTTATTATGAAAAAAAAAGAACATATTGCTGGATTCCAAACATACTGTCCACCTGGTTATGTAGACTATTATGATGTAAATGGCAATGTTATTCCTGGTTTGTGGCGAAATGAAAATACTCCTGCGAGTATAACACGACGACAATAGAGTGGGATCTAATCGTGCTTCCACAACCGCAATGAAGCAGCAAGAATAAAATAGCTGAATACTTTATCTCAAAGGAAGGAAAAATTCCTTGGCAATGGGAAATTGTGAACAAAGGTCGTAGAATAAATGTTCTTTAATTTGTTAAATTTTATTGTACTGTGTGTAAGAATTATTTTTTTTATTACAGTGTATATTATTTTTGTTTACTATAATGTTACAATTTTCTTTTACTATTACTGTACTTTTTTAGTACTTCAAATAACAATAAAATAAATTTAATTTTATTTGATATTTATTTTATTGTACAAAACATGTACATTGTTATTATACAAAATATACGTATTACTTGAGCATCTCACAATGTTAATTATAATAATTTTTGGTATGTTATTTCATAGTGTTTTAAATATATATAAATATGTATTTATATTTATATATATATATATATATATATATATTTAATTATGTATTATTTATTTATACATTTACTCAATTATTTAATCCAAAAATTCTCACGGCTAATCAAGCAGTGATGGGAATAACTACGGGATGTTCGCCGTAAATATTTAGGAAGATTACTATCAAAAAAGAACACTATCATAATAAATAAATTGTTTAAACAGTTTCTTAAAAAATTGTCTTTACATGCGTCATATACATATGATACGTAATTTTTTTCACGAAAACGACGGTGCTCTTAGTTTTTACTTAAATTTCAACTTTTTGAGAAATTTTTAAAACAATTTGTTTATAAACAATTTAATTTGACAATTTCGTCATTTTGGCGTATCGTACATGATTCTTCATAAAAATCCATCGGATTGTACTAGGTGCGCAACTAAGTTTTCGGGTTTTTTTTATCAATGAAAGATGAAAAATTTCAAGAGAAATACAAAAAATGGTTTATTCAAAGTATCGTCCCTCGCTAGCTACACATTTTTACCATTTGTCTGACAATACATGAATACCGCGACGATAAAACAACGCGTCTTTGGACCGAAACCATTCATCCAACCAATTTTGCACTTGTTCGAAATTGGCCAAGTGTAGCCCAGCCAAGCCATGCGCCATCGACCGGAACAAGTGATAATCGGAAGGGGCCAGGTCTGGCGAATACGGCGGGTGCGGTAGCAGATCCCATTTCAGCGTTTTGATGGTGTCCTGGACGATGGAAGCGCGATGGCACGGAGCGTTGTCGTGCTGCAATATCACTCGTTCGTGTCTCGTGTCCCATTCCGGCCGTTTTTCGAGCAATGCGTGGTTCAGATTGATTAGTTGTTGTCGGTAGCGATGCCCATTAACAGTTTCGCCCGGTTTCAGCAGTTCATAGTAGACGATTCCTTTCTGGTCCCACCAAACGCAGAGCATTGTCTTCTTTCCGAAGCGATTTGGCCGTGCCGTCGATGTTGATGCTTCGCCAGGTGAAAGCCACGATTTTTTGCGTTTGGGATTCTCGAAATATATCCACTTCTCATCGCCAGTAACAATTCGATGCAGGAAACCCTTTCTTTCATGCCGCAAAAGCAAAATTTCGGAAGTGGTTCTTCGATTTTCCATCTGTCTCTCAATCAACTCATGCGGCACCCATTTTCCTTCTTTTTGAATTTTTTCCATGGCATGTAAACGTTTGGAAATACCTTAGCGAGTCATGTTTAATGCCTCCGCAAGTTGATCTTGTGTTTGCGTATCATCTTCATCCAATAACGCTTGCAGATCGGCGTCCTCAATTGCTTTTGGTCTTCCGGAGCGCTCCTTGTCCTCAGTATCGAAATCGCCATTTCTGAAGCGTTTAAACCAATCTTCACAGGTAGTTTTCGATGGTGCATGTTCGCCGTAGGCCTCTTCAAGCAAATAACGTGCTTCGGCTGCATTTTTTTTTCAAATTAAAGCAGAAAAGCAAAGCTTCCCGCAAATGCTGTTTATTTGGCACAAAACTCGACATCTTCGTTATTAGAAAAAATATTTTTGCGTTGCAATATGTGTTGGTATTACGACTGGTTATTGTTAACAGATGTCCAAGCTATAAAAAAACACAACTTCAAACATGTATGTCGACTACATGTGTCGTTAGCGCCACCCATGCGTAAAACCCGGAAACTTAGTTGCGCACCTAGTATGAAAAAAAATATTTTTTCCGTCACAATTCGATGAATTTTTATGTATTACAATTTCGATAGCGCTATTATTTTAATCCGAAATTAATCAGTACGTAAGTATTTCATCATTAATCATCGTCAATTTTTCAAATAATTTTTTTATCTTTTAGTTATTTAGAAGATTTTATACAGCGCTTTATAAATCCCAAACGCAAAAAATCGTGTCTTTCACCTGGCGAAGCATCAACATCGACGGCACGGCCAAATCGCTTCGGAAAGAAGACAATGCTCTGCGTTTGGTGGGACCAGAAAGGAATCGTCTACTATGAACTGCTGAAACCGGGCGAAACTGTTAATGGGCATCGCTACCGACAACAACTAATCAATCTGAACCACGCATTGCTCGAAAAACGGCCGGAATGGGACACGAGACACGAACGAGTGATATTGCAGCACGACAACGCTCCGTGCCATCGCGCTTCCATCGTCCAGGACACCATCAAAACGCTGAAATGGGATCTGCTACCGCACCCGCCGTATTCGCCAGACCTGGCCCCTTCCGATTATCACTTGTTCCGGTCGATGGCGCATGGCTTGGCTGGGCTACACTTGGCCAATTTCGAACAAGTGCAAAATTGGTTGGATGAATGGTTTCGGTCCAAAGACGCGTTGTTTTATCGTCGCGGTATTCATGTATTGTCAGACAAATGGTAAAAATGTGTAGCTAGCGAGGGACGATACTTTGAATAAACCATTTTTTGTATTTCTCTTGAAATTTTTCATCTTTCATTGATAAAAAAAATCCGAAAACTTAGTTGCGCACCTAGTACAATCCGATGGATTTTTATGAAGAATCATGTACGATACGCCAAAATGACGAAATTGTCAAATTAAATTGTTTATAAACAAATTGTTTTAAAAATTTCTCAAAAAGTTGAAATTTAAGTAAAAACTAAGAGCACCGTCGTTTTCGTGAAAAAAATTACGTATCATATGTATATGACGCATGTAAAGACAATTTTTTAAGAAACTGTTTAAACAATTTATTTATTATGATAGTGTTCTTTTTTGATAGTAATCTTCCTAAATATTTACGGCGAACATCCCGTAGTTATTCCCATCACTGCTTGATTAGCCGTGAGAATTTTTGGATTAAATAATTGAGTAAATGTATAAATAAATAATACATAATTAAATATATATATATATATATATATATATAAATATAAATACATATTTATATATATTTAAAACACTATGAAATAACATACCAAAAATTATTATAATTAACATTGTGAGATGCTCAAGTAATACGTATATTTTGTATAATAACAATGTACATGTTTTGTACAATAAAATAAATATCAAATAAAATTAAATTTATTTTATTGTTATTTGAAGTACTAAAAAAGTACAGTAATAGTAAAAGAAAATTGTAACATTATAGTAAACAAAAATAATATACACTGTAATAAAAAAAATAATTCTTACACACAGTACAATAAAATTTAACAAATTAAAGAACATTTATTCTACGACCTTTGTTCACAATTTCCCATTGCCAAGGAATTTTTCCTTCCTTTGAGATAAAGTATTCAGCTATTTTATCTTGCTGCTTCATTGCGGTTGTGGAAGCACGATTAGATCCCACTCTATTGTCGTCGTGTTATACTCGCAGGAGTATTTTCATTTCGCCACAAACCAGGAATAACATTGCCATTTACATCATAATAGTCTACATAACCAGGTGGACAGTATGTTTGGAATCCAGCAATATGTTCTTTTTTTTTCATAATAAAATTGTGTAGACCGATTGTAGCACAAACTATAGCTTCCACATTATCTGAATATAAAGCTAATGTAGTTCTCAGCACTCTCCATCTAATATAAAAACATTATTTGTCATTATATACATTAATTTTTATATAATTCAATACTAAGAAATCAAAGTAACTTATTACAATAAAGCAATGATTTTACCTGGTTACGAGAATTCCAAAGACGTTTTCAATAATACGTCGTGCCTTGAAAGTCTATAATTAAAAACTTTTTGTGACTCCCAACAAGTGTTTTCTTGCATATGGTCGTAATAAGTTTAATCTTAATGGAAAAATTTCATCACCTACGAAGTAATGATGAACTAGTGATGTTGAATATGGCAATACTTTTGGTGGTGGCAAATTTAATTCGTCACGTTCTAAAAAACATCCAAATGCCAATGCACTAAGAATGCTTGTGTCTGATAATGATCCTGAAATACATTATTAATTGTATACATATATATGTATATTTGAAAAAAAATGTTATTATTTCAAAAATTTGACTAATACTAAATGATACACATTCTCACCATAATCTCCAACATCTACAAAAGTAAATACATAATTTGCATCGTATGTGGCTAATAATATTACACTATAATAGCCTTTATAATTATAATATGCTGAACCGGAGTTGGGTGGACATTGCACACGAATGTGCTTTCCATCCACAACTCCAACACAATTGGAAAAATCCCATCGATTATAGAACTCTTTTTCTATATTTTTCCATTCTTCTTGAAAAGGAGACTTCAAATATATTTCTTTTAGATATTGACAAATGACATTGCATGTTTCTGTGACAACTTTATAGGATGTTGATTTGCCTATGCGCCAGTATCTAGCCATTGAGGCAAAACTATCTCCTGATGCTAGAAAGCTGTGAAAAAAGTGTAAACATACAATTTAATAGAAAAGGTAGAGAAGTAATAAAAAAGAAAAATAGAAGATATACAAAATATGAGTACTTAATAATATAAAATGATAACGTACCATACTGTAAATGCTAGACGGAATTCAGGGGTCAAAGATTCTCGAATGCTAGTTTTTATTAAGGCAGTTTGAAGAACTGCTCAACTTGATTAACCCTGTTAATCTTGTTAGTCATTTTAAAAAATTCTTCATGGTTTGTTTGTTTATTCTTTAAAAATAACGTAGTGTATGCTCCCAAATAAAGTCTCTCGTTTGTCTGGTAGCATCCACCATCTCCGATTGTAGTGTTGTTTTAACAGTAAACAAATAGTTTGCACCCATACAATTGCCACAAGAAAAAATGCTACATCATCTTCTTCTTCTTCCATTATGCACAGCTGTTTAAAAATACGCGCTTTTTACACTGGCCACGTTCCGAAATTCACTGCCAGCACTGAAAATCTATAATATATGTAACGTGAATTATATATTTTCAGTACTGACAATTAATTTCAGAACACAGCCCTGATTGACTTTTTGTGATTGTTAAGGCTTAAATATGGTTTGCGACGTTTATATTGTAGACACTACAACTTAATATCTTACATCTTAAGTTTATGGCTTAAAACTTAAAGCTAAAGTCTTAAATCTTAAGATCTCATTGTAGACGCCGCTTTACTAACAAGGAGAGGGCGCGAACTTCGGGTCACCGATTTTGATGGGAACTTTTTTTAGTATAGTACTCTATTAGAAAAGTACTTGAGTAAAGGGATAGGGCGTAACCCTCAGCCGTTTTCGAGAAAATTTATTTTAAAAAAATACGATATTCCTTGTCTACCCGTGACTTTATACTACTAAACGTGAAGGCTGCGTAGCTCGAGTAGTTCGGTCCGTACGTATCGAAAGCAGTCTCGCCCCTGATCTCGTAGAGAGCAGATGCGTGCACCTGACCTATCGCGATTGCAAATAGTTTAGTAACGATACAACAATCTAATCTAACAGTAACTAAACTCTTACAGTTTAGAAAAGTAAGATATACTGAAACATATAAAAGTCATTAAAACTAAATACGAATAGTAACCTATAAATCTATAAAGTGCAAGATAACCTAGAAAATCAACCAGAGGGCCCCTCGGCGGGCACATCCACGATTGATTTTGAGAGAGTCATCGTCAAAGCCAGGAAAAGGAAGTCTAATGTTAACATAACTCAGACAACCATGAAGAAAAAAACTAAATGCACACAGCTGACAAATAGTAATAGATTCCAACCTCTTGCTGACATGAATAATGATGATGATGATATGGAAACAGAAGAAGACCCAAATGAGGAAGCACAGAAATGTGATGAAAATCCAAATAAGAATGAAAGTGTAAAAACCAAAAGACCACCTCCGCTGGTTATACATGGAAAAATTAAAACTCATGCTGAATTTATGCAAGCATTAAAAGATACAATTAACGAACAATTTTATGTTAAGTATCACGACGATTTCACAGAAGTCTTCACGACAAATCATGAACAATATTCTAAGCTAAAAGATGGTTAATAAACAAAACCAATTTTCATACATACACGGATAGACCAGAAAAAAGAAGAACATATGTTATCAGAGGACTACATGCAGAATGTAGATGTAAACGAAATCAAACAAGATTTAGAGGTGAAGAGTTATAAAATTATAAATGTTAATACAATGAAAAACACGAAACAAATCAAACATATGGTTACTTTTAAAGGTAACATACAAATAAATCAACTAAATCATCAAACTAAGTATATTTGTAGCACCAAAGTATCATGGGAACAATATATCAGTAAGAAAAGGATTACCCAGTGTCGAAGATGCCAAGGATGGGGACATGCTACGGTCAACTGCTTTGCTGATCCTGCATGCCTAAAATGTGCTGAAAATCATCTTACAAAGGATTGTACAAAACCAAAAGAAATACCAGCTAGATGCGTAAACTGTGGATTAGATCATTCAGCCAATGCAACTATATGCCAGGAATACTACAGAAGATTAAAAATAGTAGAACAAAGAAATAACACTCTTCAACATAATCATAACCCAGGGAAACCAGGAATCGACAAACCAGTACCGAATCTTAATGATAACAATCAATTTCCAAATCTACGTAACTCGTGCAAACTCCAAGGTGCAGAAAGCAACACATATTGTAGAACACCACAGGAACCAGAAAGATTGATAAACAACACTCAACATGACAACCATAATAATCACAGCAACAGAAAACCGGAAGGTATCAACAAGAAGGGAATATCAAGAGTAACAACTGATAAAATATCCTATAGCAATATTGGCAAACCTTTTAATATGATAGGAACTACATCAGGTAGACACACAAATACAACAATCCCCAATCAAAATAATTCTAATGACCTCACAGATCTCTTATCACTGTCAAGTGAAATTAGAGAATTAACCAAAGTCTTTAATATTAAAAAGATGCTATTAGCTGTAAGAGAATTTAAAAGACAAATACAACAATGTAACTCACCTTCAGAACAATTTCAATTATTAATACAATTTTGTGACAAACTTGATAATGAATAGCTTAAAAATCTGTAGCTGGAACGCAAATGGACTTAGAAACAGAATTTCAGAATTGATAAATTTTCTACATTGTAATAACATTGAAATAATGATGATAAATGGAACAAGATTTAACTCACATAACAAATTAAAAATTAGAGGCTATAATTTAATTAGAAATGATAACAGCAGTTCTTCAGGTGGAATACTAATACTTGTTAAAAACAACATCCCTTATAAAGAAATTAAACCAATCACAGACATACCTATAGAAAACTTATGCATTAAACTTGCTAGAGGCATTCATCTAATAGCAACTTACAACAGCCCTAACAAAGATTACGCTGCCAAAGATATAGATAGACTATTAAACATAGGCAATAAAGTCCTCTTGGTTGGAGATCTAAATGCAAGACATCATGCATGGAATTGTCATAGAAATAATAAAAGAGGCAGAATTCTTTATAATTACACACTTAGAAACAATTGCACAGTTATTTTTCCAGACGAACCGACTCATTACCCGGAGAATGGATCCACACCTACAACAATAGACATAGGGATTAATAAAAATGTAACAGATATCTCATACATTAAAGTAATAAACAAATTATCGTCAGATCATAACCCTGTTATAATTGCAGTAGGATCTCAGACTAAGAACTCTCATACTAAACTAGCTTATGATTATGATATGGCTGATTGGGATAAATTAGAACAACTGTTAAACAACAAAGTAATACTATCTCCTAATATTAAAACTGCACAGGAACTAGAACTCGAGGTACAGAAATTTACAACAATATTAAATAATTGCATAAAGAAAACTATACCTGTCAAGACAGCACAACAGCTACAAGATAAACTCCCTCCTAGGATTCTGCAAATGATATCGCATAGGAACAAAATGCGAAAAAAATGGCAAAATACTAGAAACCCAGAATATAAAATAATAATTAAAAATATAAGTAAAACAATAAGGAAGGACATAGTTAAATATAAGAATGATATTTGGACTAAAAAACTTGAAAAAATTAACCCCCGTGATAATTCTCTTTGGCGTATGACTAAAATCTTCAAAAATGAGTATAATACACTACCAGCTCTTGTAAATAACGGAAAAGAGGCAATTACTAATATTAACAAAGCAAATATGTTAGCTAAACAATTCGGACAAATACATAATATTAACTTAACAAATAATACACATAAACAAAATAAAATAATAGAACAGGTAAATCAATTCTTAGAAACTCCCACCAATAATGAATGGGCTAAATTCATGACTTCCCCAACAGAACTTCATAATATCATAAGAAAACTACCGGCCAAGAGGGCCCCAGGTATGGACAATATACAGAATATAATACTAAAAAAACTATCTAGGAAACCACTAGTACAGCTAACTTACATTATTAATGCAGCAATAAAACTCTCTCACTATCCTTCTCACTGGAAAACAGGCATTATAATACCCATTTTAAAAAAAGGAAAAAATAAATCAGAGCCAAGCAGTTACAGACCAATCAGTCTTCTCCCAACAATGAGCAAAATTACAAAGAAAGTCATTCTTAAAAGAATAAATGATTTTGAAATAAAAGAAAAAATTCTAGTAGATCATCAATTTGGCTTTAGGAAAAATCACAGTACTGTCCAACAAATAGTTAGAATCATAAACGACATTAGTATTAACTTTAATAAAAACATGGTTACAGTAATGCTCAATATAGAAAAAGCATTTGATAAGGTATCATTAGACGGACTTATATACAAAATAATACACTACAATTATCCTACTACACTAATTAAATTCATAAACGCCTACCTAAGAAACAGACACCTAAAAGTAACAGTCAGTGACACACATTCAACTAAACACAAAATTAACGCAGGTGTACCTCAAGGCTCTGTTTTAGGACCCAAGTTATTCAATTTATACTTAAATGATATTCCTATTTTTGAAAAAACCAAAACAGCCTTATTTGCTGATGATACTGCAATCTATGCACATTCGTTTAGCGCAGTTGTAGCTGCCAAGCAAATACAGATACATTTAGATTTCCTAGAAAAATTCTATGAACTATGGAAGATAACGCTGAATCCAATCAAAATTGAAGTCATAACATTCACTAAAAAACAAAAAGATACAAAAATCTTTCAACCAATTAAAGTATTTGGACATGCAAATCATCCTGTAAATGTTGTCAAATACCTCGGAGTCTTTCTTGATTCAAAATTAACCTTTAAAAAGCACATAAAAAAAACTTTACGAAAAGCATATTCTATACAAAAAAAAGTTGTATCCTCTAATGGCCAAGGGCTCTAGTCTGACACAAAAAAATAAAAAACTAGTTTACACAATGATCATAAGACCTATCATAACTTATGCTGCTCCTGCCTGGCGCAGTGCAGCTCCAACTAATCTAAAACCATTACAAATATACCAAAATAAATGTCTAAGATTAATACTGTCAGAAGGAAGGTATGCAAATATAAAAAATATGTATGAACTAACAAAAATTAAATATATAACAGAGTATATCAAAGAAATATCGAACCACTTTTATGATAATAAATTGGGATCTAACGAACTGACTAAAAATATAACCAGTATTAAGAGCTATAATCTACCTTTTAAAAACAAACACAAGTTACCTTACCAAAATCTCGACATATTTCATGAGTAGACTGAGACATATAATACTCGCTAATCTAATTTAACATTCAATTAATTATATTTAAGCCATACCATAGTTCTATTATTATTATTATTATTATTATTATTATTATCATTATTATTATTATCATTATTACTCTTACTATTTATATATTTGTTACTATTATTAATATCATTACTATATCAGTATACTTATTATACTTAAAGACAAATACACAAATTTATATAATGTGCTAATACTCAAATATTACATACACTAATACTCACCTATTATGTATTAATTGCAGGTTTTTTACTTAACATTGCTTCCAGCAAAAAGTTTTTCCTGTACCTGACACACAATAATATATAGAGCACAAATACTATTGTTAACTAACACATATAGAATTATCATAGCTCTTAGAAAGAGAAAATAAGTGCCAATATTAGGTTAAGCTTTTAAGTAAGTAGGTACTAAGTCATAACATTTATATTTGTTAATTACTTTTATATCTGTAGATTAGTCTATACGTGTAATTGTAAAAATATACTATGATAATAAAATTATCACGCTGCGAACTAGGGTTCGATTCCCGTCTCTCCAATTTTTTTCTCGTTTTTTAAATTATTTTTTTATGTATAATTTTACCGTTTTACCTACCACAAATATTTATTTATCATTTGTGATAAGATATTGTAAAAAAGATTGTCGATATATACAATTTTCGTATTATACATATGTCATCTTACTATAAAATATAAAATTTTTTTATTAGGTATTTTATCGGTTTGAAAATAATTTTAATGAGATTTGTGTGATTAAAATGATACCAAACACAACATAAATCGGATATTTAATTAGAAAGATAATCTTAATTATGACTATTGATTAATTAAAAATCATCCGATTCATGTCGTGTTTGGTGTCATTTTAATTAGAAAAATCTCATTAATCCATTAAAATTATTTTCAAACCGATGAGATGTAAAATTAAAGTTTTATTTTTTATTCAATAAGATGCTTATATTATAGATAAGATAAGATCTCGAGACTGGTGAGTTGTCGAAAGCGAGGGAGAGAGAATGAGGAATAAGCGAGATGAACGACATCAAAGGGTTCCGAAGTCTTGTTCCCGAGCAATCCTTTATCCATTGTTTTTCCTACATATATCATCTTACTATAGAAAATAAAACTTTTTTATTTCGCATTTTGTCGATTTGAAAATAATTTTAATGGATTAATGAGATTTTTCCGATTAAAATGACACTAAACACGACATAATCAATTTTTAATTAATCAATAATCGTAATTATGAATATCTTTCTAATTAAATATTGGATTTATATTGTGTTTGGTATCATTTTAATTACAAAAATCTCATTAAAGTTATTTTCAAACCGATAAAATACCCAATAAAAAATTTTATTTTTTATAGTAAGATAACATATGTATAATACAAAAATTGTAGTATATATCGATAATCTTTTTTACAACAAATTAATTTGTTTTTAGATAAATAAAATTTGTGGTAGATAAAACGGTAAAATTATACATAGAAAAAAATAATTAAAAAAACGAGAAAAAAATTGGAGAGACAGGAATCGAACCCTAGTTCGCAGCGTGATACGTACAGACCGAACTATCCGAGCTACGCCGCCTTCACGTTTAGTAGTATAAAGTCACGGGTAGACAAGGAATATCGTATTTTTTTAAAATAAATTTTTTCGAAAACGGCTGAGGGTTGCGCCCTATCTTTTTACTCAAGTACTTTTCTAATAGAGTATTATACTAAAAAAAATCCCCATCAAAATCGGTGACCCGAAGTTTGCGCCCTCTCCTTGTAAGACTTTTTGGTATATAATTCTATGATGAAAATAAAATCCAGAACTTTTTGCTAATTTTTTACATTTTTATCAATATCCTTAGATTGCTCAGCAAAAGCCTGTCCATAGTAGAGAAATAATTTTGCAAGGAAAACGGCTTTCATCTCAATTCAGCTTAATAAAGAGCTGAAAGAAAATATAAACTATAATCAAGGTTGTACACAAATGCTTCATATTCTAATAAGGAACAGTACAACAGAAGTTCCAACTCCAATCTCATCAACATTAGTTGTAGAAAATATGCCAGTTTTATCAGTGCTTCAACCCACTTGTGATCAAAGTTCAGATCAGATTGAATCGTTTTCAACTAAAAATTTTCAATTTCTTGCTAGTAACACTGAAGATAAAGATAAGGGAAGTGAAGATTTCAATTTTGAAAGTGCTATTGGAACTAAAGATGAATCTGAAAGTGCAGCTACAGATGAATCTCATTTGAAAGAGATTGTAGATTATTCTAGAAACGAATCCATGGTGAAAAATGTCGAACCTTGTCTTGTAGAAGATGAAAATAATTCCATCTTTCACGATGAAGAATTCATGAGAGTCGAATTTTGAACAAAAAACCCTCTGCTCATGTACCAAAACAACTGTTGCAGATGCTATGTTCATGTGTTTAGTATTAGGGCTGAGACATAACTTATCATGGGAGGCTCAAACTGATATTTTAAAAATGTTCAATGCTATTTATGGAGATAATACAATTAAAGTAACAAAGTATAGCTATTTCAAATTATTAGATACAGAGAGAGATAATATATCTTTTCATATTCATTGTCCCGACTGTGAGAGTTATCTTGGAAAAAAGAAAGAATTAAAAAGGAATGAGATATGCACAAGCTGTGATGCTGATATCAATATTACAAATTCATTAAATTTCTTTGTCTCACAAGAAGATGCCATCAATTGGAAAATCGCTTTTCGAACGAGTCATAGTGCGTTCGATAGCTTGTATGTAGGTGATGAAAACCCTAGAGCCGTTTGTGCTAATGCGCCTTTGTTTAGGAGAAATTGCAAAACAAAGTTAGAGTCACGCAACTACGCCGCACTTAAGCGGAACATTACAATCTCTTTCGAGTAAGCGGCGTAGCTGAAAGGACTGAGGCTCCCGCACATTCATTTTTGCGCCGGCGGCGAGCGTTCGGATCCCGTCGACAACTGCTTCAATTTATGTTTTTTTCTTTTTTTTTTAATATTGGATATATAATACGTTAATAATAATTATTAATTTTTTAAAAATTTATTTCGTTTTTATATGTGAAATTAAGGATATTTCGGGATATTTGAACGCAATACAAAATAAAAAATAAAAGTCGTATGAACTGATTATATTTTTCATGCAACGTATAAATGTTATACATGTCAAAATAAAATACAAATTTTCTTTTACAAACGTCTACATATTATAAAATGTTTGTGATGCGATAAAGTTTTATGTTTCCAATGTTTTTACGTGAATTTTCATCCACAACATTGCGAAGCAATGGAAACATTTTATAATATGTAGACGTTTGTAGAAAAAAGTTTGTATTTTATTTTGACATGTATAACATTTATACGTTGCATGAAAAATATAATCAGTTCATACGACTTCTATTTTTTATTTTGTATTGCGTTCAAATATCCCGAAATATCTTTACTTTCACATATTAATAACATTATTACATGTCCAATATTAAAAAAAAAACATGAAGTGAAGCAGTTGTCGACGGGATCCGAACGCTCGCCGCCGGCGCAAAAATGAATGTGCGGGAGCCTCAGTCCTTTCAGCTACGTCGCTTACTCGAAAGAGATTGTAATGTTCCGCTTAAGTACGG
This sequence comes from Anoplolepis gracilipes, assembly GCF_047496725.1. NCBI lineage: Eukaryota > Metazoa > Arthropoda > Insecta > Hymenoptera > Formicidae > Anoplolepis > Anoplolepis gracilipes. Next base: position 5,621,040 of record NC_132978.1, on the reverse strand, counting down.
CGTAGTTGCGTGACTCTAACTTTGTTTTGCAATTTCTCCTAAACAAAGACGCATTGGCACAAACGGCTCTAGGGTTTTCATCACCTACACACAAGATATCGAACGCACTATGACTCGTTCGAAAAACGATTTTCCAATTGGTGGCATCTCCTTGTCAGTATCTTTAGAATCTTAGCTTCAAAAACTGACTAAAGATAATGATTTTGTCCATGCTCTGATGAATCATAGGTTTGATCGAAATAAGATAAAAGAAAGATGCTTTGGAAGATTTTTATGATGAAGAGGAATACAAAAAGCATTTTGAGAAAGAAGGTGTATTATCTTCATCATTCAATTTTTCTTATTTTTTTTTACTGATAATATTCACACAGATAAATCGAATAACAAGATACTTTGGCCAATTTATCTCACTATAAATGAATTACCAGTTTCAAAATGAAACAAATATGTTTTGTTTGCTGGATTATACATAGGCAACAAAGATCCTAATCAAAAAGTTTTTTTACAACCATTTATTAATGAAGCTAATAAACTTTCTACATAAGGATTCAGATGGTTTTACAATGGTAAAGAAACTATTAGTAAAGTTATTCCACTTTGTTGCATTGCTGATTCTATTGCAAGATATCAATTACTTAATTTTTAATCATTTGCTACTTACTACGGTTATACATTCTGTTACCAGAAGTCAAAACGTACACGGAAAGGACAAAGATTTACAATTTCAATTCATCCTGCTAAAGAAAGAACATTGGAGTCTACGAAAAAAGATCTGCTTCAAGTATATCAGAGGAAAGATAAAACAAATAAAAGCAAAAGACAATATAGAGGAGTAAACAATTTCTCACCGTTAATGTCATTGTACTTCTTTAACTTTATGACTGGATTTGTAGTTGATTACATGCATAATATTCTACTTGAAGTAACTAATTATACAGAACTTTCTACAATCTATTCTACAATCTACTAGCAAAAAATTTTGGTACATCTCAGAAAGTGTAGGAATGAATCATTTACTCAGCACAATTGATGAACGGCTTTTAATGATATATCCTCCTTCTTCTATAACAAGAACTCCTCACTCTATCAAAGACATAAGTAGGTGAAAAGCGTCCGAATGGAGAGCGTTGTTATTATTTTATTCTGTGCCATGTTTGAAAGGTTTGTTGAAAAAGAAGTATATGAATCATTTTGCTATGTTATCTGTAGCAACTAATATTTTACTTCAAAAATCAATGACACGTGAAAAAGTACTTCAAGCTCATAAACTTTTTCTGATCTATATGTATTTATTTCAAAAGTATTTCAATAAAGAAAATATGGTATACAATATTCATCTTTTGTCACACATTTGCAAAGGTGTTCTCAACTTCCATTATGGGGTCCATTATGGGGCTCATAATTCCTTTTTACACGAAGGTCAAAATCGTCATCTTATGCAATTATACCATAGTCCCTCAAATATTATTTTACAAATTGCGCGTAAGTTTCTAATTTATACTTCAATACCTTATTTATGTTCAAAGCTCGTTTTATCAGAAAAGATTATTGACTTTTCTCAGAGAATTAAAAAAAAAACTTTATTCGTTTTATGCGTTGTGGAGAAGAAATTATACTTTTAGGAAAAAGTGAAAATGTTTATTATCAGCTGAAGAAGAGCAATTACTTGCGATAAATAGTATGTCAACTGAAAATTATTTAGCTTATCGAAGAATGATTTATAAGCGAATCAGATATACATATAGTAGATATTGTAACAACAAACTTAATAATGACTCATATATATTAATTAATTTTGGCGTTGTGATTAGATTAATTTTAAGATTTTTAGATAGTGTTAAACTGATTGTGCAGCAGTTTACTATTTACAATAAATCTGTTATTAGAAATGAAAGGTAAATATGCATAAGTACTACTCCAAAGAAAACTCAAAATTTTTTTATTGTACTCAAGAAAACTAGTGCGAAGATAGAACGTACAAGTGTTTTTACGAAGGCGCAAGTCTTTCTAAAGAAGTTATGACGATGGAAAATACTAAATACGATGTATTAAATGGACACATAAAACTATGCATACTCGGTCCTTTACCTTTGTTTACAAACATATAGTTTTATAACACACACACACACACACACACACACACACACACACACACGGGGAAGGGGGTGCAAGGAGAGCCTGCGGCCTTTCCCCGCCCGTACCCATCCCGTCCACCTTGCTTCACGTAAAAAGTTGCAAACCCATATAAAACTTTGCTTTGTCTTGCAACGTACATACGAAGCAAAGTGGACGGGGTGGGTGCGGAAGGGGAGCCAAAGGCCCTCCTTACACCCCCCTCCCCGTGTGTGTGTGTGTGCTGTATTATGAAACTAACTAATATACATGTTTTTTTATAGGTTATCGTCATTTCACTGTAAATCAATGTTATGAATGATGATGAATAAATTTATTTATGTAATTTTTTCATTTAAAACTTATAAAAAGACTTACGCCTTCGTAAAAACACTTGTACGTACTATCTTCGCACTAGTTTCTTGATTACAATAAAAAATTTGAGTTTTCTTTGGAGTAGTACTTATGCATATTTACCAAATGAAAATATAACAAATTTTCATTTTCAAAAAATAGGTAGCTATAACAGTTTAAAATGTATCGACGTAAATCAGATAAGACAATATATTTTTATAAGTGTGTCATGTACTAACTATGTGTGTCAAATGCCATTTGGTTGTTATAATCGAGATTGATAGTTAAGAGTTATCTCACTGTAATGCGTGTCCTGTTTTTCATTTTTTGTGCTTACTGAATTTACTTGAGCTTTCTCAACAATGACAGTAACATAATAACAATAAAAATTAAAATTGTGTATTTATTACGTTTAGTTAATAAATTTACAAGACATGATATAATTCTATGATATATTTCTTATAATTTAAAACCTATATGTGAAACGAACATCTGATTAATCTTTAACCAATAATAACATTTTACAAATATTTAGAAAATTCTAAGAGAATCATTGGAGAGAAACTGCCATTAAACGATACTTAAACATTTTATTAAAAACGTCTTGAAAACAATTACATCACATCGATTTCAGCATCCATTCAAACAATCTCACAACATCTTCCAAACATTCTATTCATAAGAAGTTAATAAACATCTTTACAACATTAAGAAGATACAATCTTTTAAATACAAATTAAATGTAAGTAAAACACTTATCAAAAATATTAGTATTACACAAATACTTCCAAATCATTTACGAAACACTGCAAACTCTTGAGAAAACTGTAATTAATGTTTTGTTAAACTACTATTTGAAAAATGTTCTACTTATGTTTGATTGTATTTGAAAGATTATATCTTTATGTTGTAAAGATGTTTAATAACTTCTTGTGAACAGAATGTTTGGAAGATGTAAGATTATTTTGATGCATGCTGAAATCGATGTTACATAACTGTTTCTAAGACGTTTTTAATAAAATGTTTCAATATTGTTTAATGATATAGTCTTCAATGTTTCTATTACACTTTTTAAAATGTTTGTAAAATGTCATTGTTGGCAAAAGATTAACCAGGTGCAATGTACTTCCAAACAGTTTTTCCAACAATAAATATTAACAAAACTCTTCATAAACAATGTAACTATCGATAAAACTCTTCATAAACAGATATAAATACAATCTTACGATAAAAATTTTCGCCAGGGCTATCGAGTCGGGGATGTCCCGTTTGATCACGTTAATATTGACCATGGTCCCGATTCACCACGTTGATATTGACTACGTTAATATTGATCATGTTAATATTGACCACGGTCCCGATTGACCATCATCCCGATTGACCACGGTCCCGATTGATCACGGTCCCGATTGACCACCGTCCCGATTGACCACAGACCCAATTGACTACGCAAATATTGATCATGGTCCCGATTGACTACGTTAATATTGACCTACGTGCAATGTACGTTGCAAGACAAAGCAAAGTTCACATGGGTTTGCAACTTTCTACGCGAAGCGAGGTGGACGGGGTGGGTGCGGGAGGGGAAGGGCCGGAGGCCCCCCTTGCACCCACCCTCTCATGTGTGTGTGTGTGTGTGTGGTCAATATTTACGTGGTCAATCGGGACCGTGGTCAATATTTACGTGGTCAATTGGGACCGAGATCAATATTTACGTGGTCAATCGGGACGGTGGTCAATCGGGATCGTGGTCAATCGGGACGGTGGTCAATCGGGATGGTGGTCAATCGGGACTATGGTCAATCGCAACGTGATCAATATTAAAGTGGTCAATATTAACGTGGTTAATCGGGACGGTGGTCAATTGGGATGGTGGTCAATCGGGACCGTGGTCAATCGGGATGGTGGTCAATCGGGACTATGGTCAATCGCAACGTGGTCAATATTAACGTGGTCAATATCAACGTGGTCAATCGGGACCGTGGTCAATATTAACGTGGCCAAACGGGCGCCACTCATCGAGTCGACATCGAATTGACGTCGAATTGATGTAAATTGCATCAATTTAATGTTGATTTGATGGTCATTTCTCACTAGATAGCTATGATTTTATTGCAGAATTTTAACTAAATATATCATTAAATTATTAGCATATTAGTGTGCCATATTTTACTCACTGATCTACTTTCTAATCTTTCTATCTCCAGTTCCTGCATTTCATCGTCCGTCATTATTTAAAATGATGTAATAAGATAGCGATTTCGGACGCCAGAAACTTCAATGTCCAAATTATGCACAATAATACAAATTAAAATCCAACAGATTTTACTAAAATTTATGCTCAAGACCGTACACAATAAAATTTTTTAGTCAAGTGCACGCTGATAACACTGTTGCACAATACCAAAATGGCGTCCAGTGGCGGGATTCTCTAACGTCTTATGGCTTCTGTATGTGTACAGGACGCGGCAACGTTTGCCACGCGGCAAAAAGCGACGTGATAGCCAATCAACGTGTTGTTGTCCTATTGGCTACTGCGCCGTCTTTTGCCACGCGACAAACAAAACAATTTTTAAAATCAGTATACTTGGCAATTCAATACTACCATCGCATTCACATCCATGCCCACATGTTTACAGTTACACATATATTGGGATTGTAAACCCGATTTCGTCGTTCACTTGTTTACATGTAAAATGCTAAAAATCGAACTTTTGAAGCTTGGTATCTCGAAAACCATTGATTTTTGGACCTTGTATCCATTGAGACTTTTGATCAGGAGGTCATAATGAATAACATACTACAGTTTCAGCAAATTTGGCCGAGGACCAAAATTCCATTGATTGGGTGCGGGGTCCTTTCTTTGTCCTGGTTGGTCAAATTTCAATCATCAATCTTGAATCTTAATCTTCAATACGTAGTCTTATATGGACTTTAGTCTTTACATAAAGGTTATGTTCGTTTCCGATTATATTAAATCGATTCTTAAAGAAATCGATTCTAAAAAATTAAATCGGAAACGATATATTACAAAAAATATAATCGAATCGGAATCGTGAATGCCTAGGTAAGACTGGGCCGAGGAGCGGCGACTCAGTCCCAACCGTCCATGGGGTCCTTCTGGGATATACAAGCTTGGCAAGTTGTAGTGCGGTGCCCGCGGGGTTGAAGCCGTGGGAGCCCCAAAAACCCGGCACTTTCCGTAAGGGGAAGTAAGAACCTGGAGCCCAGCGGGAGGGATGCATATCCCTTCTCCAGAGGCATAGTCCACCCCCCGGAGGAACTTGGGGACTAGGGCGAAGCATGACTAAGGTCATGTCTTAGGTCCTGTCTTGGCCGGGTAGGGTACACCCTGGTGGACGGAGCCGCACTGCACCCGGGACAAAACAAAGATGAGTCAAACCAATTTAATTAATTTTGAAAAAGCTAAGAAAGATCGCACCGCGGAGTCTGCGGAAAATGCAATGAAGACGTCTGGGACTGAGATTCCCAATGGTACTATTGGAAAATCTGGTCCTAAAATCAAGAAACATATTGTGCTCCAAGGGAAGGAACGGTTCCTTGTAACAGACTGGCCTAAGATCCCCATAACTAGAATGAAGGAGAACTTGGATTCTTTCTCCTCTCGCGTCACTGCTAAGTGCAGAGGTAAGGGGAGAAGTAGAACCGACCACGACCCCAAGACGATAATGGCAGCAACAACAGCGCTGCCACAAAACGACGACAGTAAGACACTGATGTCGGGTACCGACAGTATAGTGTTTGATCGCTCCTGTGTGTCAGATATCCTGCTGGAGTCATACAGCAAACGGGGAAGAGGCAGGCCACCTACCACCTGCGAGTCATATCGCAGGGAGGCGCTTGCTGAAATTAACAAAGTGAAGGATGAATGGTCCTTACTGAAATATGTTATCGACAAGCACTCTCCACTTGAATGGAAAATGTTTTATGCCGACATAAAGGATCAGAGGGCATTACAGAGCATAATAAAACGCTGCCACGAGGGACATGATGGTGAGGATGTTGGAAGCCACCCAAGCTGTGGAAAAGATGCAAAAAGGGAAATATCAAGGAAGACCTTTTCCACCGATTGAAAGAAGCATCGTGGATTCTCACTGCCGCGGTCAATACATACTTAGTGTAAAAAATTAGAGGGGCAGTGAGGATAACGAAACTAAGGAGCAGCTCAAACCCGCTAGCAGCTAGAGGGTGTAACTAAGGAGAACATCGAGCTACGTAAAGACGTGGAACAGATAAAGAAAGAGCTGAACTCTCTCAAGGCCTCTTCTTTCAAGGGAACGGAAAGGATAAGGACGAGATCGCCCTCACTTCCACTTATTGAAACCAACAGGAATAGAAGATGCCGAATTGCCTCCATAGCATACCTCACAAGCGACGAGGAGCCGGAGCCGGAGAATGTTATGGGGGCAATCGACTGGCAGATGGAGCCTACCGATCAAATCGATAACTTGATCGGTAAATAGGAAAGGACTGCAATGGTAGACACGTTAACTCCACAATCTCCCACAATGAGTAAAGCTACCAAATCCTTACCTCGGCGGGGAGTATTTGAACCTTCTCCCTTTTCTCCCACCTTTCACGAGGAAAAGAAAAAGAGGAAGAAACGAAAGAAGGAGAAGAATGCACAAAGCGGCCAGAAAGTGATCGATGCCGCTACTGTTCACCTCAGTACGTCGAACACAAAGACGGAATCACTTCACCCCCCTGACTATAACCTCATCAAGGCAGTGGTCAGGAGGGTGATGAAGGAAATGCGAGAAATGAGTCAGCAAAGGAGGAAGAACTCCTCTACTACTGATAAACCTGCTCTTCGAGCAACACAACCGAAGCCCTCAACGAAAGCCGTCGAGAAAACCCCGGTAGTGAAGGAGAAAACCCCTCTCGCCAAAAAGGCGAAAGTTACCGCCACGCGGGGGGCAAAGAAAGATAAGAAAGAAGATAAGGGAGAAGAAAAAGGGGGGCAGACCTTAAGTCTCTCTTCTCCCCCGCCGCCTCACCGATTCTCCAGCGGCCCGCGGCTTCGGGTGTGGTCGACACCGTGGTCTGAGGTCGTGGACCGCAAGAAGAGAAGGAAAAAAACCGGCGGCACTCCTGCTACAGGAAACACTGCCGGAAAGGATGGGGCAGGGGACGTAAAGACCCCTGCTTTAGACCGGAAAAACGGGCAAAGGAATGGCAAAGGGACTCACTTGAATCTCCCCGGCCATCCAGCAGCCCCCCTCCTAGGGTAAAAAGATTAAGCTCCCTAGGATCCCTGGAATGGCAGCGGTTGTAATTACTTGCCCTCCGGGCAAGTACAAAGGGACCGTCCGTCAGGCCAGGGGTTGTATTCAGCTGGAAGAGCCAGGAATCTTGGAGTTGCGCACAAAACGTGCGATTACAGGCGCACTCCTATACGAGATTGGCGTGGAAACTCGCATGAAAAGGCGGTAAGATTTGCCGCAGATCTGGGACCTGGATGATAGTGTCCAAGTCTCAGATATCAAAAAGGCAATATCTTGTGTGGGACAATGTCTTGGGGCCGACATTAAAGTTGGCCCCATCAGGAAGGCCCCCAGAGGTTTGTACAGTGCGTGGGTGCAGTGCCCCCTGGTGGTGGTAAAAAAAATCTTATAGAGTGCCACACTCAGAGTGGACTTGCGCACGGACCTCACTTTTAGAAATGTACCCTTTTTTTACGTAGGAGAAATGCATTACGCATCCCCCGGGGATCGGGAACTCCCCGGAGTATGTGAGACTTTCCCTATTTAACGGGCATATCCACTAAAACCCCTACGAGTGTCCTAACCTCGTGATTATTAGGGAAGGCGGTCCTCGCCATCGGCACTATCCCGCACCGCCCTTCGCTCAAGCCCTGGTTGGGCTTTCTTCACACTGGCAAACAGTTAGCCTGCCAGTAATGGCTTTACATGCGGGGGACGATGTATTTACCCCCTCTGCGACGAAACGGGGACACCAGCCATTCCGTTCTACTTCTCCGCTTATTGTGGAAGCGGGGGAGCATCGGAGGGAAGCACGGGTTTCTTGCCTGTGTCCCCTCGCTTTTCCTTGGGAGAGGAGTCGGGGAGGTCTATGCGGCAATTGATGCCGCGCCTCCCCGACCTCTCCTCTCGTCTCTTGCCGCCGGGATTTAGAGTGGTGGAGGCCAGAGGGATAAACGGGGAAGGAAAGTCTCTCCCATCTCATCCGGTCTTTCCTTGACGGCTTTCTGTCGAAGCGAGGGGTTACCAGAGTGGTAAGCTCCTATATGGCGGGGGAGAGGAGGCTTAATGGGGAAAGGGGAAGGGGGACTGAGGACGACGCACCAGAGAAGAATATGGGAGGGGAGTTACTCCCCTCCCTTTCAGCGTCATCCGTTCTCTTCCCTTCCCCGCCTCCTCCCCGCCACTTTTGTCACTGAACCATGGGAGGAGGGATCCACGGGGGGGTAGAAATCCACCCTCTCCAATGCTATTGATGCTTGGAGAGGGGCATGTTGCGGGCAACGGCGGCACGGATCGTACGGACCTGTGTCGCCATTGCGGCAAACTGGGACATCGGTCAGCGGGATATGTGGCAGCGGCACATTGCCCGATTTGCGCGGGACTCAAACGGCTCTTCGTCCACAAGGCCGGGGCCGAGCCTGCGCGCCGACAGGTAATTCAAACAAAGGAAAAGGGAGGAGAAAATAAAATACCCTCTATCCTCACCCCCTCTTACACCAGGAAGGCGGAAAAGAGAGGGAAGGCCCCGTCCGGCCCCTCGTCCTCCCCCGTCCCGCTCCCGGCGTCACCACTGACGACCGAAGGTGGGGGAAAAGAAATGGAGGTTAACAACTGGACGGGAAAGGAAAAAAGGAAGAGAGATGCAGAGACAAACTCTGAATCCCTCGAAGCAGGAGACCCCGGTGAAATCGTCCCCTCCCTTCCAAACAAGGTAAAGGTGGTGGAGGGCTCGCGGGAGAGTAATAGAGAGGATGAAGTATCCCCTCTCGTATCAATAATGGCAGAAAGTGCGGTGTTACCCGGTCGCCCTCCTCTTCTCCCCCTTCCCTACTCCAGCCCAGGAATATCCCCAAGATGGGGGGAGATATTAAGGAAGGGTGAAGGGTCCGACAAGGAGGTTCTCAAAGGACATCGGTCTATGCGCCAACCTCACCTCCTCGTGGTGAGAGCTGGTAACTTCGGGGGTTTCCCTCGAAGGCTGACGGGGTTCTGGCTTCAGGCAGGGTGCATGTACCGTTACGCATACCTGGGTGTCGGATGTGTACGACCTGGTCTCCACTACGGGCGCAACGGTCGCGGCCGAAATATTGGTGACGCCATAAGAGTACGCCGGGGGCGGAACCCTTAAGCCGGATCGTGGCTGGGCGAAGACAGGGGAATCCTAAAGACACTTCGCGAAGGCCTTAGCGTGCCCGCTTGGAGTGTCCTCTTCAGAAGAGCCGATCGGATGGAGAGGGACTCATAGCTTAAGGCTTTCTGAGTCCCAATCTTGAAGTGAAACTTGCGTGCTGTCCAAACCCAACAAAACGAGAGGCAGACGCTCGGGGGCACGGCCTCTTGGCGGGAGGCAGATCTTTGGGTACCGACGAGCCTCGTAGGACGATCGTTGTCACCGGGCCGCCCGGTGGTGGTGAAGTCTGTCCGTCTTTCGGGGGCGGCGGATTTCACCGGCGCTGTACGGTCGTTTAGGTTAGATTACATACCGTACGATGCAGGATTCGAGTAGGACCTCGACCTGTTGGCTTGACAGCAGGGCGAGGCATTAGGAGTCCGTTCCCCTTGATTCGGAACCTGATGGTGAGTGATGGAGAGGTTTTCGGCTGAATTCGAGTCTCAAAGTCACTCAACACCGCAACAGGAGTGCCTTTCCTCTGTATAAATAAATCAAAAGGTCGGTGGCAGGACGTCTATGTGGACTGACGGACAATGGTTCCGACGCTGCACATAGTACGCACAGAGGTCCGCCTTCCCCCTTGTAAAAACGCAGAGGCGAGGACACGGGCAGGAAGGATGGATGGACTAAGATCCTGAAGCCACACATCTTACAAACAGGGGTGCGCCTTTCTCCTCGTATAAAAACGCAGAGGCGTTTGGTACAGGATGTTGATCAGCATGCGATAACGTCCTGGAAATGGTATGGCCTGACCAGCAGGACCGGCACGTGCTAGATCGAGGCGTTGTGGCACAGAAAACCCATGGGGCCAGCTCCCCTTGGGCCAGTATGTGTCTCGACTCCTTCCCTCGAAACTCGTCTAGGCGGAAGGGCCCTGCGGAGACTTTGCGATAGCGGGGTTTTGTGAAGGCGGGGACCTGTGAAGTTGGCGACCGGACTGTCAACACAGGCGTCCGTCTAGTGGGGCTCGTCTCACCCCACTATAATAATCGGAAGACGCACAGGTAGGTGGCTTACTCTCCGAGGGTGTTTCACTCGGAGGATGCCAAGAAGTTGTGCCCGGACGAGCCAGGGGCAAAGAAATGGGGTCCTGTTCAGTCGGCGGCGCGAGTCGCCCAATCGTGGCGGACTCATCTATCGGCCCTCTTTGAGGGTGCACTTCCTCATCGTGCGCCACTTTGTCGTGGTAAGGAGGCTTAACCCTGAAACCATAAGGAACACCCATTCGACACTTGTGCCTTATTGGATGAATCACCGGGGTGGAAGGGGAACTAAGAGCATACAGTACCTTCTTTGAATGTATAAAGGGAGCCCAGCGACTCTTTTAAAGACGGCGGCCACCCTTCTGAGTGGTAGCGTAGTCCTAATCGCTGGTAGGGATTGGTGGCTATGGCTTCAATCGCCCAGTGGCACGGCACTGTAGGGGGACCATGATGTGGTCGACCCTGCTCCCTACCCGTGACACAAGGCTGGGTGCTCTTGGCCATGAGGGTTTCCGCACGTATGGATGCTCCCGCCGTGCGGCGTCCCTCGGGAGGGATATGGGTGCCGACTTTCCCTGTAATGGGGTGTTCGGCGTCTCATAATGGATTGGACAGGCTGATGGTGTCCCCGAACTCCCGAGCCCATCGGGCTGGGCCTTTCCCGAGCCGCTCGGACATATTCCGAAGTCGGGGTCGGGAAAGCGGAGGGGACCGGCGCGAATCGTAGCGGGCATAGTCCGGTGACTCCGGGTCGGCCCGGCTGCTGGAACCGCTCGAACGTATTCCGAGGTCAAGGCCTGGCAGCAAGTTTAGGCGCCCTGACGGTGCACCGTGACCGTTTCCCCTTCCGAAACGGTGCATCGCCGGGTCCCCTCAGAGGCTTCTCTCGGAGGGAATGTAACACGGTACGCTGGCTGCCATGGCAGGTAAAGCTGGGCCGGGGAGTGGCGACCCAGTTCCAACCGTCCATGGGGCCCCCCGGGTGGCGCCACCCGCTGCGATGCCCGAGAGGTCGGAGGCTTGGGACGCCTGAAAACCCATGGAGACGTCAAAACCTTCATGGGTGAGTAGGGGGCTGCAGACCTGTGCCGGGGATGACTATCCCCCGGCCCATGTCATATGCTACCTCCCCAGGGGAACTTGGGGCCCGGTCGTTGGCGTGTTTGCCGGTCATGTTTCGGGACACCCCGCGGCCGGTGAGGGTATATCCTGGGTGGCGGAGCCGCAGTGGGCAGCGGAATTCTTTCAAAATGGATCTCAATATTATTGAATACGTAACCACACAGACTGAGGAGAGGGAGAAGGAGCGCATCCCACTCTCTAGTGAGGAGGCCGACTGATGGCGACGGAAATGTGTGTCAGAGGAAGTAATTCCTCTGACATCACAGATGTGGTCAACCCTGCATGTAATCAGGGTAAAAAGGAAGGGCAGTCCTCATTGAGGGACAGAAATAAGGCTGTTCCCATCATCAAAGACATCTCAGTGGTCATAAGACCTATTGAGATGGAGAACAAGCGCTCAGGCTCTGCATGCAAAACAGGGCTCAGGCCCATAGGTGACTCAGTCAGGGGAAAAGGCCTGGAAAAGCTTTCTAGGACCGATGAGTCTTCTCTGGACCGTAAGGCACAGAAGAGATCGACCACCTTGAAAAGATGGAAGCCCAGAAAGAGGGCAACTGGGGTCCCACCTCCACCTCCATCTGGAAGTGAGACGGAAATAGATGAGGAATCTCCACCACATAGCTCAAACAAGCCGCCTCAAAAGACCTTCTCCCAGAAGAACAAGGCGAAAAGGGCACAAAGAGGGCCGCCTACTACCGGGCGGCACTTCGGCCTGGCAAAGGCCAAGCAGAAGCTTGCAAAGGCTGAAGAAAGAGATATAGAGACCCTAGCGGAAAAACAACTCGTAGAAGACAGGGCTCAAAGAAGAGAGTCTCAGCGCCTATTAGAGAGAAAGTTGGCCCAGAGATTAGATCTAAACACTGACGAAGAGACTTAACCTCAACCCCGTAGGAAGCTCCTCCTACAAGAAGCCTCAGACAGTGCCCGGACGGTTTTGGAGGTTGCCAAAAAATCTGGCAACCTCAAAGGGACGTTCATTAAGCTCATACAACAGTCAGCGGAAAATTTCCTATCTGCCACCAGGAAGTTAGCAGTCTTGTCTGCAACCGCCGAAATGAGAGCCTTGGAGAAAGAAAACAAGGCCCTCAAAGATAGGCTCCCCAATTTAGAGAAGAACAGGAGGACATGATCGCAGAGATGAGACAAAAGCTATATGTCTGACCCTATGTACGCGGAACTTCTGTGGATATTTCACCTGACCTATCACAGGACGGCCCTCCACTTCCTCGGTAACGTATGAGAAAGAAACGAGAGGAGCCATCCTATCTCTCCTTGCGGGGACGTGAAGCTCCAAGAAGAAGGACGGAAAGACAACGCAAGCATGCGCTGAAACTCCTCTGACCCCCTCCCTTTCTCTTTATATGAAGAAGAAAAGAGAAGACAGATGATATGGAAGACGACGTGATGGACACCTCGAAAGGCCTGTCACCAGCGATGAGCCAGCCCTCAACAAATCATCCCTCTTCTTCTGGGCTCATCCCCGAGATAGAGGCGCTTCTGGGAAGCCTTCTCCGATGGGTAGGAGACATAGTGGACGCGAGGATTGCGGCCATTGAAGGTCGCCTCCTGCCGGAGGAAACACTGAGACCGCTTCTCACGACGGACCAAGAGGAAGAGCGTCCGAGAAGGAAAAGATGAGCTAAACACAGCTAGCTCAACCCAACGCCTCCTTCACCTGTATCGGCCCCCAAACAAAAGACTAAGAGAGCCAAGGGAAAAGGGGAGAGACAGAAGGCCTGTGCAAAAGCCCCCCCCCCACCAAAGATGACAAGCCCTCCCAGAAAGAGAGGAAAGAGTATTACAGATGCTGAGGGCGGGATGGTCCCTATATCCCCGTCTCCGGTTCTAATCCCTCTGACCTCCTAAGCTTCATATGCTGAAGCAACGAAAAAGAAAAAAGGAAGCAGTCATGCAAAAAACGACCAATCCTCCAAAGAAAGAGGTCTCCCCTACGGCCGCCGGAACCTTATCTATCCCTAAAAAGAGTTAAACCCCTTCTCCAAGCGAGAGGAGCCCTTCCAAAAAGAAGAAAAGTGGCGGTAGGTCAAAAAAACGGCCGCAGTGACGGTGATGCGGTCCGTAGCACTATACGGAGCCTCCGCATGGTATGATTGCGTCAGCGCCAGTCGCGTACCTTTAAAAATCTTGGAGGCTACGTAAAGAAGACTAGCGCTGCGAGTCATGCGAGGGTACCGCACCGTCTCTTTCGGAACGACGTGCACGGTGTTCAGGAGCCTTCCGTGGATCCTCTCCGCGGGCATTTCTGCTGATCTTTATCAGTATAGGATGGCTCTGCTAAGAGATCCAAACGATGAGGCTGGCCCCCGGGCACCAATCCCAGCGGGAAGGCTGCGGCGTGCGCTCCACGCCCAAAGGACCCGGTTTTGACAGCGCTTCGACAGCAGAAAATTATCGAATGGAAGGAGATCCTGGCCGAAGTTAGAACCGGGCTCTACGCTGTCGGGGCACTGCGCCCAGTGTTAGAGGAATGGGTAGGGCGCAGACACGGATTCCTGGGTTATAGACTCGTGCAGATGTTCACTGGGCACGGATGCTTCGGTGAGTATCTGCACCGCATCCAGAGGGAAGAGGACGCGCGATGTCATCACTGTGAGTGTCCGACGGACACGCCACATCACATCTTAGTGGCGTGTCCGGCGTGGAACGAGGCCAGGCAAATGCTTAAGGATGTTGTCGGGGAAGATGAAGCATTGGCGAAAGCTATGCTGGAGGGGGAGACAGAATAGCAGGCGGCTGTTTCCTTCTGCAAACATGTTATGTTGCAAAAGGAGGCAACCGAAAGACAGCGGAAAGAGGACGCAAATGCCCTTTCCGCTAAGAGAAGGAGGGGTGGCAGGTTGAAGAAGATTTACGTTCGATTCGAACCCTAGCCGTCCTATGTCATCCCTTCTCCAGGGTCGTGGGGGTGCAAGTGCAGGAGATACTTACGCCCCATTACATTACAACCCAAGGTAGAGGCGGCGTTGCGTGGTGATCCCTCAACACCGCCATCGATGCGACATTGAGCGTCTTTGGACGCCCAATGTTCGCCCACGTGATGAGAGTCCTCTCTCTTTCACCCCTTCACGAGGTTGACGGACGGGGGACTCTGCGGGGACGAGTGCCGATCGAATGCGAAAGCGACTCCGGAGCTCGTCCATAACCGCAGTGAGGATCACCGTTGGGTTTTAGTGGGTATTCCCAACTATAACTAATTAGTCGGGTGAGTCCCACATACCCTCTGGGAGTCACCGCTCCTAGAGGGATGCGTAACGCATTTTCCAACGTTAAAAAAATGGTCCGACAAGGACGGCTGGGTCGACATTGGTCAGTAATGTTGGCCCGCATCCTCCAGACCAACATTAACCACTTCCGTGGGGCACAGGACTCGTTTGTCCATAACCGGCGGGTGGTTATGGCCTGGGAGTAGTAGCGGAGCCCTCCCCAATTATCCATGCTGGGCAGGGGACAACTTGAGCTCCGTAGTCATAACGTGGAGGCCGAAGACGGAAAATTCCACTTCGGCCTCCGTGTTAGAAAAAAAAGACGGCCTAGTGGCCGTACTGTGGGGAACCACGATGGTAGTAGGGGTTTACCAGCCGTCTCGTCGTCCCTGGGGGAGTTTCGGGAGCGGCTGGACACCATAGCGGATCATCCGTTACGGCCGCCCTCGATCGATCTTCATCGCCGGGGACTTTAATGCTTGGTCTTCAGCGTGAGGATCCATTAGGACAGACCCCCGGGGACGTCTAGTAGAAGAGTGGCCGGCAGCGAACGACCTCCGGTTAATAAATACCGAAAGCGTGAGTACCTGCTTCCGCGAGCGGGGGGAGTCAATCGTTGATTTAATGTAAGCTTCTCCCTCCGCTACGAGGAATGTAAGTAATTGGAGGATTATTGTCAAGCGTGAGTCTTTGTCCGACCATCGGTATATAGAGCTCCGCTTGGCGGTGGTCCCTCCGCGAGTGCTCACTCGTCGCCAGGCCTCCCCCACGGTGGTCCCTCCACAAAATAGACGAGGACCTCCCGATGGCGGTGATTCTCTCGGCCACCTGGCCCGAGAGAATGGCCGAGGAGCGAAACATCGATACAGAGGTGGGACGACTCCGGGGCATATTAACAGATGCATGCGATACGTCCATGCCCCGGGTCAAAGCCGGTTCCGAGGCCAAAAGACCCGCCTATTGGTAGACCGAGGAGATTGGGTGTTTACCACTTCTCGGTCCACACCAGGCGGGAATTCTCTTGGGCCAAAAGAAGGCAAAGGCCGAAAGAAGTTCAGGCTCACTGTTTGAAAAAGTAATCGAAAGAACTACCCATCCTTCAACCCATCCTTTGTAGATTGATAACAAAGAACCGCGTAGGCGCAGCGATCGAGACATGAGCGAAAAAAGTTCCGTCCGCGTAGTAATACAAAAACTAATATAAGGAAGCGACGCTGTCGCGCAGTAAACAGTATCAAACGGGATCTCTCCCTGAAGTATATCAAAAGTCGAGTTCGTAGTGACGCGTAATTATAACGTTCTTTTGTTTATATCTCGATTTCTGAGTTACGGCATAAGATCCGATAAAAGTTTAAGGGGCATAAGAGTCCCAGACGCACACAGTACCTTACAGAATCACACCGGAACGATACTTCTATCCATAAGGGATTAATGGCGGCCGCCATAAGAGCGGGCGATATAAGGACCCCACACCCGTATTATCATCCCAGAGCGTATTAGGCATCTACAACAGGACCTTACTATGTAAAGTATTTATAATATATTAACCATATTTGTGAGATCTACAGGAGATCGGTGAGTTTTTTATGTATTTATTATTTAATTGATTATCCGTTGCATAATTTATACGATGTGAATTATTATTAATAATATTAGTATATTATATTCATCTTTCAAGGACTTGACGTCTAAAGCGATAAAGTCATTTAAGACATATCGTCTATTCTTTTTTGTTATTTACTTTACTTTTAACAATTGCATAATTTCCATTATAATTTCATTAGTCTGATAGCGTCCTCGCACTGTGATCATTAACTTTCTTGGTGAGACTACATTATTTATGTTAGTCTCAATTATTTCTCTTTTAATTATATGGTCTTTAATAATAATATTTTATAACAATAGCGGTTGCAATACGTAGTGCACTTTGACCAAAGCACAGATAGATTACACGATTGATTTGTATTTTTACAATCTATTGGTCACTCGTTAATGACGTCATTATCCGGGTGATCCACCAGTACAATATTAAATATTAATTTAGTTATTATAGTTTAAGATTTTTCATTTGAATTCTATGCATTTGGTATAGTTCTCAGATTTTGATATATGTATGTATTGTTCTTTTTATATATTTCTGTGTTTATATATTCTCGTATTTTTATATGTATGTTATATTGATTATTCATTGTGTTTTATGTTATACTATAATCGCACCATTTCTGCGATTCTTTACATGTGTTATATATGTTTTTATGTACATTTTCTTGCTATTATAAATATTTTCTGTTCGATAACATTTATTTGTTCGTAAACATATGTATCAAATATTATTTTTGCATTCAAGCATTTATATTGATTTATTTGATTACTTATTATTGGAATAAGTATTTGCTTAATTTAAAGTTTCTTTATATTTTTTCATGCTAACGATACAGTTTAATAAATACTTTTGAGCAATATTCTTATATGTTTCAAGAAAAATAACTTTTATTCTGAAGTTTCTATTTACCATATCTATTATTTTTACTTGATAACGCATGTTCTTTTATTTTTAATTAGCTCAGCTGTATTTGTTTATAACAATTGGTTATTTATATTGCCTATATTCATATTTTGTCATAATTGTTTAACGTTTTGTGTTTATTATTAAATCGATTAACTAGATATCCGATTATACCTTATATCCAAAGCGAGCAACCTTCGAACCTTTTTATACATCCGCAAATACAAGATATATCGCGCTAAGCATGACCTCTTGCAGGCCGCCATCAGGAAGTCCAAGGCCAGGGCCTGGGATGAGCTCCTCGCTCAGCTAGATGAGGATCCCTGGGGGCGCCCCTACCAAATAGTGATGAAGAAACTTCGTCATGGGGCGCCCTCAGCGACAGTCGCTCTGGATCCGGACTCTCCAGAACACGTCGGCACCTTATTCTCGAGTAGTTTGGAAGCGCGTGCCGGCGACATTCCTCCCACAATGTGCCAGAGGGGGGGAATTAGCTCTGGAATGGAATTCGAATCTAGAAGTGACGAGTGAGGAGTTGAGGAAATGTCACAAAAGTCTACGGGCAATAAAGCCCCAGGCGGTATTCCCCGTAAGGTCTGGCCCCTGGCCTTAAAGGTGTTAGCATCGCATTTGGCCTCGTAATCAACGAGGTCATGCGTACGGGTGTGTTCCCCCCACAGTAAAGGAGAGCCAATCTGATTTTCTTTCACAAAGAGGGTAAGGACACCGAGTCACCCTCGTCCTTCTGGCCAATATTCCTGCTGGACGAGGCGAGAAAGATCCTTGAGAGAATCATCGTCAACCGCCTCGTCTGGCATTTGAGAAGGCACGGGCCGAATCTGGACAATCGATAATACAGGTTCCGCGAGAGCCGATCTACGATCGACGCGATCTTGAGCCTTCGGGCTTTCGTGGAACTCGCCGCAATGGAGGGCAGGGTAGTTATTGGGATGTTTTAGACATCTCAAATGTCTTTAATTCCCTGCCCTGGAGGTACATCCGGGAATCGCTGATGCGATTTCGTGTCTGTGGGTACCTCCAAGTCATCCAGAGTTACCTCAGCGGTCACTCCCTGTTGTACACCAATAGGGATGCGGTGGAGGTAACGCGGCGAGTGGAGTGTGGAGTCCCACAGGGGTCGATCCTCGGCCCCTTTCTGTGATATCTCGCTTATGATGGTATCTTAAAGGTCTCCTTCTTCCCCGGATGCATCGTGGTCTGCTACGCAGATGACACTATGGTGTAGCCGAAGGGGAGGAGTGAGGGGAAACAGCGGTTCTGGCCACAGTAGCTACTGGGCGTGTGGTTCGGGCTATTAACCTGGGACTCCGGGTGGCTGCCCACAAAACCGAGGCCATCAGTTTTTATGATAGTCTTCGGGTAGGCAGATTACCTCCGGACAGCTGGGTCCGAGTGGAGGACGTGCCTGTCCGGATGGAGCCCCAGATCAAGTATCTGGGCCTCACCCTAGATGGAAACTAGCGCTTCACCGCGCATTTCAATCGTCTGGCCCCGAGGCTTGACGGGGCGGTGCCCGCGTTGGGCCGTCTCTCCCCAATCTCGGTAGTCCAGACAGACACGTAAGAAAGTTGTATCGATGGACGGTCCTGTCCATCGCTCTTTACGGGGCGCCTATATGGGCGGCCGACATTCGCGGGAACCGTAAGGTTCTCGCGATACTGCGCAGGGTCCAGCATAAGCTGCTCGGGCATATAAGACCGTGGCCCATACGGCAGCCATCGCTCTGGCCGGGATTCCGCCTGCGGAACTCCTCGCTGAGATATACGCCGAGAATTATTGGCGTACGCGGGAACTCCGCGAAAAGGCGGGAACTGGACCCTTCCCCTCCAGATAGGGTTGCCAGATGCGAAATGATTATTTCCGACATTTTTTAGGCGACGAAGAAATATTAGATTTATTATTGCACACAACTGCATTTTTTAAAAACTTAACTATAATTCGGACAATATTTAAAAATTATAATCAAACTTAATTTTTTATAATTATATATTATATTTAGCATTTTTCGTAGCTAACTTTATCAATTCTTTTCCCTCGGAGCTGGAGCTATTTAGAAGAGACAAAATTTCTGAACACGATTCTTTGTAATTTATGCAGGTCTGTAATTCAGATCTTATCAAATCGATGGACATTCTATTTCTTTCTTTTGTCCACAAGCTGTTAAGTTGACTAAATATTTTTTCGCAAAACGCGTTACTAGTAAGAATAAAGAGCACAAAGAAAACAATTTTCTTAAGATTTATAAAATCTTTGAATGTGTCTTTTCTAAAAAAATGCGCCCAAATTTGATCATTCGGCAAATCTTTAGGGAGAGCTTCAAACACAGCTCTTAGATTTGTAAACTCTAAATACAAGGAATCGCAATCAATTGCACTCTCAATTTTCAATAAAGCAGAAAATTCAGTTAGCTAGTTCCATGTCAATTTCAGTTCCTCTGATTTAAGTGACAATAACTCGAATTTTTTGTAGATTGTATCTGGGCCAAAATCGTATCTATCTTTCACGTATTTGATTGCTCTTTGCAGAAATATATGCACTTGTGATGTAAATTTTTTCTTTTTATCTTCAGTAAAATTTTTTAGAATGCATCTGACTTTATTGCCGAAAAAATTATCAGCCAATCGACATTTTAATTGGTTATTATAAAAATTTCGCATTATTTGATCAATATCAAGAATGGTGCAGCTATCACTTTCTAATAATAATATTATTATTTTGCTGAATTCAGGCAACAAGTTTTTGAAGGAAGAAAAGAGAGTACTCATTTATGCTTTCCTTCATTTGCACTTTTCTTCATTACTGAAGTTATTATTGTCGCAATCTTCAGAAATAAATTCCCATAACATTCTATGACAGTTTTCTGGACCTTTAACTAGAAAATAATATTTTACTGCAAGCCAGCTATACACTAATCTGTCGATATCTAACATAAGTGAGAGCCATCTTGTAGGGACATGGCGAAGAAGCTCTTTAAATTCAATTTGAGCGAACTCAAAACATTCTTTTGATTTGCTTGTTTTCAAAGCTGAAGAACTAAATACATTGTATATTTTGATTACAATGCTTTCCACGTCAACATCTAATCCTTTTAATGCATACTTCACACAATTGTTTATTACATGATAATAACAGTTTGCTTTAAAAACATGGTCATTTTCGGCCTTTATCTTTTGATATACAGAATTACTGTGATCAAAAAGTACCGGGACTGGCCCAATAAAACATAAACAATTAATTTATTAATCAAAATTTATTTGGTCGCCTTCAAAGTAATCTCTTGTATCCTCTTCGGATACAATACACTTATGCCAACGTTTTTTCCAGTCTTCGAAACAGTTGTTATACTCGATTTCCGGTATGGCCTTCAGTTCCTTCAGCGATGCGGTTTTTATCTCTTCAATCGTGTCAAAACCGTGTCCACGGAGTGGCCGCTTGAGTTTGAGGAATAGCCAGAAGTCAGACGGAGCCAAATCAGGCGAATAAGCATGTTGCGGAACGATATGAGTCGAATTTTTGGCAAAAAAATCTCTAAGAAGATGTGCAGTATGAGAAGGTGCATTATCGTGATGAAAAAACCATGAATTGTCTGCCCACAATTCTGGCCTCTTCTTGCGAATTGATTCACGTAAACGACGCATAATGCTTAAATAATATTCCTTGTTAACAGTTTGGCCCGGCGGAAGGAATTCATGATGCACTAGACTACGATAATCGAAGAAAACTGTTAACATCACCTTGATTTTTGACTGACTTTGGCGTGGTTTTTTCGGTCTCGGTTCACTTCTGGCACGATATTCACTCGATTGGTCGGCTGTTTCCGGATCGTATGCGTAGATCCATGTCTCATCTCCCGTAATAATGCGTTTGATGACGGTCTGTTAGTTGGAAATCATTTCTTTACACACTTTAACGCGACGCTCTTTTTCGAAAAAAATTGAGTAATTTTGGTACCAAACGAGATGCGACGCGTCTGAGACCCAAATGGTCTTTCAAAATCGTTTGCATCGAGCCAAATGATACGTTGGTCATGTCAACAAGGTCTCTAATTGTTAATCGATGATTTTTGAGCACGAGCTTTTTGATTTCATTGACGTGGGCCTCGTCAGTTAATGTTGATGGACGACCCGGCCGTTCTTCGTCTTCCACGCGTTCTCGGCCCTCTCGGAACTGTTTGTACCAATCAAATGCTCTGGTTCTCGACATGCATTGGTCGCCGTAAGCCTTCTGCAACATTCTAAAGGTGTCTGTTGCTGAAATTTCATTTCGCAAACAAAATTTAATCGCTGAACGTTGCTCAACACTTTCACTCATTTTTAAAAATCGCCGAATGAACTTTCTTTGTTTACAAAAACACGCGTAACGCATCAACTAACAGAGATAATGACATGAAATTTGGCCCAGATGTCAGAAATAGTCCTACCAATATAAAAATAATTGGTGTTGCCCGATTGGATTACCCCGCGTCTTTTAAATCCACCAGTCCCGGTACTTTTGATCACAGTAGTATGTTTTTCATAATTTACAGAAGCATTATCTGCACTATAAGCACTGATTTTATTTATATCCAAGCCGGCATCAACAATGATTTTTTTATACAATTAAATATATCTTTAGATGTCTCGTCAGAATCTTCGTAAAAATCTAATAATTTTTGACATTCCACTACTTTCGTGAAAGTATTGTACGGTAAATGGAAATGTTTTTATGTTACCAACGCTTGATGCATCTGAACTTACTGCAAAATAATGAGAGTCTTTCAAATCTGATATAATTTTTCCGCGTGAAAAGGGTCCTAAAACACCTTTTGTAATTGCAGCCGCTTTAGTTCGACCACACGCTATTGTGGCAGCAACAGAGTTATCTGGAATAATTTTGCTGATATTTTCAGTAAGATAATTCAAACTATTATAACTTAAACTATGCTTCACGTTATGGTAGATAAAAGCTATTTCTGCATTTGTGATTAAAGTTTTCTCCTTTGAAGCTTTTTGTATGAAAAAATTATTGATGGATCTTGCAGTCTTTCTGGACGATTCCCATTTCTTGTGTTTAGCCGAACTAGCATGAATCTAAATATTTCAATAAACAACACAACATTATTGTTTTTAATTTGATATAAATTTGATTATCTTTTAACGAAGCAAGACAATATCAAAGAAAGGAAGTAAAGATACTGTCAATGCACGACCTTCGTACTGAATGGCAATATCAGAATTACATGTTTTACACACTGCAGTAAATTCGTTTTTCATTTCGATCCACTCTTTGAAATCAGGATCATTTTTCCATTTTTCATTAAAACCCGTAAATCTCTTTTTACTTGAGGAAAATTGTGATTCCATAATGTTATTGTATATTATTGTATAAACGATTCTAAACTCGTAAATTTCGCTTAACACGGTGAACGCTTATCGAAAAGTGATACGGCCTATGCTACGAAAAGCTCTAACTGAAACAAAAATTGTGCGGAGTGTGGACGGCGGCCGCCGGCGGTTGGCGCTCGGCGCCGATGACGGACAGTGGACGGTCGACTAAAAAATGAAAGGAGATGCCGCCTGCCGCTTGTCGCTATGTACTTGCAACAAATGCGTTAATTAGGTACCAGTTAAAGACATGAACGCTATGATTTTATTGAAATTCTGATTTTCCGGGACAAAAGACTTGAATTACTGGACACGGGACAAGCTGACAAATTCCGGGACTTTCCCGGAAATCCCTAACATCTGGCATCCTTACCCCCAGAGCGCGGCGGTGAAGCGCCCAGGCTCGGCGCACTCTGATCGAGGAGTGGCAACGCCGGCTACTCCTCGTAAGCAGTGATGTTAATTTTGCGCCGCTGCCCGCTGCCTGAGCGCGGAGTGGGGGTACACATACTAAAAGCGAGCCATGTACGTGTGTCGCGCGGCGCTCGGCCAACTTCGGGCAGTAGAAGAATGCAGACATACAATCTGCTGTCTCTTTCTCTCTTGAGTATCAAGCTGACGCCGAACTATGGCTCGAGCGCGAGATCGAGACTCACGTTAACGACTTGTCGATTTGACTCGTCTGTTAGATCTCGTGTACAAATTATTAATTAAATAAATGAATTAAATAAATAAAATCTCCTAATTATAATTACCCTTATAATTTATTCTAAATATATAAAAAATGTATATAAAAATGCAAAAGCATTGTTAAAAGAGTTATTAATAGAAAAAGAATTATTTATTAAGAGAATTATTATAATAGCAAAAGAATTATTAAGAGATAAAAAATAAAACAATTATAAAAATCCACTCTTGGCCAACGTGTACGTTTTTTTTCTTAAAATGGTCATGTATGCTAGTAATATTGAAGTGGATAATATTTTAATAAAATCTTATATCTAATTCTAATAATATCTATCAATTAATTAATAATATTATATCAATTTATTAAATAAACAACGTACATGTTGTTGCTCAACGGAAACCGCGAGAAGGTGGTGGTTTCTTCCATCAAGAGGAAATGTAAAGAAATGTTTCCTTTTATATTATGTTAGATATTATAAAATTATATATAATACTACATATAATAATTGTAATATAATATTAAAGAAAATCATTTTTTTACATTTCCAAAAAATGTAGATAGAAAAGAGGATAGGAGAGTAGAGAGGACAGGATAGTAGAAAGGATAGATAAAATAGATAAAAGACAGATATTAAATATAAAAACATAAAGAACATGCGAAAAACAGAATAGAAAAAGAACATAGTAAAAAAGAACGGAAAAAAGCCTATTTTTTTATTTTACTCAATATAATATTCAAACTAGTACGAATTTTCGGAAAAAATATTTCCGAAAATTCAGCTGAACTATTTTGGCAATTACCACTAATTATTGAAATTAGCAGAGCCAAAACGTAATACAAATATAAATTTAAATTTAAATTTATATTTAAATTTATATTACAGTATGTTTATATTATCATATATTTATCACGAATTACACATAAGTGTAATCATATGATAAAAATATATATCTACGGGGCCTTCTTGCGATCAAATATACGCGACAATTACGCACGGTCTCTTGTTACACACACACACACACACATACACAATTCTCTCTCTCTCTCTCTTTTTCTCATACGCATACATTCATTCGTTCATTTACCTTTTACAGATTCGATGTTTTCATTCCATGTTCTGCTTGACGGATGAATAATTTTACCGGGAACCGGGAATAAACAATAACACTTTACACTGCACTTCACATGTGATAAATGCATTTCGATTCAAGTTATAAATTTTTTCTTTCTGATATCACGTATCGAATTTACTCACACACTTGATTTATAAATCGATTTATTACTATTAATCACTGATCATTTATTACTATTAATTATTATTAATCACGAGCAATTCCGCGGTTTATTTTTATTAAGAAAAAATAAACATTACACGCAATTACAAGCAGAGATTATGCTTTATTTACACTGAAGACCGTTAAGTTGATAACTGCAGTCAATAAATCAATTGATAAGTCATGGTATAATACTGTCGATAATTAATACTCTGTATTATCCAGAGAGAAGATAGAATAAAGCGCGGGAGCCACATAGATATAATTGTGTAAGTGGAAACATCAGACGATTAGAAAGAAACAAAATCAAGTAACCTAGCTGTCATTGTCTATTCGCGCATGCGTAATGCGCAGTTTTTGATATTTTAGAGCGGACCCAGCTGTACGCTCTTCTCTGCGCATGCGCTAACAGACAAGGATAGCCAGGTCACTTGACTTTGTCTCTTTTTAATCGTCTGATACTCTTTTAACTGGCTCCCGCGCAGTGATGCCAGAAAAGTTACGCGGCTCCCAGCTCACATGACGCACACCAAGCGCAAGCCGTGTATATGTGGCGTCGACATGCGCAGAACTCACATCTACACGGCTCGCACTTATGTGTGCGTCATGTGAGCCGGGAGCCGCGTCACTTTTCTGGCATCACTACTCTCACGCTCTATTCTATCTTCTCTCTGGTATTATCATGGTATCAGATTGATATCGATAGATGGTATCAGATTAATGATAGTAGAATGCTTCGAAGAATTTTCAAAAGTGCAATATGTGTCTGCCTGTAAATCAAAAGTATCGATTTTTCTTTATAATTTGCGAATTCTAAAAGGATGTTCCTCGAAAATAAAATATTTGGTTGCCCTGAAAAGGACAGATTAATTATTTTGAAGTAATTTTCTTTTTATAATAAAGTGTTCAAAGTGTCCACCGTTCATTGTGATGCAAGCTCTCATACGTCTTAATAAATTTTCTTGAGTTTTCTCTATAACTTCATTTTCAATGGAAAATATAGTATGATGAAGTTTTTCATTCAATCCTTCGACGTCTTCAGGAGGCCGCCTGTAAATTATTTCCTTACAGTAGTCCCACAAAAAAAAATCCAATGGATTGAGGTCTAGAGATCTTGCAGGCCAACGTATCGGGTCATATTGGCCCATCCAACGTTCGGGAAATTGCTGATTTAAAAAATTTGTGATCATTCTTGCGTTATGTGGGCCAGCACCGTCTTGTTGAAATATAATTTTATTTCTATTTAATAACGGTATTTTTTCCAAAAAATCTGGCACATTTTCTTCCAGAAATTGCACATACGATGCGGCATTTAATCTTTCTGGAAGAATAAATGGACCTAATATTTTTTTATGCATAATTCCAGCCCAGACATTCAACTTCCAACGAAATTGGTAATTTCTGAGTCGTGTCGTTCGAAGATTCTCTTCGTTCCACATATGCATATTGTGCAAATTAAAAACTCCTTCTCGCATAAACAGCGATTCATCGCTGAATATTATGCGAGAAGGAAATTCTGGATCTTTGTTTACTCTTCTCAGAAAATCCTCACAAAATCTCTTCCTCCGAGGATAATCTTCTTCTCGCAAATGTTGTACGCGAGTGTAATGATAGGCGTGCAATTTTTCTTCTTTAAGTACTCTTTGGACGGTAGAATAAGAGAGTTGGTGCTTTCGAGCAATGTCCCGAATACTACTCTCAGGTTTTTGCTCAACAGCACGAAGGATTGTTTCAACGTTTTGTAAATTTCTTGCATCACGATGTCTACTAGTGTCTTTTTTCTTCGGTAAAACGCTCCCAGTTTCATGTAATCTTTGAGCTGCCTCAAGTATAACATTAGGCCTGGGATGTTTTACTCGGTTCGGATATAATTCGGCGTATCTTTTTGCAGCAACGTAATATTGCTTAATATTTGTTTATATTTTCGCCAAAGACTTTTTATTTATTTATAATTATTTCATTGCGCTGATGAAGACTTAAAATTGAGCTCGAAACGTTCGTATTTAATTTAACTGAATTTAATTTGATTTACATGTGGTGTTTTCGATAACGTCGATTTTACGATTACAATGCGTGTTTGCGATAATACTTCCGTTAATAATTTATACCGAATCTAATTGCGACATATGTATAATTATAACTTAATTTTGTTATCACATAAATATTGATCATTATAAGGAACAATTACATCTTATTATTGATTTAATTTATTGATCTTAATTGTTACCTATCCTGTTCGTACGATATATTTGCTCTCTATTGCCTATTATATTCAGTGACTAGAGTTTATTTTTAAGAGAGCCCTGATATTATTTATTTATATATTTTGTTGTGCCTCCGCGAAGGGGGCACGGGGATTTTTTAGGATCGTTCTGGAAGAGAATACGTCGGACTACCCTTTTGAATTTAATGGCTTTTAACTTTTGATTATTCCCTTTATTTTATGATAATAAATGATATTTTAATTAAATTCAACAATATGATGGTTAGTCACTGCTCCCAGCGAACGCTATATCACTCGCGTTTACTATCGGTTAGAGTGAGAGAGCGGTATCTCTAGTATACACTGTCATACAGGTAGTCTGACACTTATCTCAGGCGCGCGTATATCTCTTAGTTATTCGTGTATCTCGATCTATTTAATAATTGCCGGTGACGATTACTCGTTAGGATCTAATCGACGACTGCCCGTCGCTTCATCGCGGCGGGTGCTGTTCTTCCATCCGAACTGCATAGTTTTTCAAAGGGGATCCCTTAGCAACATGACCAAATATGGTTATGTTGCTGAATTCGCGGGTTCGCGTTTTAGTGCAGACGAGGAAGTTCAAAGTCGAATTTCCTCGCTTGTACTTTTTGCAATTCGGCGACACCTTTTCTGTGCGTTTCCGAGAGCGCTTTCCGGTCTCGGGCGCGCGTGGCTCTCTGCATCAGCGGCTTGCGCGACTATCGCTTCGGTCGCGATGCATTCCTGCATCAATTCGAGTCTCTTTTATTATAATTATATATGTATATATATATATATATATATATATATATATATATATTCATTTATTTAATATATAGCCTTTTCTGGGGCTATAACACCCTTCTCCCGTTGGAAAAGAAAACGGAGGCACGACGTTTTCTATTTTAAAGAATTTATCTCTTTTTCTTAAGTCTTAAGTTTCCCAATATATATATATATATGTTATATGTTTTCTTTTATATTATTTTCTTATTCTAGTTAGTAGTGTGTATATAGGGGTTCTAACTCAGGAGCTCGAAGGGGGTGCAGAGACAGTAGGGAACCGCGGGTGCGGGGGGAATGACGTCCGCGGCGCGGTTGGTAGGTGAAGAGTACGCGGAGAGGGGGAGAGGTCCGCGACACAGCTGTAGGTCCGCGGCGCGGTTGGTAGGCGAAGGGTACGCAGGGAGGGGGAAGAGGTCCGCGGCGCGGTTGGGTGGCGAGGGGTTTGCGGAGAGGGGGAAGAGGTCCGCGACGCAGCCGGTAGACGAGGGGACAGCGGAGAGGAGAGAGAGGTCCGCGGCGCAGCCGGTGGACGAGAGACAGCGGAGAGGAGAGAGAGGTCCGCGACACAGCCGATAGGCAAGGGGACAGCGGAGAGGGAAGAGAGATCCGCGGCGCGGCCGGTAGACATCTCCGCATAACGGCCCATCGCCATCAGATCCACACAGAGAATTGTTGTATATTATTTTATAATTATTTATGTATTGACTATTCTTCACAGTGTTCGGAAAACGAATGACGAAAATAACAGTTGTTGTGTATTATGTTTTTTTATTTTTTGTTTTTTCCATGCATGACCCTCAAATCGGTGGAAGCTTGTTTATTACTTCAGTATATATATCTGGAAAACATTCTGTATCTTTTTGTAAATTAATGCCGTTTTTTTGTCGTTTAATGTGTAGCATTTCAGAAAACAATCTTTTGTTATAATACGTTTCCTTATCCAATATCCTCACTTCATCCCACTTAAAATCATGATTTTCATTTAACCTATGTTCCGTGATAACCGACTTATTTGCTGTATTTTTATTTATATGTTTTTTGTGTTCATTGATTCTAGTACTTAGTTTCCTACTAGTTTGTCCGACGTAAGATGCATAACAATCATTGCAATCAATCTTGTACACTACGTTCGTATTAGAATAGGTCGGGATACCATCTTTATGTGTCTTTACAATAGTATACTTTTTTTGAACCTACATTGCTCGCGTGTTGTCTTTGCAGACAGTCAACCATCATAGTTTTCGGCTTTAACCTCATTAACTTCAAAGTTGAAAAAACTGTTTAACATTTTGTTAATCGAATTATGAAATCACCAACGCCGCTTACTATCCACCGGCTTTTTTGGCTGTTCTCAAAAATATGTTTCTGTAATTAACTCTACGTACATCGATTAATTAAATTAAGACCCGACCGAACCAGTAATATCCTTAATTTGCGAATTACATATGTTCACTTCTTGTGTCACTTTCTGTTTATTTATAATTTTATTTATTGATAATATTGCGCTGAAGACGACTCAAAAAAGGAGTCGAAACGTCCGCACACTAATTATAATTTTTCATATTACTTAATTATTTCATGTCAATTTTTCATGTTACTTGATTTACATTAATATAATTATATTGTTTTTACCAATCTGTTGTCTTTTCAGTTTGTTCTTTATTTCTATTTTGATATTTTTATTATTTTCTATTTTTATTTTATTATTTTTTATGTATAGTTAATAATGTCGATAAGCTCTCAAGCCTTGTTTTTTCTTAAGTATTATTAATTTATAGAGAGCTTAAATAATATACCAATTTATATTTTTTCTATGTTAAGTTTTTTTTATATATTAAATATTAAGTTATTACATCTAATTATCTAATTATCTTGTTATATATATATATTAAATATTATCTAATTATATCTAATATGGAGGAAGAAGGATGGGATTGATGAAGAAGGTGCAAATAAGCAATATACGTATTTTATCATAAATATAATTTTTAATCAAAAAAGGTGTGTGTATGTATACATATAAAGAGTGTGTGTGTGTTTTAAAATTAAAAATATAATAGAAAATTAAAAATATAATGTAAAATATAATATAAAAATAAGAAAATATAATATAAAAAATGAAAATATAATATAAAAAGATATAAAATTAAAAATATAAAAAGATATAAAAATTAAAAAATCTAAAATATAATACAAAAATATGAAAATATAATATATAAAAAATGAAAATATAAAATCTAAAATCTAAAGTTTAAAAAGATATAAAACATAATTAAATCTAAAAATCTAAAAATATAAAAAAGATATAAAAAACTAAAAATTAGTGGGAGAAAGATGAAGAAGGAACTCGCGACGGCTGCTTCTGTAACAAAAAAAAATAAACATTTTTATTAGTACTTTAAAAAAAAATATTTAAAATTTACGCATATTATATAGAGATACTTACAATACGAGGGGCTCCTCTCCGAATAATTTGCGGAGGGAGAAGATATCCGCATACATATGCGGATACTCCGCCTCCAACTCTCGAGCCCCGGGGAGCCATCGCCCCACAAATCTTCCCATTCGGCGCTCTCCTTACAATAGGTCCGCACCCAGCGCACCTCCTTCATATGCGCTATATTGATGTATCCAGGAATCAGATCTGTATTCGGATCTGTTATTCGGAAAATCTATAAAAAATTAATAAATATAAATATAAATATAAATATAAATATATTATAAATAAAAAAGCGTATAAAATAATAATAAAAATTACTTACATCTCCGAATAAAACGTCCAGCAACGCCTGGAACAAAGCGCGGGTCAAATTTCGCACTCTTCGAATTGACTGGGGATGGTACCGCCGGTCAATTCCCTCAGGTAGCTGCAGGCGACGGTATCCCGTCTCAAACATAACCTCAATGAATGCAATTATTTGCGACATTGTTCTTATATCACAATATAACTGGATCACTAAGTCTAACACTTTATGACAGCTCCAGCGGAGGCTGGATAACGTCTCGGTAGGGGGTAGGAGATGAGCATGACATAAGAGTTAGTACGAATGCCTACTCTTCACAGCTGATAAAAAAATTAAAAGCTGACATGGACTGTCGCTTCACATAGCATTCATACAGATAATTCTAATTGAATAGCATAAAAATATAAAATATGAAAATATCTAATAAAAATATAAAATATGAAAATATACAATATAAAATAGAAAATATAAAAAGACAAAAAAAATTAAAATAAGAGGAGGGAGCCACAGCGTCTTCTGAAAAAAAACATTATTAACATCTTTAAAATTTTATAAAAACTAGCTTTTCGGACCGCGCTTCGCACGGTCATCATGAGCTACTTACATATTTATGAACCGATTTTCACTAAATTTATATCAAAATATTATAAATTTTTTAAGGATAACTACTATGTTATTTCTTTTTTCATTTTCTGATATTTTATTTCGCGCTATCTTTATATATATAGATATATCTATATATCTATATATATTATATATTTTTTAAAACATTTTTTACTTCCTTCAATTAGTACAATTTTTTAAATTTATCAATTTACAAAATTTCTCTGTATATTATATTTTTTGTAAAACATTTTTCACTTCCTTCAATTAAATGTCCTTGATTATTGAATTCATCAATCTTAATTTTTACACTTTCCCTTTTAATTGCTCTAGAAAATGCCACATAAAGTTGACCATGAGCAAATACAATAGGATTTGGCAAATAAATCTCAACTTTTTCTAAACTTTGTCCTTGAGATTTATTGATTGTTATAGCAAATGACACTCAAATAGGAAACTGTCTTCGTTTAAACTTAAATGGCAGTTCCAAATCACTTGTAATTAAATCTATCCTTGGAATAATAACAATCTGTCCTCGTGCAAGACCAGTTAGAACATCCGCATAAATTAAATTATTTTTCAAATTAGTAACAATGAATCTTGTGCCATTATAAAATCCTTTCTTAGTATTTAAATTCCTTAATAAAATAATTGTAACACCGATTTTTATTTTAAGTCAATGAATTGGCATTCCAGAAGGTGTCAAAGAGTTTAAAAATTCAGTTGGAAAATTTAATTATTCCTGTGGATCATCACTTACAATAGAGTCAATTGAGAGATACTCCTTTTCTTCTCCTTCCATTAGACGAAGGATTTCGTCATTAATTATGAAAGTATCCTCATTTTTAGGACAAAGAATCGCTCGATCTGAATTTTCTCTATTCCGCTCTATGGTAATTCTATCACGAAAAATCTCAGTAATAAGAGATTCTTTTGATATAAAATCCTGGGGAATTTCAATTGTATCGAGATGTAGTCCATCAGTATTTGATAATTTACCATCTCCTAGTTGCATTAGCCAATTTGCAAATTCTTTTTCTTCTCCAGTTCTTATATTTTGCTGTAGTTTAACCTGAGTTATATTTCTCCATATAGGGTTGTATTTTACATCGATTCAATTAAAGCTGCTTTTTGTGCATGTGGCACTACGGGAAGATTTTGTCTGAAATCTCCTGCAAATAAAATTACTTTTCCTCCAAATGGTCTTTCATTCTTCATCAGATCCTTGAAGAGTTTATCAACTGCTGTTAAGGCATGTCCAACAGTCATGCTCACTTCATCCCATATGATGAGTTTTGTAGAGATCAGTTCTCGTGCTTGAGAGTTTCCTCTGATATTTGATTTAGCTCCATCATCAATTGGAATTGAAGCTTAAACAGAGAGTGATAAGTTCTTCCTCCTTTAAAAAGTGTTGCAGCAATGCCAGTTGAAGCACATGGAATAACTATTTCGTTTCTTTCTCGAATAACACTCAAAAATGTGTTAAATAAATAAGTTTTTCCACTTCCTGCAAATCCGTCAATATAAAATAACCGCTGAGGTTCATTCTCATTGTCAATCGCTCTAATGACTATATCGTACACGTGTTTTTGTTCATCATTAAGTGTTGATAATAAATATTCACCACGTCTTTTTTCTTCATCGACATTATACTCTGTGACGTAAATATTCACTAGAATTGGATTTGGCAATTGAAAGTTTTCACAGCTACTTCTATTATTTCTCAAAATTTCTTGTATATGATTTAAAGCCATATTTTCAGGGTCGACAACATTGTTGTTTACAAAGTCTTCAATCATTTGATCTTTGTATTTATTCCAAAGTGTTGGTACATCTATTGGATTTCCAAATATACAAATATAGGCAAATAGCTCTCGAATTTGTGCAGGCATTTTTGATTCTGTTGCTTCCTCTAACGTTTTTGACCATAGATCGTCAGCTTCTATTAAATTCTTCGCAATTGCTGCATTCTTAAATGTTTCATAAATAACTCCGTTTACAGTTCTTAAATCTTCAAAACATTTAGCTCCAGTCACATGTAGGAAAAGGAGACGTAGATAAAATCTTTCATTATCTTTTATGCTCACTGTGTATAGCCTTGAAATTACTTTCTCACCTTTTGATGGGCAAAACTTAAAAAAAAACCACATAGCAGCCTTTTTCTATAACCTTGCGAAATTTTGGTATCAATTTCGTGAAAATCGGTCCATAAATATGCGCGAGCGTAGGTGGATGCGTGGATGAGATGAAACCAATTTCGCGAAAATCGGCCCATAAATGCGCATGCGCGTAGGTGGATGCGTAGGTGGACGCGTGAGTGGGCAAAACTTAAAAAAAACCACATAGCAGTTTTTTTCTATAACTTTGCGAAATTTTGGTACCAATTTCGTGAAAATCGGTCCATAAATATACGCGAGCGTAGGTGGATGCGTGGGTGGACGCGTGGGTAGGATGAAAATTAAAAAAAAATCACATCATCATAATCCCAGAAGAATTAGGAACATTTTGACACCTGTTTCGTGGAGATCGATCCACAAATGCGGAAGTAGTTCGCGGTCATACAGACAGACAGACAGACGGACCGCACTTATATATAGAATTCCTCGCAAGCGTGGACGGATGTGTGGGTGCATGCGTAGGTGGGCAAAACCTAAAAAAACCACATAGCAGCCTTTTTCGAAAAATTTCCGAAATTTTGATACCAATTTCTTGAAAATCGGTAGATAAATACTCACGCGCGTGGACGGGTGCGTAGGTGGACGCGTGGGTGGGATGAAAATTAAAAAAACCACATAGCAATCTTCTCCTAAAAAATTGCGAAATTTTGATGCCAATTTCGTGAAAATCGGTCCATAAATGCGCATACACGTGGGTGGATGCGTGGGTGGGCGAAAATTTAAAAAAAACCACACAGTAGCCAACCCCGAAAAATTTGCGACATTTGGTACCTATTTCACGAAAATCGGTCCACAAATGTGGAAGGAGTTCGCGGTCATACATACAGACGAACGCTACTTATATATATAGATTATAAATACACAATTCTTTAGCAAACCAATTTCACGATTTCGCAAAAATTGCACCACAGAAGTCACAGAACCACCGAGGGCGTCGGAGCGTTCTCTCTACCGCATCTTATCGCAACACTTACACAATAATAGTTTTATTTTTCATGCATTAGTCTTCTTTCGTACAAAATGGACAAAAATTACACGGTATTAATTGATACAGCGGTCTCAGACATCCATCGCATTCATGTAAATCACGGATTTGTTGATAAACTTCACTTTGATGTGTGCGCACCACATCACTCCCAATCTGTGACCTCTCCGGTAATCGCATGAAACACGATATACAGTGTTTAACAGAAATCCCAGGTTTATAATAAAAAGATATAATGCACAGTCGTTTCATTTCATTATATGTACGTACTTGTACATCATTTAACGTATGAATAATAGGTTCTACAACATCACTGAAATCACTAAAATTACCGTCAAGAACACTATCGTGTAAGGATTCTACATCCGAATCAGAATGCTCGGAGGAAAAGTCCATCGAATCGAACGACTCAGCAAACTCGAACGAATCGGTCGAATCGGACGACTCGAACGAATCGGATGAAATGTTCATCAAGAGTGAATCAAGCGACTCGGATGATTCGGACGACTCGAACGAATCGGATGAAATGTCCATCAAGTCATCCATAAGCACAAAGTTTTTTTTTATCAGATATAACAAAAAAAATGTCACAAGGATGATCGCAAACTCGCGTTTTCTTTATCAGATGCGACAAGATTGTCACAAGGATGGTCGCAAACTCTTTTATGGTACACGCTCCTCCCAAATATATATTTTAATCTCACATCTCTCATCTCCCTCTAACTCGAGTATCACGTCTCATCTACATCAGCATTTTTCAACATCTCTAGCAGAATGAATGTAGATCCAACTATATACATCATACGTTTTATAAAGAATAGGCGAAGAAAGAAATAATAAAAATCAGTAATAAAAACGGTAATTTATTTATTGCAAACATTATAGAGTAAATCATTTACAGCACATGTTAACAATTCACAATCTACGAGTGATTTGCCGTCAAACGCATCACTCTCACGTATCACTTTTACCGCACCGTAAACGTCAGTGATATTGTTGCGTTGCAAAATGCTAACAAATTGTTTAAACTTTTCATTAACAATATATGTATTCTGACACAGCTAGAAATGTATATGATCGATACAATCTTCAAAATCGAATAAATGCACCAATGTTTGCGGATGCATATACAAAGAATTATTAGATAATGTTAATTTAACAATCTTGAATCAGTTAATGTAATCATTTGGATAGATAGATCGCAGATCTATAATAGCTCACTTTCAGTCGATTGTACATATTGTTCAATATCAGCACGTTTCTGCATCAATGAGTGCCAGATAATGATAGGCAATACTATTTGATTGCCTCGGTTTTTTATTCTACATATGACATAGCTCCGACGCTTATTCCAATCTCCAAGTATTTGTATGATGTCGGGGTTGGAGCATACCTTCTTCCCAAGATACGACCCGCGCGACGAGACTCGGATGAAATGCTACAAAATTTTAGAAAAATGTTATTACAAATATAATATTAATATATAAATATTAAAAATATTATTTAATACTAATATAAATAATAAAAATATTATTAAAAAAAAATAAAACTTACTCTTTCTTTGGCAGAGTGTCCGTAATCGGGACGTAATAATTCATGTTGCTTCCTTTAGCGGAGACCACAAACGATTGACACAATACTAAATTATTTTAAGTATTAAAACACAATTTAGCACTACACACTGCAATGTGGAGGGGATGATTGTTGATACAGCAAGCTTTTTTTCTCCAAGCGCCTATATACAGCTGCTAATTAATAATTACATCCCCAAAGATTTTAGCTAAATGCGCTTAAAATTTTCCATGCGCCAAGGTACAACATTTTCTAATGAAATCACACCTGAATATTCTAAATGTAACAATTTATCAAAAAGTAACTCGCAGCTGCATGTAATTTGAAACTACAAATTATCCATGCGCTAACGAATCTTACTAAAATGTTTAAAGTGTGCGTGACAAACCGCAAAATTGTCAAGGTTAAATGACAACTATATGTAATTTGAAACCGCAAATCTTTTGAGCGCCGATATACGGCTGCTAATATTCGAAATATGACAAATCTTTGAGATGACGTCACCCATAGGTAACAATCCAACGAGATATGACAAATCGCGAAATGCAGCTGTATGTAATTTGATACTGCAAAACTTTCGAGCATCGATGTGCAGCTGCTAATATTTGAAATAAAGCAAAAAAATTTTTTTGACATAACGTCATCGTTAGATGACAAATCGCGAAATGCGTGATAGAAACGTCTATGAATCGCGATATAAAATCGCTGCAAATAGGTGCACCTCCATTATTTTCGAATCGTGCATCTTCTTCGGTCTAAAAAACATGGCGGAAAATTGTGTGGGAGCAATCCACCCGGGTAAATTCAGTGGAGGAGTACATTGCGTGGGAGGCGCAATGTAACGAATGTATCAAGTCGTTGGAAGAACAAAGTCGAATTAAACGACCACGATTATCGATCGGAAATCGACAATCGCTGATTGCTCAAATCGCGCGACTCGAAGGATTGAAAAATGTGTTGCACAGGCGTTTCGTACACGTGGATGCAGGATGCAGTTCGCGAGAAAATGAATCGATTTGGCGAGAGATCGATACGGCGTTCGAAGGTCGTATCTTGACAGGTGCGGTTATAAATTATAATCACATCGAACCTCATCAATTTTTGGAAGACGCGAGCGACATTGTGCTCGAGCACGTGCAAACCGTTATGCAAAAACACAGCAGTGTGAAAGTGAATACAGTGTTTAACGACGAGTTTGTGGCGGGCGATAAGCGCGCCGATAAATCAATTAATACGCGAAACTTTGAACTCTTTCATACATCCGATTTACGCGAGTGGTATGAGCGGCGAGTCATCGAGCCCACCCTTGCATCGCTCGAAGAATTTCAGGAACGCGATAACGGATGGGCATTATCGCATATACTAAATTTGACTGTAAATATAAATAAATATAATCCTATGCACGCCAGATGTTGCGTGCAATTACCGCGAAAGATAATAATAAAACGAGCAATGGTTAACGTGCAACCTCAAGACAATGCATGTTTTGCGTGGGCGGTGGTGGCTGCTCTGTATCCAGTTAAAAGAAACACAGACCGACAATCATCGTACCCACATTATACAACAGTACTGAATCTCTAAGATATTGAGTTTCTAGTCACTCTTAATCAAATTAAAAAATTTGAAATTTATAATGATATTTCAATCAATGTGTATACCATCGAAAATGAAAACATTATCCCGTTACGCCTTACGGAGCAAAAGAGGGACAAGCACGTCAACTTGCTCTACGTGCAAGATGCGAGATCGGACATTTCGCGTGGATCAAGAATTTATCCAGGCTCGTGAGTTCACAACTCAGCAAACACAAGGCTAAAAAATATATTTGCGATCCGTATGTATATTTAATAAAACTGTCTAAAAATATTTAAAACAAGGATATAAAAATTTTAACTTTTATTTTACAGATGCATGCACTATTTTTACTCGGACTAGAAACTACAGTCGCATACAGTAGACTGTGGAAAGATGAACGACTGCGCTATCCGGTTACCGAGCGATAAAGACAGGTGGCTCGCATTCGCCAACTACAACAGGAAGGAGCGACTACCTTTCGTCGTATATGCCAATCTGGAGTGCATTTTGGTGAAAAAAGAAGAAAATTTTTATCAACATCACTAAGTATGTAGTATCGCTTATTATGTACATTGCTCGTACGATAATTCGTTATCCGCGTATCATTCTCGTCGCGAAGCCAATTGCGTTGCGTGGTTCGCCGACGAACTTAAAAATTTGGCGCAACGTGTAGAAAATATTTTAACAACCAATGTCCCCATGGTAAATTTAACGCAAGATGAATGGAAAGAATTTCGAAGTGCGACTCAGTGTCATATATGTGAGAAACCATTCGTGGAAAATGATGATATGCGCGTACGCGATCATTGTCATTTGACCGGACGGTACAGAGGTCCCGCGCATTCAAATTGCAATCTAAATTACAAAGAATCTTTTTGCATTCCAATAGTATTTCACAATTTATCCGGTTATGATTCTCACTTTATAATCGAGGAAATAGCCACAGCGTTCGAAGGAGAAATCGATTTACTTCCGGTAACAAAAGAAAAATATATTTCATTTACAAAAGATATTAAGGATACGAATGACAAACCGGGAAATCACATTAAATTACGTTTCATAGATTCATATAAATTTCTCACAACAAGTCTCGACATTTTTTCTGAGCAAGGATAAACTCAAAATTTTACAAATGGAATTTAAAAATTTATCCGCCGAGGATTTCAATTTACTGACAAGAAAAAGTGTCTTCCCGTACGAGTACATTGACTGCGTAGATAAATTGCAAGATGCGCGAGAATCATTTTACAGCTCTTTGACAGGTAACACAGTATCCGAGAGCGATTACGCGCACGCTGAGATTGTGTGGAATTCTCAATTCAAACGCTAGGCGAATATAGCGATTTATACCTCAAAATTGATGTCTTGTTATTAGTCGACATTTTTGAAAATTTCCGCGAGAGTTGTATCAAGAGTTATGGGCTCGACCCCGCGTATTACTATTGTTACGTCAAGCGGGGTCGCGGCTCCTAAGAGTGCTCGAACCTTTCGCCTGACCGGTCGCGTATTTCAGAAGCTAAGCTTCTGGGGATTCCCCGCAACTAGGCCTATCCGGATAATAAATGTTTTTTCCCTTACCAAAGGCGATGTAATAGAGATATGGAGGTGGTGTTACCGTATATGATGATGCGGCAATGTCAAACACAAAAAAAAGGAAATGGCGGTTACCGACTAAGGGAAGTCGCGCGATGTGAACCCCTCGGGAATGGTTCCGCTAACGAAGACTTTAATAGGGTCCGCTAACGAATAGTAAGAGATGTTTATATTTCTTAAATCTCTGAGGAAGTCGGCGTAAGCGTTAACGCACCGGTCGCAGTCGAACGGGAAAAACTCTGCTAGATTACGGAGGCAGGCCGTGCAATACACGCCGGAATAGCGCGTGCTGTCGATCGCGAGGTGTACGTTGAAGTACGCGTAAGAGTCTCTATCAATATTGTCGAAATTTACAAGGCAAAATGCGCAATACGGGGTAAGTTCTAATTTGTGAGCGAATCCCGAGATGTAGGTGCAACGGACGTTTTCTAATCGATGACGCGCTTCGACGACGGGAGGGGAGGGGTGGCCTTCCTGTGCGGGACGCAGTCGTCTGTAACACATGTAGGTGTGTTGTCAATAAGTTATGGTTAAATATTATTATTGTTGTCCGTATAAAGTGTTGTTGTTAGTTGCGGTCGGAACAAGGAAGAAGTACAAATAATTAAATAACGAAAGATAGGTTTCTTGTATTTATTCAGTTTAGATATTGATTGTTTACAATTTAATGAATAAAATAAAACGCACGTTATACATTATTTGGAACGAGTATTAATTTGGAAGCAAGTATTATTTTCGGGAAAATCTCGACAAGAGAGAGAGTGGTCAACGCGAAACACAGGAAATAATAAAAAAAAGGGTCGGTCGTAAACCGACCTCGGTAGCGCGGAGCGAAAATACTATTTCGGAAGGGTTTAGCCGAAGGCAAGCTGGCCCAAGCAAAGCGCAGGAAGCAAAAAAAAAGGGTCGGTCGTAAAAAGTGTCGGCACAAGAAAACTCGGTTTTCCAAGTTTCGTATTTTAAGTGACGCTACTACAAGATATTATTATATTTCGTTCCGCGTAATGTTAATCTATTATTATCGGTTGTTCCGCGGAACCCCAGTGCTCGGGGATGGAACACCCGTAGTTTAGGTATAATATCTCGTCGCGTATCTGGAGGTAGCGGGTCTTCCTCGGATCTCTCGGTACGTAATTCGCGGGCGGCAGAGGGGGAAACGGTAGCTGCGTGTCCAACGGTATTAGTTTGCGCGGCCACGGGAAATATCCCATAGACTTTATGCGGATGTCCGTCCTCAGAGGTTTGACCTGCTTCACTCGTAGAGCCGGGTTAAAGTACGCCTCGTATTCTAAGTCAAAATATAGGCGATCCGTCCCTAAGAATTCACTATCCGCTTCACTGACGGGGGCGAATATTTGAATTCGTAGTATAAACGTCGCGCGTGGAATTTGTGTCCGCCTCTTCTTATTTTTGGCATCTACAAAAAGATCAAATTAGTTTCACGTGTTCGCTGGGTTCGACCATTGGTTTTGAAGTAAGGAGGTGGCATGTGCAGAATATTAACACGATGCTATCAGGAGAAGGTGTAAGCTTTAGTCTTAGGGTAGGAGTGCCGTATGTGCAGAATATTAGCACGATATCGGCTGGGTAGGGGTAGTAACGAGCGTGCAATTGTCTGCACCGCTATGTCATTGGTTTGGTTAATGGTCGAAACCAGGTCTGTTGAGGGTTGGATAGGAACTTAATATGACGCCGAACGTAGAAAATGCGGACTAGGTTCAGGTACGTTTTGGTATTAATACACAATGAAATTTCGTAAATGTATGTATAGTATATTTTGACTAAACTTACATTGGATGGTTACAGTCGTGACGCGTGAATATAAATCAGAGAGTTATCGGCACAGAGAACTGACGCAGGCTGTGCGGACGTAGTATAATGAAGTAACGATATAATATGCGCTCGCGTGAAGTAGAATGATGTTGAAATAGAACTGTATGTGGAATAGGATCGCGTACTGAAATGGAAACGAATGTGGATGTGGAAAGCGTGTTGACTTGGAACAGGGTATGGAAATGGAATCGAAATAGAATTGCAAGGATGAGAAGCACTTCTAGAGAGAGAAGTGCATCGCTCAGAGTCTCGAATTGATGTGTCGATTTTTGGGACTGTTTCAAGGTCCCTTGGTTTGTGCGGGTCAGGGTTGAAGAGTGGGATGGACGCGTAAGAAGGGTTATCTAAGGATTCGGAATAGCGGGGGAGTCCTATGGTGGTGGGAGAGCGGCTATTTTATGATTAACATTTCGGACTGTCGGCTAGAGTCGGTAACGATTATAATGGGTAACTTGTCGTAGTTCACTATAACTTGTTGTAGTGAATACCTTATCGGCTAAAATGTAGTCGGTAACTTGTTGTTTGGATTTAAATTATAAGTTTGGTGTTTCTTAAAAGTAAATGGAAAAAATTTTGGTGCTGGGACGTAACACTATACTCTTCCCGGCTACACGTGAGACGCCATGTTAAAACATACGAAAATTATATTTGAATTACTCACAGACATTGACATGGTTATGTTTATCAAACGAGGTATACGCGGTGGTCTGAGTCAATGTTCCAACAGATACGCGCGTGCTAATAACAAGTACATGCAGTCGTATGACTCATCGAAACCATCAACGTATTTGATGTATTTCGATGTTAATAATTTATACGGATGGGCAATGTGTCAACCATTGCCCTATACCGATTTTCAGTGGGTCAATAATGTCTCTAATTTTGATGTATCATCGATCCGCTCGATTCGTCTACAGGCTACATCCTCGAAGTCGACCTCGAGTATCCGCAGCATCTTCACAATTTGCACACTGACCAACCTACCGTTTTATCCGACACGCGACAAACCACCTGGCAAGCGCGAGGACAAGCTTCTCGCAACCTTATACGATAAGAAGCGTTACGTGATACACTACCGCAACCTGCAGCAATGTTCCCGTCACGGTCTTCGTGTTGCAAAAATTCATCGTATATTACAATTCACTCAATCTCCGTGGCTCCGTACTTATATAGAACTTAACACAAAATTTAGAACACTGGCGAAAAATGAATTTGAAAAAAATTTGTACAAGCTAATAAATAATGCCGTGTTTGGCAAAACGATGGAAAATGTGCGCAATCGCGTAGATGTTAAACTTTTAACAAAATGGAACGGAAGATACGGCGCAGAGGCATTAATTGCAAAACCAAATTTTCATAGCAGGAGCGTTTTTTCGGAAAATCTAATCACTGTAAAATTACGTAAACTCGAGGTGAAATTCTACAAACCAATTTACGTGGGTATGTGTATTCTCGATATATCCAAGACATGTTTGTACGAATTTCACCACGATTATATGGTACCAATGTATCGGGAGAGATGCAAAGTCATGTACATTGACACGGATAGTCTTATATATCACATTGAGTGCGACGATGTGTACGAGAATATGAAACGCGACATCAGCAGATTTGATACGAGCGACTATGCGATAGACAATGCGTACGGTATACCGCTCGTGAATAAAAAGGTACCGGGTCTAATGAAGGATGAAAACAACGGTACCATAATGACCGAATTTATCGGGCTTAGAGCAAAAATGTATGCGTTGCGCGTGGATGGTAAGAAGGATACGAAAAAGATAAAAGGCGTCAAGAGTAACGTTGTTGCGAGAACGATAACGTTTGACGATTACACGCGGTGTTTGAACGAAGAGATTGAAATAACGCATAGTCAATCGTGTATAAGATTACACGAGGTATACACCATTCGCGAAACAAAAATTGCTCTAAGTCCGTACGACGACAAGCGGTATATCGTACCTACAACTACTGATACGTTACCGTGGGGACATTATAAAATTGTAAATAATTGTAAATAATTTATTTATTTATTGTAAATATAAATTATATATATATATTCATTCATGTAAATTTATGTATATTTTTATTATGTTATATGTTTATAATAAATTATTTTTATGTATCTAAGAGTTGTACGATTTATCAAGTCCCAGCC
This sequence comes from Anoplolepis gracilipes, assembly GCF_047496725.1. Classification (NCBI taxonomy): domain Eukaryota; kingdom Metazoa; phylum Arthropoda; class Insecta; order Hymenoptera; family Formicidae; genus Anoplolepis; species Anoplolepis gracilipes. The sequence goes on along the minus strand of NC_132978.1, from coordinate 5,577,745 downwards.
ATTTCACAAAAATTTCATCTCCTTTTTTACGTATCATCTTTCCCACGAGATACACGTCGGGGTTAGCAACGTTATGTAGCTCGTATTCGTAGAATCCTCCGGCTACTGGATTTCCGCGCAAATCTTCGAATAGATATGTCGCGGGATTAGTATTCTGTATTTTGACAATTTTAAACACTTCGGTCGACCAATTTGGTGTGTAACCTTTTTCAAAAATGGTCTTGAATTTACTCACACGTATCGAATCACCTACTTTGAATCTCGCTGGAGCAGCAATTTTTACATTGTTGTATATTGTATTTAAAAGTCTATCAGCGATTGTAGGAGTAACATCGATAGTTCTCATATTAATAGTGCGATGTTTTCGCGCGTTATATTCTGCAACGAGTCGGGATAAAGCATCGATCTACTTGTAATTACCATTTAGCGTAAAACAATTTCCAAATATTGTTCTTTAAAGTGCGGTTGAATCGTTCCACGATCGAGGCTTTCATGATAGAATACGTTGAATAATGATTAATGTTATGTTTCTTCATGAGTTTTTGCACATTTGCATTGTAAAATTCCTTTACTCTCAGTTTGAAAATTTTTCAGACATCTTCCACCATCTCGAATTAGTTTTGCGATTGTTTCAGACATTTCGTTTCCGCTCTTACTTTTGAGCGGTATGGCCCACCTATACTTGCTCAGCACATCCGATAACAGTGAGTATGTAATTGAAACCTTTGTTGGCTCGTACATAAGGACGCATCTCCACCACGTCCGCCTGCCACAGATCATCGTATCCGCGTACTATGACGCGTCTACACGAAAAATTTCTTCTCGCCAGAGCGTGCAATTCTTCCACGAGCTGTCGCTTTTCAGAGTTGTTTTTCTTTTCTTGCATGTTTGATCGTGGCATATTTCATAATAATGTAAAAGTTCATATATAATTATTTATGTATCTTTTCTTAAGTCGGATGTAGTTTGCACACGTGTCTGAAGCATTTTCTGCATTTCATGCATCATTATCTGAAGCGTTTGCACGTGCGTTTCGAACGCAATAATTGTTTCCTCAATTTCTTTCTGCTGATTCCTCAAAAGTTCAACACTCATTTCAACGTACCGTTTGTTAGCAGCATCGTTATCATCTTCCGGTTGCGCTACACGTCGTATCTTGCGCAATCTTGCGTCAAAGCTGGCGCTAGTCAGACACAGAGCGTTATCTCGCACATAATTTTTTAGTAATCCGTTTCATTCATAGTATGCCTTATTCGACCTACCGAGCGATACTCCAAATTTATTAATTGGCATTTCAATACCAAATGTTTTGACAGAATGACTAGTATCGCCAAATGTTGTTTAATTTATAAGACCCGCCTCGCGAAACTCTTCGATAATTGACAAGATTTCATTGTCATGGGCATTGTTACCTGCTCGACGCGAAGCTTCCAGCAGCCGCAAACGATCTACCAATTCGTTGGGATCGTTCCAATTCACGTATTCAATTTTATTCTCACTCAGTGTTATAGTGTGTGATAGGTTTATACCTTTTCCAATTTTTATTTTGATAGGAAATAATGAAGCGATTATATATTTATATTTGTATCCTTTGTTACCCAATACTGGATTACGCACATTGCTATCACGTCTATGTGCGTTTGTCGCCAGTAATATACTTTTATATTTATGCATATCGTTCTCTGTATATGCAGCATCGTCGGGAATTCTCTTGAAAATTAATTCGTAGAGACCCAGGGTCTCCGCATATTTTACTCCATCGATAATTATATTATCATTCTTATCCACTTTGAAATGTTTATCGCCAAGCATCATTTCTTCGTCGGAAAATTTAACACCATATACGTAATCCATTTCGTTATTTTCATCTTGGCTCAAAATTGCTCCAATATATCTTTGTCTGAGCGGACCAAGATGTTCTTGCAACATATTCTAACCTTCGGATGTTTGTAATTGACGTTGAACCGACGTCACAACCGCTTTGGGTGTGGTCTCAAAAATTTCCTCAACAGAAGGAGACGAGATTATTTGAGGTTTTTGTACAGCTTTCATCGGAGTCGATTGTTTCATTCGCTTTGATTGATTTGGTGTAGAAGTTATCAATGAATTGTTTGATCGTTTTCGTCCCCCATTTGATTTTTTTTCATAAGTCAGTGAAATTTTTGATCGTTTCTGCTTTATATTCTCTTGTTCTTCTCTGGGTATATCAAACGGCTCCACTTTCGACGCATCAGATTCCACATCGATGGTATTCTCAATAATTTGTTTTAGAGGTTCAGTGATTGGCCTAAAATGTTTCTCCAAAGCGACGTCTTCCTCAATTTTACCAGTTTTTAAAGCGTGATATTTTTTGCGAATTGATTCGCTCGTTTTTGCAATCTCTCTCACAATCTTTTCACGTTCATCATCATCATTGTTGTTTATCATGATGGATATTTTGTAGACGTTGTTAGATGTGTTGACATCGACTAACCACTCTACGGTATCGCAAATTCATTAAATCCTTTTCTATATCGTCCATTGGTCTGCGAGCTGTCTTTATCAATAACTACGAATCCATACTTGTGCTGCCAGCATTTCTAGCATAATGTGTGAAAATCATCGTATGACATGTCAGTATTTACATGATCATTGTGCACATGTTTCAGGTTTGTACTATCCTGTTTAAATAAAATTAACAGATTCGCATTGTCGCGTATAAGATGCTTGGGTATCTTGGCATACGTTTGACAAAGATAGAAACAGTCGACGTTCGAGTGTCGACTCATTGCAAAGTACTCTCTTATCGTATCTTGTTTATCGCACGCCACGTCATCAAAGATAAAAATGGAATTCGGAAGCGCCTCGCTTAAAGGAACGACTTCACTATTATTAGAGAATGTGAAATAACCAATTTTGTCTATCGGTGTCAATAAATTTTCCAAATATTGATATTTCGGTTGTTGAAGCGATTTTAAGTATACGTACAGGTTCTCAAAGCGAATACCATAAGGACTTTCAATTAGACTTATCAATACATTAATCTTACCACAATTCGAAGGACCGCAAATAATACCGCGTGTAGTAATTGGTAATATGTTTCCATGCTTGCGTATTTTTTTTTCAAGCATTAGTCTATTATCAAAATTTATAACTTTGATTATCGTCGCTTGCCGCACAAATCGCATTTTGAGAATGAGTCATGGGAGGACCTATTTATAAATGTGCACCGAATCGAAACCGTTCAGTATTGAAAATGGTTTTTCATCTGTCGGACGACAGTCATATTCTCGAGCTTACCTCTGAACAGTTGCAATATATACCACATATTATTTTATTGAGACAGTTTAACCGCTACGTGGAACAACTGTGGGACAAATTTGTCGAACATATAAAGGCTGATTTTGAAGTACAACGGTATCGTAGATGTTTGCGACATTATAATTTACCGTGGCAGCAAACACATATCGACGGTCCAGCACCATTAAAAATTGTTACGAATGTCAGCGAGAATTATAAGAGGTAGCGGTCTATTGAATCGTGCGATAAACGCGCTTCCTATCGAATTGCATATTCCTGGATATCAGTTTTGCGGACCAAGAACTCATTTAAAAGAACGATTGGCTAGAGGCGATCGAGGTATCAATCCATTGGACGCTGCGTGTCGCGAGCACAGTATAGCTTACTCGCGAAGCAACGACCTCGGCGAACGACACGTTGCGGATCGTATACTAGCTGTGAAGGTGCGGGAACGTATTATCGCGAGGGATTCGACTCTTGGTGAAAGAGCGGCTGCTACGGCTGTTTGGACGACCATGAAGGCAAAAACGAAAATTGGTATGAGAATGAAGATGAAAAAATCACCACAAAAGAAAAAGATGTTGAAAAAACGAATACTTCCAGTAGCGAAGCGTGGTGGTATTTTACCGATTTTACCATTGTTGGGAGTAGTCGGTTCTTTGGCTGGTGGAGCAACGGGAATCGCAAAGGCTGTAAACAATAGCAAGGCCGCGCAACGCCAATTCGAAGAAATACAACGTCACAATCATGCTATGGAAGGTCGTGGACTTTATCTCGCTCCGTACAAACGTGGACAGCGGTTCTCAACGACTGTTAAGAAAAAAAACGTTAAAAAAACGTTAAAAATGCCTACGGGTGTAACAATTAACTTACAATTGGAACAACTTGCAAGAGGTATGCGCATACCTTTCTTTAGAATTATTGCGTTTTCATGCACAATAATTTACCGATAAGCGGTGTGCAACGAAACGAGAGCTGCATTGTCAATTTGGACGACGTTGAGGGCCCTGGTACTCATTGGGTAGCATACGCAAAGAGGGGAAATAATGTTGTATATTTTGACAGTTTTGGAAATCTTCGACTGCCCGAGGAATTGGTGCAATATTTTAGACAGAATGTAAGAAAAATTGAATACAATTATGCGTCTTATTAAAATTATAATTAGTAAAATTATATAAAGAGCTCCGATTAATAAATAAGTAAATAATAAAGAGGCAATAGGAGCGAGGAGATGTGAATATAAAATTATAAGTTTTTTATATATAGATGATATGTCGCAATTGTATTGACATTAAGTACATTAGTAACATTCTATAGAATGACGGAAATTATAATAAAGATTTGAACGTTTCGATTCATGTTTTGAATCCTCTTCAGCATAATATATAAATTAAATAAATGAATTATAAATAAAAACGAAATTAATGATAAAACATCGCATAATAAAGGCGTAAGACATGTGTGAACAAAAAATCCGTGATCGTATTCGCATGATTAAAAGGATCACTGCCTCAGAACCGCTGTACATATTTATCGCATGTTAGTTGTATAAATTACATATATATAAAACGATCCAACTTGTTCGGCTCTTTTTTTGTACGGCTTGCATAATAATCCCGCGAGGCAATTCTCCGAGGTTTCCAGACCGAGGGAGGTATGCAGTTAGATTGAGGGATTAAGTCTGTATTAATAAAATGAGTATAATAAATACCTGTTTGTAATAAAGTAATTTACCGTTAGTTTGTGTATAATGGTGGTGACTCAGAAAAAGCTTACAGAATATGCACTCCGTTTGTGTGTTGTTGAATCTATGGTATATATATCGCGACAACTGATGTTTAACGTGTGGTTATGCCGATGGTACAGATGGTAATGAGCTCAAGGGCGAAAAATACATTTAAGATGGAAAGAGTTAGATAGGTGACATTAGATCTTAGGCAGTTTGTTTATTATATCATCGTAAATAGCTGGCAAACATTCTATATCTGTTTATAGATTTATGCTATTTATTTGTCGTTTAATGTATAACATTTCAGATATCAGTCTTTTTGTGTAATAGGGCTCGTTGTCTAGTATTTGTGCATTGTCCCAATCAAAGTCATGATTGTATGTTAGGTGGTCAGTGATCACTGATTTGTTGTTATTGGACTTCATTATGTTGGTCTTATGTTCTTTTATCCTAGTATTCAGCTTTCTGCCCGTTTGACCAACATAAGAAGCGTCGCAATTTAGACAATTAATTTTATATACCACGTTGGTTTTCATGGGACTAGGGATAGGATCTTTGTGTGTCTTAATAAATTTGTTGTTTTTGTTTATACTATAGTAGGCTAATCTGATGTCGACATCTTTTAGAGCATTCTTTATTTTATCAGTTACTGTATGCAAATATGGAATTGTGAAATATGAGTTATTATTGAGTGTTTGTAATTTTCTGTCGGATGGTCTATTGTTGATTAAAAACTTTATGCGGTTGTTAATTGTTCTGAATATAAAATCGGTTGGATAGGAGTTGTCCAGTAAAATCTTTATTATAAATTGGATATTCTTTTCATGGAACGTGGGATGTGATAATAAGAATACTTTATCAACTAAGCCTATTACAGTGCCTCTTTTTTGGTTGTTAGGATGTTGGGAATAGAAATTGAGATATCTACCCGAGAATGTGTTCTTATGGTACCAGTCAAATATTAGATGGTTATTAATTAAAATGAGTGTTAGGTCTAAAAAGTTAATCTTGTTGTGGTCATTTTTTTCTACAGTGAACTGTACTCTGTTATGGAAAGAATTAAAAATTGTCAATGTCTCGTCAATAAATTTTGGAGGTACCGATATTAATATGTCGTCCACGTATCTGAAGTAAATGGGAGGGGTAAAATTCAATAACGTCAATGCTTTCTCCTCTATGTCTTATAGGACTATGTCGGCGATGATCGGAGAGAGTGGGGAGCCCATTGGTGTACCAAAAGTTTGTTGATAAAATTTGTTATTGAAGACAAAGTATGTAGAGTTTAAGACTAGGTTTATTGCTGTTAAAAATTCTGATTCTGGGATGTTGCAATTATTTGTGATATGTTGCCATCTCTTTGATATGCTTTCTACTGCTAAATTGATCGGGATGTTAGTGAACAATGAGATTACATCTAGCGAAAACAGCTCATAATCATTATCAATATGTAAATTAGATAATTTGTTGACTAGATCAAAACTATTTGCAATGTGACTATTCGGTTTCGGGAAGCTGTCGTACATGATTTTATGTAACCAACTGGCTAAGTTGTATAATGGGCTATTAATAGATGATACAATCAACCTGTAAGAGATGTTAATCTTATGAATTTTTGGTAACCCATATGCTCGCGGTAAATTACCTTCACTGAAGGACATTTTACGATATTCAATGGTCGAGATGTATTCTTGTTTTTTCCACCGTTTCAGTATGTCATTGAGGCTTGAGATTAGTTTATTAATAGGGTTTTTGTTTAATAAAATATAAGTCTCTTTATCTAACAATAAATTTTCCATTATTTGGGTATATTTGTCTTTATCCAAAGCAACAGTAACGTTACTTTTATCCGCTCTGGTAAGGATAAGATTCGAGTTTTCTTTTAAGAAGTTGTTAGTAGTTGATTGTAAGTTGATTAGTTTTTTAGTGGTTTCATTTTGTGGAAAGGATGTTGTGGAAAGTGATTTAATGATGGTTTGTGTTCGACTTCTCAACAATGTTCTTTTTTCGGCAGGAACTTTTTTTAGACTGTTTTCAAAATTTTTGATAAAATCGGTAGCTATCTTAGATCTAGAGGTGGAAGGTACGCTGAAATTATCGCCTAATTGTAGAAAGCCTTGTATCTCTCTAGGAAAGTGTGTAGAGGATAAATTTATAAACCAATTGTCTTTGAGGTCAAATATGTTGTTCTGATGTAGATTATCAAATTTTGGTACGATTTCAATTTTTGTGTCGATTTTATCGTCAAAAAATGGAACGGGCAGAAAGCTGAATACTAGGATAAAAGAACATAAGACCAACATAATGAAGTCCAATAACAACAAATCAGTGATCACTGACCACCTAACATACAATCATGACTTTGATTGGGACAATGCACAAATACTAGACAACGAGCCCTATTACACAAAAAGACTGATATCTGAAATGTTATACATTAAACGACAAATAAATAGCATAAATCTATAAACAGATATAGAATGTTTGCCAGCTATTTACGATGATATAATAAACAAACTGCCTAAGATCTAATGTCACCTATCTAACTCTTTCCATCTTAAATGTATTTTTCGCCCTTGAGCTCATTACCATCTGTACCATCGGCATAACCACACGTTAAACATCAGTTGTCGCGATATATATACCATAGATTCAACAACACACAAACGGAGTGCATATTCTGTAAGCTTTTTCTGAGTCACCACCATTATACACAAACTAACGGTAAATTACTTTATTACAAACAGGTATTTATTATACTCATTTTATTAATACAGACTTAATCCCTCAATCTAACTGCATACCTCCCTCGGTCTGGAAACCTCGGAGAATTGCCTCGCGGGATTATTATGCAAGCCGTACAAAAAAAGAGCCGAACAAGTTGGATCGTTTTATATATATGTAATTTATACAACTAACATGCGATAAATATGTACAGCGGTTCTGAGGCAGTGATCCTTTTAATCATGCGAATACGATCACGGATTTTTTGTTCACACATGTCTTACGCCTTTATTATGCGATGTTTTATCATTAATTTCGTTTTTATTTATAATTCATTTATTTAATTTATATATTATGCTGAAGAGGATTCAAAACATGAATCGAAACGTTCAAATCTTTATTATAATTTCCGTCATTCTATAGAATGTTACTAATGTACTTAATGTCAATACAATTGCGACATATCATCTATATATAAAAAACTTATAATTTTATATTCACATCTCCTCGCTCCTATTGCCTCTTTATTATTTACTTATTATAATTAGTATTTGCGGACAATTGCGTCTACAATTTCTTCAAACGATTACGTTGACTGGTAAGAGTAGCGTTCTTGCCGTAAGCTACTTTCCAGCCATAAATTTAAACGATGATGATTACGAACTTGGTTTAACGGATTTTGAAACTTATCATACGATACCGAACGTGAATTCCTCGAATAATATATTTTACTTTGACAATGACGACAAGGAAATTACGATTCCCGAGGAATCGTACGAATTGCATAGTATAAATGAATATTTAACGCATGCAATTTTACAATATAATTCGCACAACATTGTTAATAACAATGATGAGAAATATCCAATAGTGATTCGCGCTAATCATAATACGTTGAAAAGTGAAATTAAATGCACATACAGAATAAATTTTAATAAGCCCAACAACATAGGATCTTTGTTGGGATTCTCAAATCGTGTATTGCAGCCGCAGAAATGATACGAATCGGATATATCGATAAATATTATTAACGTAAATATTATTCGTATAGAATGCAGTGTGACCGCTGATGCATATAGCAATAACAAGCGCGCACACGATACATGAATTTTCTCCGAGCGGTACCACCGGGATATAAGATATCGGAAACACCCGCGCAAATCATTTATCTACCGATCGTCGTGCGAAGCATTACTGATTTAACAATACGTGTTGTAGATCAAGAAAGTCGATTGCTCGATTTTCGAAGAGAGGAAATTACCGTACGACGACGTCAAAAATAGTATGCTCGTGTTGAACGAAACGGAGCACGCGAGAGACAATATCTTTACGAGGGACAATACTTTTGCGAGGAGGCGAGTGGTGTCTGGTGACAATAATCAGGTGTCTGGTTATGCTAAAAAGAAGCTCAGCGCGGTGAATCGTGAATTTTTAAAGTCTTTGGGTTGCTTGGATTTTGCGAGGATTATAAGCGCGTTATGATTAACGCTCGTCATGAATTGATTCTAATACGTTCACGCAACGACAACAATTGTCTATTTGGAGCTCAGGCGGCTGAAGCGAAGATTGAATTACACAAAATACAATGGCGTATGCCTCACGTAATATTGAACGAAATTAGTAAACTGTCCTTGCTACGAGCGTTGGAGAGCGGTAGATACTTGAACATGAGTTTCCGCTCGTGGGAGCTATACGAATTTCCTTTGCTACATAGTACGACCAAGCATTCGTGGATTGTGAAAACTGCCTCTCAGCTGGAGAAACCGCGATACGAAATCTTTACACTACAGACTGATAGAAAAAATGTCGCGTCGAAAGATATTACCAAATTCGACGACTGCAAATTGGCAAACATTAAACTCTATCTAAACTCTGAATTTTATCTGTATAATGATTTAAATTTGGATTTTGATAAAAAGAGATACGCTATCCTATTCGACATGTACGCGCGCTTTCGTAAATCTTATTACGGATGCAATAATGATAATGTATTATTTACCATAGCAAATTTTCTAGAGTGCAGTTTTCTTACGGTTATTGACTGCTCGCGACAAAACAAGTCTGTCAAAAATACCGTGAACGTAAGGATAGAATTTGAATGTAAGCAAGACGTACCCGCAAATACTATCGCATATTGCCTCATCTTGCACGATCGCATTGTCGAATATAACCCGTTGACAAATGTTGTCCACAAAATTACATGAATCAGGAATAATCCCCTCCAATGTTATAACATTATAACATAAAACTAGCAATACTCGATGATCGACATCAGTCGTCCGTCGTAGTTCTCGCCAATATCATTTCATTATGGTTGTGCCAACCATTCGTGGATCTGCAAGGATTTATCGTTGGAGGAAAATTTATCGTGAAAGAAATTGCGATTCTGACAAAAGGCTCTGTACTCTCTCATTATATTTTTACGAGTCTTACACCATTCCGTATTGCTCATGAGATCTGAGAGATCTCAAGTTACATGGTTGATTGGAAAACATCACAATCTGCAATGAGAAGATGGAAACATTCCGTACTACAGGGCCAAACGTTTAATCACTGACGCCGTGACGTTGAAAGATGCATCTTCTCGAGTGTATGTCAAAGGACATGAAAAACGAGAATGGATGACAAATTTACTGGAAGATGATGCGAGAATCGGTCTTATTATCGAGACATTGGATAACGACTATGATGACGTTCCTGCTTTAAATAAATTAGATGCTACTCTGCGTTGCGATAGATATGTACGAAATTGTGCTTTACAAAATGTATTTAAATTATTCAATTAGTGGTCGAGTCATCATCATAAAGGTTCGATCAATCCATATTTATAATAAACTATTGTTACAATACATGTGTGTTATTATTATTATCTTTTTTATCCTCTCCTTGTAGCATGTATTATATTACAGTACGTGCTGCATTTTTCTATTAGTCTGCATTTCAGCAGACAATGAAAGTGGAATATTTGACATCTTTAAACGTAAAAAAAAATATCAAAATTTATGTTGTTCATAATTCGATTGATGTTGATCGACGTAGGTTTGATGTACGATAGTGGTTCAAACATGGTTCGATAGATGTTTGTTTGATGTATAATAGTGGTTCAAACATAGTTGGATCAATCTGTAGCAAGTATTATATCTCTTAGCCATGTCTTAGCCATGTATACATCTGTGTGGTGAATATTACATTTCAGTGATGCAGCTGCATCTGGTATTATATTTCGTCATGATATTAAGATATTTATTTGATATATGATAGGGTTCAAACATGTTTAGATCGATGTTGATCAATGTTTCAATAGATGTCAGATGCTTATTTAATTGTGTCGCTATATAATTATAATTATCTGTATAAATGCTGTGTGGAGCGACAGTTCGCGTCAGTTTTTAATTCTTTATCAGCTATAAAGAGTAAGCATTTATTGCTAACTCTTATGTCATGCTCATCCCCTTTTTTTTACCGAGACGTTATCTAGCCTCCGCTGGAGCTGTCATAAAGTGCCTGTCTGTGATCCAGTCAAGTGATGTGATTCGATAAAAGTTAAAAAAATGTCAAGCATAATGTCGATTCTGGATGCTATTTTCGAGACGGGATACCGTCACGTGGAACTTCGCTGGGTCAGGAATTTGGCCCGTGCTCTGTTCCGAGCGTTGCTGAATGTACTATTCGAGGATGTAAGTAATTTTTATTATTTTATACGCTCTTATTTATAATAAATATATATATATTTACCCTCAAAATATATTTATATTTATATTTATATTTATATTTATACGCTTTTATCTTTTTCAGCATTACCAATATCGTTACTACCACATCCCATTCGGTGATATAAGTAATTTTTATTATTTTATACGCTTTATCTTTTATTTATAATATATTTATATTTTTATGCTTTTTTTTACAGGAATATAAATATTATCACAATCTCATCCCGGGATACATAAACATCGCGCACATGAAAGAGGTGCGTCGGGTGCGGACCTTCCGCCGCAAATATGCGGAATGAGAAGATTTGTGGGGCGATAGCCCCCGTGCCCGCCTCTTAGATGAGTTTTACCCATACTTGTACACGGACATCTTCTGCCTCCGCAGGTTATTCGGAGTGGAGTCCCTTGTATTGTAAGTATCTCAATATAATATGCTCAAATTTTAAATATTTTTAAAAATATTAATAAAGACGTTCATTTTTCTGTTACAGAAGCAGCCGTCACGCGTTTCCCTTCTCCCTCTCTCCCACTAATTTTTAGTTTTTTTTATTAAATTTTATATTTTTATTAGATTTTAGATTTTTTATATCTTTTTATATCTTTTTATATCTTTTTATATTTTATATTATATTTTAGATTTTATATTATATTATATTTTATATTTTATACTACATTATATTACATTATTTACATTATATTTTAATATTTTCATATTTTTAATTTTAACATACACGCACGCACGCACGCACGCACGCATGCACACACTATATGTATAAATACACATACTTTTTGAATAAAAATTATGTTAAACATATATATTGCTTGCTTGCGCTTCCTTTATCTATCCCATCCTTCTTCCTTCATATATTATATATAATTAGATATAATAAATTAATATTTAATATAATAAGTTAATATTTTTAGTATATAAAAGACTTAACATAAAAAAAAATTTATTTTCTTGCGTACGCCTTAGCCTCCAACTTATTGCGCTTCCGCTATCCTTTCTCTTCACTCTCCTTCTTTCTCTCTCACACTATCTTTCTATTGTAATCTTCTCCTTTTCCCACTACGCGCGCTCTCCTTGTCCTACGCTATGTACAATGCACATAGCGCTCTCCTTATCCTATCCTATACCACACGTCTATCGTTCCGTCTCCGTCTACCGCTTTGCGAACGCCTATCGCGCCGTCTCTCTCTATCGCGTTGCGAATACATATCACGCCGTCTCTCTCTATCCCTCTCCCTACTCGCGGACCCATCGATTACGCCACAGACTTCTCTTCCCTCTCCGCTGTCTCTTCGTCAACCGACCGCGCCGCGGACCTCTCTCCTCTCTCCGCTGTCCCCTCGTCAACCGGCCGCGCCGCAAACCTCTCTCCCCTCTCCGCTGTCCCCTCGCCTACTAACCGCGCTGCGGACTTCTTCCCCTCTCCGCGGTCCCTTCGTCTACCAACTGCGCCGCGGACCTCTTCCCCTCTTCGCAAACCCCTCGCCTACCAACCGCGCTGCGGACCTGCGTGACGTCATCCCCCCCGCACCCAAGGTTCCCCCCTGCCCTCGCACCCCCCTCGAGCTCCTGAGTTAGAATCCCTACTATATCACTACTTCTATCTATCGTTTTCTTTTTTTAATATTGTATGTCTTGATTTACTTTATTAAGTAAATTACTCGATAAAAATCTCTTTACTTCTGGTACGCAATATGCAACAACTTCTTCGATAACGGTTCCACAAGTACTTGATGATTATTAATGGTTGACCCCGAGAAGGTGTATCATTATGTCGTGATGCATCCACACAATCGCGACTTGCAGCAAGTATTGTAAGATACAATAACAAGGAGGACATGCATAAATATTAGTTAAATATAACCTACAAACTTATGTTTTCTATTGCTGACCATTCGATGTGACAGCTGGCAAAGAAGCGGAGAAGTGATGTTACTAAGTGCATTGCTGATTTACTAGCGGCATTTTAGATGATTCAACAACAATTACATTGACTGCAGTTTGATCTTTATGTGTGGAAGGATTCCGACCAATCTACGCTGAATATCTAATGACTAGATAACTATACAAGGATATTTTTTCATTCAAAATCAAGCCGAGTTGGTTTGATAATCAAGCACTCAATTTCGCAGATGATTGATTCTCTAGGATGGTTAATAATCAGTAGCGCTCCGTGTAAAAAGTCTCATTTAATTAACTTGGTTAGAACAATTGTATTGAAGCATTTATTGAGATCAAGCGTTCAATACAACTGATAAAAAAGCTTAGACAAGTTGTATCGAAGAGAAATTTTTATTTCTAGAATGTGTTTATGTGCTTCAATAGTTTGACACTGGAACTGTAAGATGTCGGCTGAAACTCCACAACTTACTGATGCTTCCTGATTGATGAGTGAGATTATGCAAACATAATATTTCTCAGAGATTAAGAATAAAAATACAAACAAAACGCCTAATTGCTTACATCCTTACTGCTTATGAAGACCAATGTATTGCATCAAATAATTGTCACTACACTATTTGAAGCTAAGCTGTTATTCTTTTCACCACGCTAATAGCGCACATAATCCGAATTTGATCAAGATGTGTTTACTCATTTGTAATTGATCATGCTTTGTTATAAATTCAAGGTCATCTATTTAAGAAAAAAAAAGTTTTAAGTGACGCATTGTAACTGATGATTAAAAGTGGATTTATTTTGATAATCCCAAGTGAAAAAATCATGAATGGACTCCGGTCAATCATTCACATTAACGTCAAAACGGAATATTTATATAAAGTTTTGCTCTGGTAGGACCAGAAAGACGTGCTTTATTACGAGCTACCGCAACTGAATGAAACAGTGACGGCTGACGGCTATCAACAATAATTGTACCAATTGTACGAATGATTTGATGTGAAAAAGGCCATCAGTAGCCAATAATCGGTGCAAAGTAATTCTTTTGCATGACAACGCACGACCACATGTTGCAAAAACCGTGAAAGAAATACTATTGGAGCTCGAATGGGAAGTTCTTTTGCACCCAGCCTTTTTTCCAGACTTGGTTCCTTTAGATTACTTTTTCCGATCGATGCAACACGCGCTCGCCGATACACACCAGAAGTGAGCAAAATTTTATTCGAATAATAAATAACGAATAAGAAGCAAAATATAATTTATTTATAAATGACAAATACATTTGTATTCAAATAAAAATGTATTCAATTAAATAAGTATTTAAATAAATTTTTATCTAAATAATTATTTAACTAATATGTTCGTATTATTTTTTATTCATCTGAATAATACAAACAATTAAATAATTATATTGCATCATATTAAATACATATAATAATAATCATTTAATATGAAAATAACAATTATTTATATAACTATGATAATATAAATAAAGCTGTTTGTATATTTATTATTATGTATAAAAAGGTTCGAAGGTGCTGGCTTTGGATATAAGATATAATCGGATACCTAGTTAATCGATTCAATAATAACGACAAAGTATTTAACGACAATGACTGAAAAATATAAACAACACATACGTATATAGCATACGTACGACAATAAAATATAGACAAATAGGAGTAAGAGAAATAGTTGTAACAATTTTTGGACTGTATCTTTAATTTAAAGAAAGATATAAAAACTTTGAATCAAGCAAATACTTATCACAATAATAAGTAATCAAATAAACCAGTATAAATGATTGAACACAAAAATATTACTTGAAACGTATGCTTACAAACAAATAAATGTTGTCGAACAGAAATAATTATAGTAGCAAGAAAATGTACATAATATATATATATATATATATATATATAACATAAATAGAATCGCAGAAATGGTGCGATTAAAGTATAACATAAACACAATATAAATCAATATAAACGTATATATAAAAATACAAAAATATATAAACACAGAAATATATGAAGAAACAATACACACATATATCAAAATCTGAGAACTATACTCAATGCATAGAACTCAAAAGAATAATCTTAAACTATAATAACTATTTAATTACTATTAATTATTGGGGACTTCCGCTTCCGGTGCGTTCAGTGACGATACGACAAGTGAAAGTTTGTTTCGAGTAAAATGTACAGGGGTTACAGTGAGAGAAGAGGACTGAGAGTGTGCGAGGGTGAGAGAGGAAGAGTGAGAGTAACGGGTGAATGAGAGCAGAGGGAGTGAGGTATAAAGAAGAAAAGAGGATCAACAGGTAACGGAGAGTAGTGACAGTTAGGCATAGAGGATAGAGTAGTGAAGAAGGGCAGGCGGGCAAGACGCTCAGACATAGAAGAAGTAGACAGAGGGATAAGACGGTTAGTAAGCAGTTAAAGTGCGAACATAGAGGGAGAATGGAAAGAAGCGAGAAATCAAGAAAGAAAGTGAAATAAATAACAATGGCGGAAGGCATAGGGAGAATCGGGAAGCTAGAAAAGGAGAGAAGAAGTGAGCGAGGGGAATATGGAGGAGTGGATAGAGGAAGAGGAAGGAGTGGGAGGGGAATGAGGAGATTTTTATTAAAAGCAGAAAAACGGCTAGATCACCAGATAAGAAAGAAGAGAGAAGTTTAGAGGAAATGATGAGGAAATGGAAAGAGGAAATGGAGAGGGTGATGAGAGAGGGAATGAAGGGGTGGATAGACGATATGAGAAAGGAGTTGAGAGGGATAGAAGAGAGGTGGAAGGAGGAAAGGGAGGAATTAAAGAATTGTATTAAGGGATTAGAGAAAAGAGTAATAGAATTAGAAAAAGACAAGGGGAAAGGGGAAGGAGGGGAGATGATGGAAAGGGTGAAGGAGATGGAAAGGAAGATGGAGATGAAAGATAGGGAAGAGAAAAGGAAAAATATAATAATAAGAGGAGCGAAGATAAAGAAAAGGAAAAGGAAGGAGGTGATGAAGGAGATCGTAAGGGACATAGGAGCGCAGGTAAAGGTAAAAAAGGTAAAAAGATTGGGAGGTGACAGAGAAAAGAATAGGGAAATGGTTTTAGTGAGATTAGAGAATGAGGAACAGAGAAGGGAGATATGGAAGAAGAGTGGGTTAAGGGGGAGGAAAGAAAAAATTTTTGAAGACTGGACATGGCAAGAAAGGAGGATGAGATGAAAAATGGAAGAGATTGCGAGAAAGGAGAAAAAGGCAGGAAAGAGGATAAGGATGGGGTACGGGAGAATGATGATAGAGGATAAGTGGTGGAGATGGGATGAGGAAGAGGGAGACTTGATAGATGAGGAAAGGAGAAGAAGAGGGGAGGAACAAGGGGAAAACTAAAGAATAGGGTAAACGAGGAGAAGAACAAAGTAGAAAAGAAGGGAAGAGAGGAAGAGGAAGGGAAAGGAGGGGAAGAGAAAGGATGGAAAGTGGTTTTTTGGAATGTGGCAGGTTTGAAGAAAAAAGACGAAGAATTCTGGAAAGGGTTGAGGGAGTGGGATGTGGTGGTATTATCGGAGACGTGGTTAGACGAGAAGGGTTGAGAGAGAATGAAAAATAGGTTACCGAAGGAGCTAAAATGGGGGGTACAATTAGCGCAAAGGGAGGGAAAGAGAGGGAGACTGAAAGGAGGTATGTTGATGGGTGTAAAGAAAGAATGGATGGAAAAAGGAAGCGAGATAGAAGGGGGAGTGGAAGGTATAATGGGGGGAAGAAAGATGGAAGATGATAGGAGTATATGTGAGGGAGGGAGTAGGGAGGATGACAAGGGAATTAAAG
This sequence comes from Anoplolepis gracilipes, assembly GCF_047496725.1. NCBI lineage: Eukaryota > Metazoa > Arthropoda > Insecta > Hymenoptera > Formicidae > Anoplolepis > Anoplolepis gracilipes. The sequence continues at coordinate 5,560,577 of NC_132978.1, read as the reverse complement.
AGATGGGTGAGGGTGGAAGAAGAGGGAACGAAAACGTTAATAAGGGAGATTTCAATGCCAGAAAGGCGGAGGAGGGAGGAAGAGCAGTGGGGGAGGAGGAGGAGGAAGAGAGGGAAAAGCGTTCAAAAGATAAAAAGAAGACTAGAAAGGGTAGATGTCTGATAGAATTTTTAGAGGAATGGGGACTGGGAATCCTAAATGGAAAAGTGAACGGGGACAAGGAAGGGGAGTTCACGTTTACAGGAGGAAAGGGGGACACGATGATTGATTATGTGATAGGAAATAGGGAGGTGGAGAATAAGATAGAGAGCTTAAGGGTAGGGGACAAGATAGACTCAGACCATCACCCGATAGAAGTATAAGTAAGAGGAGAAGGAAGAGATAGGGAGGAGAGAAAAAGGAGAGAGATTATAGAGGGGATATGGGATCAGAGAGGAAAAAGAAGTTCAGAGAAAAGATGGGAGAGATAGAACGAAGAGAAAAGAAGAACGAAGAGTGGGAGGAAATGGAAAGAAGGATAAAGGAGACGATAAAGGAGACGGAGGAGGATAGGGGAAGAAGAGATAAGGGAAAAGAAGGTTGGTGGGACGTGGAGTGTAAGGAAATAAAGAGAGAGATGAGGAAAGAGCTAAGGGTTTGGAGGAAGAAAGGAGAAGAGGGAGAGAGGTACAAGAAGAAGAAGGGGGAGTATAAAGAACTGTGTGAAAAGAAAAGGAGAGAAGATAATGAAAAATGGGAGAAAAGGGCAAGGGAAATTAAGAGGGAGGGAGAAGTGTGGGAATTAGTAAATAGAGAAAGGAAAAGAGATAGGAAGAGAATGAATGAGGACATTGAGAGGGATGAGTGGAGAGAACACTTTATGAGGTTGCTAGGGGGAATTGAGGAAAGCGTGGTAAAAGGATATAAGGAGAAGAGGAGGGAGAAGGAGAAAAAAGAAGAGATAAATATAGAAGAATTTAAAGGGGTAATAGGGAGAATAAAAAATGTGAAGGCAGCGGGAATAGATGGGATTCCAGGGGAAATGTGGAAATACGGGGGAAGGGGGTTAGAGAAGTGGACATGGGAGTTTTGTAATAGGGTATAGAGAGGAGAAGGGTGGCCAGAGGGGTGAAAGGAGGGGGTGATAGTTCCGACAGTAAAAAAGAGGAAGGGTGAGGGAGTGGGAGACTACAGAGGGGTGACATTGATGCCAACATATATACAAGGTATATGCGACCATACTAGCGGAGAGATTGAGAAAAGAAGTGGAAGGGAACGGAATTATACCGCCAAATCAGACGGGTTTCAGGAAGGGGATGGGGACGATGGATAATGTATACGTATTGAACTATTTGATAGGGAGGCAATTGGAGGGGAGAAAGGGAGGCATGATGGCATTATTTGTTGACTTGAGAGCGGCATTTGATTCGGTGGATAGAGGGATAGTAGTGGAAATGATGGGACGGCGAGGAGTGAGAGAAGGACTGAGGGAGAATAGAGGAGATACTGGGAGAGATAAAAAGTAGGGTAAGGGTAGAACAGGGAATGGGAGAGAATTTTTGGATGGGGAGGGGGTTGAGACAAGGATGCCCATTAAGCCCGATGTTATTTAATATAATGATCGCAGATCTGGAGAAAGAGATGGGTAAAGTAAAGTGGGGAGGGGTTGCACTAGGGGGAGAGAAAATATACACGCTGGCGTATGCGGATGATTTGGTGCTGGTGGCGGAAGAAGAAGAAGGAATGAGGAGCTTGATGGATAGGCTAGAGAGGTATATGGATAGAAAGGGGTTGGAAGTGAATATAGGGAAGACGATGATAGGGAAGATCATGAGATTCAAGAGAGGGAGGGGAGGAAGAATATCAAAGAGGAACTGGAGATGGAAGGGGAAGGAGGTGGAGGAGGTCTGAGTATAAATATTTAGGATATACGCAGAGGAATGGGGGACAGAAGGCGCAGGTGAGAGACAGGGTTAGGAGGGCGGCTGCAATAATGGGACAGGTATAGGGGATAGGAAAGAGAAGATTTGGAAGGGACTAGGGAAGGAAGATATGGCTGTTTGACAGACTGGTATGGACGGTACTGAGGTATGGGGTAGAGATATGGGGATGGAAAGACAGGGAGGGGATAGAGAGAATAGAAGAGAGATACTTAAAATGGGTACTGGGAGTGGACAACAGGACGCCGGGATATATGATAAGGGGAAGAGCTACAGAGGGAGAAATTAAGGGTGAGAGCGGGAAGAAGAGCATGGGGATACGAGAGAAGGCTAAGGGAAGGTGGGGTCGAAGTGGGAGGAGGAAAGAGAAGGATTTTTCTTAAAGATAGAAGGATAAGAGTGGAGGAGATAGAAAAAAAGGAGAAGACGGGGGGAACTGGTATAAAGGAATAGAAGATAGAGACAAAGAAAGGCAGAAGAAAGAAAGAAGGAGAAAGGTGGAGGAGGCAAGATTTAATAGATGATATAAGGAGGTTAAGGGGGAAGGGATACTGGGATATTTAAAGAAGAATCGGGGAAAGAGCAGATGGAGAAGGGTGGCAAGATTTAGATTGGGAGGAGAGATGAAGGAGAGTAGATACTGAAAAGAGGAAAGGAAAAGACAATGTAGACTGTGTGGAGAGCAGGAGGAGACGTGGGAGCATGTATGGGAGAGTTATAAAATCTGGAAGAGAGAAGAGGGGAGCTGGCAAGATAATGTGAGATGGGTTTTGGGAGAGGAGGGGGAGGGAGAGGAGTGGATGAAGGAAGTGGAGAGAGAGAGGGCTGGAAGAGAAGAAAATAGTAAGAATGAGAATGAAAGAGGGGGAGAGAATGAGAATGAATGATAGGATGAGAGGAGAGAAGGGAATCGAGGGGAAGAATCTCTCTCTCTCTCTCTCTCTCTCTCATTTATTTTTACATTTAGGAAATTTAAATAATATTGCTCTAATAGCAATAATGTTGTTAATATTATAATTTTATTAATTACTATTCTATAAAAACTACATAATATATAATAGATAACACAAACGGAAAGTAAAGTAATATAATTCAAATGACGAATAGCAAATAACCAATGAAGCAATAATGAATAACGCAATAACGAATAATGCAAATAATGAATAATACAAATAATGAATAATACAAATAACAAATAAAATTTTATTCAAATAACAAACTAAATAAAAATACATTCGAATAATGCCTACTTCTGATACACACTTCTCCAATTACGAACAAGTTAAAAAATGGGTGGATGGATGGCTTGCTTCAAAAAACAACTTATTCTATCCTTGCAAAATCCAACTTTTATCAGAAAGATAGATTCGTGTAGCTATTGAAAAACATAATTGGCTCCAAGAACAACCTCTGTTTGTCATAGCAGACGGCATCATTACAGAGATTGATGAGCAATTTTCCATTTGATCTTCAAATCACTTCGTCGAGACTCTTCCTGCAAATCTGGAATACACTACACTGTACCGTGTATCACTGCATTGCCAATGTGGACACAAGATAGAAGATTTTTATTGCTGTCTTTGTCTGCCTCAGCATCAGAATGGTTAATTTGCGTTAATTTGGAAATAATCTCTGACTATTTTTGGACAGCATTTTCGACGTTTTGTGTCTCGCTGAGATCTCTGCGATTGTATTCAACGGAATACCCAAGTAAAATATGATCAACGAATCCAGCAATCAACTTAGTAGTCAACTTTTACATTGCTAGACAACTTTTGGTAACATTGGTCACGCTAATATTTACATGGACTAAATTTAAAAATTTACGATCGAAGTGATGGACAGGGGACGATTTTTTCCGAATTAGCATCTGTTTAATGTACTCTGAGCTGATTCTACTTTACTATTGCGTAAGTCGTCCAGATTTATCCTGCAAACGATAATCAAATATACATAGTGACAGTATGGTGATGATTACAGCAGTGTTCAAATGATCCGCAACAAAAATTATTCTCTCGTTTACGTATAATGAATGAGTTCATGACGGAGAATGTTTTAATTGGAAGCATCTTTGGCGGCTTCAAATATATTATTAAAATTATGCATAATTATATACACTTTATATTTAATTATTAAGTAAATCTTAATGTAATTACTGTGATAAGAACCAGCGTTATTTTTAATAAGATTTTATTCTGCAAACGCATGTATTTATTTAACACACTCTATACTGAACACAAGCTGTCGAAAAATTCATTTAACTACATTTACTTTCATTGACAACAGTCTCACTTGAATTAGAATTTGATTCTTTATAACTAAAAAGCAGCAATCATAAAAAAACTAGCAACGATGTAACATTTTGTAAAACATTGCATACGCTATACAATATATTTTGTCATGTTAATTTTGTTAAGTGTGACATGACGAGCAGGATGGCCTGTTTGAAATTATTAAATCACAAATAAATACAATAAAAAATCGTAATATTATCAAAAACTTTATAACTCCATAATGTGAAATGCATTGTACATTTATTATTTACTCGATGTCTAAACTGCATGCAAGTAATAATGCTTGCAATAATTGACAAAATAATTATATTGTACAAAAAATTTGTAATTTTATGATAGTTATAATTTATAATGTTAGATAATAAAGAAGAAGAAAATGAAACTTTCAAATAAAGATATCAAAAACAAATAATAACTGCGAACGGCCGAAAACCAAAATATTTGTTACTTTTCGCTCAAAAGTATAAAAACTTTACTATTATTAAAATGAGTACCAAGTCTCTCCATGACGTGATTATACGACCTCTGTGTATACAAGAAGACTCGTATTTTACGTACAATATACAATTGTTTCGAAATTTACTTTTCTATTACAATAATTGAAACTAATATCTATGAGAGTGTTAATTTTATTTTATTTATTTTTTAAATATTTTTATCAGTAAAATGTATGATCTCGATTTATTTATCTATCTGAAACGTCTATAATTTAAAAATTCTTTAATATATTCGCGTTATCACGATTTTCTGAGTTGATTATGAATTATAATTATTTATTATTATCATCACAACTATTAAACCTACGTCTAGATAAACACATCTGTTAATAATTATATGTATATAATTATATGTATTATTATATAATTATATAATTATACACGATTATATGTGCTACATGATAAAACTGTGTATAATTCATAACGTAAGAAGCATAGAATTCAGTATCAAAAAAAAGAATTACATAAGTATTGAATGATCAACTTTTTAATATAATCTCAGTGAACACAAAGCAACAGTAATGTAACATCCATGTAATTGTAGTATAACATGCTTTGTACATAACATTTATATTGTTGAGTGGGAAATTGTAACATTGATGTTACGTTACTTTGTGTTTACTGAGATCTCATGTATTTATAATAACAACGAGCTAACATTATTAAAGTATATACTACATGCCGTACTCAACATTACTTGCACTTCGCGATATATCCATCTTGAAAAAAAATATTGTCGGTATAAAATGTTTCCACTCTCATTGTTTATTACTGCAACAGAAAATTAAAAACAATAATTAATATTATTAAAATTTTTAAAAAATATTTTTTTTAATAATGTTTTTTACTTACTTTCTTCTGTGCGTTGCAGTGTATAACACGTGCCTTTTTAAATTGTCCTTTCTCGTGGGAGTTTGTTGGCACGTGTTACAAACAAAGACATTTACATTTTCTTTATTCTGAAACAAAATGATGGATTAATATTTATTTTAAGGGGATCCTAAAAAGACGGCCGAACTCCGACGGGATAGCGCCATTTCGACGGAATTAAAATTGTCGACAATATCGATAATTTTAATTACGTCATTATCGACATATGTATTATTTTCATAGATGTCATAAAGAACAATTTCTCCTTGTGTTCAAAATGTTGAAATCAGACAACATCGCATATTTTTTCTGATTTATCATTTTATACGCATATGTAAGCATCGATAACAGTAAAATATAAATATGAGTCTGACTTTTTTACATAATTAGAACTGTTCACATTGACATATATATTATTATAAGTTTAGACCCGGTAAAAAATTTGTTATGTATAATCATATATGATATATGACCATATAAAATTATATAGAAATATATAAAATTCTGTATAAGTTCTGTATAGTTATGTATAGTATGCATAATTTTGTATTATCTATATACTTTTATATTGTTATATATAATTATATATGAGAAATTTTTTACTGGGGAGTTTAGACGCAAATAACATTGGCTGCGTTCAACAGAGAAAGCAAATCAGTGAGCGTTTAGTGATTCTTTATTATGATTGGTTCTTGCATTTAGATCTTTATTGGATCTAAGTGCAGAAACCAATCACAATAAAGAATCACTAAGCGCTCACTAATTTGCATTCTCTGCTGAACGCAGCCATTTAGTTATTTATGTACATATATGACTAAATTTATTTATGCATATATGTATATGCATAGTATGTTATACACACACATACGTGCACATATACCTACATATATATATTTATTTTATTGTGTGTGCGTGTGTGTGTGTGTGTATATATACATATATAGGATGTCCCATTTTAAAATGTCGACCTCAACATCTATAAAAAATACATTTTACAGAAAAATGTTTTAAACAAAAGTTATTCGGTTCGAAGGAGGCCATAGAATGATGCCATTGGTTTGATCTTGAATAGTCGTTTGAAGATTACTATCAAATAAATGGAACTCTCTAATATTCTATTGCAGCTTACGTCGCGAGCTTTTCAAAATACTATAAAGTATTTTGTTAATAACTTGTTGAGTTATAAAGCTTGAGAGTTGTAGCAAATACAAAATATCTTTATTCATTTTTCGATTATCTTGCCTTACTTTTATGCACAGAATAATGAAACAAATCAATTAGTCCCGGTAAAAAATTTTTATATATAATCAGACAAAATTAAACAATCTAATTATACAAATTTATATACGAAATTTGTTTATTTTATATATAATTATATATAATGATACATAAAATGTTGCAGCATTGTGAATAAATATGTATAAGCTTATATATACATAATTCTAATTGCAGCTATCAATCCATTTATATATAAATATACGTAACGTTTTATACGGTGTCATCTATAATTATACATATTTTTACACAATTGTATAGAATCCTGTATAATTATATTCAATTCTGCATAACTATACATAAAAAATTTTTTATCGGGGTGTAACGAAAACACATAGTTGTCTTAAAAAATATGTAACTGCTTGTTACAAATTCATATATTTTTGTATAACAATATTAAATTTTCTAAAATATTAATTTATTGATTTTAAATTGAGTTTATATTTTAAAGATAATATAATACAGAGTTGAAACATTCTACATTAAAATTCTCTATGCCTCAATAATATTAAAAAAAAACGATTAGTGATAAAAACTTTACATTATTTCTACTTTCCAGTTCGTTTTGAAATTATTAAAATTGTTCTCAATGTATAAATTGTAGATATTTTATTTATTGACAAAAAGCTATAAATAAGTATTCTTTTTTTTTGATAACTCACCTTATGTATTAAAATTGCTTGCTGATAAGAACTCAGTTTTTAAATAACAATTGTTTAATTATTAAGTGTTTATTTCTGTGAACTATTAATGTCGAGAATATACCTGTATCTGTTCGATTTTGCTGTTCTTTAAGCTGCGGAAATTTAACAATATTTGACATCATAATAAATATGTAAACAATTTTTAAAGTCAAAATAATAAAGAGGTCAGGTCAATAAACGCAATAGTATATAGTAATAAATCAATATATGGTTTAATTAATTCTCCCACTATACATTTAATTTTAAAGTAAAAACTTCTGGAAAGCATTTATGAGGAATTAAAAATTATTTTATACCTTTATTTTTTTTATTATGGGCAAATGATTCATCAACATTTGTGTACTTTACTAATTCGATTGTAGACTTTTATTATTAAATGTGTACAATCAATGTTTGTTTTTCATGTAAAAAATTGATTTCGATAAAAAGCTCCACAGAAAATTGCTATTGGCCGTATTTTATGTGTATCATATATGTAATCCTATATTTTTGTGTTACATAAATGTTATACCTGTAAAAGATAATAAAGAAAATAAAAACTTTCGTAAATAATATATTTTCAACCTTATCAAGTTCTTTACATTATATGTTTTTTTACATATATTGTTAATTTTTTCATTATTAGAAACTCCAAAAATTTTTTTGTTTCTCTAACTTATCAATTACTTTAGTATAATCTTAATTGTTATATTTTTAGAGATTTAAAATTAAAATTTTTATTTTTATTGTCGTGCACATTGTATTTATTAATCTTGTCGTGAACGTCATTCAATTTCAATATTAAGATAGAAACCTTAAATGGATAAACGTTCAAAGCATATATGTTGTTTTTTTACAATAAAATATACTTGTTAATAATCACGAATCATAATATGCACTTAATTGCTTTTAAATAACTATAAATAAAGACGTCACTTCTGTATGTGATAGAGATGTACACTTGATCTCAATCTGAATTTTTACTTTGATAAAAAAATTATATGTCTAACTTTGAATCTAATATAAAACTTCTGCATCCATTTATGATGTACATTTGTTTATTTTTTCTTTTGTCATAAAAGCTCTTACAATTATTGAAACAAATAATTAAGCTTAAAAAATATGTAACTGCTTGTTACAAATTCATATATATTTTTAAAGACAACTATGTGTTTTTTAGTTTCACTAATTGATTTGTTTCATTATTCTGTGCATAAAAATAAAGCAAGATAATCGAAAAATGAATAAAGATATTTTGTATTTGCTACAACTCTCAAGCTTTATAATTCAACAAGTTATTAACAAAATACTTTATCATAGTGTTTTGAAAAACTTTCGAAGTAAGCTGCAATAGAATATTAGAGAGTTCCATTTATTTGATAGTGACCTTCAAACAACTATTCAAGATCAAACTAATGGCATCATTCTGCGGCCTCTTTCGAACCGAATAACTTTTGTTTAAAACATTTTTCTGTAAAATATATTTTTTACTAATATTTGAGGTCGACAATTCAAATGAGACATCCTTTATATGTATATGTATACAGTGATATGTATGTTTATATGTGTGCGTGCGTACGTGCGTGCGTGCGTGCGTGCGTGCGTGCGTGCGTGCGTGCGTGCGTGTGTGTGTGTGTGTGTGTTCATATATTTTAAAAATAGAAGCAGAATTTTTTTCAAAAGGAGAAGGGTGACATAAAATGACATAAAATGTCACCTCCACATTTATTTAAAGCTGCTTTCATAATTTTACACCGTTTAGTATAAAGCTTTCTCACCACGACAAGGTAGATATAAATCGAGAAAGTTTTTTGGGTTTTATTGTTACCCAGGGAGGAGGCAAGTAATTCCATTGCTCCTCCCCCCTGCAAACGCCCAATATTTGCGATATTCATGGAATTATACAATATTTGTATATTGAAAATATGGACAACAAAAGGCCTCTTCATCGCGTCCATTCCCATGACAACGCAATCACAATATACCAATATGTATTTTTTTCGTCTTTGACTAATTTCAAATGAGTCATTTGCATTGAGACATCTTTTTCCAAAGATATTCATTAGAATTTTTACCATTTTGGAAAAGCCGACAGTTCATTTTCTATTATAATGTTTAGAAAATGTTGCCTCATATATTCAACCCGATTAGAATATTTCATTACAAGGATTTCCTCCTAAAGCTATAGTTGTAGCAAAAGCTGCAGCATAAATTCCACAACATGTGCCATCAGGTTGTGTTTGAACCTTTTCAAATATTATATTATTTGCACTTATTTGTGGATAACGACAATGAATGTAATTTTTTTCTTTAGGTACCAATTTATCGTATGTACAACCGGGTAGACTGTCATACACTCGAAGTTTGGTACCGTCAAAAAATATACATCGCCAGTGATCACTGCAGTTTCCCCCAATAATTTGTAAGCTTTTGTCGCTACCACTTGCTTCAATTAAGTGAGGATATTCCAAATATAACACACTTTGTGTTTCGAAACAAGACTTATTTCTTACGACGTGTAAAAATCGATCCAATGATTCGTCGTTTATTTTGCTATATATAGGTAATACATTATCCTTTACTAAATTAAAAGGAGCAATCGCTTTGTCTAGAAATTCTTTTTGTTTTGTCATATCGTCTGCAGTTAGTTCTTCATTTTTCGAATCACTAACAACGATGCAATCGTCATCTTGCTCTTCACTCAGAGTAATAGCAACAATATCTGTTATTGTTGCTTCCAATGGCAAAACGTTCGGTTTGAATCTTTTGCTCTTTTCTGGGCCATTTTCGTTTTTGATTATATTTCGTCTACTTGTTCGACTAAATATTTTTTGTGCTGCTTCTTCTTTAGCTTCTACAATATATCTTGGATTTCTAATAGGCATATGCCTTTTATGACGACTGTTCACGATTTGTGGAAGCATGCATTCATTATAGAAGCGTATTAAGAAAGGGAAGCATTTGTTGTCTCCAAAAAATATTGTCTACATCAATACGCAATATTTTCATTTTTTTTGGAGTCCAAATGACAAAAATGCAATATTCTCGTCGTGTTATATTCAACTGACCCTGAATTTGATAATAATATTGGTGATTTCGATTCATTTTGTGTGGATCTTTTTTATCAAAAATAATTTGTAAAAAAGACAATGTCTCAATGGCTTTTTCCGCTGTTAAATTTTCAGCCAACAGAGGACATTTGATTTCCACTAAACCATTTTTATTGATAAGTCCGTCAGGAGAAGCACCCAAAAATGAATTTTCAGTATCGATGAATAATCCGCAAGGTTTCACTCCTTTGTTTAATTTTTTGGCTAGTTCTTTCCTCGCTATTTTTTCATTGTCATGACCATATTTTACAGCTGCATTATCAGTGAATGAAGAATATAAAATGGATTTTATCGTTGATGCGCAAGACGTTGTCGGTCTCATGCGACATACGGTTCCAAAATTGGATGTCGTCAACATTTCTCGTCTTAGTGATAACCATAATTCTGATTCATTTTGATTTCTTGTTCCGAATTCGATTTGTTGCCAGTTTTTCGCATTTTCGAACAATTTTTCTAAATGGTTTTGTCGAAGTTGTTCGAATACCTCAGATGGAAGATCCGGTTTTTGCGATTGCGGACCATAATGAAGATCTGTTCCTGGCTCTGTTTTGAATTTTTTTTGTCTTCCTTGTTCCTTTCGAGATTCTCTGGTTTTTGCAACTTTTATTTGTCGCCTTTTTTCAAGATTCTCGACAATAGGTGGAACAACTTTACACATGTTTTCATACAATTGCGTAAGGACTTGTTGTGTATTATATTGCACAACTGCTCTCGCAACTTTAGCATCATAAGAGCCTCGTTTGCCAAAATTAATACGCTTTCCACCAATTTCTTTGCAGATTATCGAATTGAATGATTCTGCAGGATTATTGGTGAAATGCAACAATAAGCTATCGGAATAACCGCTTATGTATGTGATAGCACTTTCTATTTTTTGATATAGAACGTATAATTTCAGAGATGGCACATAATTTTTTTTCGTTTCATCTCCACTCTCTTTACATATACGACCGCGTGCTTCACATCGCTTATGTTCACCAAAAACATGGCTAGGAATGCTCAAGATATCTTTTTGCAATTCCATAGCCTTATAATGTTGAGATATTCGTTCCTCTTTTCTTCGTAGCTTTGCTGCCTTTTCTATATCTTTTCAGATATTTAAAATGTTATTTTTCACTACATTTCGCAGTTGTACAAAGCCACGCTGTCTTTGCGTTTTTGGCTGAGTCGTCTCTGCCACAGTTTTCAGCTTTTTGCACAAATTGCGAAGCAAATGATTGGTGCATTCCATTTGTTTTACCGTCACCAGTTACTCACGATATGATCTGTTATCAAGAATGGTCTGATATATGCTACTGTCACCATCGGCAATAACCGTTTTATAAATCAGACCATGCATTTCGAGGCTATATTTAAAACCTTCGGCGATTGCATCGCTCTCTATCTTTGTGGAGCTTGTGTTCCGATCAAAATTTTTGTAGCATTTGTGAACTCTAGATTTTATACTTTTTCACTCTGCCATATCACATATTGAGCAAAATTTATTGCGAACATCAACGAAGAGAATCTTTTTCGTATGGTAACCAATTATAGCTCCAACGCCGGAGTTATTAGCGGTACCATATGATCTCTTCATCCAACTACCATCTGCTACAACAGGTATATACGAAATACCGTTTATAGTATCGTTTCTCTCAAGAGCGAGTTGTTTTTCAACTTCGCCAGCCATTTTCATATTATCCAAGGCTGTTTTTCTAAAATCATCAACTAAATTTTCTCTGTATTTAATATAAGATGGTTCGGACATACAAAGAACATTCATGGCTGCACACTGCTCTTGCAGCTGGGCAAAACTAATTCCAACTGTAATAGTTCCTGCTACAGCAGCCGTATTAATGTCCATTGTTTCTGACTCTGAGGGTTCAGACCAGACGCTGTCTTCATAATTGCACATTTGGTACTTGAAAAAAACTGCGTCTTTAACCCACGGCAACGAGAACTTACGAGTTTCCAATCTTTAAATAGGCACTCTATTCCTCGCAAATGATTATCAAAAATTCTGTGGATTTCATTCCACATGAAAGAAAAGTCGACAATGCGACGGCCTTCACGCACATTTTCCTGGATATGATTCATATCCAAAGGGTCATTATCGATAACAAAATCATAGCTATCTTCGCAATATTCGACATTTTTACTGTATGTACTTTTACTTTTTCCTTTATCTACTTGGCATTCCATTACTCTGATATCAATTTCCGAATCCACATCAGAGTGATTCCACTGATTCTCGAATAAATTCGTTATTGATGTTCTGAGTAGCAATGTCTACAATACGATGGCCTTTAGGCAAGCTTTCTTGAATACAAGAAGCGTTTGGAAGGGCTTTATTATTAATAACAAAAGTATTGTTATCATTGCAATTGTCAACATTTTGATTAAACATACCTTTCTTTAATGGCTTCATGAACTTTATTACCTGGATACTAATTTCCGAATCCATCGTATAAGGTAATTCCACACACAATTTATAACAATCGATAGATTCTTTGCTAGTAACTTTGTAACCCTTTGTAACCATTGTGTTCATGGAGTCATTTTTCTCTTGTGTCCGTGCTAACTTGTTCAACTGCCTCCTGCAAGGAAAAATAAATGAATTATTATTTTACAAAATCTTGCTATAAAAATAAAATATGATATATTTATTACAAAGTTTTAAAATATATCGTACATAATTTCTTTTTAAAAAAGTAAAACTTGCATCTCTGAACAATAAGTACAGTCCTTCGTTTATATTGTTACATAATTATTACTAAAAAATAAAATGGCACAATAGATTATGTTTGGACAATACATATAATGCCATAATTTTTAATAAATCAAAGCGCACATGCAAATCGCATTTGGTATAAAATATTTTTTTTAATAACCAGCATACAAGTATCGCCTCTGGCATTATTTTTGAAGCAACCAGCACACGAATATCGCCTCTGACATTATTTTTGAAGCAACCAGCACACGAATATCGCCTCTGGCATTATTTTTAAGCAGCCAGCACACAAATATCGTCTCTGGCACTAACTACTTATAAAAATATGGATATAAGCAAAGGACTGTAATCTTATCTTTCAGAGATGATAATAAACGATTTATGTATATTTATGCTAATGTATCTATATATAAGTAATGACATATAAAATGATATATAAAAATAATGTAACAAAGTATTGGCAATAAAGAAGGATATGCATTTCAAGCAGTTATAGCAACACGCCAGAATTGTTTGATTCCTTTTTCACACTTAGTTTCATTTTCATGAAAAAGGAAGATAAAAGAGATATTGAAATCATGCATACATCTCATAGTAACATGTTTTTTTTGCTCGATATGAAAACGATTGTTCTATCTAAAATGAACCCAATGATCCTATCATGCTCTCCAAACTGCTTCAAATGCATACCTTCCTTTACAAATTTTTGAGTAAATACCATTTTTTATAGATATACAGGGGTAATCCAAAAAGATATTTTGGTGAATAAAATTATTTAAAAAAACGCTATCAAATAAAATAAAATATAACTTATTATTCAGGAATTAGACTATAAAAATTAATAAAAATATTTAATTATTTTTCAACTATGACTTTGAAACGTTTCAAAAATTGGTCAATAATCATATGTATATGTCAGATGTAATGCTTTTTACTTCTTCAGTTATGTGTTTCTAAAGAATTTCTAAAACTGAAAGTGTGAAGATTTTCCAAGAACACATGAATATTACTGACGTATCACGTGTAGTGAAACATTTTTTTGAAGATTTTTATAAATTCGTCATTTTTTATGAAAAGAAAATATTTTAAAAATTGTAATCCAATTTTAGAATAATAATAATAATTTATTTGTTATTTAATATATTTTACATTTTATTGAAAATAATTTTCCGTCAATGAATTTTTTTGGTTACCATGTATAAAAATAATAAATGATAATAATAAAAGAAAAATAATAATGAGAGAGAGAGAGAGAGGAAGAGAGAGAGGGAGAGAGGGAGAGGAACAGAGGGAGAGAGGGAGAGGGAGAGAGAGAGAGAAAAAGAAAGGGAGAGGGAGAGAGAGAAAGGGAGAGAGAGAGAGAGAGAGAAAATAAGCGACCAAATGTCTTTGTAAAAATCAATTATCAATCGTATTTATTACTGAGTACTGGGCATAAAGTATCGATGGATTTTTTTTTTTTCTTATTTACATCATTTATCTCACAACAGTGCAAACGATAAGATATACAGATACTCGCTCACTCATTCTTTTTCTCTCTCATCCTTCTTCCTATAACCATTCCTATCTGTTTATTACATACGTGCTATATGAATAAATGATTATATGTCAAAGATTGTTAAATCTATATCCATCGATATTTTATGCCCAATACTCATTGTCAAGACTCAGCCACGTTTCTTGAAGGAATAAGAAAGAAAACATTACATAAGCGCAAGAGCGAACGAGACGCATATAGAGACAACGCGGTGCCTTATAGCTCTCTCGCTCATTCAGGCTGCATTCAAGCGTAGAGTGAGTGAGGCAGAGCTATAGGACACCACTAATCAGCATCACGTCTTGTCATGCTTTCTCTCTCAATCGTGCGGCTTGCGCTGAGGATGCAACATCGGATTGCCTCCCACTTTTTTCTCCTCCGCTGCTTGAACTCCGCCGCACTTCATACAATACGTACGCACGCGCTGCATGTGAGTAGTATTATAGTGGGGCTTCTAAGCCATGGGGCTTGAGGGAGGTGCGGGGGCGAGGGTATCTGGGAGGCGCGAGGGGTCTGGTGTTACGGAAAGGGGGGGGTGAAGGGTCCTACGTACGTTCGAAAGCAGATGTTTATCTTTGTGGTTGATTTTATAGCCGGGGGCATTTTAGAAGTCATAAAACTATTTTTTTTCTAATTTTATGATCATTTTATGGTCATTATCATTAGGATTTTAAGCGCCGACGTTCGGCAGCTTTGCACCCTCGCGGAAAATCTCCCATAAAACTGGAGCGAAACATCTTTCATAATTATTAAGGAAGAAGAATTGCAACTGCAAGGTGTTTATCTTTGTGGTTGATTTATAGCCGAGGGACATTTTAGAAGCCATAAAACTATTTTTTTTCTAATTTTTATGATCATTTTATGACCATTAGAATATTATGGAAAAAGAGATTTTAAGCGCCGGCGTTCGGCAGCTTTGCACCCTCGCGGAAAATTTGCCATAAAACTGGAGCAAAATATCTTCCATAATTTTTAAGGAAAGAATGCAACGCATCAGCGCCAACATTCGGCTGCTCGAATTTGAGGATCTGTCTCCGCGTTAAAACGTATTCAACAGTCGTCGAGTGTCGTTCTATTTAGTGCAAAAATGAATATAGAAGCAGAAGATGTGATTGTCATCGAAGACAATGAAGACAATGAAGATGTGATTATCATCGACGACAGTGATGAAGATATGAATGATGAAGATATGAACGATGAAGATATGAACGATGAAGAAGTGGAAATAGTGATTGACTCCGATTATGAGAGTGACCCCGAAGACTATTTAAATGAGCAAGTAGTGCCGTTAGTGCGTGAAGACTTACGAAATATAACCGAACGACAGCAAATGTGCAATATCATATTTTATTATGAAGTGAAAAAGTACGACGACGACGAAGAAAATAGTGAGAAATTTTGTTCTGGGTGTTTTATTGAAGTTCAAGACTCATATACACAAGGTAAAATTGTGTATAAACATGAAACTGGACAATATATTCATCACAGTTGGAACTCGTGCAATAACTGTGGACATTCACTGTGCCAAATAATAGCATGTAATGTGTGCCGTTTTTGTGCGCAGAAATAAACTTTTTGTAGACATTTGCTAGAACTAAGTGCTGTGAAAAATGGTGACCAAAAAACTATTGAATGCGGTGGTGCAGTTTCAACGAAATCGCGAACTTGGTATAAAAAATTCTTTAATCGTGATCTCCAATCTACAAACTTATATATGGACTAATGAAAACGATAGACTAAGGGGAAAGCCTTGCGAGAATTGCTGTTTACCAGGCGGAAATCGGCAAGCATATCCTGAGCAGTTGCAAGAAATCCATCGGGAAATCCGTCAACATATCGATAACATGTTGTATCTACAACATGTCATCGATAATGATCCAGATTCTGATACTGATTCCGATCAGTAATTGTAAGTAATCCTTGATGTGTAAGTATTCTTTTTCAAATTATAAAAATATTAATAAATTTTTTTTTCTGTTATGCAGAAGCCCTACCTGGACGCTACCACCACCGCCCGGTCATCCTCTCCAGCGCCTCGCAGCAGCAGTCGCCGTCGTGCCGTACCGCTCGACCATCGTCACATGCAGTCTTTTATATATATTTTTTTTTATATCTTTTTTATTTTTAAATTCACATACACACACACACACAGATTTTTGTAAATAAACACATACATACACCTTCTTGGATAAAAATTATATTTATGATAAATACGTATATTGCTTACTTGCGCCTTCTTCATCAATCCCATCCTTCTTCCTCCATATATTAGATATAATTAGATATAATAAGTTAATGTATAATAAAAAATTATAAAAAGAAAAAAAAAGAAAAAATAGAAAAAAAGAAAAAATAGAAAAAAAAGAAAAAAGAAAAAAAGAAAAAAAAAGAAAAAAAAATTCTCTGTTTGCGTTCTCGCATCATCTTCGCCTTAATGTAGCGCTATCTCTTTCTTTCCTAGCGCTTACTCTCTCGCTCTCCTTCGCCTCGCTCTCTCACGATCCCTAAACCTTACGTTATTTCTAATGTAGCGCTATCTCTTTCTTTCCTAGCGCTTACTCTCTCGCTCTCCTTTACCTCGCACTATCTAACTTTTAGGTGTTGGCTCTCTCTCTCTTTCACGGTCTCTTCGCTGGAGCTGGCATAAAGTTTAGAATAGAAATTTTTGGTTGACGCTGCGACGAACAGGTCGGGCCGTTTTTAAAGGTGCAAAAACGCATGATTGATTTATAGCCGGGGACTCCATAAAATTCACGTTAGCTTTTATTTTTTTTTATTAGTTGTGAAGAGTAGGCATTTGTACTAGCTCTTATGCCATGCTCATCCTCTACCCTTTTTTACCGAGACGTTACCTAGCTCTCGCTGGAGCTGGCATAAAGTGTCTGTCTGTGATCCAGTGAAGTGAAGTTCATTTTCTAAAGCTAAAAATGTCGCAAGTAGTAGCATTCATGCATGCGCTTTTTGAGTCGGGATACCGTCGCATGATACTTCCCGAATGGGTTGATAGGCGATATCCTCGCCGTTCACTTCGTCGGGCGAAGAATGTGGCTCGCGCTCTGTTCCGAGCGTTACTGGACGTTTTATTCAACAATGTAAGTAGTTTTTTTTATTATTTTATTATTTTATTATTTTATACGCTTTATCTTTTATAATATATTTATATGTATACGATTTTATCTTTTACAGCATTACGAATTTAGTTCCAACCAGCACATTCCGGGATATATCAACATCGCGCACATGGAGAATGTGCGCTGGGTGCGGGCTAATCGAAAGGAGGCCGAAGAATGGGAGGAATTATGGCGTGATCGCTCCCGTGCCCAGGAAATAGATGCTGCACACCCTCACATACAGGGGGACATATTTGACCTCCGCAGCTTATTCGGAGAGGAGCCCCTCGTATTGTAAGTATCTCTATATAATATGGTCAAATTTTAAATATATTTTAAATATATTTTAATAAAGATGTTCCTTTTTCTGATTCAAAGATGCTGCGCCTTCTCCCTCCCTCCCCTGATTTTAACTTTATTTTATTTTTATTCACACACACACACAGATTTTTGTAAATAAACACACACACACTTTTTAAATAAAAAGAAATTATGTTAAACACATATAATTGCTTGCTTGCGCTTCCTTCATCTATCCCATCCTTCTTCCTTCATATATATATATAATTAGATATAATAACTTAATATTTAATATAAAAAAAAATTCTCTGTTTGCGTTCTCGCTCTCCTTCGCCTCGCGCTATCTCTTTCTTTCCTAGCGCTTACTTTCTCACTCTCCTTCGCCTCGCGCTATCTCTTTCTTTCCTAACGCTTACTTTCTCACTCTCCTTCGCCTCGCGCTATCTCTTTCTTTCCTAGCGCTTACTCTTTCGCGGTCCCTAGCTTCGCATTCTCCCTTCCCAGCATGATGTCATCCCCCGCAACGAGCTACGTATGAGAACTGGGACTGTTTACGGGTAGGAGGAAGCACGGATGGGAAATGCGTGCGAATAAATTATATCATGATTTAAATTTAAAAAAAACTTTATTCTTTTCTTTTATATTTTTTTTTATTATTACATATTGTGACTAAAAACTAAAGCTGCCAGTTCGCAATCGACGAGTTGATGTTTATTGAAGGCGTCACTGGCGCGTATTACATTTGATACTTCTTTATTATCCGTTATAGTGGATGCGATATTGAAGAATTGTGTAAACTTAGTATCGACTGTCTCGGTGATTCTAACCAATCGATCAAAGGTTACATCGATGCATTGATCGAGATCAAACATACGGTGTAATGTCGGTTCAATCATCATCATGCGTACGTTTAAAGATTCGAGACTTATAAAGTTTAGTATCGTCAATCGTATGAACTCGTACTGTTAGCGGTCCAACGTTTATAAAATTATAGGTATCTTTAGAGTCCTTTCGCAGTAAATCGTGAATATTGCGACGTTGCTCGTAGAGTCCCTTCCACGTTTCGAGAGATAATACCAGTTCCTTTCCTTGATGATCTCCTATGACAATTTCCACGTAACTCGGACCCACGTTGATATCAATTTCAAGGAATTTGAATTCCGTGGTTGTCAATGCGTATCGTCTACTTAGTATAGGAATCGCACGACGCTTCAACGAAATGCTGTAGAAAAATAAAAAAAAAATTAGTTTAAAAACAATTTGTGAAAAATAGAAAGAAGTTAAACAAAAACTTACTTGTCACATTTGTTCTCAAATGATGGAGTTTCATAACGACTCGGTACGTAATTATTCACGCTTCTGCTGGGACTGTCACTGCTTCTTTTGACGTAGTACATATTTCCAGATTTCAAAAGTGGACCACTTTCACGAACGGTTAACGCAACACTGACCGTATGAAGAATCGAATATGAAGAATCAAATATACATGACATCCCGTTTTTTCAAAGTATTGGGGGGGGAGATTAGTAGTAAATGTGGTGGGAGATTCTAGAATACTTTAGTGCTCTGAAATTTTTAGGAGAAGGGAGAGACGATACTCGGATAAAAAGAATTCTTAAATGACTCGTGAGGGAGGGAGGGAATGAGGAGGGGGAATAAGAGATAAAACATAATAATGTTTAAATATTTTATTTTTCCAAATTTTGCAATTCTTTCTGGCGTTGCGACCACCAGTTAAATATTTTGAATACATTTTGTAATGCTCAATTCTTAACATGTTTTCCACATCGTATAGTATTTTTAACATCTAGATTATTTAGAAATTCGATATCGACGTAATCAGCATCCAAGGTCTCAATGATTAAATTTTCTCTCGCATCGTCGCCGAGCATATTAGCAAGTCATTCTCGTTTTTGACATCCTTAACGTATACGATACACTGCATTTTATCATCTTCTTCTTCAACTACAGCTGTTATAATCAATCGTTTCGCCATGCTGTACGCAACGATTCCATCCTCCCATTGTAGTCCATGATGATTCGCCATCAACCATGAAGCTTGACACTTTTTGCATTTTGTAAGGAGATGCCATGGTATAGGACTCCGAAAAATGTAGTGTGCGAGAACAGTTCTTCTTCTCAGCACCGCCACCTCCTTTGCGATGAATTTATTCGAAACGACAAATCCTTGCAGATCGACAAACGTTGGTACAGACATGATGAGATCTCTTTTCGTCAGTTAAGAAGAATGACAACCATCTCGTAACACTTGGATTTATATCCTGCTTCCCCTCTCTCTAAATTATTGTCGTAAACACTTAGGTAATTTTGCGCACAACGTTGGTCAACGGGTTGTACTGGATCACGCGATCGTGTATGATGAGACGGTACGCAGTCGTATTATTAGACACATTCTCCTTACACTCAAATTCTAATTGCACATCCACGGTTACACTCTTGACCGATTCGTTTTGTCGAGAACAATCGATGATCACAAACGGACCGTAATGTAGAAACAGTAAGACGGTGAGACTCGGTTTGAGGTACTCGTATCCGTAATAGTTTTTGCAGAAATGCGCGTATGTATCGTACAGAATCGATCATCTGTTTTTATCGAAATCCAGATTCATGTCGTCATACGGATAACATTTCGAGTTCAGATAGAGTTTCACGTTTGTTAATTTACAGTCGTCGAATTTACTCGCATCCTCGGACATAACATTCTTCCGGCCTGTCTGCAGAGCAAAGATAACGTATCATGGTTTCTCCAGCTGAGTCACGGTCTTAATGGCCCACAAATGCTTGGTTGTACGCTGCAACAGCGGAAACTCGTACAGATCCCACGAGCGAAAATCCATGCTGAGGTAGCGTCCGCTTTCCAGAGCGCGCAGCATAGACAGCTTTTTAATTTCACTCAACAACACATGTTGGCATTCGCCATTGTATCTTGAATATGTTGAGCACAGGCTCCAGCGTCGAAGCTCCAAGCAGACAATTGTTGTCATTGCGCGATCGTATTAAAATCAACTCGTGACGAGCGTTAATTACTATGCGTCTGTAATCCTCGCAAAATCCCAATAACATGTAGAGCGGTACGCAAAAATTAAAGTGTCCATCCACAATAGTTGGCTCACTCCAGCCAGCATTTCTCATAATCACACTTCTATCGGATGATATTGTTACATAGTTTTTGAGCATACTTGTTATTCCCACGTTTTTATTCCGATCAATCTCCACACCATTGAGTTCGTATCGAATCTCATCAAACATGAATGCAACGCAATTATTTTGCAGTACCACATCGGAACCGGCAGTTGGCTTTTTTATCTTCAATTCTCCCTCGATGTATAAGAAACTCTCGTACGGCAATGTATACAGATCCTGTTGTTGTATGGGTATTCTTATCTCATTACTGTATCCGAACGTTGTGTTGGCGAATGGATTGTAGGAGTGAGTCTCAATCTTGACGATGCGATCGTCAAAGATTGGCTCGTCCGCGATGTTGAGAATGTCAGTCATCGTTCAAATGTTTCGCACCGCGAATCCCAAAGATTGCAAAAACGCAACGTTTGATGCGTTCAATTTCTTTTTCTTAGTGCCGGATGATTGGATATTAGCAAATGTCGATGTTGTTGCTGGCGTCGTAAAGATTGTATTGTCTCTCACGTCTTTCGATCCGTTCAACACGAGCATCACACGTTAATTTTGCCACCGCCGTACATGCAATCTAATCGTGATCTCTTCTCTTCGAAAATCGAGTAATCATCCTTCCTGGTCGACAACGCGTAACGTTAAATCCGTAATGCACCGCACGATGATCGGTAGGTAAATGATGTGCGCCGGTGTTTCCGATATCTTATATCCTGGTGGTACCCTCGGTGAAAATTCGTGTATCATATGAACGAGTTTGCCGTTGTTGTACGCACCCGCGGTCACATTACATTCGACGTGGATAATGTTCACGTTCATAATGTTAATCGGCACGTCCGACTCGTACCATTTTCGCGGCTGCAGTATACGGTTCGAGAATCCTAGCAGCGATCCAATATTGTTAGGCTTGCTAAAATTTAATCTGTAGGCGCATTTAATCTTGCTCCTCATTGTATTGTAATTAGCGCGGAGCACTATAGGCCATTCTCCAGCCTCAAAGTCATCGTCGTCATCAGTGTGTTTTTTATCACCATCATGAACTGTGTGTTGCGAACGTTTTCGTGAAATTGTAGGTTTCAAAAATTCATATATCGCTTGCAGCTCGTACGATCCCTCGGGAATCGTAATTTCCGCATCATCTTTGCCAAAGTAAAATTTATTATTCAAGGAATTCACGTTCGATATCGTGTGATAACTTTCAAAATCCGCTAGACCAAGCTCGTATTCACCGTCGCTTAAATCTACGTTGGCAAAGTAGTTTGCCGCGAGAACGCTGCTCTTTCCAGTCAGCGTGAATGTCATAGACATGTTGACCAAACTGTTTAACGAATACTAAGTTAAATAGCGCAATGTATGTCTTTAAATTCGCGTGCATCGACCGTTCGGAGAAACTGCAAGCACAATTGTCCGTAGATGCTTTGATTATAAGTTTGATAGGATGTGTGATTATATTTTATTTTTGTCACATTTAAATATCGCACCAATTCATTCGGCGGTCGAAGATTGCCAAAACTGTCAAAATATATAGCTCGATTCCCCCTCTTTGCATACGCTACCCAGTAAGTACCCGAGCCTTTAGCGTTATCCAAATTTATGATGCCGCTCTCTTTTCGATATATACCACCGATCGATAATGAGTTACGCACAAAAAACATCTCTAAAATATGGAATGTGCATACGTTTTGCTAGTTGCAGCAATTATATGTTGGTAGTTATGTGACCGGTCAACGTTGATCTGACTGATAAATTGAATCTTTATAGAACGAATGTATATCTAATTAGTTGTGTGCCTTGGCATCGGTACTCTCACCTGATACAAAAGAACGGTCGCCAGTTACTTTTACCACCAAGTAACAAGGGAACGGTGTCTCTTCACCAAAATTGTGGCTGCACTGGACCCTCGCGACTCCCCGACTGGGCATCGGTATCCTGCTGGCTGGATGGAATCCCGGGCACTCGGTGGTCACGCAGTAATGCCGTGACAGGGAGTGGTCACAAAAACTGAGAGAAGGAGATGTGGTCGCAAGATGGCCAATGAAAATCAGTCCGCGTTCTTGGAAAATTGACAAAGTTTATTGATGGTCACTTTCAATACATCTGCCGATTTCCGCGAAGGAGTACTGTAGATGCTATGACGCGCGCTCGCATCTAACTAAAATATCGGGTCACCGTAATGGCGGACACTACAACGTGGCACGACGCAAAGTCCTGAGTTCATATACGCAGATATTATTTGCGGGACGAAGTTCGTTTAGCCTCGCGAACACGTAACGAAATTAATGCTTTCCGCACGCTTGATGTTTGCGAGAGAGGATCGCCCGGACACGTCGATACTCGATTTCTCGCTCGAGCATGTGGTCGCCACGTAGACGATCACGCGCAAGACGAATGACTCTGCCGGATCGCGCACGCGAAGGAATTCAAGATTTTATTTCCTCGCGAATGAGCTACGCGTGGCCGCGAATCCGCTGATTGTGGACAATTGTAGAAAGCCTAATTATTCAAACACTTCGACCAGCCACTTCGTTTAGATGTTACACGAAAATGGCCGTTCGCAATTATCGCGAACACGTCTACGTATTACGTGTTATCTCTTACAAGTCTATCCGGCAACTGACCAAGAGCCCTTGCTCTGATCCGGGATCTAGCCTTCTTCTCCATCCCTTCTTTCGCCAAAGGGATGCGCACACAGGTGGCCTGATGCGCGAAGTCATGACATAGATGCGCGTGCCGAACATCCGATGATGATGGGCGGATGACGTCACGCCGGATCACGCGAAGACCTCGTGGTGGTGACGAGGCTGACCCCGTCGACGAGGTTGACCCTGGTGACAAGGTCGACCTCGGCGGCAATCCTAGCCGATGCTGACAAAGTCGACCGTCAAGGGTTGAGTTTAACTTTGAGGTCGAGCATGCGAGCATAAGGTCAAAGATGAGGGTTGTCCGTGCTGGTCGATGTCGCGTCTTTCTCCTAAAAGGCGCCTCCTCGACACGGAAATGACAATCCGCACATGCTCACACGGCAAGATAGCGCGAACTCAATTTATCGCGCAAATCAGCCGTTCGCTCTTTGCATATACAAATTCATACCGCATTTGCATTCGCTCAACACACCGCCACAGGAATCTGGGGAAAATAGCGACGCCTCAGAAACACATATCGCGATGAATTAAGCTCGTTTGCTGCAAAGAATAATTCTAAACGAGTATGATTTTAATAAAACTTATTTCAAAATTATGCAATTCAAATAGCGCGAACTTTAGTAGACCAACTTTACCGTTGACTCTCAAGACACGCAAAATACTAATAAATAATAAATGACTAACCACGCAACACTAATATAAGTAAAACTATAACGATCGCGCATGCAAATCGGATGACGAATCTAAACTCTACGGTAAGTATAAAATTATATTTATATAACTAATTATATATTTCTTATTTTCAGGTATCTGCAAATGATGACCCGCGTAAAAGGTAAATATACTAAAAGATAAGTATTGTTAAAGAAATACTAGTCAATTTATTTAACTAATTAATAATAATAATGAATATAGTCATCCGAATAAAAGCGAGTAATACCCGGTCAGCGAGGTACAGAAAAGTGGAAGTCATTCACACGTGTAGAATATATTTCTCTCACACACACAAATAACAATAATAAACTGTATCTCAAAATAATGATTCTATACAATATAAAATCTTAAAACTAGTAACGCTGTATAGAATTACAATATGCTATCTATGTGTAACATTACATAAACTAAAAATAAGCGCGTCGAGCAATGAACAAAAATAAAACTGTCTCTAAAAAAGGTTCAGCCACGAATGGCAGTTGCGCTTGACGGTGTATAGAGCCGTCAAAATTTCTCAAGCACCACACTTGGCTGAGTTGTCCGGGTGCTCTCCTTCTTTGATGACGAGGACTCACGGCTGGATGATCTCTTCCGTTTGCCCGGTGGGTCAGGGTTGCTCGGGGCGGCCTCCAATCGCAGTTACGCCCTCTGGCATTTTTAGCGTTTCTTTGACGTTTTTTTTTCTTCTTTCTCATTGAGACTCCTCGTCCGTATTTGTATGGTGCGAGATACAATCCGCGACCTTCCATGGCGCTATTGTGACGTAGCATCTCTTGAAACTGACGTTGTGTAGCTTTTCCATCGTTCACCATCTTTGCTACACCAGCCGCTGCACCAATCAGAGATCCGAGAGCGCCCAACATTGATAGAATCGGTAATACACCCCCGCGTTTCGCTACCGGAAGTATTCGTTTTTCCACCGTCTTTTTCTTCGTTTTTGTCTTTAGACCCATACCAAACTTCGTTTTGATTTTCATCGCTGTCCAGACAGCTTTGGCCGCGGCTCTCTCACCGAGAGACGAATCTTTCGCAGTGATGCGAGTTTGCGTCTTTTTGGCGAGTATCTTATCCGCCGTGTGTCTTTCGGCAAGGTCGTTACTCTGAAAGTACGCTATATCGTGTTTACGACACGCCGCGTCCAATGGGTTGATACCTCGATCACCTCTAGCCAATCGTTTTTCTAGCCGCGTGCCCGGACCGCAAAACTGGTATCCAGAAATATGCAATTCGATAGAAAGCGCGTTTATCGCACGATTTAATAGACCTCTACTTATTTGCGTTGACATTCACGACAATCTTTTATCATTGACGCTGGACCGTCAATGTGCGTTTGTTGCCACGGTTGATTGTAATGTACGAAACAGCGACGATAGATCTGAACCTCCGAATCCGCCTTTATGTATTCTGGAAGTTTGTCCCACACGTAGTGGACGTGATTGCCACACATTCGCAATAAAACTGCTTTAGATACAAACTGTAGCTGTTCGGCACTCAAATCGAGAATATCGTAAGGACTTGATAGCAGGACAAACATTTTTTCGTTACTGAGCACTTTGTAGTTCCGCGCAGCTATAAATAGATAGGCGTGCGATCCGAATCGGAAGTGGGAAAATGAAATTCGTGTGACAACCTTTCGCGATACGCGTGACAAATTACGACGCCAGATTACGCTCGATGAAGGACAACGCGGAGATGCGTAGACACGGTACGATGCTGCCGAATACTATACGCGCAATTGTTTGCAGCCCCTCGAATTGCGGTAAAACTAACGTGTTGATTAGTTTGATAGAAAGCCCGCACAACGTCCGCTTTGAAAATGTGTACGTGTATTCAAAGTCACTGCAACAGCCAAAATATCGATATCTGGAGAATTTGTTAACGTCGATCGATGAAATCGGCTATTTTACATTCTCCAATAACAGTGACGTCATTCCACCGAGCGAAGCACGTCCAAACTCGATTTTCGTTTTCAATGACGTGGCGTGCGACAAACAAAATACGATAAGAGAATATTTTTCAATGGAACGCCATTCGAACGTCGACTGCTTTTATCTCTGCCAGACATATGCGAGAATACCGAAACATCTTTTACGCGACAACGCTAATCTTGTTTAAACAGGATGACACCAACTTGAAACACGTGTACAACGATCACGTGAATACCGACATGTCATACGAGGATTTCAGTAAGTTATGTCGTACTTGTTGGCAGCAAAAGTATGGATTTCTCGTGATAGACAAAGATAGCTTGCTTACAAGCGGGCGATACAGAAACGGATTTAACGTGTTTGCGATACCACAAAACAATTAGTCGTTGCCTACATTCTGTCGTGAGGGGTGAAACGCGAGCGTTCAACACTCTCTATCGATATGGCTGGGAGCGATAATATTCGCGAGTGTGAAAAGATGGCGAAGGAGATTGCGAAAACGAGCGAATCGATCCGCAAGAAACATCGCGCTTTGAAGATCGGTAACATCGATGACTATATCGCGGTCAAGACCCATTTTAAACCTATTATCGAGCCGCTGCAAAAGAAATAAGTCGGAGAGTAGCGCAAAGATTAAAATCTTACCCATCAAGCGATACGAGGATGAGAAGGAAAAGGAAGATACGACACCGAAAAAAAGGAAACGATCGGACGTTTTACTGTAGAACCGTCGATAGCCTCTACGCCGTTAGCCGCACCAATAAGCGTAAACGAAGATGTTTTCGAAACCTCGGGCAACATGCTCGAATCATCGTTTGTTCGAAACAAGTTACAAACGCCGGAAAGTCAAGAAACGTTGCGGGAGTACTTTGGACCACTTGGGCAAAAGTACATAGGCGCTTTGCTCAGTGGCGACAAAAATCACGAGATTGATCATGTGTATGGAGTCTATTTTGACAGAAAGAATGAAATGTGACTCGGCAACAAACGATTCAACATCAACAAAGATGACTCTATTATCATAGACGACGTACGGTACATTGGAACGTCAGGATTGTACGAGTTGATTTTCAAGAAAATTCCCGATGACGAACTTTACACGAGGGGAAACGATTTGGAAAAATACAAGAGCATATTATTGGTGACGAACGCGCATAGACGCAATTATGATGCGCAGGGCCATTTGAAGGATAACAGGGGATACAAGTACAAACATATAATTGCACTGTTAATGTCGCTCGAATCGAAAAATACAAAATCTGGAGGGGAGATATCTATACCTCGCGCTATGACGCTAACCAACAATATGATTGATTGCGTGCACTGGGACAACCCCAACGAACTAGTGGATCGGCTACGATTGCTCAACGCTTCGCGCCAAGCTGGTCACAACGCTCACGACAACGAGATCCAATCGATCATCGAGGAACTTCGCGAAGCAGGAATTATTATAAATTAAATGGTGTCTCGACAAAACTAATCAGTCGATTAGCGTTGCGTGACACTTTACGAAGCATCAGAAAAAAATGCCTATCAATAAATTTAGATTATTCGATCCAAGAAATGATGCAACCGGCACAAACGGTTCTTGGGATAGATTGGTAAAAAGTTATGTGCACGAAAACGCTTTGTGTCGTGTCGTTACAGACTTCGATGCAAGGTCACGTAAGATTCGCCGTGTAGTGCAACCAGAGGCTGACACCGATGCCGTCAACAAACTGTACGTGGAGTCCTGCGTTAAAAGATTAATGAATCGACAGAAAGAATCAGACAAGAAGCTGATTTCGCTTGAGAAGGACGTGCGAGCAATACAGATTGTGCTAAACGAACTTCAACGCCCGGCTAACGCTAACTCAAAAACAACTATCAACCTAAATGAGCATCAGTGAACGGGTTAGGAGCGGCTATCAAACGGTTATCGAACAGCTACAAAGGATTATCGAACGGCTGCGAACAATTATCGAACAGCTACGAAGAATTATCGAACTGCTATCTAACTACAATAAGTGGCAGTGGCAGTGAAAGACCTAGCAACAGCAGCTGCAACAGCTTTGAACGAGGCTATCAGCATCTCAAGCAGGGCTGCGAACGAGGCTACGAACACGTTCTTAACGGCTACACTCAAGGTTACAAACAACTCAAGAACTCCTACGATCGGTCAAAAGACGTCCGTGAACGAGGCTACGAACGAGTCAGAAGCGGCTACGAACGAGTCAAAAACGACTACGAAAAAAGCTGCGAACGGGTCAAAAACGACTGCGAAAAAAGCTGCAAACGGGTCAAAAACGATTTTCAAATGGGTGAAGAACGGCGGTGAACAACGCAAGAACAGGTCAAGAACGGCTACGAACAGGTCAAGAACAGGTTAGAACAGGTCAAGAACAGGTCAAGAACGGATCGAGAAAGGCTACGAACTGGTTAAGAACAGGTTATAACAAATCAAGAACAGGTTATAACAGATCAAGAACAGGTTAGAACAGGTCAAGAACAGGTCATGAACAGGTCCTTCTTGTCGTGGTAAGGAGGTTTAACCCTGAAACCCCATGGAACATCCACACGGCTACGGCCAAGTTGGGTGAACCTCCGGGGTGGAAGGGGAACTAAGAGCGCACAGTACCCTTTCTAAGGGTACAAGGGGAGAGCCAGCGACTCGCTCAGGGACGGCGCCCATCCTCCGGGGTGGTCTAAAGTGCCGTCCCAATCGCTGGTAGAGATAGGCGGCCCTGAGTGCAATCGCTCGGTGGCGCGGCACCGTTGGGGGAGGTTTGCCCCCCGCCCGCGACACGGCTGGGTGTTCCCGGCCCCAGGAGGGTGCTGCGTGTGTGGGTGCTCCTGCCGCATGGCGTCCCTCGGGGGGGATGTGGGTGCCGGTTTTGGCCGGTGTCCCACAATGGGGAGGCTTTTCCCTCGTGGACAAGCGGCTTAGGGGTGGTCTGCTTTTAAGTGCGCGGTCACGAGAGGGAGCCGTGCGGGCCGATGGTGTCCCGAAACTCTTGAGCCCATCGGGCCGGACGGGCCGGTATGGTTCCGGAATTCCCGGGCCTACCGGGCTGGGCCGTCCCGAGCCGCTCGGACCTATTCCGAGGTCGGGGTCGGGACGGCGGAGGGACCGGAGCGGGTCGTAGACGGGCACAGCTCGGCGACTCCGGGTCGGTCCAGCTGCCAGGGCCGCTCGAACTTATTCCGAGGTCAGGGCCTGGCAGCGAATGTGGGTGCCACCGGCGGTGCACCGCGACCGTTTCCCCTTCCAAAACGGTGCACCGCCGGTGCCCTCTCCGAGGATTATCTTGGAGAGGGCGATAACACGGTACGCTGGCTGTCATGGTGGGTAAGACTGGGCCGGGGAGCGGCGACCCAGTCCCAACTGTCCATGGGGCCCCCCGGTTGGCACCACCCGCTGCGGTACCTGCGAGGTCGAAGGCGCAGGACCCCTGAAAGCCCATGGAGACGTAAAAACCTCCATGGGTCAGTAGGGGGACCAGTGCCGGGGATGCCTATCCCCCGACCCGTGTCGTATGCCACCTCACCGGGGGAACTCGGGGCCCCGTCGTAGGGTGTTGCCGGTCATGTTTCGGGACACTCTGCGGCGGGTGAGGGTACACCCTGTGTGGCGGAGCCGAAACGGGGCGTGGGATTCATTAATAAATGAATTCTAATTTTGATTATGTGTCCAACTTGTCAGTGGCGGCAGAGGACGAGAAAGCTCGTCTCTCTGGAGAGATGGGGGAGCGGTGGACCCTGACGGGGAGGTCCTGGTCAAAGGGACCCTTCGTAAAGCTACCAGTGTGGCGACTATAAATCGCCAAGGGGAAACAAAGATTGCCCTCAGGGACGGTGGTGAAGGGCACCTTGCGAGAAGCACTGGTAGTGCTGTCCAGGCTCGACGACCAGAACCCTGCCGGGACTAGCAACCCGGCGGCGAAGAAGGAAGGGGAGACCCGAAGCAAACCGGGTCCGGCCTCATCGAAAACGAGGTCAAAGGACGGAATTGGGGGGGTCCAAAAAAAAAGACCTGTGTGGAGAGCCCTACCCCAACCCCCTACACACTGCCAACTGGCAGTAGCAGAAACAACCGGAGGGAGAAGGACTCCGGTTCTAGAAGGTCCTCCAGGGTCGCGTCACCGGCCGGATCAAGTGCGTCGCGCCAAACCCGATCGCGAGCATCTTCTATCCCTGAGGATGAGGAGACGGTGCTCCCTACCGATGAGGAGCAGTTCGATTCGGATGCTTCCGAGTCGAACTTCCGAGGAGAGGGGAAGAGGTAGACCACCGAAAACGGGGCAATACTACCTCAAACAGGAGATGGACAGGCTTGCCCGTGAGCGGGAAGAAGCCAACAAAACCTGGCGTATCCTGGATACGACCGTCTCGTTCGAGGACAAGAGCGGGAAGGTCGCCAGGTTTGTAGACACCTTTAGAGAGGAGTTTGATTAGGCCCCGGAAGACGACATTTTTGGCCGCCTCCTTACTGGGGCCAACTCCATTCTGAAGGTTGCCCGGCTCTCAAGAAACCTGCAGGGTCCGCTTCAGGGCCTCCTCAGAAACACGGCCGCGGAGTTAAGGGCCACCTTATGTGTTTTGAATGAGCGCCTTGCGAGGGAGAGGGACTCCGCCGGAGATGACCTCCGGAGGGAGGTCTTCTCCCTTAGGAGAGAGCTGGGACAGAGCAGGGAAGAAATTGAAGCCCTTAGGGTGGAGAGGTACTGCTTTGCTGCGGCCCCTACCCCAATCCCACCCAAGGTCACCAGTGTGGAAAAGGTCCACCTGGACATACGTGGCCTGAGGAGTGAAAGAATCCTTCCTCAAAGGGAAGAGGTCTCCCACTCCGAAGGCCAGGATGTATTAATGGAGACGGAGCTCCCCCAAATTCCCCGACCTCGGGCGCTCAAGGCCCGGGCACCCCTCCAGAAGTGCTGACAAGCACGCTCGTCGTCAAATTGGAGGACTTAAGAAGGATGTGAATGAAATCAAGACCCTCTTGAGGAACTTGATCTCCTCCCGTAAAGGCCCCAAGGAGTCCTTGGAGTCTGAGACTCCTAAGCCAAGGAAGAAAAAGACTGACGGCGCTAAGGGAAGCAAGGGCGAGGTCATCTCTTCCTCAGCCCCGAAGGACAAAAAAATACCCGAGACGAATAGGAAACAAGCCCCAGCCTCGGGTAAGAAGAAGAGAAATGGGAGAGGAAAAGGTGGATCCACCACCGCCGCCGCCAACACCGCTTACACCCCCACCCCCTCTGCTGCGGCCCCTAGGTCCTGCAGGTTGAGAGAGCAGAGCAATGCCACTGCTATCTCCTCTCTGGTAGCCACCAAGCCGCAGGCGGAGACCTGGGCCACTGTGGTCGGGAGAAGGAAAGGATGGAAAAGTGGAAGCATGACCGCTCCCCCCTCTGCTTCCTTTCCTTCCTCGAAAGCGAGGGACACTGCCCCCCGGACCTTGGAGCTGGAAGAAAGACCCCGGAAGACCGCCACAGCCAGCAAACCGGCTGCTAGGAAACAGCCACGGTCGGCTGCGGTGGTAGTCATCTGTGCCAAGGGGGATTACGGAGACACTATGCGCCTTGCTCGCAGCAAGGTCCCCATGGCGGGACTCGGCATCGAATCCATCAGGGCGAGGAAAGCCATTACTGGTGCCCTCGTCCTAGAGATCCGGGATCCTAGAGAGTCCGGGGCCGAGGGTTGTGAGAAGGCCGCTAAACTGGCCTCTGCTTCGCAAGTGGCCCTCGAGGAAAGAGAGGGAGTTAAAATTTCGCGCCCTGTCAAGGCGACGGAAATTAGAATCTGTCGTCTTGACGAATCCATTGCTGCGATGGAGCTGGTCGCGGAGGTTGCGCTGGCTGGCGGATGCGGGGCGGCCGATATCAAGATCGGCCGCTTTGCACAGGCAGCTGACGGCCTTAGGGCCGTCATAGTCACCTGCCCTATCCCGGCGGCAAACAATCTCGCCAAGGCCAGGACAATCCAGATTGGGTGGAGTAGGGGGACGGTCGAGCTACTGCCCGTCCGCCCTTTACAATGCTATCGATGCCACGCGCGTAGTCACGTGCAGGCTGCGTGCACTGCGGCGGATAGGAGCCTACAGTGTTACCGCTGCGGCGAGACTGGGCATGTTGTCTCGATTTGCATCAAGCAACCCAATTGCCCAGTTTGCAAGGAGAGAAGGCTTCCGGCGGGTCACAAAGCCAAAAGGCCGGCGTGCCTTCTCCCTAAAAAGAGGGGGGCGAGGGCGGTCCCCCCTCCCCCCTTCGGGCGGGAAAGACATAGCACTGCTCTCCACCTCTCCTGAGGTGACCTCGGCCTCACCCAAGGGGGAGCCGAGCAAGGCTCAAAAGAAAAGGGCAGGAGAGTATGAATTTCCTCTCCAGGTGTCAAAGCCCGACACGATTGCGGTGGGTAAGAGGAAGTGTCTCCGAGAAGTCATCGGAGACACTTCCAACGAGGATGAAATGGAGGTGGTGGAGGTGATGCAGGCCACACCTGATACCCCCACCTCTGCTATGACATAAGAAGAGAGTGGCGGAAACTTAACTTAATGCGGGGGGAGTCTCACCCATCATGAGTAGAGCTCCCTCCTTTTCCATTTTGCAGGCAAACCACAACCACTCCTACTAAGCCCGCGACTTGTTCGCACAATCGATGGTAGAGAGTGGTTGTGGCTTGGGCATAGTCGCCGACCCCGTACGAGTCCCACCCAATGACGACCGCTGGATGGGTGATACCCTGGGTTTGGTGGCTATAGTAGCTGGACCCGCTGCGGGTGTCTCTTTTCCCGTTTTGCGCGCCCGGGGGGAGGGATTTGTTGCAGCGGATTGGGGACCCATCACGGTGGTGGAGGTATACTTTCCTCCCAGCCTGTCCATGGTGGATTGCGGCGGCCGTCTGGAAGAGCTGGCCGCCTGTCTTCAAAGCCTAGCGCCACGTCCTGTCGTCGTCGCGGGGGACTTCAACACCCACTCTACTATGTGGGGTTCCCCGCGAACGAGTCCCCGTGGAAGGCTGATAGAGGATTGGGCCGTTGCCGAGGACCTTCGGATCTTCAACCAGGGCAGCGTCAACATATTCGTGGGACACTGGGGCGGTTCCATCGTGGATCTCACGTGGGCTAACTCTGCTGCCCTGCGAAGGGTGTCGGAGTGGCGCGTGCTGGATCGTGTAGAAACCGGATCAGATCACTTGTACATCTGGTTCCGAGCGATCCTCACGCGCGACGGCACCATACTCTCGCCAACAGCGGCGCTTTCGAAGAGGTATAGATGGGCCCTCAAAAAGTTGGATGAGGAAAAACTCCTGGCCTACATCCAAACAACCTGCTAGCTCGATGATAACAGGATAGGCGATATCACCGACCCCAATGCTGAGGCAGATCGCCTCATGTCTGGGGTCATTGACGCATGCGCTGCATCGATGCCCATTGTCCCGGAGGGGTCGGTGAAAAGAAAGACCTACTGTTGGGCGCCAGAGATCGCTGTCCTGCGATCCGAATACGCCCACCAGAGTCGTCGTCTTCGTCGGGCCATCAGACGACTCGGACCGGACCATCCGGACACGCGAGATGAACGCTTAAACTACGGCGCAATGAGGACTCGCCTTGGCGCCAAGCGTCGGGCGTGGGAGGAGTTTATCGCCTCCCTCGACAAGAATCCCTGGGGGCGTCTGTACAAAACTATCTTCAGGAAACTGAAGAAGTAGGGCGCTCCGGTGATAAACTCCCTGGACCCCCAGCACCTAGACAATATCGTCGTAACTCTGTTCCCCGGCGACCCGTCAGAGCCCACCGGCGCGATGGTCTTAGTGCCTGCAATCGGGATGATCTCTGCCGGATGGACGGAGGATATGGGGGTCACAAGAAAGGAGATGAAAGGGATTCTCGAGAGGCTGTGGGGTAGCAAGGCCCCCGAGCCCGACGGGGTTCACCGAAGAATCTGGAGGTTGACCTTCAATGAACTCGCGAGTGTCCTCGGAAGGCTATTTACCGCGTATCTGAAGAAGGAGGTATTCCCGCAGCGATGGAAGAGGGCTAACCTGGTCCTCCTTCCAAAAGCGGGAAAAGACCCCCTCAGCCCTGGGGCATATCGGCCCATATGCCTGCTGGATAAGGCCGGCAAAATGCTCGAACGCATCATAGCCGGCCGTATAGTCAGGCATATGAAAGAAGTAGGACCCGACCTAAATAATCGGCAGTTTGGCTCCGCGAGGGGAGATCAACGGTCGACGCGATCTTGCGTCTGAGATCCCTCGCGGAAGGTCATAGTGAGAAGGGCGGAGTGTCGCTTGCGGTGTCTTTGGACATCACAAATGCCTTCAACACCCTGCCCTAGGAGCGTATTTGTGAGGCTCTGAGAGATTTCGGTGTCCCCGAGTACCTCCAGAAGATGGTCGGGAATTACCTCCGAGGCCGATACCTCCTTGCCCCGAAGAGGGATGGTCCGATACAGGCCAGGGCTGTCACTAAGGGTGTTTCGCAGGGGTCAGTACTAGGCCCCCTGCTATGAAACATCGCCTATGACAAGGTCCTCACCGGCTGGTTTCCCCCAGGCTGCGACCTTGTATGCTATGCAGACGATACCCTGGTCATGGCTTGGGGAGTCAACTGGATGGAGACGCGCAACACCGCGAGGCTTGCGGTGGCAGAGGTGGTGCGCCAGATAGAAACGGTCGGGTTGAAGGTCGTGCTCCAAAAAACCGAGGCCGTGTTTCTGCACGACGGCTCTCATGGAGCGCCACCGGAAACCCAACGGCCTCTAGAAAGAGACACCCTAGTATCTGTGGGGTCGAGTTTCAAATATCTCGGCTTCCAGATAGACGACACCTGGGGGTTCAGGGAACACTTTGCTCTCCTGACCTTCAAAGTGGCCAAGGCCTCCGCGGCGCTTGATAATCTCCTGCCCAACCTCGGAGGGCCTGGAGGCGTCGTCAGACGCCTCTGGTGCGG
This sequence comes from Anoplolepis gracilipes, assembly GCF_047496725.1. NCBI lineage: Eukaryota > Metazoa > Arthropoda > Insecta > Hymenoptera > Formicidae > Anoplolepis > Anoplolepis gracilipes. The sequence continues at coordinate 5,524,909 of NC_132978.1, read as the reverse complement.
GACGGTTCAGGCCATGACCCTATATGAGGCCCCGGTCTGGGCCGAGAGGGTCATGGGAGATCGCGTATTGCGCAAAATGCTTAGAAGGATACAGCGTCCCATGGCCCTACGAGCGGCGCGGGCATACCGCACCGTCTCTCACAGGCCACGATCTTGGCCGGCCTGCCTTTCTGGGAGCTGGTGGCACGTTCCCACGCCAAAGTTTATCGGCGTGTGCGCCAGCTCCGAGAGACAGTTAATAACATCCCTATCATGGCCAGGATCAAACAGCAACTAAGGTGCCAGGCCCGACGGCTCCTTCTGGTGAGATGGAGACGCCACCTCACCGTCGAAGAGACCCACGTGGGTCGAAGGACCGTCGAGGCCATAGCTCCCGGTCTATTGGAATGGATGACGGGGAGCCAGGGTGTCTCATTCGGGATGACGCAGATACTCACTGGGCACGGCTGCTTCGGTAAGTACCTGCACAGGATTGGTAAAGAGGGCACCACCTCTTGCCACCATTGTGAGGATGGAAGGGACACGGCGCAGCACACGCTGGACAGCTGTCTGACGTGGGCAGAGGAGCGCCGTGCCCTCGTATCAGTCATTGGTTTCAACCTCTCCCCCAGGGCGGTAGTCGCTGCCATGCTGGAGTGGGAGGTCAAATAGGGGGCGGTGGCCTCCTGCGAGACTGTAATGTCGCGGAAGGAGGCTGCCGAGAGAGAGAGAGAGAAGGAGCGACGCGTCGTGCGACAGCCTTGTCGGCATCGTCGTCTCCCTGCGGGACAACCCGCTGTCCCCTATGTTGCTGGCGGGGGAACTATGCCACCCCCGCGACTCCCCTCCCCAACCGCCTCGTGTAGGAAACGGATGACGGTAAGGGAGAGGAACGTAGCCCGGTGAAAACTCCATCGGAGTGCAAGTGCGTTCCTCTCCTCCTCTTACCAACCGCTATCATCCGTTTAGGCGAAGGATGGACGGCCCCCTCATGGTGAGGAACCGTATGACCTTGACCCCCTTTGTTAGGGAGATAGGGAGAGCCCCGGATTCTAGACCCGGAACTGGGGGGACCAGAGATCAAGGTAGGGACCCTGATCTTTGGATCTCGCACCCATCTGGGGAGGGAGGCGGGCTATGTGGAGAGGTGGTGTCCCTCCCGTAGCTCAAAATAGTTAACATTATAAGCCGGAAATCAGGGAGCACAACCAGCTTCCCGATCAAGCGGTGTCGGCCCACATTTGACCGGCACCGCGAGGAAGTCAGATATGTCGAGGGGGGAGCGTGGAAGATTATGCCGCTGGCAATGTCCACGCTCCCCCTGTCAATCGACCAGGCCGGACACCCGCAGGGGTTTTAGTGGGTTAAAGTCCCTCATAACCCGCCGACACTCCCTCCCACGCGCCAATGTGGGGTCGGCGGGTATGTATGATGCATTTCCCTTGCGATAAAAAAAAGGTCAAGAACAAATCAAGAACAGGTTAGAACAGGTGGGCCAGACGGGCCGGTATGGTTCCGGAACTCCCGGGCGTATACTCAGCCTATCGGGCTGAACCGTCCCGAGCCGCTCGGACTTATTCCGAGGTCGGGGTCGGGACGGCGGAGGTTCCGGCGCGGGTCGTAGACGGGCACAGCCCGTCAGTTCAGCTACCACAGCCGCTCGGACTTATTCCGAGGTCAGGGCCTGGCAGCGAGAGTGGGTGCCACCGGTGGTGCATTGCGACCGTTTCCCCTTCCAAAGCGGTGTACCGCCGGTGCCCTCTCGAAGGATTATCTCGGAGAGGGCGTTCACACGGGACGCTGGCTGCCATGGCAGGTAGACTGGGCCGGGGAGCGGCGATCCAGTCCCAACCGTCCATGGGGGCCCCCCCGATTGGCACCACCCGCTGCGGTACCTGCGGTCGGAGGCGCAGGACCCCTGAAAGCCCATGGAAGCGTAAAAACCTCCATGGATCAATAGCGGGCTGGGGACCAGTGCTGGGGATGCCCATCCCCCGACCTGTGTCGTAGGCCGGGGGGACTCGTGGCCCCGTCGTCGAGTGTTGCCGGTCATGTTTCGGGACACTCTACGGCGGGTGAGGATACATCCTGGGTGGCGGAGCCGCAGCGGAGCGTGGGATTCATTAAAAATGAACTCTTTCACGCATAAAAGACATTTGAACTACACTGACTATGACTACGTAACACCGCAGTCAGTGCAGAAAGGGTAGGAGAAAGCCCGTTTTTTGGAAGAAATGGGAGAGGCGGTAGATGGCGAGGGAGAGGTGAGGATTGGGGGCATTTCCCCAAGAGCCACCTGTGTCGCCATCATTGACAATAAATTAAGGATCGTAAAAGGGCCAAAGCCCGGCCCTGCCTCTAGTAAACCGGGTTATACTATTAACCCGAAAGACTTCCCGGTCCTCCCCCTTACCATAGAGGAGAGGAATGTAGATGAATAGAGAGAAGGAGTGCAATAAGGAAGAAGATTGAATCTTCCGACAGTGAGGAAATTGAAAAGAAGCGCAGCAAGTCCAGATCTAGATCTAGATCCAGAACTAGACTTGAACGTAAATCTGGACGAAAGTCGAGAGCAAAGAAAAATGCTTTTGCTTCTGCGAAACCAGATGGGGGATCAGAGAAGTCAGGAGATAAAACTAAGGACATCTCAGACATCATTGATCCCACTCCCTCCTGCTCTGAAGAAACAACAACGAAGGGGAGAGGCAGGCCGCCAACAACCGGCGAATATATGGGGCATACCGCAGCAAAGAAGGATCTTAACGATCAGATAGACAGAGAACTTCTCACAGAAGTTGAGAGAGATCGTTGAGAATGCCAGATTAAACAGAGAAAAAACAGAAGCTCTGGCCATTAAGTTGTCGGATGAGGCTGGCCAAGATCCACAAAAGTTGGAAGAGGCTAGTCGTGCTATGCACCTGAAGCAGGCTGCAGACGGTGCAGAGACCTGCTTGCGGATTTCGAAAATATCAAAAGGCCTAAAAGGGACTCTGGCAGGCATACTAAAAACGACTGCTGCAAATATTCAAGATACAGCAAGAAATCTAGCGGCACTTACTGTCACGAAGGAGATAAAAGCCCTAGAAAAGGAAAAGAAAGCCTTACACAAGAAAGTTGATTCTCTCAAGGCTGAACTTGAGAAAATCAAAGAAGAAGTTAAGAGGCTGAGTGAACAAAGATTCACTCAACAGAACTTAACTCCTATTCAGGATGAACCCCTCCCCAAACGCCCTCCCAGAGTCAGGAAAGGCGAATACGGTGAGAAGAAAATGGAAGCCAGCTTCTCCAGGAACACAATTAATGCGCAAAACATGGAGAAGACCTTCCAAAAGTGGTTAAGCAAAGCCATGCGTCAAACAGGACAGCTGGTCTCAGCTAGACTGGAGGCATTCTCCGAAGACATGTCGGAAAATAAGAAAAAATTTAGAAAAATAAATCCTAAAATGGACGTCTCTGTGCCCGTTTCAGACTCAAGCTCTAAGAAGAAAAAGAATAACTTCAAGTCAAGAGCATTCAAGAAAGAGCACAAAGAAAACAACAGCAAGACCTCCCCTCCCAACAAAGCTGCAAAATCGCCGGAGCAGCAGAAAACTGGGAAGAAGGGTAAGATTGCTAACAAGGCGGCAGATGCTACTGGCCATATGGATGTGGCAGAAAATAATACCACCTCACAAAAGCCCCAGTCCACTTGGGCAAACATAGTCAAAGGAAGGGTAGGAAAGAGAGGAAAAGGAGGGAAAAAAGAGGGTGAAGCAGGTAACCCCCCTAAGAAGGATATCCCTAAAAAGGATGGTTCTCCCTCTTCCACAAGGGCCTCATGCACCCTCAAAGGTGGTGGGCTCAGCCCGAGGAAGGAGGGGGTATCACCCAAAAAAGGGAAAGGAATAAGAAAGAACAGAAATAGGACTGCCGCAGTCACAATTAATGTTCTCCCTCAATCTGGGGCAGTGGAAAGCAATGTCTCCATTGCTCAAGTTATGGATGAGGTCACAAATAAGATCGATCTCAAAGACTTGGGGATTGAATATCTGAAGCCAAAGCGAGCCAAGACAGGAAGGCTTATTTTGGAAATCCCTGGTGAGGGAAGTATCCAGAAAGCTGATCTTCTCGCAACAAAAATACAAGAAGTAGTAGCGGGAAAAACGGACGTGCGCATCGCTAGACCAAAAGAAATGGCGGAAGTCCGGTTTACAAACCTGGATGACGCAGCAACTGCCGAGAAAATAGCGACAGCGATGGCAAAAATGGGTGGGGCCCCGATAGAGGAAATGAAAGTGGGAACACTGAAAAAGGCCCCATCCGGCCTTTGGATGGTGTGGGCCAAATGCCTCAAGTCAGTGGCTATAAAGATAGCTAAGGAAGGGAGACTAAAGGTGGGGTGGTCTGTGGCTAAAGCAACAATGCTGGAGCCACGGCCACTCCAATGCCACAAATGCCTAGGCATAGGGCATGTTAAGGCTAAATGCAGTGCTCTGGAGGACCGCAGTGAAAATTGCTATAGATGCGGTCTTCCAGGGCACAAGGCAGCAGGATGTGAGTCCCCCCCTAAATGCCAACTGTGTGCCGCTAAAGGCATCGAAGCGATACATAGAATGGGGGGACCGGCTTGCCCTCTATCCCCTGTGTATAAAGGGAAAAAAGGGAAGAAAGCTTAAACAAAGAAAAAGAAGGAAAAGGTAGCGAAACCTGAAAACAAAAAAGGGAAAGCACCTAAAAAAAGAACTAGGGCCCAAAAGGAAAAAATCCAGAGGGCAACATACAAGCCATCGCCCCTCACACTACAGAAAACAAGAGAGGGGAAAAGAATGGCCAACAAGAGGGAAGACGCCTGGAGGAGATGATGGACACGTCGTAAATGACTGTTAATCGCGTCCTCCAGGCCAACTTGAACCACTCCGTCGCGGCACAGGATATGATATGCCAGCACGCGGCGGAGTGGTCGATAGATATGGTGGTGGCGGCCGAGCCGTACTCAGTTCCCCCAAACAAAACAATTTGGGCGGGGGACAAGTGCGGTTCCGTCGTCATAATGTTCAGTAGTCGGCCGGGCTCCCTTCCCTTCGCTCCTGTGGCGAAGGGGAGGGGCTTTGTGGCTGCCACGTGAGGAAAGATGTTGGTGGTGGCAGTGTACGCCTCATCAAACAGGGATTGTGCCGACTTGGAGAGAGTGCTGGACGGGGTGAGACACGTTGTCAGACGGTTCCTGCTCCGTCCGGTTTTAGTTGTTGGGGACCCCAATGCTAAATCGCATGCTTGGGGATCCTCAGTGACAGATATAAGGGGCACAACCCTGGAGGAGTGGACCGAGGAGCTCGGCCTGATAACACTAAATTAGGGCCGGGTCCTCACATGCGTTCGCGACAATGGGGTCCATCATAGATGTGACGTTTGGATGCCTTCATGTTGCGCGCATAGTCTCCGAGTGGCGCGTTGTGGAGAGGACGGAGACGATGTCGGACCATAGATACATAAGGTTCGACGTCTCCGACCCGTCCATGGGTGCCATGCCGGGGAGGCCCACCGGACGGAGGGGGACACCCCCACCCAGGGGAGATGTCTCAAGAAGATGGATCGTGACCTCCTAATAGCAGTCGCCATCGCCAAATCGGCGACTGAGGAAATGATTCGTCCCGTCACGGATGTAAATGAGGGGGCGGCTCGACTCCGAAAAATATTGACAGAACTTTATGATGCGTCAATGCCCCGGAGGAGAGTCACCCCTCCGAAAAGGAGCGTGTATTGGTGGTCGCCTGAGCTCGCTGAACTTCGTTCAGCGTGCAATAGGGAGCGCCGCCAATACACGCGACAAATGAGAAGACGAGATGGGGCCCAGATGACGGTACCGCTGAGGGAGGCGTACAAAAATGCTAAGTAAACCCTCTAGTGGGCCATTAAAACGGCCGGGGCCTGGGATGAGCTCGTCCAATCGGTAGACAGCGATCCGTGGGGACGCCCGTACAAAGATGTGCGGAAGAAGCTCAGTGCGGGCGGCCAACCGATCGCCGAGGGGCTGGACCCACAGGTGCTGGAGAGGGTGGTATTCACCCTCTTCCCGGGGGGCGCGAGTCGTACCGATATATTTAGGTATCGGGTGGTCGACCGTGCCCCCTGGACAGCAGATCTGGGGATCGATGAGGACGAGCTCAGGCGGGAGATCAGAAAGATCCGGGGCAAAAAGACGGCCCCGGATCCGGAATTCCCGCTAGGGCGCTGGCTTTGACCGCGGAGGTCACATCAGGGCTGGTTAGGCAGCTTTACACGGAGTGCCTAAAAAAGGGGGAATTCCCCAAAAACTGGAAGGAAGCGCGAATGGTGCTGCTCCCCAAAGAGGGGAAGCCGGCTAGATCTCCCTCCGCGTACCGCTCCATTTGCCTCCTCGATGAGGCGGGCAAGCTTTTTGAAAGAATTATAGCTGCCCGCCTGAAGAGGCACCTGTCCCGGAGTGGTCCTGACCTGACTGAACGCCAGTTTGGGTTCCGCGAGGGTCTGTCAACGATCGACGCGATCATGCGCGTGAAGACCCTCGCAGAACAAGCCATGGAAAGAGGGAGGGTTGCGGTGGCGGTGTCACTTGACATCGCCAACGTTTTAACACCTTCCCCTGGGAAGGAATACGCGGGGCTCTAAATTACCACAGGGTTCCCGCGTACATACAAGAGATCATATGGGACTACTTCAGGGACAGGGTAATTGTGTACCAGGGGCGGTACCAAGAAACATCAAGAGCGAGGTTCACCGAGGGGTTCCACAGGGGTCGGTCTTAGGACCACTCCTGTGGAACCTAGGGTATGATTGGGTCCTACGAGGGGCCCTTCTCCCGGGGCAAGAGCTGGTGTGTTACGCGGATGACACACTGGTTCTGTCCTGGGAGAGAGACTGGAGCAGCGCAATTCGTCTCGCGGGGGTGGGAGCCAGACACGTGGTCGACCGGATCCGGTGGTTGGGTCTCAAGGTGGCCCTACAGAAGACCGAGGCGATATGGTTCGGCCCCGGCCGAAAGAAAGGGCCGCCTCAAGACAAAGCTAAAATTGAGATCAAAGATGTCGTGGTCAAGGTCGGGACCCAGCTAAAATACCTGGGCCTCGTCCTCGACAGTCGGTGGAGCTTCGAGCCTCACATGACAAAACTAGCTCCCCGAGTGCGAGCAGTAGCCGCCAATCTTGGCAGGCTCATGGGGCTTTAATCTCGGGGGGCCAGGGGACGGAGCGCGCCGTCTGTACATGACGACAGTCCAATCCGTAGCTCTATACGGAGCCCCCGTGTGGCATAATGTGCATAGTGGCTAGCAGAAAGAATCTGCAGACCCTTAGGGGTATGCAGAGGAGGCTGGCCATCTGCGTTATACGGAGGTATAGGACGGTCGCTTTTGAGGCGGCGTGCGTGGTGGCCGGGGTCTTGCCCTGGATCCTCACGGCGGGGGCGTATTCCAATATGTATCGGATGCGCGTGGCCCGCCGGGAGGATCCGGACCCGGATGTACAAAGACCTCTGCCACCAAGAGTCATGGCGAGGCTCAGGCTCCAGGCTCGGCGGCGCAAGTTAGCCGAGTGGGAAGAGGGCCTGTCCAATGTCAGGACAGGCCTGCGCGCCGTCAAGGCTATCCGCCCAGTCTTAATTGACTGGGTGGACAGATGACATGGCGCCCTCGATTTCAGGTTGGTCCAGGTGCTCACTGGGCACGGGTGCTTTGAAGAGTACCTGCACCGTATAGTAAGGGAGCGATTACCGCGTGTCACCATTGTGGCGCCCGGGTGGACACGGCTGAACACACCCTGACCGAGTGCCAGGCGTGGGAAGAGCAACGTCGTATCCTCCGGGGCGCCATAGGGGAGGAGGTCTCCCTGTCTGCCGTGGTGAAAGCCATGGTAGACGAGGAGGACCAGTAAGAGGCGGCCGCCTCCTTCTGTGGGGACGTCATGTCCCCGAAGGAGGCGGCCAAAAGAGAGAGGGAAGCGGATCCCAATGCCCCTCCTTCTCAAAGGAGGGGGAGCGAGGATGCGGGCGTATAACGCCCGCATCCTCTAACCCCCCTAATTGTCCCTTCTCCAAAGTCGCGGGGGTGCAGGTGCGGCAGACACCTGCACACCATTGCACTGCGACCCAGCGTAGAGGCGGCGTTGCGTGGTGGTCCCGCAACGCTGCCAACAGTGCGGCATCAGGCGTCCCTGGACGCTTGATGCCGCCCGCGCGGAAGAAAGTCCCCCGTTTTTCGGTCCAAAGATCGAAACGGGGGCGGGTCCCGGTCGAATGCGAAAGCGATCCCGGGGCCCGTCCATAACAGCAGCGTGGACCACCGTTGGGTTTTAGTGGGTATGCCCGACGATAACTAATTAGCCGGGTAAGTCTTACATACCCTCTGGAAGTTCCCGCTCCCAGAGGGATGCGTAAAGCATTTCCCAACGTAAAAAAAAAAAAGATCAAGAACAGGCCCCCTCCTCGATGGTGCGCCACCTTGACGTGGTGGGGAGGCTCTGTCCCGAAGCCCCAGGAAACCGGAGTGAAGGGATAGCTAAGAGCGCACTTTTAGCCGGATTTCCTATTGGACTTCGGCTCGGGCAGGATACATAGCACCGGCATGCATACTTGGGTGTCGGACGCGTACGAATCGGTCCCTGCTACAGGCGCGACGGTCGCGGCGGAAATGATGGATGAACGCCACATAGTACTCCGAGGGCGAAAGTCCTTAAGCCGGAGCGTGGCTGGGCGGGGGCTGAGGAGTAACGAAGACACTACGCGAGGACCTTAGCGTGCCCGCCTGAAGAGCGTCCTCTCTTCTGGAGGAGTCCTCTTCAAAAGAGCCGATCGGATGGAGAGGCACTCGATGCTGATCAGCCTCCCCGGGTGCCGATCCTGAAGTGAGGCTTACGCGTCTCGCAAATCCCAACAAGACGGGAAGCGAGAGATTCGGGGCACGGCTTCTTGGGGGGGGAGGCGGACCTACGGGTGCCGACGAGCCTCCTGGGACGGTCGTTGCTTCCGGGCCATCTCGGTGTCGGGGAATCCGCCGGCTTTTCGGGGGCGACGGGTTTTGCCGGCATCGCTTTGGTCGTCCTAGGGTTAGATAGTCACCCTACAATGCAGTGTCGGGTAAGACTTCGACCTGTTGGCTTGACAGCAGGGCGAGGCAACAGGGGGTCGCTCCCCCCTGATTCGGGTTCTGGTGGTGGGTGATGGAAGGATTTTCGGCTGGATTCGAGTCCCAAAGTCACCAAATACCGCAACAGGGGTCCTCTTTCCCCTGTATAGGAATCTCGAAAGACGGATCGGTTAACAGGACGTCCGATGTAGGTTGAAAGACCGCAGTCCCGATGCTATACACGGTACGCACAAGGGTCCGCCTTCCCCCTCGTATAAAAACGCGGAGGCAGGGACACGGGTTAGGAAGTCCGATGTGGGTTGAAGGACATTACCGATGCTACACACGGTTCGAACAGGGGTGCGCCTATCCTCTGTACAAAACACGGAGGCGCCCGGTGCAGGTTGTATATCAGCATGCGATAACACCCTGCTTTTAGGATTAAGGTAGTTTTTCACCCTACAATGTGAGTGCGGGTAGAACCTTGACAGTTGGTTCCACGTGGAAACAACTGACAAGATACTCACGGGCCGCTTCCTCTGACACGGTTAACAGGACGCCCGATGTGAGTTGACGGACAACAGTCCCGATGTGACACACGGTACGCACAGGGGTCCGCCTTCCCCCTCGTATAAAAACGCGGAGGCGGGGACACGGGTTAGGAAGCCCGATGTTGGTTGAAGGACATTACCGTCCCGATGCTACACACGGTTCGAACAGGAGTGCGCCTACCCCTTGTACAACATGGAGGCGACCGGGGCAGGATGTTTATCAGCATGGATAACACCCTGCATTAGGATTAAGGTGGCATAACCCTACGATAAGGGTCTGGGTAGAACCTTGGCAATTGTTTCCACGTGGAAGCAATAGTACAAGGAACAAGGTTCGCTCTCTGATGGTGGCAGGACGCCCGATGTAGGGTTGAAGAACATTACCGTCCCGATGCTACACACGGTTCGAACAGGGGTGCGCCTACCCCCTGTACAAAACACGAAGGCGTTCGGGGCAGGATGTTGATCGACAACGCAATAACATCCTGTGAAATGGCTGGTGCCTGACCGGGGGAAACCGCTTCGCGCTGAATTGGGGCGTCGTTGCACAGAAGACCCCTCCGGGCTAATTGCCGTTGGGGCTAGTACGTGTTTCGACTCCTTCCCTGGGAACTCGTCCAAGGGGAAGGGCCCTGCTGGATCGGGGACTGGAAGCGGGAATCTGTTAGTAGTGGACCCTAGGAGGGGTTCTGCGAAACCAGGGCCCTGTGGAAGGTCCTCGTCAAGGTGGGAACCCATGAAGTGCGGCCGGACCGCCAATACAGGAATCCGCCTAGTGGTGATTCGTCTTGGCCACTATAATAACCGAAAGGCGCACGCAAATGGCTACCCTCCAAGGGACACCGGAGGCAAGGGCATGAGCCAGGGGTGTCACCCGGGGGATGCCAACGAGATGGCTGACTTGGGCGAGTTTAGGGCCAAAAGGGATGTCGCCCCGGTCTGGTCAAACGGCACGGCCTGCACCACCATGTACGCGGCCGGACCACTATAGGGCCATCTATCGGTCCCCTGTTCCACAGGATGTGCACCCCCCTCCCCCTGACGACTCACTACTTTGCCGTGGTGGGGGGCTCACCCCGAAAAAGACTCCGGTGTGATTGTCGGGTCTTAGGACCCACAACCCCTGGGCGACCCAGAGGGGTGCCAAGAGCTAATCATCTGATAGAAATAACGACCACCAAAGGAACCGCCGCAGAGTCGGATACTGCGGACCGGCTTGAAGGGGTATTGCCCCCCGGTCATCATCGAGCGTAGGGCTACCCGGGAGCTTGACGGCGAGGCCCCCGGGGCACATGCTATCGCCGAGGATAGCAGAGACGAGGTGTTGGCTCTCTTGAAGGAGGCCCGTAGTGCGCAGGCACTATCTGTGCGTAGTGTTGAAGGCATCTGGGCTTCTCTCAAAAGAGTTAACAAAAATAAGGCGGGGAAGAAGGCCTTGCGCATCTGCCGATTGGCGGATGATTTGCATGGTCATTTCGTCAGTGCCGACAGGTGCGTGGGGCTCCTTTTGAGGAGTGTAGAGCGCCTTCTAGGTGACCGCCAGCCCCAGAAGGGCTCCAGCTCGGACGCTTCCACACAAACTGTGGAGGGGTCCGAGCCGATGGAGATCGCGGAAGAGACCCCGCATCCGGCTGTATCAGATGCGGGGTCTCTCCGTGAAATAATAAGGACTGAGGTGGAGTCCGCTATTAGCGGGCTCCACCAAAAAGTCAAGGCGTTCCGGAGGAAGGTGAAGGAGTACGCCCCCCGCGATGGGGTCATGCCCTCACCCATTGGGATAACTTGGGCGCAGATCGCGGAGGGCGAGAGAGGAAAAGTTAGGGATGGGTCCTTTCCGTCTGGTCTGGGGGTCCAGGCGGGAAGGACTATGGAGGAAGTGGGGCTGCGTGGGGGCGTTTTGTCTCCTAAGAAGGAGACAGCCCTCCGCAGCCAACCTCCTCCTCTAAGAGGAGGAAGAAGAGGAAGAGAGGCGCGCCGATGTTTCCCCGCCGAGGTGTTTCAGATGCCTACGGGTGTGGTACATCGGCGTGGCCTGTGTGGATGAGGTGTACCAGGGGAACCGGTGTTACCGGTGTGGATCCCCCGGTCACCTGATGTGAAAGTGCCGCGGGACAATCAGATGTGCTCTATGCACAGATCTGGGGGTCCCTGCGGATCACATCCTGGGGGGGAGAAGGTGAGCATTGCTCACCCCAAGGTAAAGGGGTGCCCAAGGTAAAAAGGCGAGGAAAAAAAAGTGGGGAAGGGGGAGGGCGGAACGGTGGTAGCCGCTCTTGCTCCTCCTCCGACCCCTCCCGAGAGGTGGAGATAATATCTCCACCAACCTCTATAAAGGAGAGAGAGAAGGGGAGATGGACAGGGTCCCCACAGTCGAGGAGGACCCCTTGGCTGAGGCCGCGGGCAAAAAGCTCGGGTCTCAGTCGGGGTCTGATGAAGAGTCCTCGCTCGGCTCCAGGCCCGATGAAGAAGAAGAAGTAATTTCGGACTCGGATTCAGTCTCAGAGCTGAGAACGAGGGACTTCGAGACGTGGTCGGCGAGGAGGCTCGCCCGTCTGGAGGAGAGGACGGAGAGGAGAGACAGGGAAGGGAAGTTGACGGCTCCTCACTCCCTTCCCTCACAAGAGGGAAGGAGGGTCCTCCTTTGGGGGATCCAGGAGGGAAGGCTCCACCTCCCTGCAACATACCCCCGGGCGTGTTTCGCTTTGGGAGTATGGAACAAGGAGAGGGGAGAAAACCCTTTCCTCATTGATGTGAGGAAAGAGACGGGGCAGTGAACTCGGGGGGATCTCTCGGACCCTCCTCGCCCCCACACGACCGAAGATCTGGTCATTAGCGGGGGAGGGGAGAGATTTACACTCTCGCCTTTCCCAGGGGCCAAGGGGGAATGGGTGCGGGAACACCCATTTCCCATTGCACCTTGACCCCAGGGAAGGCGGCGGGGTTGCGTGGTGGTCCCGCAACGCCGTTGTTGATGCGTCACTGAGGCTTTTTCTCAGTGGCGCATCAAAAGGCAGAGAATCTCCCCCCTATCATCTGGGTGAGACAGGCGGGGGTGGGTCCTAGTAGAATGCGAAAGCGACCCCAGGGCCCACCCGCCAACCGCCAAGAGGACCACCGTGAGGTTTTAATGCGTATACCCCGATAAATAGGGGGGAGTCCCACATACCCTCGGGGAGTTCTCACTCCTCGAGAGATGCGTAACGCATTTCTTCACGTAAAAAAAAAAAGGTCAAGAACAGATCAAGAACAGATCAGAACAGGCCAAGAACGGCTATTAAAGGACAATAAACGAAAATGAGTGAAAAAAACGAACAACCAACGGTCATCGAGAAAAACTGACAAAGCAAAGAATCAACATAGTTTGGAGAGACGACAGTTGGTGAACGAACTGCACGCGCCGGCGAGAAAAAATTTTCCCCGAAGACACGTCATAGTGCGGGGATACGATGATCTGTGACAAGCCGACATCGTCGAGATGCGTCCGTATTCTCGTTTCAACAAAGGTTACCACTACATACTCACCGTCATCGATGTGTTGAGCAAGTATGCATGAGCTGTACCACTCAAGAGTAAATATGGAAGCAAGACGGCTGATGCAATCACCAAAATAATTCGAGATAGCAAGAGATGCCCGAAAAACATGCAAACTGATAACGGGAAGGAATTTTACAATACCGATATGCAACGGCTTATACGGAAAAATGACATTAATCACTATTCCACATATTCGGTATTGAAGGCGTCTGTCGTCGAGCGATTCAATTGCACGCTGAAGAACGACATGTGGAAGATGTTTACGCTGAACGGAACTTACAAGTGGATCGACGCGCTATCCCGACTCGTTGCAGAATATAACGCGCGAAAACATCGCATTATCAATATGAGACCTATCGATGTTACTCCAACGATCGCTGATAGACTTTTAAATACGGTATACAACAGTATAAAAATTGCTGCTCCTGCAAAGTTTAAAATAGGTGACCTGGTACACGGTTAGCAAATACAAAAAACTTTTCGAAAAGGGTTACACACTAAATTGGACAACCGAGGTGTTTAAGATTGTTAAAGTGCAACATACTAATCCCGTAACATATCTACTCGAGGATTATCGCAAAAAATCTATCGCTGGAGCGTTTTAGGAGCACGAGTTGCATCGCACGAATTATCCAGATGTGTATCTCGTGAGAAAGTACTGCGCAGGAGGGGTGACGAGGTTTACGTGAAATGGCTGGGATTTGATAGTTCGAACAATTCTTGGGTACATAAGGATCATGTAATTTAATTTTATAAGAAATACAATGTATTCAATATAAAAATATATGAAATATTTGAAATATACAAAATCTTTATTAATACATCCTTTCCAATAGTCATTACAATATATAAAATATGAAATATACATACAAGAAAAAAAATCACACACATTATATTTTATAAAGATATCTTATAATGTCCCTACGGTAACGTATCAGTAGTTGTAGGTACGATATACCGCTTGTCGTCGTACGGACTTAAAGCAATTTTTGTTTCGCGAATGGTGTATACCTCGTGTAATTTTGATCTTATACACGATTGACTACGCGTTATTTCAATCTCTTCGTTCAAACACCGCGTGTAAATCGTCAAACGTTATCATTCTCGCAACAACGTTACTCTTGACGCCTTTTATCTTTTTCGTATCCTTCTTACCATCCACGCGCAACGCATACATTTTTACTCTAAGCCCGATAAATTCGGTCATTATGGTACCGTTGTTTTCATCCTTCATTAGACCCGGTACCTTTTTATTCACGAGCGGTATACCGTACGCATTATCTATCGCATAGTCGCTCGTATCAAATCTACTGATGTCGCGTTTCATATTCTCGTACACATCGTCGCACTCAATGTGATATATAAGACTATCCGTATCAGTGTACATGACTTTGCATCTCTCCTGATACATTGGTACCATATAATCGTGGTGAAATTCGTACAAACATGTCTTGGATATATCGAGAATACACATACCCATGTAAATTGGTTTGTAGAATTTCACCTCGAGTTTACGTAATTCTACAGCGATTAAATTTTCCGAAAAAATGCTTCTGCTATGAAAATTTGGTTTTGCAATCAATGCCTCTGCGCCATACCTTCCGTCCCATTTTATTAAAAGTTTAACATCTACGCGATTGCGCACATTTTCCATCGTTTTGCCAAACACTGCATTATTCATTAGTTTGTACAAATTTTTTCCAAAATCATTTTTTGCCAGTGTTCTAAATTTTGTGTTGAGTTCTATATAAGTACGGAGCCACGGAGATTGAGTGAATTGTAATATACGATGAATTTTTGTAACACGAAGACCGTGACGTGAACATTGCTGCAGGTTGCGGTAGTGTATCATGTAACGCTTCTTATCGTATAAGGTTGCGAGAAGCTTTCCTTTGCGCTTGCCGGGTGGTTTGTCGCGTGTCGGACAAAACGGTAGGTCAGTGTGCGAATCGTGAAGATGCTGCGGATACTCGAGATCGACTTCGAGGATATAGCCTGTAGACGAATCGAGCGCGATCGATGATAAATCAAAATTGGAAACATTATCGACCCACTGAAAATCGGCGTAGGGCAATGGTTGACACATTGCCCATCCGTATAAATTATTAACATCGAAATACATCAAGTACGTTGATGGTTTCGATGAGTCATACGACTGCATGTACTTGTTATTAGCACGCGCGTACCTGTTGGAACATTGACTCAGACCACCGCGTATACCTCGTTCGATAAACATAACCATGTCAATGTCTGTGAGTAATTCAAATATAATTTTCGTATGCTTTAACATGACGTCCCACGTGTAACCGGGAAGAGTATAGTAATACACGGGGTCGAGCCCATAACTCTTGATACAACTCTCTCGGAAATTTTCAAAAATGTCTGCTAATAACAAAACATCGATTTTTAAATACAGATCGCTATATTCGCCTAGCGTTCGAATGGAGAATCGCTTCCACACAGTCTCAGCGTGCGCGTAATCGCTCTCAGATACTATGTTACCAGTCAAGGAACTGTAAAATGATTCTCGCGATGGTAAACACGCATCTTGCAATTTATCTACGCAGTCAATGTACTCGTACGGGAAGACACCTTTTCTTGTTAATAAATTGAAATCTTCGGCGGATAAATTTTTTTATTTTGATTGTAAAATTTTGAGTTTATCCTTGCTCAGAAAAGACGCCAATTTGTCGAGACTTGGTGTGAGAAATTTATATGAATCTATGAAACGTAATTTAATGTGATTTCCTGGTTTGTCTTTCGTACCTTTAACATGTTTTGTAAATAAAATATATTTTTCTTTTGTTATCGGAAGTAAATCGATTCCCCCTTCGAACGCTGTGGCTATTTCCTCGATTATAAAGTGAGAATCATAACCAGATAAATTGTGAAATACTATTGGAATGCAAAAAGATTCTTTGTAATTTAGATTGCAATTTGAATGCGCGAAACCTCTGTACCGCCCGGTCAAATGACAATGATTGCGTACGCGCGTATCATTTTCTACGAATGGTTTCTCACATATATGACACTAAGTCGCACTTCGAAATTCTTTCTATTCATTTTGCGTTAAATTTACCATGGAGACATTGGTTGTTAAAATATTTTCTACACGTTGCGCCAAATTTTTAAGTTCGTCGGTGAACCACGCAACGCAATTGGCTTCGCGACGAGAATGATACGCGGATAACGAATTATCATACGAGCAATATAATAAGCGATACTAAATACTTGGTGATGTTGATAAAAATTTTCTTCTTTTTTCACCAAAACGTACTCCAGGTCGGCGTACACGACGAAAGGTAGTCGCTCCTTCCTGTTATAGTTGGTGAATGCGAGCCACTTGTCCTTATCGCTCGGTAACCGGATAGCGCAGTCGTTCATCTTTCCACAGTCTACTGTATGTGATTGCAATTTCTCGACCGAGTGAAAAAAGTGCATGCATCTGTAAAATAAAAGTTAAAATTTTTATATCCTTGTTTTAAATATTTTTAGACAGTGTTATTAAATATACATACCGATCGCAGATATATTTTTTAGTCTTGTGTTTGCTGAGTTGCATACTAACAAGTCTAAATAAATTCTTGATCCATGCAAAATGTCCGATATCTTGCGCATCTTGCACGTAGAGCAAGTTGACGTGCTTGTCTCTCTTTTGCTCCGTAAGGCGAATAGGAACAATGTTTTCGTTTTCAAAACTATACACGTTGATTGAAATGTCATTATAAATTTCAAATTTTTTAATTTGATTAAGAGTGACTAGAAACTCAATATCTTGGAGATTCAGTACTGTTGTATAATGCGGATACGATGATTGTCGGTGTGTGCATCTTTCAGCTGGATACAGAACAGCCACTACCGCCCACGCAAAACATGCATTGTCTTTAGATTGCACGTTAACCACTGCTTGTTTCATTATTATCTTTCGCGATAATTGCACGTAACATCCGGCGCGCATAGGATTATATTTATTTATATTTACAGTAAAATTCAGTGTATGCGATAATGCCCATCCGCTATCGCGTTCCTAAAATTCTTCGAGCGATGCAAGGATTGGCTCGACGACTCGCCGTTCATACCACTCGCGTAAATCAGATGTATGTAAGAGTTCACAGTTTCTTGTATTGATTGATTTATTGGCATGCTTATCGCCCGCCATTAAACACTGTATTCACTTTCACACTGTTGTGTTTTTGCATAACGTCTCGCACATGCTCGAGCACAATGTCACTCGCATCTTCCAAAAATTGACGAGGTTCGATGTGATTATAATTTATAACCGCACCAGTCAAGATGCGGCTCTCAAACGCCGTATCAATCTCTCGCCATATGAGTCTCTCCACGTTATTTTCACTACTATAATCACCACTACTGGGTAACTGTCTCTGCAATCGAGCTTTTGCACCCTTGAGTCGCGCAATTCTTGCCACCAAAGATTATCTATTTCCGATTGAGAGTCGCGGACGCTTGACACGGCTGCGTTCTTCAAGCTCTTCGATAAACTCCTCACAATGCTGCAGCCATCCAAAATATTCACCCAATGTGGTGATTAGGTAGGAACGCTCCAACAAGTCGCGTTCTTTCTGCTGCACGTTTTCCATTTTTTTCTCTATTTTTGTGTGCAAACATAACACATATTACGCGACATTATTATATGTAATAAAATTTGACAGTTGCTGCACCATCGCATATCCACCTCATTGGGCGATGTAACTTTATGTCTCCGTATTTCGTACATTACTCCGATGTCATCTCGACATGTGTCCATACACGAAGCACAGAGAGCTAGAGCACCACCCGTTGAATAATAAAAGTGTATGGCGCAAATCTTACGTTGATTTTGCGCACGGAGTTGTTCATTTTCTACTACGTTGTCGTCAAAATCGGTATCACTGCAATCACTAATATAATTACTATCGTCCGACAACGCATGCTCTTCGTCTGACGACTCGTCTATTATCGTTTCGAAATTAATATTTTCCATTTATTCACTATTGTGTCACTAACAATTCTAATACCTGTAATATCTTCTAATGACAGTAACCACTCAACTTTTTTTTTCCACAGCTTCCTCTATGCCCTTTCAAATCGTACTATGGTTTGACGGGGCTCTCATCCTTCTTATATTTTGCCTAATGCTGTCTTAACACATCCTACCAAACGTCAACGCTTTTGCATTTATAAAAACGTTTCGACATGTTCGTCGCAACGTCGGCCAAAAATTTCTATTCTTTTTCCACGACTTTTATGACTTCTAAAATGCCCCCGGCTATAAATCAATCACAAAGATAAACACTTTGCAGTTGCAGTTCTTTCCTTAAAAAAATTATGGAAGATGTTTCGCTCCAGTTTTATGGGAGATTTTCCGCGAGGGTGCAAAGCTGCCGAACGTCGGCGCTTAAAATCTTAATGATATAACGACCATAAAATGATCATAAAATTAGAAAAAGAAACAGTTTTATGACTTCTAAAATGCCCCCGGCTATAAAATCAACCACAAAGATAAACATCTGCTTTCGAACGTATGTAGGACCCTTCACCCCCCCCCCCTTTCCGTAACACCAGACCCCTCGCGCCTCCCAGATACCCCCCGCCCCCGCACCCCCCTCGAGCCCCATGGCTTAGAATCCCCACTATACACTACTCATGTGTATGTGACGCTTTTGGTTGTCATACAGGTATGTACGTACGTACACATTTACCGACGGACACCATTTCTGCCGGTGCGTGTACGTAATAGATATACAATCTGTGTGTGTGTGTGTGTGTTTGCGCGTGTGTGTGCGCGCGCGTGCGCATGTGTATGTGTGTTTGATATAACAATAAAAAATTGATGATGTACTCACCTTTTAAATCATCCTCACTTTGTCGAAAGCCTGCGAGCATTGAGAGGCAAGCATTTTTCGTAGTACTTACGTCCCATCTTATATGCACATACACACTATAACTACACTAATATAAATAATCAAATTCTATAACACTATAATAAATTCGACGTTATAACGTGTTTGAATTTTCTCGCGTGCGGTTGTCACGTTACGTGTACGTTATCACCGCGCGACAGCGAATATCTGTCCGCGCAATAGATACATGTATATTTTCGCGTGATTCAGTTGTTTACATCGCGCGTCTTCAAATAAATCAAACAAATTATTTTTATTTCCAAAAATAAAAGATAAATTTAAAAGTTAAATATTGAAAATCAAACTAGTAATTATATGTCAATAAATGTATATACAGAGTGTCCCATTTTAAATAATGCAATCAAATATCTCCGAGACGGTACGTTAATAAAAAAAATGTCAAGGTCAAATCATTGCCACCATCTAATGGCCCCCTTCAAGCCATACAACTTTTGTTTGAAACATTTTTTTATTTCGCACCGTTTCAGAGATATTTGAGTGTATTATTTAAAATGGGACACTCTGTATATGTATCTTTATCTTCATACATTTATGTAATTTTTTATTATATCATAATATTTATATAAATAAATAAATTCAGTGCTCTCTTAAATATAAACTAAAGTATAAAATGTAAACGGCGATAGAGAACAAAAATGTGTCCTAAGGTAAATACACTCAATCTATGATAAAATAAATAACAAAGTTTGAGTATAATAGATTATTTATCCACTAATCTTACATATATCGTAACATGTTCAAGTAATAAATCACTTACAAAAAATTTTTTTGAAAAATCGCAACCCGCAAATTTACAAAATTGGAGATATTATAAAAGAATAGAATTAATTACTTAAAATGCGTACGTTTCGAGCTCAATTTTGAGTCTTCTTCAGCGCTATAATTACATACAATAATAAGAATTTTTATGGAACGAGAAATATAAACAATAAATTAAATATAAAGATGTAGTTAAACTATCAACTTAATTATTCTGGATCGTCTCTGAAGGGTGTTTTTATATTGATTTTGGCAGTCACCATGAGTCAACTTTAGATAAAAAATCACTAACCTATAATATTGCATAAATCACTAACGATAATATTACATAAGAATAAGCAGTGACCGTTGAAATCTGTGAAAATATTGAAGTTTTTCATGTAAAACGAAATAAAACACTCTGTATTATCACTATTCGATATATGTTGGGAAGTCACTCACTCTCATACGATATTCTGTGACGGTTGATAATAATTAGTTGACTCAAATCCGTGTACTGCGGAGGACGTTCCTATAATGTCAAAAAACGGTGCGAGTTTCGTGTTTCTATAATGTTATATTAGATAATATTTATAATTTTTCAATTATAACAATTATTCATAATTCATTATATACATATATATAAAGAAATAATATGTTATTATATAACTATATAATATGCATAACTAAAATTGTCTCATAGAATATATAAAGTATTATATATATAGGGTGTCTGTCCATAGATGTCGGAGCAAATATCTCGTAACTGGTTGAAGTTACAAAATAGTTTAAATTTGTACGGTTTTGAGTCTGCTACAAAGTGCATGTAAAAAAACCCCACGAGGTTTCACTATTGGCGTTAGGTTATTGTAATATGGATTTTCGCCTGAGGCCCTATTGTACTACATTTTATTCTTTTATACATATATAACATAAATTATTCAACGTAATTCTTCTGGAAGGTTCGGTTAAAACTTTGAACGCCGTTGCGACCTCGGGCTTCTCTGTGATCGGTCGGCGGAGTTCGAGGCCTCGGCGAGCATCGAGACCGTGTCGCCGCTCGGGTGTTTACGGTGACGGTCGGACGGTACCCGAACGAGACTTAGTTTCTCGCTCGCCGAGATCCTTCGGTCGCAACGGCCGCGAGTTAGAGGTCTAAAAAAAGGGCGCATCGCGCCTCCGCTTTTGATGGTCACCGGGCTGCGGACTTCCGACTGATGGTCAGTCGGGAACGAGGCTGTTGTCAGTAACGGGAGGTGCCTCGTTACACGTATAATAATTTTTACATTTCTATATTTATATATTACTTTGCGGGGGTGTCTTTTGCAGACTTGGTGTCTATTTAGACATAATACTTTTTATATACAATATATACACATATATATATATATATATATATATATATATATATTGTGACGGCCCCCCCCCCCTGTTTAAATCGGACGTTGGACCGGGTAGCTTGTCGAGATCAGGGTTCGTCGTTTGAGGGGAGAGAAAGAGACACTGCGAGAGTTGTTATGCTGAAATGTAGAGTGGTTTATTGTATGTACAAAGATGGGTATATGTGCGTGTGAGTGTGTGTACTAACGTATAGATGGGAACGCTATGTACAATGGGATTATTTACATACAGTAATTGCGGTAGTGTCGTTCGGCGGGCCGGATGAGTGTCGGTGCGCGGATCGGCGCGGCGGCAGGCGCTATTTTTAGCGGTGCGGCGCGTGGCGGGTTTTTCGGCGGTCGCGTTTTTGTGGAAGTGCTTGCACGCTGGGGTTTTTGCCGTTCGCGTTTCTTATACCGCGCGTGCCGGTTTTTATGCTGGTGGCGCGTGCCGGCCCGGTTCTTTGGTCGTTGGCGCTTATACCGGCGGTAGCTCGGCGGGTCTCGATTCACTCGAGAGGCCCTCCACCCCGCGGGCTAGGGAAGGGTTCGGGGACTCGCGGAGGAAGGATCGGGCGACGACGAGAACCCTCGTCGGAGGCGGCTCACTTTCCACCTCGGGACTTTGATTGTCTCCTGTATTCTAGCGGATCGGGATACGAGGGAATTGACTCGCGGCAGTGGTGATCGTCGAGAACGCTCGACCGAAGCGGAGTACTCTCCACTCACAGATCGTTTCTGCTGCGATATCGAGGGGGAGAATCGTGGAAAATGTCGAGAACTCTCGGCGGTGGTGGAGTACGCTCCACCGCGATTGCTTTCGTGACTCTTTGTCGGGATACTGGGATGTTCTTTGAGGCGAAACCCGTCTTGGAGAACCGGATTCGGAGATTTGGTCTGGAGCGTGGATGTTGTACGGGTTTTATACCGATGTGTCTTCCCCTTCTTGCTCGAGGTTCGGCTCGGTCGGGTGTTTCCGGGCTCGGCTGCTGGAGCTTGGTTCTTCGGCGGGCTCCGAGATCTCGTCTCGCGCTTGGGCGTTTTCGGATTCGGTCGGTTGGTGCCCGAGCGGGACTTAATCTCGGGCGCGCCGAGGTTTACCCGTTACGGGTGTGCTGTGTTTATGTTTGCGTTTAAAAAAGGGCGCACTGCGCCTCCGCTTGTGCCCAGCCGGTGTTCGCCGGGCAGCGGACTTCCGACGGTCGGATGGTCGGGAACTTAGTAACGGGGGCGCCTCGTTACAATATATATAAACTTATATATTATATATATATATATATATATATATATATATTTATATATATATATATATAAGTATGTGTGTATATGAGCGCATATGTATGTATATCCTTTTACACATACAATTATACACTGACGCATAAAGTATGCATTGTCATATATATATGTATATATATAAATATATTTATTATATAAACTTATATATATATATATATATATATGTTTATATAATAAATATATTTATATATATACACATATATATGACAATGCATACTTTATGCGTCAGTGTATAATTGTATGTGTAAAAGGATATACATACATATGCGCTCATATACACACACACACACACACAAGCGCGCGCACACACACATGTGTGTGCGTGTGTGTGTATACATACATACATACATACATATATATGATAATGTATACTTTATGCGTCAGTGTATAATTGTATGCGTAAAAGGATATACAGGCGCGCGCATGCACGCACGCACGCACGCACGCACGTGTGTGTGCGTGTGTGTTGTATACATACATGATATACATACATACATATGTATGTATATCATGAATACTTCACACAATTTATAAAAGGTAGAAAAAAAAGATACAAAAGTTATAATTATTAGGTCGGTCAGAAAGTCCGTGCCGTTTTTTTGCCAAATGAGGAACCAAATATATTTGCACATACGAATCTTTATTTAATAATGTATGCACCCTTTTGTTCGATCACCTTAGCCCATCGATTCGGCAGATTAAGGATTCTCCCAGAATGTCTTAGATTTTTCCATAAAAAACTGCTCGAGGTGAATTTTGATGGCATCTAAATTTGGGAAGTTCTTTCCATCAAAAGAATTTTGAAGAGAGCGGAATAGATGATAATCCGATGGTGCAAGATCGGGACTATATGCAGGGTGCAACAAAACCTCCCAGGAAAATTCGAGCAGTTTTTCGCGGATGCGCAAAGATGTATGTGGTCGAGCGTTGTCATGATGGAAGGTCACTCCTTTCTTGTTGACCAATTCTGGACGCTTCTGGGCAACGGCTTCTCTCAAATGGTCGAGTTGCTCGCAGTATTTGGCGGCATCGATGGTTTGGTTCTCCGGGAGCAGTTCATAATAAACCACTCCCTTAATATCCCACCAGATGCACAGCATCACCTTCTTCGGATGGAGTCCGGCTGCAGCAATAGTTTGGAGATGACTATCCTTCGGTCCCCATGATCTCTTGCGCTTTACATTATTATAGACGATCCACTTTTCGTCCCCGGTGATCATTTTTTTCAAAAAAGGGTGCTCCTTGTTCTTTTTGAGCAGCAAGTCGCATATATCCAAGCACTGCTGCAGGTTCTTGTCGCTCAGTTTGTGCGGCACCCACACATCCGCTCTGCTCACATAACCAACGTCTCTTAAATGCGCTACAATACTTCCGTGCGACACTCTGAGAATTTTTTGAATTTCTTTAACTGTCAGATACGGATTTGTGTCCACTAAAGTTATAATTTTATTCGTGTCCACTGTTGACGGGCGACCAGACCATTCCGCGTCTTTAACGTTAAAATTTCCAGCACGGAAACGCCCAAACCATTTTCGGACCACACGTTCTTTTAAGGTATCAGCCCCGTAAACTACACAAATTCTACGAGCCGTTTCTGCAGCGTTGAGTCCTTCATGAAAATGATAACGCATTATATGGCGATAATGCTCAACGATATCGTTCATCCTTCAATGCAGAAACTAAACTTTAAACTGCGACTAAATATCATTAGCGGACAACTAAAGTGTCGTAAAAAGATTGCTCTTATTTGTTAGTGAACAAACAAATGTGCAGGCAACTTCAGCGATACGCGCGAGTGCTTTGAATGCAGAAGAGACAGATAATCGGCACGGTCTTTCTGACCGACCTAATATATATATTTATAAACATGATAAGTTATACTCGGCGATGTGAGCCCATGCGCGGATGTTGATGCGTAAAGAAACTGCGTAAAGAAATTAATTCTTTTCACGAAAGAATTTTTAATTAATACCCAGAGCACATATTTTCTAGATTCTCATTTTTGAGACCTCTAAAAAAACCCGCTCTATAACCCCCCAAAGAGATTTTTTTTTTCTCGTCTACATCTCTTTGGGGGGTTATAGAGCGGGTTTTTTAGGGGTCTCAAAAATGAGAATCTAGAAAATATGTGCTCTGGGTATTAATTAAAAATTCTTTCGTGAAAAGAATTAATTTCTTTACGCAGTTTCTTTACGCATCAACATCCGCGCATGGGCTCACATCGCTGAGTATAACTTATCATGTTTGTAAATATTGGAGCCGAATATAATTTCAAATCATATATATTTATATATAATTATAATTACATATATATTTATTATATATTATATATTATATATTATATATTTATCACATATTTTATTTGTATTCAAAATGGCCGCGGTACGTATGCCGATACAGTGTTCACTGGGTTATGCATACCGGTATATGCATACGCCGGTGGAGCGTACGTTACAATGGCCGGTGGAGCGTACGTTACAATGGCCGGCGGTGGCGCGTACGCCGGCATCAGTGCTGCGTAGGCCGATAGTCCTGGGACAACGTACGCCGGCGTCGGTGGCACAAAGGTCGGTGATGGCGCGTACGCCGGCATCGCCGGTGGTGGTGCGTACACCGGCATCGGTGCTGCCAGTGATGGTACGTACGACGCTGCATATACCGGTGCCGATGTCGAGACGTATGAGGTACACGTGGCCAGTTTATACACTGGCCACATGTACCTTTGCCGTCTTTTTTTATCCGCTCTTCATACTGCTTCTTTTATTTTCTGCAAAAATATAATAAAAATCATTAAACACAAATAATTTTTTAATATGTATATGTGCGTGCGTGCATGCGTGTGTGTGTGTGTGTGTGCGCGCGCGCGCGCGCGTGCGTGCGTGCGTGCGTGCGTGCGTGCGTGCGTGCGTGCGTGCGTGCGCGCGCGTGCGTAATTATATAAATAACTAACCTTTTGAACAATTTTATTTTGCCGTGGTCCATTTTCAGTCATTGTCTCTACCGTTTGCGTAGACGCCGTTTCCTGTGCTTGTAGCGTAGACGACGCTCCTACATCTTCCTCGATTTTTTTTTCTTTGATATTTGCTAAAAAGAAATTGTATATATATGTATAATATATGTATAATAAAATAAATATATTTATATTTGTACTTACAACTTGACATGTTTCCCATTCTTTTATCTCTTACACGACGCACATGTAACAACGCGACCTTAGCAAAAGACGTTCGACAGTGATGCCATTTCTGAGACTCTATCCGCTGCTGAAATGAAATAGCATCACTGGATCGGACGAACGGGCTCGCATACATACACCACGAAGGAGCCGTGTATGTGTGCTATAATAATTATATGTCAATAATGTATATATATACCAATGTATATATGTACCTCTATTTTCATATATTTATATACATATTCTTCATAATATTTATAACTTTTTTATAACAATATTCATAACATACAAATATGTTTTGCTCTTTGAAAAGATAAGTGCAAATCAAATTTACGATTGTATAATCACATATATGAAATCAATATCAATCGATAAAAAAATAATTTATTTTGAATTATGAATTGTATAAGATGACCAGTCTGAAAGTTGGATATAACTTGGTGAAAATAAGAAGGATTACAAATATACATTTGCAAAAATTGCATCTAACATATAAATTTAGTTTTTGTAATATATAAATGCAATAACATCATAACTGTAATAAAATAAACTAAAAAAAAGTATCTTTATATTCTTGTGGCTTGTCAATATTGCAAATGCATGTTTGCAAAAATATCTTTCTCATTCTTGTATAACTTTCAGATTTATCTCCTATAATTTATAATCCAATTTCAACATGCACTCGATTGATTTTACATGTGCGATTATACATACAATTATTTTGATTTATTTTTATCTTTGCAGAAAGTAAAACACATACAAAAGAAATAATTATGTGTCTATTTTATAAATGTATTCATCTGTAACGCTGTATCTCTATAAGCTATGTGTTCGCGATTGTAATAATAAATTGTATGTACCCGAGCCCTCGAGTGCGAATCTCGGAATTGTCGTGCGCATAATCAAAAACCGCGCGTTCAACCTATCGGGAGCTGCGCTTTCGTGCGGGCGCCCACCGCCGAGCTGCCTACCGAGACGATACAAAAGGCTATGTCATGATAACAAATATAAGACTGAACAATATATATATGATTACCAAATATATATATGTATATATATATATATATATACAGGGTGGACCATTTTAATCCATCCAGTCGAATGTCTCGAAAACCAAGCCCGGGAGAGAAAAATATTTCAGACAAAAGTTGTATGGTTTCAAGAGGGCCATAAGATGGTACCATTGGTTTGACATTGAAAAGTCATTTGAAGGTCACGTGAAGGTCACTTCAAGTTTTTTAAATGGAACACCCTATATATTTTTACATATTCTTGTAGCTCATCTCGAGAGCTTTCCAAAACACTTATGACAAAGTATTTTTTATTAAGTATTTTTTGAGTTATAAGGCTTCAAAGTTGCAGTATTTTGACATAAAATACAAGATATCTCATAAAATATTCATTTTTTGATTATCTTACTCTAATACCTTTATGCATAGAATAACGAGACGAATCAATTGGTATAATTAAAACACATAATTATGTTAAAGTAAAAATGTGTAACTGTTAGTTGCAGATTCAGATTTTTACTTTAACATAATTATGTGTTTTAATTATACCAATTGATTCGTCTCGTTATTCTGTGCATAAAGGTATTAGAGTAAGATAATCAAAAAATGAATATTTTATGAGATATCTTGTATTTTATGTCAAAATACTGCAACTTTGAAGCCTTATAACTCAAAAAATACTTAATGAAAAATACTTTGTCATAAGTGTTTTGGAAAGCTCTTGACATGAGCTATAAGAATATGTAAAAATATATAGGGTGTTCCATTTAAAAAACTTGAAGTGACCTTTACGTGACCTTCAAATGACTTTTCAAGGTCAAACCAATGGTACCATCTTATGGCCCCCTCGAAACCATACAACTTTTGTCTGAAATATTTTTCTCTCCTGGGCTTGGTTTTTGAGATATTCGACTGGATGGATTAAAATGGTACACCCTGTATATATACACATATAAACATATATGTATGTATAACATGTTGAATTTAAAAGAAGAATGTTAAAATATTTTTCCTTTTTTGAGAAATAATAAATGTATTATTGTATTATATTTTTAATGGATTCATGTTTATTCAAGAATTAAATAACATACGTAAAAATGATGGATATTCATGATTAATGAGTAATGATCAAAGATTTGTATGCACAAATTTAACATTAAATAAGCCTTATTATAAGTCACTATATTAATGGGTTACTTGTATAAAAAAAGAAGCAAAAATTTATAGTAAAATTAAAACTTTATTCACAGATACACTTTATTTGTATTTAATTTTAACTCTTCATTAAAACAACAATTATGCAACAAGAATTATAGGAAGCGTCCCGTTTGACCACGTCACGATTGACCACAGCCACTTATATCGACCGATGCCTAGGGTCATCAGCAACGATTAACCAATCAGAGAGCCTCATTTTAAACTGGCCAATTGGCGACGTGGTCAATAGACTCCCATCCGAATTATAAATTCTTCATGGACAATGAAACTAAACTCTTCGAACGGCATTTAAAAAAATCTTTTATAAACATTTAAGCTAAAACTCTAAATATTAAATAATGTATTTATTAACTTTCTTTCATAATATATCCTGGAAAAAAAATTATTAGCAGTTGTGCATTATAAACTCTGTATAACTAACAATACTTAAGAATGTTCTTTTTATATAATATTATAAGATTATTATATTTTTTATAATAAAAAATATATCTGTATTTTAAATATCACAGTGTAGTATAGTATCACAGTGATGAGATAAAGATGAAACTTTGCAAATGGCATTTTCTATGATGTCTGCTGATTTTTCTTTTATTTTTTGTTGCACAATATAATTTTTCTTTTTCAAATAATCAAAAGCACTTAATGCTGATGAAGAGATATTATTTAAGCAAACATCTGAAATTGAGCCTCTAAAAAAATATAAAGCATTTTAAACATATTATAAACTTGTGTGTGTTTGTGTCACGCGTAAGCTCATGTATTATATCATAATTTGCACAAAATAATATTGCAATAAAGAGAAATCGCAAACTAACAATAAGTTGTATGGGTATACAAATACTTACTTCAGATCTGTATCGTTTGTCAAGGATTGTTGAATCAAAATAGGTGTAGGAGATTTGATGATTTGTTTTTCATTGGTTAAGTTTATTTGAAATATATTTTTTTCTGAAACTCTTTCTTCTAAGCTTCTTTTTAATATATAAATACTTGTTTCTGAACCTCTTTCTTCGCTGTTATCTCTTAAAGATTGTGGAATCAAAGTAGATCCGATTATTGAAGAGGAGTTTTCTCCGCCACGCGAACCAAAATTTATATAATTTGAGCTTCTTTTTAATATTTGTTTTTGAACCTCTTTCTTCGCTATTATCTCTTAAAGATTGTGGAATCGAAGTAGATCCGATTACTGAAGAGGAGTTTTCTCCGCCACGCGAACCAAAATTTATATAATTTGTGCTTTTTTTAAATATATTTGTTTCTGAACCTCTTTCTTCGCTGTTATCTCTTAAAGATTGTGGAATCGAAGTAGATCCGATTACTGAAGAGGAGTTTTCTCCGCTACGCGAACCAAAGTTTCTATAATAAAAAACTGAGATTTTATTATTGATATAGGAAGATTTTTCATTTTAAATAAATATTAGAGTTAGTGTTTTACACACTTTTGAAGATTGAAACATTTTGTTGATGGAGGTGCGCGTTTCCTATGCACATTAGATATTGTTCTAAAGAAAAGAAAAAATAATATAAAAAAATCGTTTAAATTATACAAAAAATGCTATTGTAAAAGGAATATAAGATATTTATATCTTAAACTAAAAACACATTTTATTATTTATTCAATATAATTTCTGAAGAATTTTATTATTATTACCTTCTTTTAATAAATCATTTCAAAAATTGCATATTTTCAAAAAATTCACAAGCCTTTCTTTTAAAAGCACTACTTCCAGTAGTTGTTTCTTCCTGTCTCCTGCTTTTTTTCTCTTGTATATCGTTCTCTTAGTCGTGTCCATCTAGTTTGACATTCATCCGTTAGTAATAAAAATGACACTAAATTAGTTATAATCTATTGTATGTATAATAATGATACATATTTGTAATTTCATGACAATACTTTTTCAATATTCATCTACTAGTAGTCTATTATTACGTACCTATCCTATTTAATGTATTTCCTATTTCTATCCAGGCATTCTGCTTTTTAATAATATCTTTGAAATCAGTTAACTCTTTATTATATAAATAGGGATAGTTACGCACTAAAGAAATGAGTGAAGCATCTCCATCTGTTTCATTTTGATCTAAATACAAATTTTTCTTTTCATTTTGTAAATTATCATAATCTTGACTATTTATATCAATGAAATCTTTATTTTCATATTGATACTGAGAATCATAAAAATATGAAGTGTGATCCATTTCAATATCCTATAATCATATAAAATATTCATATATAATTAATGTATAAAAAATAAATATCAAAATAAATATAATATATATAAATATGTGTAAAATATTATATATAAATAAAAATTATAAATATGAAAAATATATATAATAAAATTTAGATTTCTAATACTGACCAATATTTTTTCTTCTTTAGATTAAATAGCAAGGTTAGAAACTGATAAATCAGTGAAAGTAGTTTCTTGAGATCTGGTTGCATAACGTAAAGAATTCGTCCTTACGGATTTTTCAACTCTTTATGCATTATGTTTTGTACACTATGCAAGATCCGCAGAATGAGAAGTGGGGATAAAAATGAAGGATTCTGATTGGTTTATTTCCTTATGCTTTATGCATTATGCGTTATGCTAAAGTGTGTGCTGTGGCCTTTAAAAGAAACAGGAGGGAGCATATGGCTCGAGCTAAACGGACGGAAATGCCTATATGTACCAGCATAAAAGTGGACATTTAAAATGGCTGCTTATGGGCGCCAAAATTGAATGGCTTTTCGGAGATGCTGGAAGAACAAAGTTTTAAATCAATATTTTAATTCTAGGCATTGGAAAGCTAGGAGTATTTGATAAGCACGAAAACAAAGGATAAAATATAGATAGAAGGAAACAATAATATAAAGATATAAATGTCATGTTTTGTGCATATAAAATTAAAAAGTTAAGTTTAGTTGAACAAAAGTGTAAAAACGCGTACATTTCGGCTTGTCTTCAAGCCATCTTCAGCGCTAAACAATCATAAAATACATCGAAAAAAGAAGATAACTCTAAAGGACAATAGTTAGTGTTTCAGACGATACATAATTATGAGTAATATAAAAGAAACAATTTATCGCGAAACATATAACGCAATTTGTTTATTATCGTTCAGTGTGATACGTTCACCAATAATGTCAGAATAACGTCCATTGTTCGTTGTTAATGTTTTGAAGTCAAAGATAACATTCGTTGGAGTAATTGGATTTTTTTAGAAAATTGGTAGATTTGTATCTATAATCAGTCAATCAAACAATCGAAATGAATAATGTGTGTGTGTCGAAATGAATCAAAGTTTTAAATATAAATATGGAATATACTTTATATTTTTAATAAAATCAACTCAATAAGATTAAATTGAAATATATAATTTTAATATGCAACAAATAAAATAATATATATTAATAATATTGAAATTTTAACACATTGTTTACTGTCTTTTAAATAGTATATCTAAATAAAACATAACCTTCAAAACATTAAATTCTTGTTATTATATTGATAACAATTATTAACCGATGAAATGTTATCCCATAATTTCGTCTGTTGTTGTTATGCCACAGGCCTGACAATGCACCATAATTTTATTTCACTATTTTTTTTAGAATTAATAATTGTGCAAAATAATACGCACATGTGTCTCTCTGACAACAGCTGCAGACGATGCTAATAAGCGTCAAAAAAGTGGACACTCAAGATGGCGGCTTCTGTCAGCGATTTGGCTAGTCCCCACCATCGATACATTCCCTCCTGTTTCTTTTTACTCTTTGACCTAGACAAACTAGGATTAAGATTAGATATAGGTTAAAGATAAAAATGTATTAAGAAAAAGATAAATAAAGGTTGGAATAGTCTCTTCGGCGCGAAGCTGGAGACTTAAAACCCAGGGTTTTTTTTTATATTATGCATAACAACAATTTTTTTTGTTATTTTACAATTAATTATTGATGTATCTCAAATGGAAGTTATAACTTTTGTTCTAAAAATTATTAATCTAATGTAATACAAAATAAGAATTAAATTTATTCTACTTGTTTAGTTCATTCAATTTATATTTAAAAAAATGTATCTTAAATATTAAATAATCACTTTTTAAATTAGCATGTGTTACGTCCAGACTCGGAAAAGATGAGTTAGTGGAAGGACGCGACTTACCCGTGTCGAAACGCGCTTCTTACTCTAGACGCTTTCGACTCGAACGAACTATACAGAGTCCTTAACCTGTCATAGACCTCGAAGGTCTCTTTATTAGGCCAGTAGGCCGTTCGTTCCGTAGTCCCTTTTCGGTAAGGGAATTAAATCTCTGTTACACAGGACGGGACCTTGTGCGATTTCGGATTAGGGAAGTAAAAGTGAGGTTAATTAATTAAATTAATTATTCAAATTAAATATTATAACTTATTATAAAAATTTTAAGGAAATCAAGAAGAATAAACATACAGAATTTAACATTATTATCCGTGGTAACATAGAAAGAAATATGAATATATATATTTGTAAAAACTACTAACGTAATGTGTAGATGGTTGTATTTGTAATTATTATCGCGGACGTTACACAAATTCGAAGGTCATCAGTCAGAAAAATGCGGGAAGAATTCTAACGTTAAATCTTAGGTTCTGACTGATCATTACAATGTATAATTTATACAGTAAAACAAATTAAAGTAATATCAAAATGTATAAGTGACTAAATGTAAAAATATTGATGATGGTCAGAAATGTATTCGCCGCTCACATGTGCGTTAAATTAAAATTAAGAGTTTGAGATAACTAAACATGCATCCGAATGAAAATTAAATATATATATATATATATATGTGAGAATTACTATGGTTTATTATGATAGAATGGAAATACATGTAAGTAATATAAAAGGTGTGTGTCGCTCGCTGGTTACGACTAGACTAACTAACTCTTTGTTACTTGCGTTCGCCAATCTCACTGCTTGCAGCGCCGCACTTTTTTAGGCGCGAGGTCCGATTCCTACATTCGGCCATTCCTCGGTCCCCGAGGAGTATATGCGA
Source organism: Anoplolepis gracilipes (assembly GCF_047496725.1). Taxonomy (NCBI): domain Eukaryota; kingdom Metazoa; phylum Arthropoda; class Insecta; order Hymenoptera; family Formicidae; genus Anoplolepis; species Anoplolepis gracilipes. The sequence goes on along the minus strand of NC_132978.1, from coordinate 5,492,010 downwards.
TAGGGTTTCATATTATTAACGGACGACGTAGTAACTTCAGGTCCTTCACCTCCGTACGATTTCGTTATTTCGTACCGATCGTTACATAAAATTCGTGACACTCGATAAGGCCCTAAGAATTTTCGTTTGATCTTTAAACCTGGAACAAACTGAGTTCTACGAATCGCTACCAGATCGCCTTCTTCGTATAATCGAGCTTTTTTTCCGATACTTATTGTAATAACGCTGATTTTCGGCTTGAATCTTTGAAATATTTTGTTTGGCGACGTTTCTAAGATTATCGCGATCTTTATCGAATAATTGAACGTATTCTTGGTCTAGTAAGGAGATAATATTGCTATCGTCGCAATGTCGTAATTTTACTCCGAACAAAACTTCAAACGGACTCATTCCTACACTGCACTGATATGTACTATTAAGACATCGTTGTAACTGGAATACATGCTTATACCATCGATCGGGATTATCTAATGATAATTTTGTTAGTACAGGAATGATTATACGATTAATGCGTTTTACTTGTCCGTTACCACGTGGTACGCCGGTTGTATCGCAACATGTTCGATATTTTCAACATCACAATAGTTATTAAAGTCTGAAGAAGTAAGCACTGTGCCTCTGTCGGTTAAAACACGTCGGGGGTTGCCCAAGATTTGCTGCATTGATGTCAATTTATCCAAAACCTCCTTGGTATTGATAGTCTTAGTGGGGTACAACCACAAATTTAGAGAATCCATCTACTATAACTAACAAATGTTTATACAGCTTAGAAGTACTAGGAGTACATTGGACCCAAATGATCAAGGTGGTATGTGCTTAAGGGGGGAATCTCTTTTTTTTGGTAAAAAAAAACGACTTTTTTGGGAATTTTTTTTAGCAAAACTATGCGGTGTTTTAATTTCATCTTTTCCGGATGTTTTTATTATATATTTATTTATTTAAAAATATTTTTTTTATTAAGAATATCGCCTATTATTCCTGCTTATTTATGATACCGCGTGGAGTGCCTTAATCGCTGGTTGACACGATATCTACCCTTGAGATCATCTGAAACAAAAAAATCAAACGGTGTTTTTTTTCTGTATACATGTAGTTATCGCCTGAACTAGAAGCAAAAAAAAAATTTTTTTGATAAAATGGCGACTTGTCAAACTTAAATAATCGATTTTACTCTTAAAATTGGTAATTTCTTTTGCAATAAAAAAAATATATAACGTATCACTTTTTCTTTAGTTCACGCGATAGAGGGGTGTTTTCTGAACATACAGTTTAAATTTCAAGTCAATCGATTGAATAGTTTTTTAGAAATCATGTCAACCAGTTGTAAAAACCTGTTTCGAGAAAAACGCGTTTAAAGTTTCAAGTTGAATTTATGAAGATATATCAAGTACTTACAGCTAATCTGCTATACCAGGGCCATACAGTATGCCTTCTTCTTGCTCATAAAACTCGTCTTTTTCTTGTTGTTCCATTTTTCGTTGTGTACGAGCTTCTTGTGTCGCTTCAAGGCTCCGTCGCGCCGATCGTTCTTGTCGCTTTTCATCGCGAGCATTGGAAAAAATTTTAGTTTGCTCGCCAATTTCAATTCCGATCGTTGTCATGATTTGAAAATAGCAAAAAAGCTTTCATTAAAAATGCTGGCTGCTATATAAGCGGACATTTCTACTGTTTTTAAGCCATAGTGTAGATGTTTAGGGGTTAATCGCCAGACAGTAGAATTATAGCTTTCGTTATTATTTTGTGTTTCACCACCCAAACATCTTTCTAATAATTCTTTTGATGATAATTCATCGTAAATTGGCTTTATAGCGTTTGCGACATCTTGATGAAGTGCCGATTCGTGATCGAATTCGATAGCCATGAGCGGGATTCACTATAATTTCCTCGTCTTGCGTTGACGCTAATTTTTCAGCTGACGTACTTACAAATGTAGTTTCCGTTTCCTGAATGTATCTATTCGTGGCAAATTTTCTTTTTTTGGCTCTATCAGCACGTTCAGAACTTCCTCTTGAATGTTTTTTATCCATTTTTTTTCCGTAGACGCGTCTATTCTGATTAGAGTTTCGCAAGCTACTGAGCGATTCACGCGTGCTTGTATGCTCGAAAAAATAATACAGACAAGTTCAAATCTGTCCTTCGGGAAACCTTTCGTCAAAACAATGAAATCTATTCACATTGTATCAACCGCGCAGCAAAGAGTTCAAACAGCTGCTGTGCTCTTCAAAATATATCTGCGCGCCAAGTCGGTTTACGGTTTATAACTTTCACAATTTAATTAATTTCAAATTAAAACTTTACAGAAGTATTTTCAAGACCTTAAACTACAAGATTCTGTAAAAAAAAATCGATTTTTTTTACCAAAAAAAAGAGATTCCCGCCTTAACGGAACATCGCCTTTTGGGATTGGTCGTAATTCGCCTTCCCGTTTTCCTTTCTTCCTTTCAGATAGTATACACGGTATGCAATGTTACGTCCAGACTCGGAAAAAGAATGAGATAACAGAAGGACAGAACTTACTCTTGTCGAAACGCGTAAAATCTTAACGTTCTCGACTTGAACGAACTGTGCAAGGCCGGACCTGGTCAAAGACCTTGAGGATCTCTTTTACTGGGTCAGTAGGCCGTTCGTTCAGTGGTCCCTTTTCGGTAAGGGAATTTAATCCCTGTTACGCGGGACGGGACCTTGTGCGATCTGGCAGTCAGGGAATGTGTTTGAAAAGATTAATAAATTTGATTAAAAATTTGAAATTTTAATTTTATGCATTTATTAAATAAAAATGAAAATATAAATATATAAAACTTAAAAATTTATTAACATTAAATTAGATTTATTTGACTTATTAATAGGTTGAGAGAGTGTGTGTGTGTGTGTATGTGGTGAATGTGTGGGAATTCGTGGGTGTTACATTAATTCGGAAGGACGTCAGTCAGATAAATTGGAAGTAGAGGAAAAAAAAGGACTTGTTATCTGACTGATATTTATACAATAATACTTAAAATTTTAAGGGAAAGGGCAGGGAAGGAATTATAATTCCTCAAAAGTAATCGTGAAAGGGGGAAATTTCTTCCAGAGAGTCTCTATTGGAACGGCGAGAAGATATCTATGACCAGGGAGGAACCACGGGATAACATATCCCGCAGGATTGTATGTAAGGACGGAGTACAGTGTTTCTAAATCGACAGAGCCAAGCCCGATTGTATACGAGCCGTCTGGAAGGGGATATCATATCTCTGGGAGGTTGTTGATTAAATATTGGAGAGGATCCAGAGGGGGAGGACGAGGAGGTTCTTGGTGTTTGGAATTATTGGGCTGTTCCCTTTCGGTGAAACGCGTTTTCTTTCTCGAGATCGACGACCTCGGCAATCTCACGAAGGGTCTCCTAAATTTTATCTGATTCTTCTTGAGAATCAGGTAAATTGTGGGGGGAAGATGGGGGTGAATCAACCAAGACAATGGTAGAAGCTGCTGAGGGTGGACGTGGAGGAGGTTCAAAGGTAGAGGGAGTTTCGTTGGAAGGGCCCGATAAATCGGGAGGAGATGGGGAGGGTTGCTCGTGAGAGGACAATGCTATGAGGTGTGAAGGGGGAGGGGGATCGATGGTGGTACGAGGAGATGGGTCAGGTGAGCGGGATGATTCCGGCTCTCTTGAAGGAGGAAGAGGAGAAGGAATGTTTATTGAAATAGGAAGGGAGGTGTCAGTTTTTATTTGCGGTTTAGTTTGTTTAGCTATAAATTAAATAACTCTATATTAATTTTTGAAAAATCTACAATGAAATTCTTATCCGCTAAGGTCCTATTTGCGATTCTGACTATGCGATGGTTACGGCGCCGTTTGTTTACTCTGGCGCCCGACTTAATTCTCTTGAGGGTGGCAGGATCCACTATGAACCCCCGCGAGGAAATGTTAATATTTTATTTTTTTTGGGGAAACAGTTCTTGGTTAATTTATTTGTTAAATTACAAAAACTAATAAGAATAATCCCATACAACACCGAAACTTTTAGTTATATTGCAGCAACGTTGCAACATTGCAAGTTTCAATGTAATATTGCATGGATATTACAGAGACATACAATTGCAATATTTCATCAAAACGATGCAGCAATGTTGCAGAAACATTCTGCGTTAACGGCGGCGCTGTATGCGCTAAATTTTATAATGTTTGTCGTCTGTTCAGTGTTCAGTGTTCAGTGTTCAGTGGCGCACGCATATGTCAACGCGGTAAAGTCCAGACAGCACATAATACTAAAAGATGACGAGAGGATGTCTTTTTTAAATCATCTTTCTGACAAGGCTAAAAGATGTCTAAAAGGATATCTTTCTGCCCACAAAAAAGTCATCTTTTGAAAGACGTCTAAAAGATGACTTCTACGAAAAGATGTCTTTTTGATCATCTTTTTAGTCATCTTTTTGACAAGACAAAAAAGATCTATTTTATAATATATGTGTTCCTTTGTTTGCCGCTACGTGGCGTGCTCAGACTTAACTATAACTCGTATTCAAGTTTTCATAACATGTAATATATAAAGACTACAAAGAATAACAGGTACTACTAAATATGAAATATAAAGTATATTTTTTTATCAATTTAATTTCTGGTATAATTCCAATAAGAGATGCAAAATATGAAATATAACCTATAAGAATAATCTATAATTAAGACATCAAAAAAAACTTTAGAAATAACTAAAAAGATGTCTAAAAGAAGCTATAAAGACGACTGAAAGATATCTACAATAGTCATCTTTAAGTCAACATATGGATAGGCTTATAAGCGACTGAATTCGAGTCATAAGACAGCTTTAAGTCAACTTTCTGTTGACTAAACGCTTCGACTAAAAGATGTTTTTGACAAAAATATGCCCAGTTTTAGTAATACTTTTAGTCGACTTTGTGCTGTCTGGAATGTTTCTGAGGTCACACATTTCAATGTTGCTGTAATATTTTATTGCAATGTTTCTGAAAGCATACATTTCAATGTTGCTGCAATGTTTCATTGCAATATCTCCCAGGGCGAACATTTCAATGTTGCCGCAATCTTGCAACAATATTGCAGAAATATTTCGCAACTTCTATGCAATATTACAATGTTTCAGTATAATATCTATGCAATGTTTCTGCAACATTTCCGTGCTGTATGGGACGAGACAAACCGAGAACAAAATAATATAGAATACTGTCGATAATAAGTGCAATAGTATTAGAATTAAAAAAAATGACACTAATATTAAAATAATAGGCTTTAAATTAGTTGTAGTAACAATATGACTGTACAAATTAACAAGGTTTTATTATCAGTATTAGGATGAAAGAGGAAGGGGTATAAGTTCCCTTAACTATATTTAGTAACCTGAATGAGAATCCCGATATACATAAATACAGGTAGGAAGAGAAAAACAGAAGGATTACTTTTGAATAAATTTAGTAACCTGACGTGTGAATGTCGGTATACATAATTACAATGGTAAAGAGAAAAATAAAAAGATTACCTTTAACTGTATTTAGTAACCTGACGTGTGAATGTCTGTGTACATAAATACAATAGTAAAGAGAAAAATAAAAAGATTACCTCTAACTGTATTCAGTAACCTGACGTATGAATGTCGGTGTACATAAATACAGAGGTAAAAAGAAAAATAAAAAGATTACCTTTAACTGTGTTTAGTAACCTGATGTGTGAATGTCGGTGTACATAAATGCAGGGGTAAAAGAGAAATAAAAAGATTACCTCTAACTGTATTCAGTAACCTGACGTGCGAATTTCGGTGTACATAAATACAGAGGTAAAAAGAGAAATAAAATGTTACCTTTAACTATATTTAGTAACCTGACGTGTGAATATCGGTATACATAAATACAATGGTAAAGAGAAAAATAAAAATGAGAGTAAAACAGAGAGGAGGGAGAGGGGACAGGCAAACAAAAATTGAAATATTAATACTTAAATTATTTACTGATAGACCAAAAACTGTTTCAATGATTTTAAGTTTAAGAGAGGTAGCAATCATATGAAATTATTTGTTAGAGACTCATTACTTCTTGAGTGCGTTGATCGATTTTAAAAGCTGTAGAGGATTTAGCGACGTCGGTTTGAATTTGACAGGAACCCTGGTAAGCGGTCCATTCCTTCGTGTTGGATGGCACAACCACTTACAATGATTGACACTCGTTATCGTCTTGAACTTTTAATTTGCACACAACCACTTCACAAAGAGTCTGGGTTAATTATGAGCCGAAACGCACGTCGCGGATTTGAAAGTATTAATACTCGTAAGTGTTAACACCCGAAGAATTAATAGCTGAGATGGAGTATCAATTCCGCGTCTCGAAGCCGAGGTCGAAGAAAAATAATTGTTACTATGCAAGAGAGATCAAACCGTAGTGTTGATCGCGACGCATTTCTTCGCATTAAATACTAGAATTCGTACCTCCTCTCTATTAGACAATTGGACGAATTAGAATTTTAATTAACGCCCCCATATGCTTAGGGGGTGTTTCTTTCGACTTCGAGACTCAGAATTTCTTCTCTATTGGTTCAAGAGATTTTTTCGTTTGGCCAATGAGGAGTTTGGTACCGTCAGAGTCGTTTATTGCTATTTAGAAATTTATTATAAACAGCTGTCACTTTAGGTGGTCCGTCAGGCGAGCTCTCTTATCGAATACTTCTTAAGTTTTCGTCGCCGTTTCAAATTTATGATTGCAGTTCTAAACAACTGCTTCGAGTTACGGCGACTCCGTTTTATTTAAAATTCTTTTAGAGTTAGAAAGCAGTTCAAGTGTTTATACTTTATTCGATTTCTAAAACTTCTTTGGTTGTCTTATTTAGAGTTGGTCTCACCTTACGGAGGTTTGTTAAAAATTTTGTTATCCACGTAACGTAATATTCGTGGAGTGTGACTAAAGTGACAACTCTCACGGTTTGATATTTCGCCGTAGAGCGTTCTTAGAATCATTATCTCTAAATGTTTATGCATTCCTCTCGAAAAGAAAGAATCGTGAAGTCTACAGGACGTAACAGCAACATTCGATAAAACTTTCAGCCTTTTTTTTAGTTTCGGAATAATCTTCTTGAATTGATTCGATCATTTTCTTTGTTCCGAAATGACCGTTTTCGTGAGCCTTTCGCATGACTTCGTATTGCATGCTCGATGGTAGTACAACGACAGTTCTATTGTTTAATTTCTTCATAAGCAATCCGTTTTCGATCACATAGTCCTTATAAGGTTCCTTAGCAAGAAGTTGTTTAATAGTATGTAGACGTTCTTCCTTGTTCTGCTTACTTTCAATCAGAGTTAAAACGGAGTCCTGTATGGCCATGATTGGGTATCTGCTTAAGGCATCTACATATTGTACGCATTTACCAGCTTGATGCTCGATTTCGTAGTCGAATTCTTCTAGAATAAGAGCCCATCTGGCCACCTTAGGCGGTAAGTCTTTATTCAACGTCTTCTGGAACGCTTGGCAATCGGTTATGACTTTAAACTTAATTTTTAATAAGTAACCGCGGAACTTCTTTATCGCTTTAATAATGGCTAAGATCTCTAACTCGTATGAACACCTTTTCTTTTCAGAGTCTGTTGTTTTGCTACTCATATAATGAACCGGATGAAAATCTTTTTCGTCAACCTTTTGCTGTAGCAGAACAGCTCCCAAACCTTGTTTGCTGGCATCCGTATGTAACTCTGTAATCGCGGACGGATCGTAAATACGAAGTACTGGTTCTTTTGTTAACGCGTTTTTCAGGCTATTAAAGGCTGTTAGCTGTGACAATCCGAAGTGAAAATGGTGCTCATCTTTTATTTCGTACAGTGGATAGGCTAATTTCGTATAATCTTTAACAAACCTCCTAAAGTAACTCGTGAGTCCCATAAAGCTTCGCAGTTGTTTAAACGATTTTGGCTGGGGAAAGTTCTGAACAGCGTGGACTTTGGATGGTGACGCAACCGTCTTCGATAATGTTGCTTAAAAATTCAACTCGTCTCTGTAGAAATTTACATTTTTGTCAATTAATATTCAATCCGTTATTCGCTGCGACAGTTAAAGTTTCCGTTCATTTATTGAATACGTCTTCATCATCGCGACCTGGGATAATTATATCATTCATATACATGAAAATCACCTTCCTTTAACTGAGATCGCGGAATACTTTGTCGATAAATCGTAAAAAGCTAGTTGGACTATTACACAATCCGAACGGCGTTCTCGTGAATTCGTATTGACCGTTGTGAGTAACGAAGGCCGTATATTTTTGACTCTCTGCTTCTACTGGGACGTGAAAGAAGCCATTTTTCAAATCGACGATTGAGAATACGCGGAAATCTACAATCCATCGATTATGTCATCTACGCGAGGCATCGGATATTTATCGCAGGCCACCTTCTTATTTAGCGCTCTGTAGTCTACATAAACACGAGATCCATCCTTTTTTCGTACTACAACTATCGGACTAGCGTACTCACTGCGACTAGACTTAATTACGTCGGATTCTAACCATTCATTTATCTGTCTGTCTACTATGTTTTTTCTTTCGGAGCAAGCCTGCGTGGACGAAGATAAACCAAGGTCTGATCCTTCAACGTAATTCTGGTTTTAACGGCAGTCTCGACGTCATCTCTCGGCTTAATTGCAGTAATCATCGCCTCGATTCTGCTTCGGTATAATTCGGTCACATCTATTTCTTCTGTGGCGATACAATTCATGGCTAGTTCCTCGAATCCTGTCCGGTCGTCGTAATGATCATGTGTATCAATGGTGATTTCTTTACCAATAGTCACGTTGGTGGCTTCATCTGCTGGGCGTTTGACTTCAACTCGACCCTTTCATATTATGACATCGGTATTGTCCAGAAAATTACACGTAGTATTAATCCTGTTACCACTGAATGTGTGGATACTACGTATATTTCAGCTTCATAGGTATGAATCTGAATAATCCTCTTGAATCAAAAATTTTAAGCGGAAAGTGCCGCAAGGCTTTGTGGACACGTTACCTAGACCAGTAAACGATCTCGTTGTGCCGATTAGTTTGAGTTTACCAATCTCGCCGTATATATCATGCCGCATTAGACTCACTTCACTACCTGTGTCAGCCAATGCACTATATTCCCTTCCGTTAATATTTATCGGGATACATTTATCATCCGTGCCTCTTACACGTTTTACAAGGGATACTGTAGCTTCCGGTTGTCGTGGTGTCGCCAAGCATTTGGACGCTATATGTCCGTAATTGTTGCACTTAAAGCACTTAGGTCCTTTGTCTGCATTCGCGCAGCTTTTGGCGTCGTGTTCGGGGGAACCGCAATTGAAACAACGTTTATTGTCCACTGATTTAGCACTGGATTTTATTCATGTCTTCGTCGCATTTTTCGTGTTGTCTTTCGTGCCGTTTTTTTTAGTAACCGTTTTTCGTCGTTGTCTTTTTTCTTTTATGCGATCATATTCCTCGAAACATTTCTTTAGTTCACGTATCGTCGTTGCATTATACAGCACTGTCTTATTGCAATCATCATCTTGTACACCGTCGATTATGTACTGAATGAGGACATCTTCTTCAATATAACCTTGCTCAGCAATCTCTTGCATGGCATAAATGTACTGTCTGCTGTTTTCGGTCGGTTGCTGTTTTCGCTTATATAACTGACTGTATATCACTGCACTATTTAACCTGACTTTGAATTCTCGTTTCAGGCGACATTTGAGCGTAATTCCATGACGTGATTTTTTTTTTCAAACGATATGAATCGCCTGGCCGATCCTTTTAGCATTCGCTTACCATAGACTAACTTTTGCAAATCGTTCCACTTGAGTAATACACTCATGTCTTCGAATTCCGAAATCCAATGTTCGATCGATAATTTGTCGTCACCCGTGAAGTATGATAAGCTTCCCTCTACGTCTTTGATGGTAAAATTGTTTCCTGTAATTTCTCGTTTACTAGCGCTGCGTCTGTTGACTCGCTCTAATACGTCACGTCTTTGTCTACTGGAAACATCGGTATCTTCGTCTGAAGACACGTTATCTTCGTCGTGTCGGTACGGTCATCGTGTCGTTGTTCTTTCGCGTTTCTCTGTGGCGTCTGCGCCTGATCGCGTATCGTGGCGTCGCTGCATCTTATTGGCTAATGCCCGTTTGCGCGCGTTTCGTGTCATACGATCGTCGTCACTTTCGTCACTTGTTATATTTTCACTACTTATATTTTCGTCACTTGTAATGTCTTCGTCTTCTGCTTCTTTATCGTCTTCTATGTCTTCATAGTCCGCCATATTTTTCTTACTTCCTTTTTTCGTTACTTCGTTTTCTCGTTCACTACCGGGGCGGGCGTCCTGTAGCCTCATCTTTAACTGAGTCTTATTGCCTGTGGTCGGCAGACCTAATTTCCGTAATTTGTCCTTTAGATCGATTATCTTCAATTTATCAATATCCGCGACACATCGTTCCTTCGACGTATGTTCGACTTTCTACGCGATACCGTTTCGGTCGGGTAGTCTTCACATCCTGTGTCATCTTTGTCTTTATTTTGTGATCCGTGATCCGACATCTTTATGACTTTTTTTCTTCGACATTGCAATAGCCACACTAATAATCTCGCGATTTAATAACTGTACAACTGAACGACTTTATTTCGCGGAATTAACGAGGTTATATGCACGCGTCGGTTCGTCTTTACTTCGTCGTAATTTACACGCTATCACTCGTTTATCTCTGCACGACTTTATTGCATTTATCTCGGGACGAGCCCCCAAAGATATGTCGGAATTACTATGGTTTATTATGATAAAATGGAAATACATGTAAGTAATATAAAAGGTGTGTGTCGCTCGCTGGTTACGACTAGACTAACTAACTCTTTGTTACTCGCGTTCGTCAATCTCACTGCTTGCAGCGACGCACTTTTTTAGGCGCGAGGACCGATTCCTACGAATATAAAAAAGTATAATATTCACCAAGCCCGAGCCACCAAAAATTACTTGTTTATTAATAATTTTATATATTCTTCGAGCAATTCTTTATTAATTATTTTGAAGTTCTACCATTAAGAACAAAAGAGAAGAGAATATTGAGAATTTAATAAATCGTTATATTATTTGGAAGAAAAGAAAAGAAAAAGAAGGATAATTAGGATTTTGAGAGTATTACCTATACGCGTATTTTGTACCAGTACATGGAATATCAGTTTTACAAAAATACACAGGTACCCGTAAAGAGAAATAGAAAGAATTTGCAGGTTCTGCCTTATTTGCGTATTTTGTGCCAGTATGCGAGATACCGGTTCTGCAAAAATACACAGGTGCCCGCAGAGAAAGATAGAAAGAATTTGCAGGTTCTGCCTAATTATATTTTGTGCCAGTATACGAGATACCGGTTCTGCAAAAATATACAGGTGCCCGCAGAGAAAGATAGAAAGAATTTGCAGGTTCTGCCTAATTGTATTTTGTGCCAGTATACGAGATATCGGTTCTGTAAAAATACATAGGTGCCCGCAGAAAAAAATAGAAATCGGAATTTAGAAAAGAAACAGGGAAATGCAATGATTAATTTCAAGAATATACATAAGTGGATCTAAGTAAGTGGCTTAATAATTTTAAAAGAATGAAAGATTTTTTAGAAAACCTTAGTTAGTATTGTTTAAATTTAAATGAGACAATAGGATAAAACAAAGAAATAAAATTGTTTAAATTCAGAGTTGGGGAAGTTAATTTTTTTTTAACTAAGTTAAGTTGAAAGTTAATTGGCAATAAATTAAATAAGTTAACATTTAAAGTTAAAAACAAAAACTAACTTAGTTAAAAATTAAGTTAAAAAGTTAAAAATTAAAGTTAAAAGTTAACGTTAATTATATAAAACTACTTTTTTTGTATAATTAATCTTTTAATTGATATTTTTAATTTAGGCTATAATAAAAAAAATATATAAAAAAGTAGAAAATATATTTTTCTTTCTTATAAATTATAAAAGACTATCTTTTATTATTTTTTATTTTTCTTTATATATTATTAATTGGTAAATTACATTATTAATTATAACATCATTAAAATTTTTAAATAGAGTTCTTCTAAAGTCCCTAATTTATTTCTTCCCCAAGCACTCTAATAATTCTTTATCTAATAATAAATCGACATATAAACAAATAAAATAGCTTTAATATATATATATATTTTATACATTACGATCATCAATTTTCATATGACTTTGATATTAATAAATTATTTATTAACTGATATAGAAAAAAAGTTAATAAGTTAAGTTAAAATTAACTAGTGTAAAGTTTAAAGTTTATGGCATTTAAAATTAACTAAGTTAAGTTAAAAGTTATTAACTTTTTAACTTAACTTTTAACTATTTAACTAGTTACTACCCAACCCTGTTTAAATTTGAACTCATTATTTGTTGACGAATGCGGACGTAGATAAAGCAATAATGGCTGGGGTCGGCGAATACTGATTTCTAATTATCCGTGAAAAAGATGATCGACATCCATCAGAGAATTATAACAAGTCACATTCACACTATACAATTAAATATGAACTCATTTTCACGGAGATATAAATTCTAGAACAACAAATAGATGTCAAGAAAAAGAATCCCCGAGGCTATATATTTAAAGTCAAAATGAAGAAAACTAGATGGTCACGAGTACGGCATAACAATTACGATAGTTAATATTTGATTGATGAAAACGAACTGACTGTTTAAAGCGGACTGACTGCTGGAAATCGACTGCCTGTTTGAATGGGTTTTCTCGCGTAACGCAGAGTTCTACTACCTCCTCTCCATTGGATAATTTGACGAATAAGAATTGTAATTAACGCTCTCATATATTTGGAGGGGTTGTCTTTTCGGTTTCGAACCTTAGAGGCTTTTGCCTATTGCTACAGATTTTTATCAGAGAATTTTGGTCTTAACCAATGGAGAGTTTGATACAGTTCGAGGAAATTATTGCTTGTTGCTATATTCTATAGAATTTATTATAAGCAACTGTCACCCAAGGGTGGTCTGTTAGGCGAGCACTCTTATCAAATGGTTTCAGTTTTCGTCACCGTCTCCAATTTATGACTCTAGTTTTAAACAACGATCTCAATTTACGGTGACTTTTATTTAAAAATTCTTAAGTAGGCTAGAGAGCCTTTTGAATGTTTATGCACGGCTCAGTTTCTAGCATTCGTTATCTTACGGTTTTTTGGAATTTTCGTCTCACCTATCAGATATTTGTTGGTGATTGATCTTTTATGAAAGAAAAGAATCGTGGAGTCCACCGGACGTAACACATGCATAATTGTATTTTTCTAAGTTATGAGCAAATTTTTTTTTGTTTTTGTTTTAAGGAAAATTTTTTATTTTAAATTATTTGTTTATATAAACTCAAGTGTATAAACGTGTACTGGCAATGTTATTGCAGAAAAATACATTATGTTATATCACCGATGAGATACTATTAAAGACCGATGGTCTTACGAGAGTCGGCATGACTGAGAAAACACACTACGCGCTAGCGTCCTCTCAGTGATATTGCGGCTAAAATAAGAACTCATATTAGATGATAAAATAAAAGATGATAATATAAGCAAAATACAGAAAGATATGATACGGAAAGAAATATCGTTGTTTCAGTATACAACACACAAATACACAAAATATTAAAATAATTTTTAATTGTAAAATTATATTATTATCTAATATTGCTTATAGATTTTTATTTTTGTATTTTAACAGGCTTTGTAATTATTATATTTATAATTAATATTATATCTCAATAAATGTTACATAATATATTCCTGAAATATTTCATTCGTATTTCAAAAGTTCTGTATATGTATACCAGAAATAATAAAGAAATGTTCATAGAGAATGTTCTAATAATCGTGAAATATTCATTTTACTTGTATATGTGTAATAAGAAAAGGATGAGTATATTACTCATTGTGAATTTTGATGTATGTATAGAACATAAAAAATAGAATAAAACAGAATACAAAATGATAAAAAAATCAGAACATTTTATGCTTATCTAAATATTAGTATATATGTTATACTTAAAATTAAAAGCAATTTGTACAGTCAATTCAAACATATTATAAATAAAGATTTAACTTATAACATTTAACAGTGTCATTTTTTAATAAATCATAATTTTTTGTAAGTTTATTAAGAAAAATTTGCTTCTATGTAAGATCCAAAATTGTGGTAGGGGGGGGGGGGTAAGGGATAGACTGCAATTTCTTCATTTTCGTTTTATTCTCAATAGCATCTCATCGTAGGACCGCGAATCTACGTTATATACCCGGAAGTGGTACGCAAGTATAGGACGAGAGGTGCATTATCGTGCAATAATCGCCAACTTCTCGATATTCAGGATGAACACGACGAATACGGCTTAGCAAATGCAAACTTTCAACTTTCTTGCAAACTTTCACGAAATCACGCACTTTTTGGATGTTTTCTTCGCTAGTCGCTGTGGATGGTCGGCCTGGGCGTTCGTCATCATCCACATCTTCTCTGCCGTCTTTGAATCGTCAATGCCAAAAACTTTTGTTTTTAATAAACAGTTATCACTATAAGCGATTTTAAGCATTTCAAGCGCTCGGTAGCATTTTTACCATTTTTAAAACAAAATTTAATTTTAATTCTTTGTTCTTTATACATTTTTCGACCGATGCACAAAAACGACTGTCACTTAATCCGTTGTATTTTGGCTTCCACTGAACGAAATGTCATGAAATTTTCACAATTTGGTAAGGAAGGTTCACACTACATAAATCAATCAGCCATAAATGGCGTTACCGATTCCATATATTAGAAAGCCATTCCGGTTATTTTCCGGAGGGTGTATATTTAAAATATTGTTTATATATTTAAGGGGATCCTAAACGCTTCTTTTTTACCGACGAACCACATAAAAACTTTGCGTGTACAGATATTTTTTTTGGCTATTCAAATCGATAAATTTTCCACAATTGAAGTAGTTATGAGAACAAATAATGGGCGCTATAATTTAAGCTGAGAAAGGAAAAAAATTAAGAAATTACAGTTTTGTTATCTGCTCGTCATGTCAACATTTGTTTGAAATAAAAATTCTGCAATTTTTCCATACACAATATATAGCGTCCATTCTTTGTTTCTTATAAGTACTTCAATTGTGGAAAATTTATCGATCTGAGTAGCCAAAAAAAATATCTGTACACGCAAAATTTTTATGCAGTTGCGTGATGCGAGATCGAGACACAAAGAGTAAAAAAGAGTCGTAAATAGTTGCCTAATATCGTGATAGATGGCGCTATGATTTTTTCTAGGCCATGTTCGCTTGCTAGCTGAAAGCATGCTCTGTCTTTGTTCAACTTTCAGTAAGTAACAAAGATAGAATGACGTTTTTAACTAAGACAAATTTAGTCTATATATTGCTGTTGCTTTTTCACAAGCTCGTCTAAACATTTATATCTCTGTTTTCTTAGATGAAAAAGCGATATAAAAACCTAATTATGACGTGTGAAAGATATAAATATAAAAAGAAGTATGATAGGATATGAGTGACAAGGCAACAGAGCGATATGTAAGCGAGTGATTAGAAAAAGATAAAGTAATTATATATATATATATATATATATGTATATATACAGGGTGGCCAATTTTAAACAATACGGTCAATTTCCTCGTAAACTAAGCGAAATATCGAAAAATGGTTCAAACATGTGTTGCATGGTTTCGAAGGGGCTATAAGATAGTGCCATTGGTTTGACCTTGGATAATTATTTGAAAGTCACGTGAAGGTCACCTTAATTTTTTTAAATGGCCCTATTTTTTATTACATATTCTTGTAGCTTACCTCGAGAGCTTTCCAAAACACTTATGATAAAGTATTTTTTATTAAGTATTTTTTGAGTTATAAGGCTTCAAAGTTGCAGTATTTTGACATAAAATACAAGATATCTCGTAAAATATTCATTTTTCGATTATCTTACCCTAATACTTTTATACACAGAATAATGAGACGAATCAATTGGTGTAAAGAAAACACATAGTTATCTTTAAGAAAAAATCTGAATTTGCAACTAGCAGTTACACATTTTTACTTTAACATAATTAAATCAAAATGCTGCAACTTTGAAGCCTTAACTCAAAAAGTGTTTAATGAAAAAACATTTTATTATAATGTTTTGGAAAGCTCTCGAGGTAAGCTACAAGAATATGTAATAAAAAATAGGGGGTGCCATTTAAAAAAATTAAGGTGACCTTCACGTGACCTTCAAATGATTATCCAAAGTCAAACCAATGGCACCATCTTATAGCCTCTTCGAAACCATGCAACACATGTCTGAACCATTTTTCGATATTTTGCTTAGTTTACGAGAAAATTGACCGTATTGTTTAAAATGGGCCACCCTGTATATTATATATATATATATATATATATAAAATATATAAAGATTATATATATACATATATAAAGATATATAAAAATTATATATATATATATATATATATGGGGCATTCCATACGAAGTCGATCACTTTTTTCCGCAAACATTTTTTATTTGCTTCATTTTTTTTATATTTTTGCACTTATTGAAAGTAGTTTCCACGATTTTTTTTAGATTTTTATTTCCATCCATACTCGAGTTATAAATTAAGAAAAGAAATTAATAAAAAAAATTCAAATAGTTATTACTTTAAGAAGAATAAAAATATTGGCATTTATCAGGTGGTCATTTTTTTTGTTTTTGAATGTAGTTTTCGAAAAAAAGTATTGAAAAAATTTTTTTAAATAATTTGACATCGTTTTAGTCAATTTTAATCGAAATTTTTTTTTTTTTTTGTTAATAAGACCCCTTCGATTTTTTTCTAAAAAATTGATGACATTTTAGACTTAAATACAAAATTTTTGAGCTATGAACGAAGAGGGGATTCAAATAACTTTGATTTTTTAAGATCATTTTGTGCAATTTTTTTTTCGAAAATTACATTTTTTAGTTTTTTACATTACTCTGATAAGAAAAAGAATTTACAGACATAATAAATACTCTTTCTAAAATATTAATAATAAAGAAAAAAATATTTTAATATTTTTTAAAACTATTTTTTCGCTGTTTTTCTCAAAAATAATGTTTATTAATTTCTTAGACGACTCCTATCGAAAAAGAAGCTTTGCAAATAAAAAATTAATTAAATAAAACATATTTTATTAGAAATTATAACATAATCACATTTTTTTTAATAATTTAAATAATTTATTAAAATAATTAATTTATTTTTTTTCCTTTTTCTTTGTTTTTCTGTGTTTAAATATTTCATAAGATTTTACATTATAGTAGATTGAGAAAATCTTTTAACATTAATAATTCCATAAATAATAAATTATTTAAATTATTAAAAAATTAATGTTATTGTGTTATAATTTCTAATAAAATATGTTTTATTTAATTAATGTTATTTAATTAATCTTTTATTTGCAAAACTTCTTTTTCGATAGGAGTCGTCTAAGAAATTAATAAACATTATTTTTGAGAAAAACAGCGAAAAAATAGTTTTAAAAATATTAAAATTTTTTCTCTATTATTAATGCATGACATACATATGCGCGCGTGCGCGCGCACGCACGCACGCACGCACGCATGTGTGTGTGTGCGTCTGTGTGTATACATACATACATATATATATATATATATATATATACAGAGCATATATATATATATATATATACAGAGCATATATATATATATATATATATATATATATATATACAGAGTATACGAACGAGTGAGACGCCTATAGACGCTTCTCCTCGCGGTGTGAAAGTTTTATTGGCCCTGAAAAGGGCCGATCGTGGGACAAACGCGGAAGCTGCATATCATTTAATAATCCGTCCAGTATCCGTCCCGGTCAATAACTTGATTGAGTCGATTTGGTATCGAATCAATCAAGTTTGTAAGAAAGTCTGGTCGATGCCGAAGCCCTTCCCAGACTTCTCTCGTATGGTTAACTAACGCTGCTACCGTCCTCTCCCGTCTTGGTTCCCATCGTTGAACCATTTGTGCCCAGACATTTTCGATCAAATTTAGATCTGGTGAACGTGCAGGCCAGTTGACCAATTGAATCTCCAGATGATCCCGAAACCATGCCCGTGTTTCATGTGAGGTATGGACTCCGGAGTTATCCTGCACTAACCGGATAACTGGTACATCCTCTGCGGGATAGATTGCGCGTACTGAAGGAAGAAGAACATCCTCTAGTATGCGAATATAGTCCGCAGAGTTCATCCGCGAGGGAATTTGCACCAATTCGCCGATTGCAGTTCCCGAAATCCAGCCCCACATTCCACACGAAATCCTTCCACTTTTGTGAAGAGGCACAACATGGTTCGGATGCAACCTTTGATCCCTTGGTCGCCATACATGAGATGTGCGGTCGACAGATGATACAAAGACCTTTTCATCGGTCCAGATCACAGTCTCCCACTCCTCACGGCTCATCACCAGGTTCTCCAAAGCGAACGCGATGCGCTGCTCCCGATGAACAAGAGTCAGCGCAATTTTGTGGGCTGGACAGTAGCAATGTAACCCAGCTTCGTTCAGACGTCGCCGGGCGGTCCGATCCGATACTTGGACGTTCGCCGCGTTGAGAGCCTCTTGAACAGCGCCGAAGGATTGCTCAACTGCTGCGGCAACGATAGCCTCGTCTTCTTCCGCCCTGGTTTTACGAGGCTTACGATTATGCCAACGATGATCATGCAAAGCATGATTACCACCATCGACAAATCGTTGTATTCATCGTCGAACAGTTTTGTCAGAGCACGGAATCGCAGCAGCGATTTCCGCTACTGTTCTTCCGGCCTGCCACTGTCAGACGATGCGACCTCGTATCTCAGGACACAAGTTTTGAGGCATCGTAATACTTATCGCGATTAATAATGCGTTCTCTGCTATGGCACCACGATAAATAATTTAATAAAACAAAAATAGGAAGGAAATAAAAAGTTGAAAAACGCGGTCTCCTAGTAATGCATCAATAAACAAAGAATAAATAAAAAGAAAAGAGAAACGGCATTGTTGAGTGAGACAGATATAAAGACCTATATATATATATATATATATATATATATATAAGTAGTAATGGGGCAGGTATGACCCGTCAAAACAAACCCCCACCACCGCGCCCTCGGGCACCGCGGGGGGTGTCTGGTGTTTTCCCCCACCACCACCGGGACTGACAGAAAAAAAAGTGGTGGTTGGAGGGGGAAGGGTTCGTGTTCAGGTAAGAAAAATTTATTTTTTGGAAAAATTTTCTGGTTTTCTCGGGACTTGAACCTGGGTCCTTTGTATTGCTGATCCTGGTCCTGGTGTGCTGAGCTAAATAAGAACTTACTAGAGTAAAGGTTAGATAAGGCATTTATGTTACGTAGTGGGGCAGGTATGGCTCTTGGTCCGATATCGGTTACGGTTCTGGTGAAGGGAGTAAAAAGCGCTTTGACGTTCTGCAAGCGAGGCAGGTATAGCTCTTGGGGCGATATCGGTTACGGAGACGGTGGTGGGACGGAAAAGCGCGTTCTGCACGTGAGGCAGGTATGGCCCGTCAAAACAAATGACGTCACATGGTAGTTGACCACGTATAACGTCATGCCTGTGAAAATGAAAAAAAGATAATAACACAGGAACGTGCAGGTTCTGTCAAACGCGATGGTATGACGCAACGAAAGAAATAGTATTATCGGTGTCTTATATTACGATGAGCGCCTATTGTTGAAAGAGGTTGCGGAACATCCCCTTTCAACAATAAAAGTAACGGAACTACTTATATGTAAAATGGGAAAGAGGAGTGGGTGAAAGAAATCAAGAATAGATTTAAATGTACAAATATGTAACGTTTATATTTAAAATTTTTTACAAAATCAAAATTATTCAAGAAGTTTTTACAAAATGAATAATTGAAGAAAATATTCCTGGGATAATGATTATAATTTTCGTTTTGTTACTATCATATGTACAATTTGATTGAGGTAAAGCGAGATTATTTCTAAAAATGTTATTTCAAAGTATATATCGAGAAATGATAAATCTTTTAGCTGAATGCGAACGTTACGTTCTATTTCCTTGCTATTACTATTGATCAGAAGTTTTATAATATTTAAATAAAATATTAAATTTTATCACCGTTTAAGTACAAAGACATCTGTTCCATGTTTTCTTGAAATTTCTGCCACGATTCCATATCGAAGCAAATTCCTTCAGCGCTATGAGATGATAATTTAACAATCGGTAGAAAATCCAGTTCCTCTCCATCCGACGCCATAAGGCCCACATGAATTTTCTTCGTATAGGATGAATTCAGGCCATATGTTGTAGATAACAACATACGTTGCAGTTCGATTTTTCCCACGAAATTGCATTCTGACTTAGAAGCGCTGACTGTATACAAGGATTTCTTGAAATTTGAAATTTCCTTATGATTGTCCATGATAGCTGCTTCTGCGTAGAAAATCGAAGTTCGAATAATCACGCACAGAATACAAATGAAAACAACGAACTTTTACAGTTGAACTTGCTAGTTCGGATGGCAGGAAACGACTGAACTTAATTTTCCCGAATACTTAAATTAGAAAGATGAAATAGAAATGCGGTGGGGAAAATGCGCGCGCAGAATAATAAAAAATTATATGTATATGGAATTTTAAATCAATTTAAAAAATAGATTATAAAAATGTACGTTACTCTCCATAGCTTTTCTGTGTCGCGTCTAAAGTTCAGAGAATAATATTTTTATAACGTAGTTTTACAAAAATCGTGAAAAATATAATAAAGGAAAATTTTTCATATATATATATATATAAATAAATAAAATTGTATTCAATATAAATTTAGAGAAAGAAATTCTAAAGAGTGCCAAGAAAAAACAAAACCTTGCGTCACATATAAAAGTTATAAAAAAAAAAAGATATTTATTTATTGCTTGTTGGTTTTTCCAAAATTTTTTCACGACATATTTCTTATAGCTAGCCGCCGGGAAAATAAAGAAAATAATAAAGATTACTTAGCGTAACAAAAAAAAAGGAATAAGTGTTTATTGCTTGTTGGTTTTTTCCGAAATTTTTTTCACGATATATTTCTTATAAATAGTCGGCGAGAAAATAAAGAAAATAATAAAGATTACCGAAATTTTTTCACGACATATTTCTTATAACGAGGCGACGCGGAAATAAAGAAAATAATAAAAATTACTTCACGTAACAAAAAAGGAATATTCGTTTATTATCGTACGTAACAAAAAAGAAATGTAAACGCGGGAAATAGATTATTTCCAAAACTTTCTTTGAACTTACCGTTAATCCATCATAAAAGAAGAAAATATAATAATAAAACATTCTTTCGAAAGTTTTGCATTGTCCTATCGCATTTTGTTTAACAATCCGACCAATACAAAATCAAAGAATTTTCCCCTCTTCCTAAAGAGCCGTTTTCTTTAAAATGTATAAATATGGTTCTCCGTATTGGAAAAAGTACATTTTAAGTTCCGAATTTGAATTTTATCCATCGCGCGAGTTACAGTGCAAATAATTAATTATCATGTCGAATCTTAAAAACGTTGTAGAAATTTGCCTTTCACTGGCACAAAGTTTATGCGGCCAGAAATTTGACAAATTGTTATCGGGATTAACAAGCGACGACGAAAAAAATTATAGTGTCTTCGGAAAGTTCGCTGGCGAGTGTCCTAGCGTGGTGCTCGCGGTATTATTCCGCCTAGGACATTTTTGCAATTTTCGCGAACTTTTGAATATCGCCGGAGAAGTTATCGAATCGCGAATCTGTTTTGGTGAGGAAGAGAGCGATGCTGGTGGGCACATAGAATTTCTTCGGCTGCATTTTCATCGATTTCTCCAGAATTTGAATGGTAAGTTTTTATTTTTACTTTTATCGGGTTTAAAATTATAAAATATGTTATTTAAATCAAACAATTTTTAGACTCAACGCGTCCGTTCGCAATCGCGAGAGTCGAAGGAAATCGTCTCCCTCGAATAAACGAAGATCGAACCGGAAGATTAAGTTTACGCAGGAGACGATAAGCAGACACGTCGCCAGAGGCGGGTCCTTCACGTAAGTTTTAACACATATTTTATAGCGTTGATGAAAAACAAAATATTATTTTTCAAATTTTAAAATACCGTACATTTCAGGACGGGCACGCATAGTGTTAATTCCAGAACCTCCTGTTATCGATTTAACGGAGGGGGACACAGAGAATGACACAGAGGAACCGCTTTCCGGAGAAGTTAGCTCGATTGACGAAATGGTCATATTCTCCCAGATTGCAAGTATGTAAAAAATATTACAACGAATAAAAAAATAGCGCGAAAGATTTTTTAAACAAGAGAAATAATACAATATTTTTTAGATTACATCGCAGCAAACGAAGAAGTACGAAATGAAGACCTGATGGAGGGAAATGAAGAGGCAGAAATAGAATCGGGCGAAATGACTGAGGAAGAAGAAGAAGAAGAAGAAATGAGAGAAGAGGAAGAAGGAATGAGAGAAGTGGAAGAAGAAGCGGAAGACGAGGAGGAGGAAGAAGAAAAAGAAAATGATATAAATGACGTGTCGATGATAGAAGAAGGTAATAACTTAACACATTCTTTAGTTCTTCTCTTACGTTTAAATTTTATTTTAATTGAAAAAATTTTACTAGGAAACTTTTACTCAACAACTATCGTCTCCGACATTTCATACACGCCGGTGTACGATCACTAAAGATATACCGGCGTAACAGAAGGTTGAAGGGAGAAGATTAAAACGAGTAAGTTAGCTTAACATAAATAATAACGTAACAATTTTACATTATTAACAAAATTTAAACGTAAGAGAGAAATATTTTACGAAATATTTCATCAAAATAATTTAATTATTCTTATTTTTCACAGTACAGATCGGGGGTGGAAGAAGCGGCGAAATACAACCTCAACAAGATCAACATCAACAAGTACGCGTAGGAGAAGAAGAAAATCACTCGCATGCAGATGAGGAAACACTTGACGCTGTGGAAAACGAGCCCGATAGAAGAGAAGAGGAGGAAGAGGTAGAAAATAATTTTAGAAGTATTGTATTATTATCGGAAAACGTGCGCCAATTTAGAAATTTCGGTATAGAGGGACGCGAAATTAGTTTTCGTATCCGACCCGTACCTGAGGGGGTTAATGTATATAACTGGCTAGAGAACGCGTTTCGGGAACTTCACACGTACGTAACGCGTTCGTGCGTACCGGGTGATTACGTCGGGATGACTTTTGATTCTGGAAATTTTACGCATGGACCCGCAGGTATATCGTTCCGACCATTTCGCGACTTGACTTACGAGAATATTTGGAATCTTGTAAATTCGTTAGCGCAAAGTTGCGACGGTCATGATATAGCTCTAGCGTTTAATATCCGCGTTTCTAAAGTTACTCCTCCTCAGGGAAGCGGACGAAACGCATTTACACGGGATATTATTGTTAAGCATTCGATTTTAACGATTTCCAATTCGGATAATTTATGTTTCCCTCGTGCGCTTGTATCCGCTCAAATTTTTAACGAGCGTGGAAATTTGCGCACGGGAGAGTTACATGAAAAATGGAACGCAGTGAGACGACAAAACTCTGTGTTACAATGCGACTTAGCGTTGCAACTTACGAGGAATGCGGGTGTCACGATTCCTGAGGAAGGAAGTGGAATTCCCGAAATCGAACGCTTTCAACAATATTTCGCCGGGGATAATATTGCTATAGTGATATATAATATCGTTACTTTTGGTCGGGGCGGTAAACCGTTGTACAACGGGGTTGAATTCTTAGCCTCTTTACAGCGAGAGACAAGAACGTGCTTAAATATATTATTTCATCCGGACATAAAGCATTTCGACGTAATTTTAAATTTAAGGGCCGCCGCGGGTGGGCGAGAATACTGCGTTCCGTGTAATTTAAGTTATTGCTCCGATAAGGGGGAGCATCGATGCTCTAACAAATGTCCGCGATGTAACGCGATGCCGCCGTGCGAGCAAACAGATACGCCGCATATTAGGTGCGATAATTGTGGACGGGGATTTTTTAATCGTGAGTGCTTGGAGCGTCACCGCGCGCGGAAATCATACGATGGAAAATCGCAAAAAAACGTTTGCGAAATTGTACGATTTTGTAACGATTGCGGCCGGTTAATTCAAAGAAATAAACAACACAAATGCGACATGGCTTATTGTACCGTGTGTCATTCTTTACAATCGCTGAACCACTTTTGTTATATGTTACCTATTCGGCGCGGCGATAATTCCAATCCTTATTGTGCGGAATTTATCGAAGAGAATGGGGAGCAACAACAACGAAGGGACGTCGGCGGAAATAATTGTATACCCGCACGTAAAAAAAGCCGCGTAGCATTCGTGTTTTACGACTTTGAGACGAGGCAAGACGAAACGCTCCAAAGTACCACGAATGTAAAAATTCACGTGCCTACGCTCTGCGTCGCTCATCAAATTTGTGAGTCATGCACGGAAATAAATGAAACCTCGGTGCGATGTCGTTGGTGCGGGATTCGGGAATATATATTTCATCGTAATCCCGTACAGGAATTTGTAGATTTTGTAACGCGTCCGACAAAATATTTTAAACAAATAATTTGTATCGCACATAACGCTAAATCGTTTGATGCTCAATTTATTTTACATCATATCGTGGAAAACCGTATCTCGTTAGAGCCGCAAGTAATTTTAAATGGAACGAAAATAGTTGTATTAACGGTGGGACGTACACAATTTATCGATAGTGTTAATTATATGCCGATGCGTTTATCCGAATTACCCAAGGCTTTCGGTCTGACGGATATTTCGAATAAAGGTAATTTTCCTTATTTATTTAATACTATCGATAATCAATCTTATGTCGGTCCACTGCCCGATGTACAATATTATTCACCTGATTCTATGCAGGTGAAAGAATGCAAAAAATTTTTGGTATGGCACTCGGAGATGACGCGTGCGAACTACGTGTTTGATTTTCAACGCGAAATATTGGATTACTGCTGTAATGACGTAGATATTCTTAGACAAGCGTGCATGGCTTTTAAAAAGATCTTTTTACAGCGCGGGGATGTGTGTCCATTCGAGGAATGTACAACTATTGCTTCTACGTGCATGAGAGTATTCAGAAAAAACTTTTTGCGCGAAAGAGAGATAGGTGTTATTCCTGCGGGTGGTTACAGACGTGTAAATATTCAGTCGCACAAAGCTCTACAGTGGTTAGTGTGGAAGGAGCGTGAGCTCGGTCATCGCATTTTCCACGCAGGGCGAAGCAGGGAATATCGTTTACCCGATGGCTCGCTTGTCGATGGGTACTACGAGTCTGCGGAAAACGGGGTAACGCAATATTACGTTACAATTTCACGGATGTTTCTGGCATGGTTGTCCGAGATGTTTTCGAGTCAATCGCAATAAACCGCTTTCGTCAGATCATACAGATACAATCGATTTACGTTATGAGCATACCGTCGCAACGACATCGCGTCTTCGAACACGGGGATACAGGGTGATAGAGAAATGGGAGTGCGACTTTGATCGCGATATAAATGAAAATGTTGAGATGCGTGAATATTTACAACGTCATCAAATGTTAGACAACGAACCGCTCGATCCTCGACACTCCTTCTACGGAGGGCGCACGGAAAATATTGTGACGCGCTACGAGATTACGGGAACGGAGAAGATACGTTACGTTGATGTATGTTCACTGTACCCGTATGTGTTAAAAACCGGTGCTCTTCCGATCGGGCATCCAACGGTATACGTAGGCGAGGAATGCGCGGAATTAATCGGAATATCGCCGGGATATAATTTCGATTCGGTCGAAGGAATCGTTCGTTGCAGAGTACTCCCTCCCCGCAATCTTTTTCACCCTGTATTACCCTATCGCGTACAGGGTAAATTATTATTCGCATTGTGTCGTGCTTGTTGCGAAACATTTTCTCAATCCGTGTGCGCTCATGAACCTTCCGAACGCGAATTCGAAGGTACATGGATATCGTGCGAATTAAAGAAAGCTATTGAGAAAGGTTATTTTGTGACAGAGGTTAGTAAGATTTGGCAGTATAATGTCACTCGTTATAATCACACCACGCGCCAGGAAGGTCTATTCGCCGGATATATAAACACATTTTTACAATTAAAGCAGGAGGCTAATAGTTGGCCGAGCGAATGCACAGATGACGATGCTAAAGAGCGATATCTTCGTGAGTACGAGGAAACAGAAGGTATTGCTCTTGAGAAAAATAACATCGTACACAACCCCGGTTTACGTTCGGTCGCGAAACTAGCGTTAAATTCTTTTTAGGGAAAATTTGGTCAACGCGAAAACTTGCCACATACTAACATCGTTAAAACGCAGCAGAAATTAATGAGCCTACTCACTATCCCGTAACGAAATAACCGATATATTGCCCGTAAACGACGAGGTAATATATGTTTCGTCACGAATGCGACAAGAAGCAATCGTACCTTCGCCCCTTACTAATGTAGTAATAGCAGCTTACACAACGGCACAAGTAAGATTAAAATTATACGGATATTTAGAAAAATTAGAAAACCGCGTTTTATATTATGATACCGATTCATGTATATACGTGAGTACCGGCGATCCTCAGGAATACGAACCGCGTACGGGTAATTTTTTAGGCGATATGACAGATGAACTCGCAAACTACGGCGAGGGTAGCTACATAGAGTCGTTCGTATCCGGTGGACCGAAATTTTACGCGTATGTGGTTCGTACACCCGATGGACTCACTCGCGAAGTTTGTAAAGTAAAGGGTATAACTCTGAATTTTAAAAACTCGCGCTTAGTTAATTTTATTAGCATTAGAGAATTATTATTACAAAGAGAAAGAGAGGAACAGGCAGAGGAACAAGTAGAAGAAACAACCCCTGAATCGAGGATAAATCTTCGGTTTAAAGCCATTCGGCGCACAGTGTTTCATGATATAATTACGCGTGATGAAACAAAAAGATGTGCGCCTGTGCTATTAAAACGAAGATTTATAAAAACAAAACGATATTCTCTACCGTACGGGTATTTATCAGAAACTTGATAGATATTAGCATACTTTCCTGTTCACTCCTCTAACTTTGTGTGTAAAAATATAGAATTGCGCATGTTTTCCGCCCACCCTGCATAAAATATAAATATTGTCAAAATGTAAAGTTTTGTAAAATAAAATTTTAGTTTTAAATATAACTGTAATTTTTTTTATAATAAAATGTAAATCTTAGTTTAGTTGGAAAATGTAAATATAACTAATAAGAAAAATACTATGTAAATGCATATATAAAAATAAAAAATTTATTTTCAATAAAAATACTGCTCCTATTTCCTCCCAACTTTTTATATTTTTTAGTTTTATTAATTTAGTTTTTAAGTGGTATATTTTTTATTTAGTAAAACAATAATTTTTTAAAAATAGCGCGTACGCTCAATCCCTTGTTATCGCGAGCATATATATGCTAGTGAGAGCATTTTTACTAAAGTTACAGCTTATCACCGCGCCATTACGCTCAGCGAGATATTCGCTAGCGCGAGCACGCGACCGCCGCGGATGGAGGTCCCCGAAGCGCGGATAAGCTTATTCCTCTGCATTCCAACGTTTAACATTAAAAATTTATCGCGCATGCGCATTTTTAACAGGCTTATTATTATTATTATTTGTAAGGGTGACGATGAACTTATTTCATTTATAAATTTGTGTATAAATGCGCAATCGCTCATTTTGCAAAATGGATGTACGCTGGAAACATCCTTGGACGTCGATCGTCTGCAGACCTACGGGATGCGGAAAAACGATTTTCGTGGAAACTTTTCTTCGAAGTTTATCAATCATGTCCGATGTACGATTCGAGAGAATTTTATTTTATTACGCCGAGTGGCAAGATGCGTATCAACACTTACAACACGCTGTGAGTGAAAGAGAAGTAGAAGAGAAAAGCGCGCGAAGAAGCGGATACTTTAGCGGTAATAATACTTTGACAAACGCGAAAAAAAATAATCGAATTTCGAGAGGGATTGCCGCGCCCGGAAGAATATTCCAACGATCCGCTTTCTCCGAAATTGGTAATAATCGACGATCTTATGAGAGAATCATCATCGTGCGACGCTATCGTGGATCTGTTTACGAAAGGAAGCCATCATAAGAATCTCAGTGTTATTCTTATCTCGCAAAATCTGTTTCATCAGGGGCGTGGACAGCGTGACATATCTCTCAACGCGAATTATATAGTTGTTTTCAAAAATCCGCGTGATCGTGCCCAAATTCGTCATTTAGCACGTCAAGTATATCCCGACGACCCAAAGTTTATGGAAGAAGCATACTACGACGCAACCTCGAGACCGCATGGGTATTTATTGCTTGATTTGAAACAATCCACTCCAGACGAATATCGATTTCGGGCGTGTATCTTTCCCGACGATTCGCTGCATTACGTCTACGTACCTCGTAGATCGAGCAATAGAGGAGGGAGTATATAAAAGGAAGGTGATTACATACGCATCTTGCCAGTCGCGCTATTACATCGTAATGGTAAAAGAGAATAAATATCCTTCGTCACCGGCGTCGCGGAATTCGTCAGACGGAGCAATAAAAACTGCTAGACGATCAATCGGCGAGCGAAACGCATGTCTTTTGAAAACTTTGTGCTATCTGAAAAATATCAAAGAGTGTCTTTCTTACGCACTGCAGATAATAAACTAATAAAGTGCATACAAGAGTGCGCTTATAATACGCTCAAAGGAAACGTACCGCTTGGAAATAACGAAAAAAGACGATTAGCCAAGCATAAAACCATCCTACGACGCGTCGCGACAAAACGAGGTAATTGGAGAGGCAGAAGAAAGCTACTGGTACAACGGGGAGGATTCTTACCCTATCTTATTGCTCCTTTACTCGAGGTTATATTATCACGGATTATCGGGAAATGAAAAATTATACAACTTTTTATATCAGCTTTTTTTCAGAATAAAAAGTAAAGCATTAACGATTCCGATATTTGAATAATGGAAAGAGCTAAAAAAAATGATTTTAATTTCTACGGAAAATCTCGAGAGAATGCAGCGCATGCAACATCAACATCATCCGGAAATAGCACCCAGCGCATCATCGTCGGATAATTCGATAAAACAAAATCTGGAAAATGTTAACGAAAATAATAATACGGTGCAGACGCCTGGAACTACTTTATCGCGACTCGATACTGAGATGTGCCGTATTCTTAATCTCGCGACTCCCCGCGACGAGGGGGAAAGATGGAAAATGTATAAGGAAGTACTTCAACGTTATCTTCACTTTGTTCGAGCTGCGAGAAAACGTTTACGCAAAGATAATGGCGAGGTAGATGAAGAGCAGAACGAAGACATAAAAGATTTGTATGATGACGATAACGATGAACTTTTGGAAACGCAAACTTTAATTAGCAGTGACGGTAACATTAGCGGTAGTAATGCTAGTAGCAGTTTCAGAAAAAAACGCGCTCAATCGGTGGAAATGATAAAACAAATAGTCGTCTCCGTGCCGAAATCTTATCGCGACAAAGCACGCGCTCTATTGAAATATTTGGTAGACACCCCGGAGTTTAAGATTAGCTGGGATAGACGCGGAGTTGTGACTATAGACGGTATAGTCGTAACGGGATCGAATATCTCGGATCTCATAAACGACGCGATACGGGAAAGAAAAACCGTAAAATCAACCGGAAGAATTCAGTTTGCTCGATTACTGCATGATATAAACACGCCTTCCAATCTCATAGGTAATCGCGTTTTGTTACGAGTTCATCGTATTAAAAATCCGTTACCTCACGGGAGCTCCACTCCGAAGAAAACTCTGCGCTCAAAATCATACACTCGTAAATTAAACGAGTCCGACGCAGACACGATATTTGTATCCGCCGGCGAAGACAGCGCCGATGAAACATTAACACACGATAACGAAGATTCTCCGTCGAAAGGGAAAAAACGTTTACTCGATTGGATGAGACTCTAATGTCGGAATTCGAAAAACTGTATTACGACCCCTCGCACTACGCAGGATATTCCGCGGTGGACAATTTAACGCGAGCCGTTAAACCGAATTTTAGTCCCAACAATGTTCTCGACTGGCTTAAATCGCAAGACGCGTACACGCTGCATCGACCGGTACGACGAAAATTTCCATGTTTACATTATAACGTGACAAATATCGACGATTTGTGGGAAGCTGATTTGATTGATCTCCGTAATCTCAAGAGCTATAATGACGGTTATTCCTATTTACTCGTAGTAATCGATGTGCTTAGTAAATTTGTATGGGTTGAACCTTTACGTGACAAAACAGGTATCTGTGTAATACGAGCTTTTGATCGTATATTCTCGAGAAGCAATGGTCGTCTACCGGTTTGCCTACAGACCGACAAAGGTAAAGAATTTATAGCGCGTCCTGTACAAAAATTTTTAAAAGAAAAAGACATTCGCTTTCGCGTAACTCGCAATCCTGATATTAAAGCAGCTATAGTGGAGCGTTTTAATAGAACACTCAAGGAACGTATGTGGCGTTATTTTACGCATAAAAATACACGACGTTACATAAATGTTTTGCAGGATATCGTTCACGCTTATAATCACACGCGTCATTCCAGTATCAAAATGCAATCTGCGGTCGTTACGCGGGAAAATGCCCGCATTGCGCGCGAAAATATAACTCTTCGTTGGAAAAACGAGAAATGCGAAAAACAAAAGGCTAAATATCGCGTTGGCGAACTCGTGCGGATCAGTAGAGCAAAAGTCACCTTCGAGAAAGGATACGAGGCAAAGTGGAGCGAGGAGATATTTCGAATTCATCGGGTTCTTGATTGGCGAAAACCGCGAGTGTACGAACTAAGTGACTTAGCCGGCGAGGTCATAGACGGTATTTTTTACGAGCAAGAATTAGCCCTAGTTGAGGAAAATTTACAGGAGGAAGAATTTATCGCGTGATAAAGAGCAGAGGACGTGGTGATAATAAACAGCTGTTAGTTAGCTGGCGTGGTTATCCTAGCAAGTTCGATAGTTGGATTCCCGCTTCAAGTTTAACAAATCTTTGAGATGAGGGAGGACCAATTTCTACTGGTTCTTCCGAGCAATAGCAGTATGCGTTATTTTCCGGACAATACTACCTCGTCATTTATTACGGAATTGTCTCAATCGATACAGTTATACGGCGAATGGGAAGTCGCGCTCAGCGAAATTCAATTTCCCAATACTTTTTTTCATATACAACGCGATGAGAATATACTCACATTCGCCGATGTTGACATTCAAGGTAACGAGGAAAAAGATTCTGTGATAATTTCGAGGGAAGACGAAATACGGGCTGGCATTTATAAAAATATGGACGAACTTCTCGGCGATTAATACGACGTGTAAAGGAGTCGGTTCGCATTTTCGTCTGGATCGACGGGGGTTATCTGCCGGTAGTATAGAATTTTACCTTGAGTGTGATAAAAATAAATGTAAACTAAATCATTATGTAAACTTTTCCGATAAACTTCTACGAATACTCGGTTTAGGGGATGCACTTTGTAATGCTCCTAAGCGGGAAGGACGATGCTATACTATGCTTACGACGTATAATCCTGATTAAAAAAAAAAATCTACATCAATTTTTGTTAAACTCGGTTTTGAAAAGGAACGCTTTGGATTCTTTAGTTACGAACCCTGTAGTTTGACTCGCGGTATTCCTGATAAACTATTCGTTTATTGTGATATTTGCGAACCTTACATAACAAGCGATGTGCAGTCTCCTCTTCTCCGAATAGTGTCGGTCGAGGGGCATGGTCGCGATTACGAGTACGGAACGAATCAAGTGAAACATTTCTCTTCTCTGCATTATATCCCGTTACGACGAACAAATTTCAGTAGGATAGAAATCGATATAAGAGATCAGTTTGGAAAAAAAATAGCATTCGAATCCGGAACATCGACTGTGACGTTACACTTTAGGCGAACCCGTTAGTATTGCGAACGTCGGCGTCATAGGGAAAAAGATAAAAATTAAGTTCTCAAATGCAATATGACAGACTACTACGAGTATTACAATTTACAAAGCGGCAGAGGTGGTGGAATTCCGAGAGTTTTTGTCGACGCACCTTATCAACGCGGTCATGGAATCGGAAGTTTTCTAGGAGGATTATTTAGACGTATACTACCTTATCTAAGTAGAGGAGCGCGTGCAGTAGGGAAAGAAGCTTTACAAGCAGGTGTTAATATAATCGGTGATATTGAAAATAATATACCGTTAAAGGTGTCGGCCGAAAACCGTTTTAAAGAATCGCGCGAAAATCTCAAGAGAAAAGCTAAAGAAAAAATAAGTAGTCTGATGAAAGGCTCGGGATATAAGACAGATGCGAAAATGCACGCAGCTCAGTTTCCTTTCGCCGGGCTTAACGCGCGTATCGTTAAATCCGCGGTAACGTCGTCACGTAAACGTCGGCGATCAAATAAGAAAAGATTACCGAAAAAAACCAAAGCGCGGAATAAAACATTAAAAAGCAAGGGGAGAAAGAAAAATCGCAAGTCAAAGAAAAGACATAACTCCTCCGCGAAACGTCGTAAAACTTCTAGAAAGCGCACCGTATCCGACATATTTTCTTAAACGATACTACGCTAAACACAGTAGACAACGAAAATATCGGTAAAAGATATTGATAAAAATTTACGGTAAATAATCATGTCTTTTCTTCATACGCATTCGAGCGAGTGTTTAAAAAGTGAACTCGATCTTTTTTCTTTACCACCCACGCAGACTAGCATCGAAAGTTCACAATGGATCTATTACAAACCCGTCAGCTCGCTCTCGGACGACTCACCAATAGAATTCGTCATCCCAGGCCATGGAGAAGAATATTTAGATCTCACACATACCATGCTGAGTCTTCGAGTGCGCGTGGAAACCAACGACGACCTCGCGCCGCGAACGGGAGATACCGCCGCCGCCACAGAGGTCAAAGTAGGTCCCGTAAATCATTTATTCCACTCCATCTTCAATCAGATCGACGTGTATTTCAATCAAAAGCTCGTGTCGCCTCCGAACAACGCTTACGCGTACCGCGCGTACATCGAGGCGTTGTTAAATTACTCTTCACCCGCAAAAACTACCCATCTAACCTCGAGTCTGTGGGACGCAGATACACCCGGATACATGGACGATCTATTGGAATCAAAAGGCAACGCCGCGCTCGTGAGACGAGCTCGATACATTCACGGAGAACGAGCGCTAGATCTTAAAGAACATCTTCATTGCGACGTTTTCAATCAAGACAAATTTTTAATTAACGGCATAGAAGTACGCTTACGACTCGTACGCTCCAAAGATTCATTTTGTCTCATGGAAAGTAACAGTTTATCGAAAATTCATATATTGGATGCCAGCTTACTTGTGAGAAGAGTGAAAATAAGCGCCGGGGTGTTACTCGCACACGCTAAAATGTTGAGTAAAGTTACTGCGAAGTATCCACATACGAGAGTCGAGGTTAAAACTTTTACGATTCATAGCGGGATAATGGCGGAATCAATAGATAATGCAATATTAGGTCAACTACCGAAACAAATAATAGTCGGTTTCGTCAATAATAAAGCATTTAATGGTGATAGAAAATTAAATCCGTTTAATTTTAAAAATTGAGGTATAAATTTCTTCTCGATGTATGTTGATGGTATGCAAATTCCCAGTAGGCCGTTAAAGCCGGTTTTCTCGGTTGAAGAACCGCTTTATGTTGAAGCTTATCAAACACTTTTTTCGGGGACAGGTATCCATTTTTTGAATGAAGGAAATTCTATAAGCAGAGAGGATTATTTCAAGGGATATACGTTATTTGCTTTTGACCTTACACCCGATTTGTCCGCTAATTGTGCCGGCCATTGAAATCTTGTGAAACATGGAAGTTTGCGATTACAAGTGCGATTCGAGAGAGCTCTCGCCGAGACCATCAACTGTATTGTTTACGCAGAGTTCGATAATGTGATAGAAATCGACGCGTCGCGTCAAGTCATCGTCGATTTTTCCGGCTAGTTTATCTATGCACGATTTATGCCACGTAGTGTAATACTCGGTTAAAAATTCCCCCTCCAATTTCAAATAAAATATCGATATCGCCGTGTTTTCCAAAAACGTGTATTGTAACAAAAGATTTAGTTTCATTCGAGACGTGAACGCGAGCGTTTCGTGAAGAGGTTATACTTTGTCATTGCAAGCACATAAATTTTCACAATATGGACATAGTCATCGACATATAAGGCTTCCGCGATGTCAACGATAAATTTATCCCAAAGGAAGTCGCTATTGTCTCGATTGACGCCCCAATCGTCGGTCATTGGATTATGATGCCTCCACATCCATTTGGAGAATTATCCGCAAAAGCAAGACGAGAAAACAATTGGCTCTCGCAAAATTATTACGGTATCGAGTGGTTCGACGGTGAAACTAATCTGAAATATTTTATTTCACATTTGCGCGAAATTACAAGACGTGTGCGTTACATTTACGTTAGAGGCAACGAAAAGGCAAGCTACTTGCGGAATATACTTTCCAGAGATATAAATAATTTGGAAGATATCTCTCCGCCATTTAAAAACCTATCGTCAAAAGAAGAAGACGGACGATATTGCTCTCACCACGGATTTTGGAATTTTGGAATCTTCCGTTGCGCATTACACAATGCTTATAAACTAAAATACTGGTTAGTCACACAAAATAATCATGATATCGACGTTACGTTTAGTACTCAAGTTAGTTGTAGTACTGAGAAAGATTGTGAAATATACTCCGAGAACACGGACGACAAAATCGCCGAGGAAATTGAAAGCAAAGATTATGTTTTTTGTGACATGAATGAAAATATTAAATCGAGTAATGAAATAGAGAAACAAAACCTGCAAAAAATCGAACATCTAATTGAAAAAGAAGAAGAAGAGGGATTCGTGAAATTGACGAAATCAAAGACGTTGCTGGATGAAAACAAGTTCAAAATTACTAACATTACTACGCAAACCGACATTGAAAACCCGAAAGTCGATGTTGATAAAATCGCATTATCAAAAGAGGTAAAAACCGACGTTATTCAAATAATACCGCACGTTCGTTCGCCTTTGTTGGAAAAAAATGAACTCTCGCGAAATTTTGCAAGCACTCCATCATCTCGATGCCAGACATGTGGGAGTGTATTCTGCCGACAGAGTTCCGAGGGTGTGGACGAGGTCGACGGCCATCGTTGCTAACACCGACAACCATACTCGACCTGGAGAACATTGGGTCGCTTTCTTCCTCGATAAATGCGGTACAGGCACTTACTTCGATAACTACGGATTACCCCCTTTGTATTTCGGATTTTTACTCCGACTGCGACGAAATTCCACCATCCACCATTGGAACACCCAGCAATTACAAGGAATTTTTTCTCAAACTTGCGGGCAATACTGCTGCGTATTTTTATATTATATGTGTAGTGGTTACGATCTTAA
This sequence comes from Anoplolepis gracilipes, assembly GCF_047496725.1. NCBI lineage: Eukaryota > Metazoa > Arthropoda > Insecta > Hymenoptera > Formicidae > Anoplolepis > Anoplolepis gracilipes. The sequence goes on along the minus strand of NC_132978.1, from coordinate 5,456,500 downwards.
TCAGTTTCTTACTCTTTTTACCGAAGATTGCGAACGTAACGATCGCTTGATTGTACGATTATTTAATAAAATTTTCTTTCACGAAAAACGTATTAAACATACCGACATGTAACGCTTAAACATGTAAACCTTTGTGTAATAAAATATAAAAAAATACATTGTACTATTACTTAATAAAAATTAATTATTACCTTAATTATATGTAATAAGAATCTTAATTTTTGTAGTAAAAATCTGCATCAATAAATGTGAGCAATTTTATTTTTAATCATCTATTTCTTTCACCCGCTCCTCTTTCCCATTTTACATATAAGTAGTTCCGTTACTTTTATTGTTGAAAGGGGATGTTCCGCAACCTCTTTCAACAATAGGCGCTCATCGTAATATAAGACACCGATAATACTATTTCTTTCGTTGCGTCATACCATCGCGTTTGACAGAACCTGCACGTTCCTGTGTTATTATCTTTTTTTCATTTTCACAGGCATGACGTTATACGTGGTCAACTACCATGTGACGTCATTTGTTTTGACGGGCCATACCTGCCCCACGTGCAGAACGCGCTTTTCCGTCCCACCACCGTCTCCGTAACCGATATCGCCCCAAGAGCTATACCTGCCTCGCTTGCAGAACGTCAAAGCGCTTTTTACTCCCTTCACCAGAACCGTAACCGATATCGGACCAAGAGCCATACCTGCCCCACTACGTAACATAAATGCCTTATCTAACCTTTACTCTAGTAAGTTCTTATTTAGCTCAGCACACCAGGACCAGGATCAGCAATACAAAGGACCCAGGTTCAAGTCCCGAGAAAACCAGAAAATTTTTCCAAAAAATAAATTTTTCTTACCTGAACACGAACCCTTCCCCCTCCAACCACCACTTTTTTTTCTGTCAGTCCCGGTGGTGGTGGGGGAAAACACCAGACACCCCCCGCGGTGCCCGAGGGCGCGGTGGTGGGGGTTTGTTTTGACGGGCCATACCTGCCCCATTACTACTTATATATATAATATTACAAAAATTTAGATATCTTCATTAAATTTTTTTAAATATTAATGATTAAATTATACATATATTGACTAAAGTATAAAATGTAAACGGCGATAGAGAGCAAAAATGTGTCCTGACTAAGGTAAATACACTCAATCTATGATAAAATAAATAACAAAGTTTGAGTATAATGGATTATTTATCCACTAATCTTACATATATCGTAACATGTTCAAGTAATAAATCACTTACAAAAAATTTTTTTGGAAAATCGCAATCCCCAAATTTACAAAATTGGAGATATTATAAAAGAATAGAATTAATTACTTAAAATGCGTACGTTTCGAGCTCAATTTTGAGTCTTCTTCAGTGCTATGATTACATACAATAATAAGAATTTTTATGGAACGGGAAATATAAACAATAAATTAAATATAAAGATGTAGTTAAGCTATCAACTTAATTATTCTGGATCGTCTCTGAAGGGTGTTTTTATAATGATTTTGGCAGTCACCATGAGTCAACTTTACATAAAAAATCACTAACTTGGTAATATTGCATAAGAATAAGCAGTGACCGTTGAAATTCTCATACGATATTCTGTGACGGTTGATAATAATTAGTTGATTCAAATCCGTGTACTGCGGAGGACGTTCGTATAATGTCCCTATACATGTACACATATGCATCACAACATATATTAATATTAAATATTAATTTAAAGTAAATTAAAAACTCTATTTTTTAAACTTTATTTATTTTCTCTCTTTTTTTATTTATTTTCATAAATACATATATATATTTTTATATATAATTATATATAAAATATAAAATTAAAAAAAAATATATATATATTTATATATTTTTTATTTTATATTTTATATATAATTATATATAAAAATATATATATATGTATTTATGAAAATAAATAAAAAAAGAGAGAAAATAAATAGAGTTTTTAATTTACTTTAAATTAATATTTAATATTAATATATGTATAATTTAATCATTAATATTTAAAAAAATTTTATGAAGATATCTAAATTTTGTAATATTACGCAGCATAACGTTATCTTCCCTAAATTAGTTACATTTTTATATAAGTATTGTAAATTTACAGTTAAATGCTCGTTGGTTCATTTGTGACAAACCATGAATTCGATCAGATATCGATATTGTGTTATAAACCCGGTAAAAAATTTTTATATATGATCAGACAAAAATAGTAGTATCTAATTACACAAATTTATATACAAAATTTGTCCATTTTATATATAATTATTAATAATTATACATAAAATGTTGCAGGCATTGTGTATAAGTATGTATAAGCTTACATATACATAATTCTAATTGTAGCTATCAATCCATTTATATATAAATATACGTAACGTTTTATACGGTGTCATCTATAATAATTATACATATTTTTAAACAATTGTGTAGAATCCTCTATAATAATATTCAATTCTGCATAACTATACATAAGAAATTTTTTATCGGGAATTTAAAATTTGAGTTTTGTAATAATACAATTACGAAAAATATTTTATATCACGAATTATCATTTCTACACATTTATTTATATGTAATTATAAATTTAATTACAAACGGGTGCAAGTTTACAATTACTATTCTAGTGAATCTCAAAATTACTCATAATGATACATGTATATATATTTTTTACCAAATTTTTTTACATAAATAGAAAAAAAAATTACGCAATCATAAATAAATTAATATTTAATTAGAATAAGCATATGTTTTTTTGCTATGTATGAAACCGAACTTCTAATATTAATATGATATAATTATAATTTTATGAATGCCGGCATTTGATGCGCAGGGTTCAGCCACGTTTCTTGAAGGAATAAGAAAGAAAGCATGACATAAGCGCGAGAGCGAACGAGACGCATATAGAGACAACGAGGTGTCCTATAGCTCTCTCGTTCATTCATGCGTAGAATGAGTGAGGCAGTGCTACAGGACACCACTAATCGGCATCACGTCTTGTCATGCTTTCTCTCTCGATCGTGCAGCTTGCGCTAAGGATGCAACATCGGATTGCCTCCCACTTTTTTCTCCTCCGCTGCATGAACTCGCTTCAAGTGACGTACGTACACGCTGCATGTGTATGTGACGCTCTCGGTTGTCATACACGTACATCATACACATTTACCGACGGACGCCATTTATGCCGGTACGTGTACATGTATATGTATATGTATATGTATATGTATATATATATATAATATTTACATAATATTCATGATAGAATTTTTAATTTTTTTTTCTTATAATTCATTATTATATATTTCTTATTATATATTATTATATATATTATTTATTATTATATTTATTATTTATTAACATAATTTTGTTTATAATTATTTATAAAAATAAAAATTATTTAGCAAAAAAACCTTTAATGATGTGACGATTTGTGTGCGTAACATACGGATCCCAATACATTTCTTACAGGGACACGCCTGAAGCGATTCGACTGCTCAGCCGTCGAGCCTCGAGCGCTAGTGGGAAAATAGGAGGCGTTGCCTCGGAAATCAGCCCGAAAAGAGCAACTAACTCCGAGCACTGATGTAAACGATAAAATTATAATGTGATTTTGAGTCCAAAAAAAGGGCTCAAAATGTTCATGGTAATTTTGCGTCGAAATTTAAGTTGTAACGGTGCACCTTTTCCGACGTCTCAAACAAGCTCGTCGGTTCCAGGATTCGGGAGAAGGGGAAGACTCCAATTGACGAGAACAGGGTTGTCAGTAACAAATGTTTATTAAGCGTAGTATTTACATGTGGTAGGGGTCGTGTGCTATTTACAAGTGTGATTGTGTACGTGTGATGTGCGTGTGTGAGTGCATGGGGGGTGAGTGTGTATGTGTGCGTGAGCGCAAGCGGGCGTGTTCGGCAAGCGGTACGGGTGTAATCGGTTAGCGGTGCGGTTGGTTACAGATGTAAACGGGCTGCGAGTATCTACAAGCTGAGGCCGCGCGGGTTGCGGGCGGTTCGCGATACATGCGAGTATCTACAAGCTGAGGCCGCGCGGGTTGCGGGCGGTTCGCCGTACATGCGAGTATCTACAAGCTAAGGCGGCGCGGGTTGCGAGCGATTCGTAGTATATGCAGTTCGCAGCGCGAGTATTTACAAGCGGCGCAGTGCGGGTCGTGAACGGTTTGCGTTACAAGCAAGTCGCTGGGTGACGGTCGAGCGTGCTTTGTCGTACGTTGTTTTCGTGGTTGTGCGTTGTTCTCGTTAGACTTCTGGCATCACTGCTCACAGTGGCAGCCAGAAACTGCTCCATTTTAGTTAATTCTCTCTCAGTTTTTAAGAGAAAAGGAGGAAGTTTGCTTGATCTCTTCACCACTTTCTCACCAGGTATTATAAATCAATTCAATTGTTCCTGGTTCATAATTACAATGTTTAATTTACTGTTGACCTCTCTCACCTCTTTTCTGAGGGAGAACAGATTTACTTGACTTTCCACATTAAATCCTTACACACAAAGATGATATGTATTACTTTAGAAATCATTGAAAATTAGATGATAGCCATTTAATGATTACAGATATATATATTATCAATCTTAAAATGAAAAATCAAACTCACCCTCAATTGATCTATTTAAAATATGAGACACATTGCTGTCTTCTGATATATTTTCCTCCACAGTATCATCAGTGTCGGTATTTCCTTTATATAATGATACGGAATGACAAAAACTGTCTAGAGGAGAAAGATTCGCATTGGAAATAGAAGGAGAACACATATCTGATATCAATGCTTTCTCTTGTTGTAATGCTTCAGTCACTACAGTAGACGCCTTTTGTTTTACTTGATTAAGTTCTTTCAATGCTTTTAGCTCAACATTTTTTATCTTCAGATTTGTTCTTTAAAGCATTTAATGTTTCGCGAAATTCATTTTGGACAGATGAGCTTTTCCTGGATGAATCATTACTCCTTAAATGAAGAATATCACTTGCTTGTTTGGCTCTTTTAGAGTTTACAATTTCAATTCTGGATGAAACGTTTCTTTTTAAGTTTTGGTTTTCACATTTTGACGACTTTAAAGTCATGCCTTTTCTAGTAAGTTTAAAGTTTAAACGAGGAGGAAGCGGAATTCTAGAATTATTGCCGCATTTTATATGATACATATTTGCTTCATTTTCTTCTGAAGAACTGTCAAGGTGGTTGGACTTTTTCTTAATTCTATGTCCCGATCCCATTTCCTTAGAACTCTCATAGTTGGAGTCGTAAAAAAATTGTTTGCACGCCTGAGCTGCATTGATGTATGTATCTGAAAATACGCCAGATATTAATATATAGACACAAAATGAATAATTCTGGGCAAATACATAGGCCAAAAAGCATATGAATAATAAGTTATATTATGATTGACAACATGCTCAAGGAATTAAGCCATACTTCATAATATTCGAAGTTCAATCATTCTTTCTAAGAAAAATACTATTAAAATAGTAAATTAAACTCTTCTTGGGAAATTCTAAGTAGCTTTATAATCAGCAGTTGTAAGCTTAATCCCAAGTAGTTTTACTATAACATGAGAATTTTTTTAAATGAAAGCTTACCATAAAATCTCTTTACCAGAATATCTGACGATGGCCAAGATGGATGGGCTGACTTTTCTTTACAAACAAAATCTTCAACTAATTTAGAGCCACTACTAGGCCATTTTATTTTTGTTTTCATGTTTGCATCAACTTCCGTCTTTAATCATTGAGCCAAGCCAACATCATAGAACTCATTATTATTAGGATTTTCTTGGTTTATAAATTTGAACACGACAAACTAAAATATAGAGAAAATATTACTAAAAACACGATTTACACAACACAACAGAGAGGTGAAGAACATTAATTCACCATCATTCTGACTTGGACATGATGAAACAAATACAAGAATGCAATTCTATCATATTAATTTAAAGACACACATTAAACATAAATAAAACAGAGTGATAATAAAAAATTAAAAAATTATAGAAACATTGACACTGTATGAAGTAAAGGCACACACATGTATGAATTTCCATCTGGTATAAACCATCATTTAGCTTCAACTTGCGCGAGATAAAAAACCCTTTGTTCTTCCAAATTTGATACTTTAACAATACCCAAGATTGAAGAGTATAGAGGATATTCATATACATCTGCATAATCTTGAAACAAAAATCTAACTAAAATCACTTGTTTACCTTGCAGAATTATATTTTGGAGGCACACAACTTTACCTTCTTTCGTTCTAAAACAAGAATCCCTTTTGTTGACTTTCAACGTAACACCATTAATAGAGACACATCTAAATTGTAAGCCTTGAACATTACTTTCAGGCAAAAAGTGTCTCATGCTAAGCTGAATGTGATTGTTATCCTCTAAAATAATCTCAACATTTTGATTTCTTTCATGATCTCTGTACGCAACTTGATGCAATGGCTTATAGCAGGATTGCAAAAGTGATTTTATGGATTTTAATTTATTCTCAAAGGGATATGTACTGAAAGATTCCACATTTCCATGTTCAGCACATTCCTGCGCCAAATGACATAGGGAGCGAACGTTGTAGATCACAAATTTGTCACCAAATATAACTGCAGAATGCGTAATAAATAATTTAAGCAATTCGTCAGCATAATCAAGATGAGACTGCACAAAAACAGGGCTGCTAAGAAGCCACAGTACAAAAGAAGAAAATGTTTATAAACGTTGTTGAGTACATTATCTTTGAAAATAACAATTCCATCACACAAAAGAATTCTACGAAACTCTGTAGCCTTATAATGCGCCAAGTCGAATTCTCTTGGCTTTCTATTAAAATCTGAAGGGCACGAGCTTTTAATGGTTTTCAGAGCAACTGTGATTGCATCAACTGTTATGTAATGCAGCTTCCAAGGACCATTCCATTTCATCCATGCAAGCAATAATCTTTTAAACACTCCAAAATGAACAAGATGAAATACATCCAATCGAAACTGATTTGCCATACCTGTTGGAATGAGTGTGGCCCAGTTGCACACAGACCGATTGGACACAAACTGGTTTGATTGGCTAATCGTGCTGGTGACCCTAAGGATCGGGTGATATGATTGGTTGTGTCCAATCGGTCTGTGCGCAACTGAGATCCTCCCGTTGGAATGACTTCAAGAAGAGATTCAGCTCGATGATGAGAGGGCTGTTCTCTGTTCGTGGAATGATTCATCAGTTCTTAAAGGCTGATCTAGTTCTAAATATGTCATCCTATTCTGAATCCATTCACCAATCACAGTACATTTCTCACAAGCATAACGTCCACCATGTTCAATAATACCCTTCAATAAGGCCCTAGCAGGAGCATCGCAAATGTAATGCCTTATAACAAATTGATAGACTTGACCATCATAAATGTACCCATTATCTAATAAGTTTTGAGTTTCCAAAACAAAGTCTATCAGAAATTCATCAATCTCAGGATTATTGTTGCCATAATGTATTGCAATAATAAATGGCTCATTTTTGCATCCAATTAGTTTACCTAAAATTGGCCAAAATTTCTGCTTGGAGCTCTTTGAAAGAGGCAGCCCATCCACATTGATATCGATAGTTATTTTATTAAATTTTTGTAAATATTCTCGAAAATTCATACTATCTAAATTAGCTCGGATACTTTTATACCACATTTGAGTATTATTTTCTAACTCAACCACATCTAAATGATTTTGAGTTGTCGAGAGAGTTTTGTAGCTGAGTGGCACTTCAGGAAACACAGGATGAAGTCGAAGGAGAGCATCTAATTTTGTCATTGACAGAATTCCTTCTTCTAAAGCCGATTGTCGAATTATTTCAAGAATATATAAACCTCGTTCATGATCATTAGCAAATATAAGTATTATGTCATTTTCATTATCACCACTTCCATCTTCATCTTCATCACTATTATTCTGTCGAAACTCATTGAACTCATTATCAGAATCGCTCATTATCAGAATCGCTTATCTCTGTGACATTCTCATCTCTTAATTCTTCTCTCCTTCACTAATATTATTTACATCTATCTGAATCACCACACTGTGCATCAGCAACTCAACCCGTCGGACGGGTGATTACCGTCGCATGAGTCGCTAAAACTATTTTATTTTATAACATAAAATTATGCTTTAAATAAAATTTTGGTAAAGAAGAAAATGTCTTACAATTACGTCAGGAATAAGTGTTCCTTAAAATAACGTTGGACGCTGCGATCAGCTGATTGCTACACGCGAAGTGTGTATGTCTGAGTGTGTGCGTAAAAGAAAGGGACAGAGTGAGAGAGAGAGAGAGAGAGAGAGAGAAATAACCGTCTCCGCGACGGCGCCGCAACGCTCCTTCGATTGTCATCCACATTGTTGTCGACGATCTCAGACCGATCGATATATTGATTTTCCGGCTTAGCTGAGAAAGTCAATCAATATTTTTAAAAAACGCGCGTTATTACGTTTTTGAAACTATTGCATTTATGATGCGAAGGAAAAAATTTGGGGAAATTTATTTTTATTTTGCTCACAATGAGATGTTTCAACGTGAAAATGTTTGGTCGCTTTGAAAAGAGTGAATTGATTAGAAAAAAATTTTTAGAGCAGATGCTCGAAATGCCTGCCGTCCATCCTAACGCAAGCTCTCATGCGTTTTACTAAATTTCTTTCGACCGTTCTTCATTATTTCTTCGTCGATATTCCAAATAGCAAATCGTAATTTTATCTCCAGATCTTCTATATCTTCGGGAAGCGTTTTATAAATTACTTCCTTGCAGTAGCCCCATAAAAAAAATCGAGAGGGTTGCGATCCGGAGATCTTGCAGGCCAACGTATTGGGCCGTACCGACCCATCCAGCGCCCGGGAAAATTCTTGTTTAAATAATTGGTAATGATCCTGGCGTTGTGTGGCCCAGCACCGTCTTGTTGAAAGACAATATCGTTTCTTTCAAATAATGGCACATCTTCTAAGAAATGTGGTAGATTTTTTGTTAAAAAATCTACGTAGGTTCTTCCAGTTAAAATATCTGGAAGAATAACTGGACCAAGTATTTCAGTGCCCATTATTCCAGCCCACACATTAATCTTCCAATGAGTTTGGAAATTTCGAAGTCGCGTGACTCTGGAATTTTCTTCGCTCTAAAAGTGCATATTATGCACATTAAAAATTCCTTCTTGTGTGAATAGCGATTCATCGCTGAATATCACACGAGAGGAATATGTGGGATCTGGATCAATGTTTCGCAGAAAATTTTCGCAAAATGTTCGTCTTGCAGGGCAATCTGCTGGTCGTAAATGTTGCACGCGTGTATAATGAAACGCGTGCAATTTTTCTTCTTTCAATATTCGTTGTACGGTTGTACAAGATAAATCTTGTTCTCGTGCAACTACTCAAATACTCGTTTCGGGAGCATCCTTCAAAGCACGGATGACTCTCTCTGTGTTCCGTACATTTCTAACGTCGCGATTTCTCTCAGTGTCGTGTTTGTTCGGCAGGACACTGCCAGTATCGTACAGTCTTTGAGCTGCTCCAAGTATGACGTGACCTGATGGATGTTTGGATACAATTCGGCGTATCTTCTTGCAGCATGGTTCTGCTGCCCGTGACACTCGCCAAGTGCTATCAGCATGTCGTAGTATTCTTGACTTGTGTATGATGTCATATCTTCTTCGCGCTTATTGATAATCGCTGATAATCGCAGGCTGATAATTTGTACAATCTTCGCTATACCCCCTCCTCGCTTCCCGCGACGAATCGCGAATTAGCGGGCGCGACTTTCAACAAACGGTGCTGGGCCACACAACGCCAGGATCGTTACCAATTATTTAAACAAGAATTTTCCCGGACGCTGGATGGGTCGGTACGGCCCGATACGTTGGCCCGCAAAATCTCCGAATCTCAACCCTCTCGATTTTTTTATGGGGATACTGCAAGAAAGTAATTTATAAAACCAGAAATAAGTTGACGCTGGAAGTTCATATTTTTTAATAAATTATAGCTCAAACGATTGCTCCTTTATTGCTTCCTTAGAATTTGTAATTGCTCCATTATTAAATAAAATATTTTATAAAATATTTACAAAAAACGTAAAGCTAGTAACTTTTACAAAAAACATATTTCTAATAGTTTTCCGTACTTAAAAACAGCATAAAACGATTGCTCCTTGATTGCTCTTTGATTGCTCCTTGATTGCTCCTTCATTGTTCTTTAGTTACTGCATCGGAAAAAGTAATGCTACAAACGGAGCAATTGAATTTTCTAATAAGGAAACCGTGAAGCAATCATTCTATCGAAAAATCATTGTTAAATTCTTTGAGGTATAATTATAAACAATAAAGTTGTTATTTTGTGTTTGATGATTCCCGCTGTTGAGCCCTGTAATTCCGATTAGTGGCCGACAGGTGGCGCCGTTGTCACTTGTCCAATTAATAATTTGTTAATTATTTATTAATAATACTTAATCATGAATGTTAGGGTGGAGCAATCAAGGAGCAATCGTTTTATGCTGTTTTTAAGTACGGAAAACTATTACATGGAACAAAAACCTCTAATGGATGTCCACTAGACGTCTACCATGAAGATTCGAAACCTCCATTAGATGTCCATGAAACGTCCCGTAAACATTTACTAGACATCCACAGTTCCGCATTTTATACCTCCATTCGACATCCATTAGACGTATTCATAGATGTCATATGTACGTTATATGGAGCAATAATAGATTGTTTATTCACAAATCCAATAAAATAATGCATATATGTATATATATATATATATATATATATATATATATACAGGGTTCCCCGAATTGGCGGATCAACTCTCGTGGGTAGATAGAGTAATATAATTAATGAGATATAATTAATGCAATAATTAATGAGATATAAATTAATAAAGATCGGCCAATACGTACCAGGATAAGCGCGCGCAGTAGGCGGAGTGCTCTACAAAGGACGTACAAAGAACGTACAAAGGGCGTACTTAAAGAGACATGTTCACTGCGTTCTGCGTTTATGTCTTGCCGCACGCCTAGTATCAAGTAACAACTGGGAGGTTTCTTCGCGCCGTGCGCTTATCCTGGCATGGATTGGCCGATCTTTATTAATTTATATCTTATTAATTATTGCGAATTTAGCAAAATAATATAAGATTTTTTTGTTCAGTTTAACACGCTCTATCTACCGACGAGAGTTGATCCGCCAGTTCGGGAACACCCTGTATAATTTTGAATTAAAAAAATTAATGTATTTTTAATTTTAGATAATAGAAATTTCGACTTTGTGCTTCAAATAGACAATAAAACGGATTACTTCCAATTTATCCGATTAGATGAAAATTTTTATCATGTTCTGAATCTCTTGTCGAGATTATATCAGAAGATAAACTGACAAAAAAGACATACTTTAAATTATACTTTTAGTAGTATCTGTTCTGTTAGGCTTTATATACATGTTATGAAAATTTGAATACGAGTTATAGTTCAGAGCACGCCACGGAGCGGCAAGCAAAGGAACACGTATATTATAAAATAGATCTTTTTTATCTTGTCGAAAAGATGATCAAAAAGACATCTTTTCGTCAACTAAAATTAATTATGACTTTTAGAAGACATCTTTTAGACATCTATCAAAAAATGACTTTTTTTGTAGGTAGAAAGATATATGTATGTAAAAATCTATCATATATCCATAACAGATGTCCAGTAGACATCCATGATGGATTTGTAGATGACATCTACCATGGAGGTAATAAGGATGTTGTGCCCGTGCCGTGAGGATAGGGTCTTCCGGGATATTTGCCCAAAGAGTTGGAACTCAGGCAGCAAATAAACGCACTCCGTACTTGTTTAGTAAAAGAATATATTTCGGTCGTACTGTTACACTATTCTCACACTACTGTTAACTCGCGTATTCGGTTGTTGTGTAGATGAACGGTATCAATAGGTTGATAACTTAATTACGCGCGGCTCTCTTATTAGCTACTTTCTTACGAGCGACCGCGATGGGTCTCGCGATCGGTTTATATATCGCTTTAATTTCGAAGGTGAAAGGATGAGGTTTTCTGGGTCGGAGCGCGGGACGTGCTCCGTGCTCGGGTGTCGTAATGCTTATTCAGCTTGACCGTGACTTGCTTTCTTGTTGGTCACGTCTTATTTTTTTTTCTTAATCTTTTTGTTTAATTCTTATTTAATTTTCTTATTTAATTGTTTTAATGCTTTGCTTTGCTTACTTGATTTTAGTTTCTTATTTCTTAATTTTATGTATTTACTTTTCCTTTCCAGGTAAGTGTATCGGGTTACGACAATTACGACAATTTCTATTAGATATCTAATCAACATCCACCATGGACATAGATGTCATACGGAGTTATGGAGGTTGTATGGACGTCCATTGGATGTTAAATTCCGTGTAAGTAGAAATATGTTTTTTGTAAAAGTTACTAGCTTTACGTTTTTTGTAAATATTTTATAAAGTACTTTATTTAATAATGGAGCAATTGCAAATTCGAAGAGAGCAATGAAGGAGCAATCGTTTGAGCTATAATTTATTAAAAAATATGAACTTCCAGCTCCAACTTATTTCTGGTATTTATAAACCGCTTCCCGAAGATATAGAAGATCTAGAGATAAAATTACGATTTGCTATTTGGAATATCGACAAAGAAATAATGAAGAACGTCGAAAGAAATTTAATAAAATGCATGAGAGCTTGCGTTAGAATGAACGACGGGCATTTCGAGCATCTGCTCTAAAAATGTTTTTTTATTCAATCCGCTCTTTTCAGAGCGACCAAACATTTTCACGTTGAAATATCTCATTGTGAACAAAATAAAAATAAATTTTCCCAAATTTTTTTCTTTGCATCATAAATGCAATAGTTTCAAAAACGTAATAGCGCGCGTTTTTTAAAAATATTGATTGACTCTCTCAGCTGAGCCGGAAAATCAATATATCGATCGGTCTGAGATCATCGACAACAATGTGGATGACAATCGAAGGAGCGTCGCGGCACCGTCGCGGAGCGGCTCTTTCTCTCTCTCTCTCTCTCTCTCTCTCTCTCTCTCTCTCTCTCTCTCTCTCTCTCTCTCTCTCTCTCTCTCTCTCTCTCTCTCTCTCTCTCTCTCTCTCTCTCTCTCTCTCTCTCTCTCTCTCTCTCTCTCTCTCTCTCTCTCTCTCTCTCTCTCTCTCTCTCTCTCTCTCTCTCTCTCTCTCTCTCTCTCTCTCTCTCTCTCTCTCTCTCTCTCTCTCTCTCTCTCTCTCTCTCTCTCTCTCTCTCTCTCTCTCTCTCTCTCTCTCTCTCTCTCTCTCTCTCTCTCTCTCTCTCTCTCTCTCTCTCTCTCTCTCTCTCTCTCTCTCTCTCTCTCTCTCTCTCTCTCTCTCTCTCTCTCTCTCTCTCTCTCTCTCTCTCTCTCTCTCTCTCTCTCTCTCTCTCTCTCTCTCTCTCCCCTCCCCCTCTCTCTCTCCTTCTCTCTCCCTCCCTCTCCCTCCCTCCCTCTCCCTTTTTCTCTCCCTCTCCCTTTTTCTCTCCCTCTCCCTTTTTCTCTCCCTCTCCCTTTTTCTCTCCCTCTTCCTCCCTCTCCCTCTCCCTCCTCTCTCTCTCTCTCTCTCTCTTCTCTCCCTCTCTCTCTCTCTCTCTCTCTCTCTCTCTTTCTCTCGGTAAATATCCTGTTTAGGGAAGGATGCTCTGATGTCCTTGATCTTGACATATGTTGCCAAGGTCATCACCCTAAGTAACGCTTAAAAGGTTTTAGCCGTCGCTCGTTGTTTACTAAAAAGTTACAAAAATTTTTTCAAATTGACATTTTTTTTGCAATTATTTTATCAAATATTGAAAATTTAAAAAAATGTTTCAAATAAAAGTTGTAGATCTCTTCAAAATACACATTTTATACCCTATCCATTTTTATTATACGAGCGATAGTTTTCGAGAAAAACAACGATAAAGACTCTAAACCTTATACAATATTAATTACAACATAATATATAATATAGTCCCACTGTATCCGCGCGTACACTTTCCTATTCACACAACAAATGGGTTGGGTTAGGTTATTTTTTCTGGAAGTGGAGCTCCCCGCAAGGGGGGCGAACTCACTATGCCCGCGCGTAGACTTTCTATGCGTGAAAAGTGTATGCGTGGATACAGAGGGTTCCGCCCCCCTGCGGGGGGCTCCACTTCCAATCTCTACGCATTAATTTATCATTCCCATTATACATCGAAAAATAGACAATTTCGAATTCTGTTCGATATGAAGGGAGAATTCCAATTGCGCACAGACCGATTGGACACAACCAATCATATCAACCGATGGTTAGAGTCACCAGCACGATTAGCCAATCAAATCAGTTTGTGTCTAATCGGTCTGTGTACAACTGGGCCTCACTCGATATGAACCACAGACTTCTATATATAACTAGACTGCTAACTCCGGCAAAATACATAACACCGAAAAGTATGTACAAAACTTATGTGTATGCGTCATCATTAGTAGGATGACAGTCACGCTGATTGGTTGAATTTAAAGCAATGTCACTCACAGACGAGTTTTCTATAGTAGCCATATTATATATCTATCCCCTCCTTTTCTCTATCCTATTAATGTTGTACATATTTTTCGGGGTCACTTTTTAGGTCTAATATATAAGGAAGTTAGCGGTCTAGTTATAGTATAGAAGTCTGTGATATGAACACTCCGAAGACATGATATCGAGAACATTGACGTCGTTTCGACATTGAATTGACATCAGCCTTCTCGCTGGGTAATTCAAAGAGAAGCAAAGATGTGCAAAAAAGAAAAATCTCTTCACAAATACAAGTATCTTCTAATCAAAACTTAAATAAAGAATTTTTGTTGAAGCCTGATAATAGTGAACAAAATATATCTACATATTTTACAAATATCCATGGAAATGACAATTCTAGTAAACAGATAAGTTATATCAAACAAAATGCATTAAAATTACAATCAAATAGGCATTCTTCTTATCAGAATTTAGATAAATTTGTACAAAAAAGACCTACAATAAGTAATAATAATACAAATGATACAATTGACGGGTTGTACGGACGGACATATCCACAAGCACCAAAATTAAAACGAGCTGCTTCTCCACAGTCTAGCAATGAAGAGACAAAAACAGAAAACAGCGCACTCGATTCTTTTAGAAGCGCTAAAGACGAATTATATATTCAAGAAATGAAGAGAAACAAATCGGCACCGAAAAAAACTCTAGGTGGTCGTTCAACGGCCAATTCTCAGTTCGTCTGTCCATTTAAACGAGATAAGGAAAAGTCAATACAGAGTAATAATCCATTACAAAACAAAACAAATACAGAAGAAGTGGAGGATGAGAGACTAAGAAATATCGATCCAGAGATGATCGAGTTAATTAAAAACGAAATCATGGAGTCGGATAAGACGATAACGTGGGACGATATTGCAGGTCTCGAGTACATCAAGAAGACTGTTAAAGAGGTGGTAGTATTTCCTATGTTGAGACCAGATATCTTTACCGGTCTTCGTCGTCCGCCCAAAGGGATTTTATTCTTTGGTCCACCTGGAACGGGAAAGACTCTCATCGGTAAATGCATTGCTTCACAGAGCAAGTCCACGTTCTTCTCGATTTCAGCGAGCTCCTTGACCTCTAAATGGATTGGCAATGGTGAAAAAATGGTTCGCGCGCTATTTGCGGTGGCCAGGGTTCATCAGCCGTCTGTTGTCTTCATCGATGAGATCGACTCGCTATTAACGCAACGTTCGGAAACAGAGCACGAATCTTCTAGGAGACTGAAGACAGAGTTTCTTGTACAGTTGGACGGCGCGACGACTTCGGAAGATGATCGTATTCTGATTGTCGGTGCAACTAATCGGCCTCAAGAATTAGACGAGGCAGCGAGACGGCGTCTTGTCAAGAGGCTGTACGTTCCTCTGCCAGAGCTCGAAGCACGCAAACAAATAATTAATAATTTATTGAGATCAGTACGCCATAATCTCGATGAAGCTGATATTATGAGAATTGCAGAAAAATCGGCAGGATATTCCGGCGCCGACATGAAGAATTTATGCATGGAAGCGAGTATGGAGCCGATTCGAAGTATCCCTTTCCATCAGTTGGGAGATATCAAAATGGAAGAAGTGAGGCATATAACGAGTTATGATTTCGAACAAGCACTGATTAACGTGCGCCCGAGCGTGTCTCAGTCTGATTTGAACATTTATATTGAATGGGATCGTACTTATGGCTCTGGTAATGCGCAAAACTCTAATAAAAAATGATACAATCAATAAATAAGTATTTATAATGTGCTGATTGTTGAAAAAAATTCTCTTATATTTAAATTTTTTTTTAAATATTTTACATAATATCAAATTTTTGTAATATATGTAGCTTAAAAATTTTATATACGAGTTTTGTCATTAATTCATTATCAAGATTGATTAAAAACTTGATTCTTTGTTTATAGTAAAATATGACATGTATTTATTGCAGTAATATTACCAATACATATACGTATAAATTTGCATATTCTTTTCTTTAAAACCAGAAAATTTCACCAGAACAAATCACCTATAACTTGGAACAATAATAGTCTAGATTAATTATATACTAAGAATGTATATTTAATATATTTTTTAAATATACGTTACATGAACTGAACAAATAAAATGTCTATTTTGTAGATAATAATTTTTAGAACAAAAATTATTAACTTTCATTTAAGAGATATACAAACTTTTACTGTAAAATAATAACAAAGATTGCTGTTATATATATAAAATAAATATTATATTATTGCTATATTTTTCCAAAGTTGGTATTAATAATTTTATTTAAACAAAAGTTATTAATATTTATAAAAGATCAATGCTCTATCACGACATGATAGTAAAAGATTGCGATTATAATATAAAATAAATTACGCATGTACATAATGTGTATAAATTAAATATTTTTTACTGTATTTCTCTTTCTAATTTTTGCTTATTTTTCTAAAACGTACAAAACTAAAAACGGTTTTCAATTAATATCAGATATGTATATCGCATTTTAAATTAAAAACTTTATTCTGTGAATAACACAAATGTGAACTTTCCATAAATTATTAGTACTAGAAATTGTATAATCTAATTCAACTCCATGTATATGACGTTTTAAATTATAATTTTGTTAATACAATCGGCATCTCTTTAATCTGAGTTAATAGCTCAGGATACATTTCTATTAAAGTTATAAATTCTGGAGTATTCTCAATATCTTTTAAATATAAATTGATAAAACTTTTGGCATACTTCTCTAACATTTCTCCATTATATAAACATGCCATCTTTAAATGTTCTACAACGTTGCTTACTGTTGTATTTATAATTAAGTCGTTTTCACATTTTAATTTAAGATTTTGTATATCATATTTATCAGTTGCTATAAAAAGCTCATACAATGCATTTTTCTTTGTGCCTAGTGTAAATACATCACCAGTTCGTACAAAATCTAATAATGTCTTTAGAATATCATAATTTATATCAGTTATTATTACTTCATTCTTTACACTTTCTATTAGACCATTGTTAAACATAGCCTCGAAGACTTTACTTTTTGAACATAGTAAACTCTTATTTGCTTCAAGACGTTTATTGTCTACTATAAATGTAACAGACAAGTCAGATTTCTCCTTACGAACCATCAGTATCTCTTTATCTGTATCGTCATTAAAAATATCTGTATTTTTTGTTGTAGCATGTCCCGAAACGGTTATACTACTGTTATATATTTGTACAACTACATTGAATTCAAAGTGTATTGTAAGTGTATCGTTATGTGATAAATACTTATAAAGGGAAGAACGTGAAGGAATTAGTTGATACAATAGATGAGAATTCGAATTATTTTTTAAATCTAAATGTGTTAGTCGTAATACAGAAGCAATTTCTTCTTTCTTAGTCTTTAAAGAAACAGAATAAGAAATATTTCTCAAACAATTGTCCTTTGTGCTTGTGTTTTGCATATTTTCCACCAAATAAAAATTACACCGATGAGCTTTCTTATCAGGAATCATTTCAAGATGAAAATTTTTTATGTTGCTAGAACATAAAGTATTAAGTTTATACATTTTCAAAAAATCAGCAATACTCCATATATAATAGAATTTGTCTTGTTTTAATTGTGTTCTACAATAGTAAGTGGCCTCTTCATTTATAGAAGACATCTTTGTCATCAACCCTGCCTGCAAATATAATTGATATTCAGTGATATATTCTTATAAACATCAAATATTATATCTTAAAAAGCATTTTATAATTTTGTAACTTTTTTTTATAAGTATAATGAATAATATGCAAGTAATATTAAATAGCCTTTTTAGACTATTGATATTTATTCATTAATTTTTTCTAGTAATTTTATAATTTTATATCAATTAATCATTTGTACAAAAGATAATAACTCCTCTAAAACTGTACAGTACAATCATTATTTAATCCACAAGGTATATGATTTTTTTTATTCACAACAATAAAAAATTGTTTGGATATAAACAATTATTGTGCTAAGTTAATAGTTAAAAAAATTTGATTTTCACTCTAAAAACTTTGAAAAATGAGATTAATTTACAAAAATATTTTTAACAAAAATTATTTTTTAAAATAAGAAAAGCGAGGAATATTTTTCAATATTAGTTTAATTTACAGATCACATACAATAATATATTATTATATCTTAAAATTAAGAAAACAACTATCATTACGTATAGTTACCTATTTCATTATTCCATATATAATTCTACATAAAAATAATTAATTAAACAATAATTATCACTCAAAAATATAAATGAAAAAAGATATTAAATTTTGTATTTTCAAAATTTAAGAAATTTTAAATACTTTTTAGACAATCTATAATTTACAACAAAATTCAAACAGAATAATGCTATGTATAAATTATATGTGTCGCATAATGTAGAAAATATTTAAATATACATGTATATAAAATAAAATATACTCGTATATAAAAAAATATAAGTCAAAATATCTATCAGAAGGGAAAAATATACACTTATTATATATTATAATATATAATGCATAAAATTATAAGTAAAATTGTTTTGTCACAAATTATATTGCCTAATGAAGCTTTTACTCTATACTCTCTTTCGATCAAACAATGGACCAATAAAACAAATAATTAGACCATAATAAATTGATACATATAAAATTATAACTCCATATTAGAAATTGCATCTGATGCATGTGCTTATTTCTATATCACATAAAGTAAATATAAATACTGCAATAATATCGAGTAAAATATAATATAAAATTTAATTTTATTCAATAATGTGTATATTTTTAGAGGAAAAAACATCTAGAATAAAAGAACAGTTTACCTATTTATAAAGTCAGTGATTTAATTCAAAGAACTGAAATTGCAAGATGCTTGCTTCATTATTTTCCTTTCTAATAATAATTCTTCTAATTTAATAAAAAATCTGAATTTAATAGTGAAATGTGTATTATGTAATAAATATAAATATTGTAAGAAATTCTACACACAATTCTCAATCACAAACTTTTACACTCGTATCGCAGCAAAGTTGTTAGCTGTTACTATATAGTGATTGTAAATCATTACAACTTCTTTTGTTTATAGAATTGTTTTGTATATTGTACAACCTGGCCTGAACCTTGAATATAAAAACAAAACACACACAGGAAAGAGAGATTTTCCAGACCGATAATCGTCTACGTCAATATAAATATAAAGCATAAAGCTCGTATCAGACTCATTGTCAGTCAGACAAAGGCTG
The DNA here is from genome assembly GCF_047496725.1 of Anoplolepis gracilipes. Classification (NCBI taxonomy): domain Eukaryota; kingdom Metazoa; phylum Arthropoda; class Insecta; order Hymenoptera; family Formicidae; genus Anoplolepis; species Anoplolepis gracilipes. The sequence continues at coordinate 5,436,694 of NC_132978.1, read as the reverse complement.
AATTCAATTAACGCGTATTTGTTAAAAGCGTTTGATTAATCAGAATAAAAAATTTGTTTCTTTTGTCTATTTATCTATTTTCGCTACAAATTAATCTTATAACAATTTTGATCGAGACATTTACATTTATTCACAAATTAAAAAGAGAGTTTTTGTTTAATATTTTATTAATGTATAGTGTTTATCGAATACGAATTATTCGAAAAAATATTTCGATATATTTTGCAAGAATGAAATTGTTGCTCAACGACAAAAAAAAAACATATATTATTTAATCAGTTTTCAACAAAACGTGTTTATTTTTTTTTTTTTGCTTTATGTGTGCATTAATATTTAAATAAATTGTACAAAATTATATGTATAAATTAACGAAAACCATCAAAAGTCATTACTCTTCACAATTTCGCAATTTTTAATTTGATATCTTATTGCTAATTAAATTTTAAGTGTATGTATATATATTTTCTATATTCAGTTTATAGATTTTTTTATTTTTGAAATTAAAATTGTATAGCTATAAAATCAACTCTGTATTAAGTGTTACGATTTTATGAATGAAATCTATCATCAGTGTGGAGGATCTCGCCACGACAATAACAAAAGTTTCATCGAGTACGAGGCTGCTTATCCCATTTAAATTTGAAGATTCCTTTGTAATATATTGTGCATAAAAATATTCTTAGATTTATTTAGTCGTCATGATAATGACCGAGAAATAAAAAATGAGCAATTGCTTTTCTTTCTTAACAATTATGCTAATTTGTGTCTCATTCATAAATTATAATCACTTTACTTTTGATCATAAATTACAAATCAATCAACAATATTCAAATGTGCATTCCAAAAGGTGATACTTTCAATAACTATATCTTAATTAAAAACATTTACAAATGTTTCTTCTTCCACATATTTTTACAAATATTTTTATTTTATTGTATTTTGTATTTTTACATAATACAAAAGAAGAACTAACGCGTGAAATATATAAATAACTATCTTCTGTCCGTTTTGCCGATTCCCCTTTTACCGGTAAATAAGTGTTTCGGCATTTTATTGCCAATGAAACGATCAGCTTCGCCCTTGAGACCCTTCTTGGCTATCTTTTTCTTCAATGCTTTATGTGCTATATTCTTTAGTTTTGTCTGCATCTGCAACACGAATAAGTATAATGTATAAATTATATTTTTATTCGATGTATATAGAATTTATATGGATGGCAATATATAATCAACAACAATCTTTCATATAAATCAGAAAACAATTAAAATGAAAGACTGGACTCAAAAATAATAATTTCATTTTTTAAGAAAAATTGACTATCAATCAATCTATATATATGAGTTTTTTTAATAACTTTTTCATTTTAAAATTAATTTTCTGAAATTTTTAAGAATAGTAATAAGATTAATATATTGTGATTACAGAATCTTCAAATATCTCTTTTTTAACATACCACTACGTCTTTAACACCCATTTCATCTCGCGGAGGTCTTGACATACTACGTGCACGCGATTGTGACACAGATTCCAAACGCATGCGTTTCTTAGCAGGTTCTGAACGCGATCTGGATCTTTCTCTCGTTCGTTTAAAGTGTGCCTAAAAAGTTATAATAGTTTATAATCGACAATACTTAAATACATGCATAAAATAGTATTACTAACACTATAATAGTAATTAAGAGAGATAATACCACAACATATACTCGAAATAAAATTTTTTTGGAAATATTTAAATTATATATATATATATATAAATGTTAACATTTACATTTTCAGTATCTTCTACATCCACACCCAAATCTTCCATCTGTCCCTTCAACTTCGCGACCGATCGGTCACGAACCCTGGCCGCGGCTGTACGCGGCATAATTGGCTTGGTAGAAGCTTTCATTATTCGCGCCTCGTCCTTCATAATAATCTTCTTTTCTCGAATCTGTTTCGCCAGTTGCTTGATCTCGCGCATTGTCTCCGACAATTCGGGTACCTTGTAATCGTACATACCAGCTTCTTCTCTCAACTGTTCTTCTTTTTCTAATTGATTCAATTTCTGAAAAACGGAAAGAATGATACGTTTTATCACAGCAACTCAACTATATATAGTCTCGTATAACTTGGTAAAACAAAGTTTAAACTGACTTCGAATATATCCGGATCTATGTAATCTGCAATGTTATGACCTTCCCACATCTCTGGTATGATGTCGTACTTTTGATCTCCCTCAATATCGTAATTTTTCTTCAGATCAAGGACGTAATCGTCTCCCATCTCTTCTTCTATTTCCCTCTCCAGTTTGCGTTTTCTCTCAGTTTTCTCTGCAGCATGCTGCCTTTTCTTTAAAACACTCTCTGGTATGCACGTGACGCGATTAGGATCTATTCTTTTCGGCTGAGCAATATGTAATCGATTGAGAAGCCCTTCAACCTATTAATTATCATAAATTATTGTTACAATTGTGTATCAAAGTTTTCTAGAAAAAAAATTTTTTAAGACAAATTACCTTTTTAGTTTTAATCTTTTGATCGACTCTGAAAGCTAACAATCGTTCACAAGCCTCCAATTTTACTTCCATCACACCGAAATCGGTGACGGTGCTCATTTCTATCATGGGTACGTTTGCATCATTCTCAAATGGTTTTAGAACAGCTCTCTTTTCCGGGGGTAATTCATTTAAACGTATAATATCTGTTTTGTTCATCACTATTATTAGAGGCTTATTCGTAAATAAAGGCTTTATGGATTCAAACAATTTTACCTATATATGGACAAAACAGTTCTTATAATATTATATTAAAATATTATGACTATCTCTTTGTGCTCTTCAACTCACTTGTTCTTCTAAAGTATGACCACATTGCTCAGACAAGTCGAAGAAATAAAGCACAGCAGCTCGTAAATGAGCAAGAGCAGTCACTGCTTGCATTTCTATTACATTTCTCTCTTCCAGTGGATGATCTAATATTCCAGGTGTATCTATTACTTGCCACGTCAAGTATTTATAATCAGTATGTCCTACATATAAGGATTTTGTAGTAAACGCGTATGGTTGAACCTCTACATCCGCTCGAGTAATCTGTAGTTTAAATTACATAAAATTAATCACATTAAATACTGCTAATATAATATATGCAACAGTCATTATATATTACTTACTTTATTGATAAAGCTGCTTTTGCCAACATTTGGGAAACCACATATAATTATTGTGCGCGTATAAGGATCTATACTTGGTAATCTAGCTAAATGTTGGCGAACTTGCTCAAGATATGTTAAATTAGCCGCTTGTCTTTTCATAATAGTGGCCATTCGACCCAAGGCAGCTTTCTTTAACTGTTTGCACCGATATAATGAATCTCCATACTTTAATAAACGAACATAATCTTTTGCCACACTGTAATCATAAAGTAAATTTTGTAATTTTATCGCATATATATATATATATATATATATATATATATATATATATATATATGTGTAGATATACATAAACATTTTTTTACTTGTCAATTAGATGCCTGGCTGTATTTATCTGTCCAAGAGCTAACTTATAATGATCCTTGTCATATAAAACATTCATTAAATCAGCATAGAAGGGATGAACATCATCCAACTTTGGAAATTCTTGTATTATTTGGGATAATTTATCGTGAAAGTTCTGCTGAGTAAATTTGACTTTTCGTGTATAAAATGCGCGTATTCTTGTGATTTTATATTGCTTGTGGACAACTGTCGGTGTCTTGCGTTGTGTTTTCGATAAAATTATATCAATAAAGTCCTGTGTAAAATTACAAAATGTAATTATTTAGTTCAATGTGTTTTAAGAAACTACGAGAAATTAAACGCAAAATATATCAATTATAATCTAGAATATAAAATCAACCTTCGCAGGTGGAACAACCGCAATTTTCTTGAAATTATATAAAGCCATTTTAAAAATTTTTAATTTATTATCTTTGTATTAGAGAAAAGCACTTCTCTTTTTTTCTTTAATATTTGTCTGAAAACATAAAGAATATATACGCTTTACTCTTATCTTCTTTTACTAAAGCATCACGAAATATGAATAAGAAACAAGCACGTGTTTTAGAGTTTCACTCAGTTTCACCAGTTTAAGGTTATATAAAAAAATGTTACACATTACCCACATTACATAAAGGTAGATTTTCACGAGCCGCTGAAATCGCTCGTTCATATTGTTTAGGGTACGTTTCCGTTTTTTGCGTTCAGCAGAACAAACCGCGTCGTAGCAATAGAACGTGATTAGCTATTACTTTCAGAACCAACAAATCAACGTCGAGTGTTGACAAAACGACGACTCAGCAGTAGAGATCCTCTAATAAGAGTCTCGCCATATGATATCCTCGCAAATGATATCAGTTTTGATTGGTCCTCTATAGTTAAACAATTCCCGCTCATATTTGAATCATATTAACGTTACTATTAACATAAACATTATATTTCAGTAATATAAATAAAAAATAAATGTTTTAGAACTAAATATTATAATCTTTTTATGTTAAACACATCAAAATAATATATATAATAAAAAACTGTTTATATTTAATTTTTAGTAATTAAATTTAATCCTTATTAATTGCATAAAAATTAACAAAATAAAATAAAAATAAAAAAAAATAAACATATAAAACTGTAAGGCATAAGCCTTACCTTCCGCCGCCATTGGCATTCCCCTAGTTTCCTCCCTAGCATTAAGGCTATATCGAGATGGCATTTGAGTCGACAATGCAGATGACGTGCAGCCTGTGATTGGCTGAGAGAGAGCAAGTAATCGAGGCGCGAGAGTTATTGTTTGTCTCGCGAGCGTGACTGGTTTGAACCAGTCAGTCTTTGTCCTGACTCGTAAAGTAACGGTTCGATATACTGTGCGGTTAATAATTATTGAGTATAATAAGCCGTAGAGTTCTTCCGCGGTTGTTCGTGATTGTAATACGAAATACAGTGTGGAACACGTACAAATAATTTCTTTATTTCACCAGTGTGACCACGATTTCTCTTAAGCCCTCTCTTCCTAAATTCTCCGCGGTTTCTTCCTAGCCCGCTCGACTACCCTTACAAAACATGAAATAATAAATTGCTTTATTTTCATGAGAAAACAAACTGTTATCACAAGCATTATAAAAATCTAAAATATATAATATTTGTGTATCTCATGAGAAAACATAAACTACTATCACAAACATTATGGCCTTGTTTACACCGACATACTTTGATACGCGTACTAAATACTACTGGCCAATCATAGCCATTCCATTCTTTAGAAGACTGGCCATGATTGGCTAGTACAGTACTTAGTACGGGTATCAACTGCTCGGTGTAAACTAAGCTTATAACATCAGCGGTCAGCGCATTAAAAGAGGTTAGGGTTAGGGTTAGGTTAGGTAAGAGAGAGAAGGATAGTGAATATATATCTTTCTCTCTCGCAGAATTTTGCCCAGATTGCCAGCTCCGTACAGTTAGCCGAACCACTTTGATTTTTTTATAATTAAAATTAACTAATCGTTTGGTCATCGTTTGGTGATGATTGGTCATCCAATTAAAACGTTTGGTCATTCATCGTTTTTTTTTTAATTAAATAATTAAAATTTCGAAGTTAAATTAGCCGAACATTTTTATTTTTCGTCCAATCGAGTTAAATAAGAGCTTATTCGATACAGAATCGTTAAGTGGTCACGAATAAATTCTTTACAACGTTTGGTGATTCATAGTTTATCCGATAAATGAAAAGAATTATGTGCGGTAAAATTCCAAATTCTTTTAAGGCTGATTCACACTTTGGCAGAAAAACAGGTAAATGTGAAGATAAGCGGTCCTCCTCACCGATCTTATTGAAAATTTTTTTAGTAATAGATTTTGGCTCAAAATGAACGAATTTGACTTGTTTAACTCGATTGGACGAAAAATAAAAATGTTCGGCTAATTTAACTTCGAAATTTTAATTATTTAATTAAAAAAAAAACGATGAATGACCAAACGTTTTAATTGGATGACCAATCATCACCAAACGATGACCAAACGATTAGTTAATTTTAATTATAAAAAAATCAAAGTGGTTCGGCTAACTGTACGGAGCTGGCAATCTGGGCAAAATTCTGCGAGAGAGAAAGATATATATTCACTATCCTTCTCTCTCTTACCTAACCTAACCCTAACCCTAACCTCTTTTAATGCGCTGACCGCTGATGTTATAAGCTTAGTTTACACCGAGCAGTTGATACCCGTACTAAGTACTGTACTAGCCAATCATGGCCAGTCTTCTAAAGAATGGAATGGCTATGATTGGCCAGTAGTATTTAGTACGCGTATCAAAGTATGTCGGTGTAAACAAGGCCATAATGTTTGTGATAGTAGTTTATGTTTTCTCATGAGATACACAAATATTATATATTTTAGATTTTTATAATGCTTGTGATAACAGTTTGTTTTCTCATGAAAATAAAGCAATTTATTATTTCATGTTTTGTAAGGGTAGTCGAGCGGGCTAGGAAGAAACCGCGGAGAATTTAGGAAGAGAGGGCTTAAGAGAAATCGTGGTCACACTGGTGAAATAAAGAAATTATTTGTACGTGTTCCACACTGTATTTCGTATTACAATCACGAACAACCGCGGAAGAACTCTACGGCTTATTATACTCAATAATTATTAACCGCACAGTATATCGAACCGTTACTTTACGAGTCAGGACAAAGACTGACTGGTTCAAACCAGTCACGCTCGCGAGACAAACAATAACTCTCGCGCCTCGATTACTTGCTCTCTCTCAGCCAATCACAGGCTGCACGTCATCTGCATTGTCGACTCAAATGCCATCTCGATATAGCCTTAATGCTAGGGAGGAAACTAGGGGAATGCCAATGGCGGCGGAAGGTAAGGCTTATGCCTTACAGTTTTATATGTTTATTTTTTTTTATTTTTATTTTATTTTGTTAATTTTTATGCAATTAATAAGGATTAAATTTAATTACTAAAAATTAAATATAAACAGTTTTTTATTATATATATTATTTTGATGTGTTTAACATAAAAAGATTATAATATTTAGTTCTAAAACATTTATTTTTTATTTATATTACTGAAATATAATGTTTATGTTAATAGTAACGTTAATATGATTCAAATATGAGCGGGAATTGTTTAACTATAGAGGACCAATCAAAACTGATATCATTTGCGAGGATATCATATGGCGAGACTCTTATTAGAGGATCTCTACTGCTGAGTCGTCGTTTTGTCAACACTCGACGTTGATTTGTTGGTTCTGAAAGTAATAGCTAATCACGTTCTATTGCTACGACGCGGTTTGTTCTGCTGAACGCAAAAAACGGAAACGTACCCTAAACAATATGAACGAGCGATTTCAGCGGCTTGTGAAAATCTACCTTTATGTAATGTGGGTAATGTGTAACATTTTTTTATATAACCTTAAACTGGTGAAACTGAGTGAAACTCTAAAACACGTGCTTGTTTCTTATTCATATTTCGTGATGCTTTAGTAAAAGAAGATAAGAGTAAAGCGTATATATTCTTTATGTTTTCAGACAAATATTAAAGAAAAAAAGAGAAGTGCTTTTCTCTAATACAAAGATAATAAATTAAAAATTTTTAAAATGGCTTTATATAATTTCAAGAAAATTGCGGTTGTTCCACCTGCGAAGGTTGATTTTATATTCTAGATTATAATTGATATATTTTGCGTTTAATTTCTCGTAGTTTCTTAAAACACATTGAACTAAATAATTACATTTTGTAATTTTACACAGGACTTTATTGATATAATTTTATCGAAAACACAACGCAAGACACCGACAGTTGTCCACAAGCAATATAAAATCACAAGAATACGCGCATTTTATACACGAAAAGTCAAATTTACTCAGCAGAACTTTCACGATAAATTATCCCAAATAATACAAGAATTTCCAAAGTTGGATGATGTTCATCCCTTCTATGCTGATTTAATGAATGTTTTATATGACAAGGATCATTATAAGTTAGCTCTTGGACAGATAAATACAGCCAGGCATCTAATTGACAAGTAAAAAAATGTTTATGTATATCTACACATATATATATATATATATATATATATATATATATATATATATATATATGCGATAAAATTACAAAATTTACTTTATGATTACAGTGTGGCAAAAGATTATGTTCGTTTATTAAAGTATGGAGATTCATTATATCGGTGCAAACAGTTAAAGAAAGCTGCCTTGGGTCGAATGGCCACTATTATGAAAAGACAAGCGGCTAATTTAACATATCTTGAGCAAGTTCGCCAACATTTAGCTAGATTACCAAGTATAGATCCTTATACGCGCACAATAATTATATGTGGTTTCCCAAATGTTGGCAAAAGCAGCTTTATCAATAAAAGTAAGTAATATATAATGACTGTTGCATATATTATATTAGCAGTATTTAATGTGATTAATTTTATGTAATTTAAACTACAGATTACTCGAGCGGATGTAGAGGTTCAACCATACGCGTTTACTACAAAATCCTTATATGTAGGACATACTGATTATAAATACTTGACGTGGCAAGTAATAGATACACCTGGAATATTAGATCATCCACTGGAAGAGAGAAATGTAATAGAAATGCAAGCAGTGACTGCTCTTGCTCATTTACGAGCTGCTGTGCTTTATTTCTTCGACTTGTCTGAGCAATGTGGTCATACTTTAGAAGAACAAGTGAGTTGAAGAGCACAAAGAGATAGTCATAATATTTTAATATAATATTATAAGAACTGTTTTGTCCATATATAGGTAAAATTGTTTGAATCCATAAAGCCTTTATTTACGAATAAGCCTCTAATAATAGTGATGAACAAAACAGATATTATACGTTTAAATGAATTACCCCCGGAAAAGAGAGCTGTTCTAAAACCATTTGAGAATGATGCAAACGTACCCATGATAGAAATGAGCACCGTCACCGATTTCGGTGTGATGGAAGTAAAATTGGAGGCTTGTGAACGATTGTTAGCTTTCAGAGTCGATCAAAAGATTAAAACTAAAAAGGTAATTTGTCTTAAAAAATTTTTTTTCTAGAAAACTTTGATACACAATTGTAACAATAATTTATGATAATTAATAGGTTGAAGGGCTTCTCAATCGATTACATATTGCTCAGCCGAAAAGAATAGATCCTAATCGCGTCACGTGCATACCAGAGAGTGTTTTAAAGAAAAGGCAGCATGCTGCAGAGAAAACTGAGAGAAAACGCAAACTGGAGAGGGAAATAGAAGAAGAGATGGGAGACGATTACGTCCTTGATCTGAAGAAAAATTACGATATTGAGGGAGATCAAAAGTACGACATCATACCAGAGATGTGGGAAGGTCATAACATTGCAGATTACATAGATCCGGATATATTCGAAGTCAGTTTAAACTTTGTTTTACCAAGTTATACGAGACTATATATAGTTGAGTTGCTGTGATAAAACGTATCATTCTTTCCGTTTTTCAGAAATTGAATCAATTAGAAAAAGAAGAACAGTTGAGAGAAGAAGCTGGTATGTACGATTACAAGGTACCCGAATTGTCGGAGACAATGCGCGAGATCAAGCAACTGGCGAAACAGATTCGAGAAAAGAAGATTATTATGAAGGACGAGGCGCGAATAATGAAAGCTTCTACCAAGCCAATTATGCCGCGTACAGCCGCGGCCAGGGTTCGTGACCGATCGGTCGCGAAGTTGAAGGGACAGATGGAAGATTTGGGTGTGGATGTAGAAGATACTGAAAATGTAAATGTTAACATTTATATATATATATATAATTTAAATATTTCCAAAAAAATTTTATTTCGAGTATATGTTGTGGTATTATCTCTCTTAATTACTATTATAGTGTTAGTAATACTATTTTATGCATGTATTTAAGTATTGTCGATTATAAACTATTATAACTTTTTAGGCACACTTTAAACGAACGAGAGAAAGATCCAGATCGCGTTCAGAACCTGCTAAGAAACGCATGCGTTTGGAATCTGTGTCACAATCGCGTGCACGTAGTATGTCAAGACCTCCGCGAGATGAAATGGGTGTTAAAGACGTAGTGGTATGTTAAAAAAGAGATATTTGAAGATTCTGTAATCACAATATATTAATCTTATTACTATTCTTAAAAATTTCAGAAAATTAATTTTAAAATGAAAAAGTTATTAAAAAAACTCATATATATAGATTGATTGATAGTCAATTTTTCTTAAAAAATGAAATTATTATTTTTGAGTCCAGTCTTTCATTTTAATTGTTTTCTGATTTATATGAAAGATTGTTGTTGATTATATATTGCCATCCATATAAATTCTATATACATCGAATAAAAATATAATTTATACATTATACTTATTCGTGTTGCAGATGCAGACAAAACTAAAGAATATAGCACATAAAGCATTGAAGAAAAAGATAGCCAAGAAGGGTCTCAAGGGCGAAGCTGATCGTTTCATTGGCAATAAAATGCCGAAACACTTATTTACCGGTAAAAGGGGAATCGGCAAAACGGACAGAAGATAGTTATTTATATATTTCACGCGTTAGTTCTTCTTTTGTATTATGTAAAAATACAAAATACAATAAAATAAAAATATTTGTAAAAATATGTGGAAGAAGAAACATTTGTAAATGTTTTTAATTAAGATATAGTTATTGAAAGTATCACCTTTTGGAATGCACATTTGAATATTGTTGATTGATTTGTAATTTATGATCAAAAGTAAAGTGATTATAATTTATGAATGAGACACAAATTAGCATAATTGTTAAGAAAGAAAAGCAATTGCTCATTTTTTATTTCTCGGTCATTATCATGACGACTAAATAAATCTAAGAATATTTTTATGCACAATATATTACAAAGGAATCTTCAAATTTAAATGGGATAAGCAGCCTCGTACTCGATGAAACTTTTGTTATTGTCGTGGCGAGATCCTCCACACTGATGATAGATTTCATTCATAAAATCGTAACACTTAATACAGAGTTGATTTTATAGCTATACAATTTTAATTTCAAAAATAAAAAAATCTATAAACTGAATATAGAAAATATATATACATACACTTAAAATTTAATTAGCAATAAGATATCAAATTAAAAATTGCGAAATTGTGAAGAGTAATGACTTTTGATGGTTTTCGTTAATTTATACATATAATTTTGTACAATTTATTTAAATATTAATGCACACATAAAGCAAAAAAAAAAAAAAATAAACACGTTTTGTTGAAAACTGATTAAATAATATATGTTTTTTTTTTGTCGTTGAGCAACAATTTCATTCTTGCAAAATATATCGAAATATTTTTTCGAATAATTCGTATTCGATAAACACTATACATTAATAAAATATTAAACAAAAACTCTCTTTTTAATTTGTGAATAAATGTAAATGTCTCGATCAAAATTGTTATAAGATTAATTTGTAGCGAAAATAGATAAATAGACAAAAGAAACAAATTTTTTATTCTGATTAATCAAACGCTTTTAACAAATACGCGTTAATTGAATTCAGCCTTTGTCTGACTGACAATGAGTCTGATACGAGCTTTATGCTTTATATTTATATTGACGTAGACGATTATCGGTCTGGAAAATCTCTCTTTCCTGTGTGTGTTTTGTTTTTATATTCAAGGTTCAGGCCAGGTTGTACAATATACAAAACAATTCTATAAACAAAAGAAGTTGTAATGATTTACAATCACTATATAGTAACAGCTAACAACTTTGCTGCGATACGAGTGTAAAAGTTTGTGATTGAGAATTGTGTGTAGAATTTCTTACAATATTTATATTTATTACATAATACACATTTCACTATTAAATTCAGATTTTTTATTAAATTAGAAGAATTATTATTAGAAAGGAAAATAATGAAGCAAGCATCTTGCAATTTCAGTTCTTTGAATTAAATCACTGACTTTATAAATAGGTAAACTGTTCTTTTATTCTAGATGTTTTTTCCTCTAAAAATATACACATTATTGAATAAAATTAAATTTTATATTATATTTTACTCGATATTATTGCAGTATTTATATTTACTTTATGTGATATAGAAATAAGCACATGCATCAGATGCAATTTCTAATATGGAGTTATAATTTTATATGTATCAATTTATTATGGTCTAATTATTTGTTTTATTGGTCCATTGTTTGATCGAAAGAGAGTATAGAGTAAAAGCTTCATTAGGCAATATAATTTGTGACAAAACAATTTTACTTATAATTTTATGCATTATATATTATAATATATAATAAGTGTATATTTTTCCCTTCTGATAGATATTTTGACTTATATTTATTTTATATACGAGTATATTTTATTTTATATACATGTATATTTAAATATTTTCTACATTATGCGACACATATAATTTATACATAGCATTATTCTGTTTGAATTTTGTTGTAAATTATAGATTGTCTAAAAAGTATTTAAAATTTCTTAAATTTTGAAAATACAAAATTTAATATCTTTTTTCATTTATATTTTTGAGTGATAATTATTGTTTAATTAATTATTTTTATGTAGAATTATATATGGAATAATGAAATAGGTAACTATACGTAATGATAGTTGTTTTCTTAATTTTAAGATATAATAATATATTATTGTATGTGATCTGTAAATTAAACTAATATTGAAAAATATTCCTCGCTTTTCTTATTTTAAAAAATAATTTTTGTTAAAAATATTTTTGTAAATTAATCTCATTTTTCAAAGTTTTTAGAGTGAAAATCAAATTTTTTTAACTATTAACTTAGCACAATAATTGTTTATATCCAAACAATTTTTTATTGTTGTGAATAAAAAAAATCATATACCTTGTGGATTAAATAATGATTGTACTGTACAGTTTTAGAGGAGTTATTATCTTTTGTACAAATGATTAATTGATATAAAATTATAAAATTACTAGAAAAAATTAATGAATAAATATCAATAGTCTAAAAAGGCTATTTAATATTACTTGCATATTATTCATTATACTTATAAAAAAAAGTTACAAAATTATAAAATGCTTTTTAAGATATAATATTTGATGTTTATAAGAATATATCACTGAATATCAATTATATTTGCAGGCAGGGTTGATGACAAAGATGTCTTCTATAAATGAAGAGGCCACTTACTATTGTAGAACACAATTAAAACAAGACAAATTCTATTATATATGGAGTATTGCTGATTTTTTGAAAATGTATAAACTTAATACTTTATGTTCTAGCAACATAAAAAATTTTCATCTTGAAATGATTCCTGATAAGAAAGCTCATCGGTGTAATTTTTATTTGGTGGAAAATATGCAAAACACAAGCACAAAGGACAATTGTTTGAGAAATATTTCTTATTCTGTTTCTTTAAAGACTAAGAAAGAAGAAATTGCTTCTGTATTACGACTAACACATTTAGATTTAAAAAATAATTCGAATTCTCATCTATTGTATCAACTAATTCCTTCACGTTCTTCCCTTTATAAGTATTTATCACATAACGATACACTTACAATACACTTTGAATTCAATGTAGTTGTACAAATATATAACAGTAGTATAACCGTTTCGGGACATGCTACAACAAAAAATACAGATATTTTTAATGACGATACAGATAAAGAGATACTGATGGTTCGTAAGGAGAAATCTGACTTGTCTGTTACATTTATAGTAGACAATAAACGTCTTGAAGCAAATAAGAGTTTACTATGTTCAAAAAGTAAAGTCTTCGAGGCTATGTTTAACAATGGTCTAATAGAAAGTGTAAAGAATGAAGTAATAATAACTGATATAAATTATGATATTCTAAAGACATTATTAGATTTTGTACGAACTGGTGATGTATTTACACTAGGCACAAAGAAAAATGCATTGTATGAGCTTTTTATAGCAACTGATAAATATGATATACAAAATCTTAAATTAAAATGTGAAAACGACTTAATTATAAATACAACAGTAAGCAACGTTGTAGAACATTTAAAGATGGCATGTTTATATAATGGAGAAATGTTAGAGAAGTATGCCAAAAGTTTTATCAATTTATATTTAAAAGATATTGAGAATACTCCAGAATTTATAACTTTAATAGAAATGTATCCTGAGCTATTAACTCAGATTAAAGAGATGCCGATTGTATTAACAAAATTATAATTTAAAACGTCATATACATGGAGTTGAATTAGATTATACAATTTCTAGTACTAATAATTTATGGAAAGTTCACATTTGTGTTATTCACAGAATAAAGTTTTTAATTTAAAATGCGATATACATATCTGATATTAATTGAAAACCGTTTTTAGTTTTGTACGTTTTAGAAAAATAAGCAAAAATTAGAAAGAGAAATACAGTAAAAAATATTTAATTTATACACATTATGTACATGCGTAATTTATTTTATATTATAATCGCAATCTTTTACTATCATGTCGTGATAGAGCATTGATCTTTTATAAATATTAATAACTTTTGTTTAAATAAAATTATTAATACCAACTTTGGAAAAATATAGCAATAATATAATATTTATTTTATATATATAACAGCAATCTTTGTTATTATTTTACAGTAAAAGTTTGTATATCTCTTAAATGAAAGTTAATAATTTTTGTTCTAAAAATTATTATCTACAAAATAGACATTTTATTTGTTCAGTTCATGTAACGTATATTTAAAAAATATATTAAATATACATTCTTAGTATATAATTAATCTAGACTATTATTGTTCCAAGTTATAGGTGATTTGTTCTGGTGAAATTTTCTGGTTTTAAAGAAAAGAATATGCAAATTTATACGTATATGTATTGGTAATATTACTGCAATAAATACATGTCATATTTTACTATAAACAAAGAATCAAGTTTTTAATCAATCTTGATAATGAATTAATGACAAAACTCGTATATAAAATTTTTAAGCTACATATATTACAAAAATTTGATATTATGTAAAATATTTAAAAAAAAATTTAAATATAAGAGAATTTTTTTCAACAATCAGCACATTATAAATACTTATTTATTGATTGTATCATTTTTTATTAGAGTTTTGCGCATTACCAGAGCCATAAGTACGATCCCATTCAATATAAATGTTCAAATCAGACTGAGACACGCTCGGGCGCACGTTAATCAGTGCTTGTTCGAAATCATAACTCGTTATATGCCTCACTTCTTCCATTTTGATATCTCCCAACTGATGGAAAGGGATACTTCGAATCGGCTCCATACTCGCTTCCATGCATAAATTCTTCATGTCGGCGCCGGAATATCCTGCCGATTTTTCTGCAATTCTCATAATATCAGCTTCATCGAGATTATGGCGTACTGATCTCAATAAATTATTAATTATTTGTTTGCGTGCTTCGAGCTCTGGCAGAGGAACGTACAGCCTCTTGACAAGACGCCGTCTCGCTGCCTCGTCTAATTCTTGAGGCCGATTAGTTGCACCGACAATCAGAATACGATCATCTTCCGAAGTCGTCGCGCCGTCCAACTGTACAAGAAACTCTGTCTTCAGTCTCCTAGAAGATTCGTGCTCTGTTTCCGAACGTTGCGTTAATAGCGAGTCGATCTCATCGATGAAGACAACAGACGGCTGATGAACCCTGGCCACCGCAAATAGCGCGCGAACCATTTTTTCACCATTGCCAATCCATTTAGAGGTCAAGGAGCTCGCTGAAATCGAGAAGAACGTGGACTTGCTCTGTGAAGCAATGCATTTACCGATGAGAGTCTTTCCCGTTCCAGGTGGACCAAAGAATAAAATCCCTTTGGGCGGACGACGAAGACCGGTAAAGATATCTGGTCTCAACATAGGAAATACTACCACCTCTTTAACAGTCTTCTTGATGTACTCGAGACCTGCAATATCGTCCCACGTTATCGTCTTATCCGACTCCATGATTTCGTTTTTAATTAACTCGATCATCTCTGGATCGATATTTCTTAGTCTCTCATCCTCCACTTCTTCTGTATTTGTTTTGTTTTGTAATGGATTATTACTCTGTATTGACTTTTCCTTATCTCGTTTAAATGGACAGACGAACTGAGAATTGGCCGTTGAACGACCACCTAGAGTTTTTTTTGGTGCCGATTTGTTTCTCTTCATTTCTTGAATATATAATTCGTCTTTAGCGCTTCTAAAAGAATCGAGTGCGCTGTTTTCTGTTTTTGTCTCTTCATTGCTAGACTGTGGAGAAGCAGCTCGTTTTAATTTTGGTGCATGTGGATTTGTCCGTCCGTACAACCCGTCAATTGTATCATTTGTATTATTATTACTTATTGTAGGTCTTTTTTGTACAAATTTATCTAAATTCTGATAAGAAGAATGCCTATTTGATTGTAATTTTAATGCATTTTGTTTGATATAACTTATCTGTTTACTAGAATTGTCATTTCCATGGATATTTGTAAAACATGTAGATATATTTTGTTCACTATTATCAGGCTTCAACAAAAATTCTTTATTTAAGTTTTGATTAGAAGATACTTGTATTTGTGAAGAGATTTTTCTTTCTTGCACATCTTTGCTTCTCTTTGAATTATTTACTATTTTTTCTATGTCCCTATCATTACAAGATCTTCCTTTGCAAGCTAAAGTATTAATTTTTTGACAAACCAAAGGTTTTATAAGATTCAAAGTAGCAGCTTCATCCTTTAATTCTGATTTCCATTTCAATGGATCATTTTTTACATCTTGCAATTGAGATTTTATCTGTTTGTAATAATTGTTTATTCTATTTGTATCTGTCATTAAAGTATGATAATCTTCAAGATCTCTTCGTAAAAGTACTGCTGCTGTATCCTCTGAATCACTGTAATGTGTAATATTTTAAAAATAAATAAAATGTTTGATACAGTAAATCTTAGACATGTGACAGAAAACTATAATTCAACTTACAATAACTTTGCTGTTATATTTTTCATAGCAAGAGATCTGCGTTCAATATCTATGGCATCAATATCTTTATCTTGCTTTGAAAATTGCAGCATATGATAGGCGGTTAGAATGTTATTCTTTTCCTTCTTCGAGTTTTGTGGAACATGTATGTTTGCATTATTAGAGGACATGTCTGGCTCTCTACAATAAAAATTCATTAAATTTTTAATTAAAAATATATTTAACATAATGTATCTTAGGATAGCTTAGACAGTATTGTTACTCAAATTTTATATCTATACTTAACGAATTCATTTAACACTATATTAATATTATAATTGAATATCTCTTTGTGTACATTTGACAACCGGTAACCGGTAATAATTATTACTTGTTATTGCATATAATAATGAATATTTAGAGAGCACACTCACCTCACAAGCAGTATTGCGCGAATTCGAGAGAAATTTCATGCGCATGCGTGCAACACAAATATTGTCACGCAATTGGTTGTTGAGTCTAGAGAATTTTTAACCTAACTTAACGTCTCAAAAATTTTTTTATTTAAGCTAATCATGTGACATTATGCTTATGTGTATTTCATGCCGGAAAGCTCTCAGAATTTACGATATTTGTGAAAACGTAAAGAAAGAATGGAATTTGTTTCAGAAGATACACATAATGAAGAAAATCTATATGCCTTTGTAAGTACATTTATAATTTATAAAAATATTTTATAATTACATAAAATATTACGCGTACATATATGTGTGTATAACCTTAAAAATTTTATTAAACAGAATGAGGAGGATTTACCATATGAGGAAGAAATTTTACGAAATCCATATTCAGTCAAACATTGGCAACGCTACATCGATCATCTAAAAAATTCAAAGAGTAAAAATTTAAACGTGGTGTATGAACGAGCATTGAAAGAACTTCCAGGCAGGTAAAAGCACTTTTTATATCTTTTGTGGTATATAACTGCTTGTACATTTACTTTATCTACTATTTTAAATATTATTTATTATATTTATCATTTATTACAGTTATAAGCTGTGGTACAATTATCTTCGACAACGTGTGAACCAGTTAAAAGATCGATGTATAACAGATCCATTGTACGAAGATGTTAATAATGCATTTGAACGTGCTTTGGTATTTATGCATAAAATGCCACGCATATGGATGGACTATTGTACACTAATGACTGAACAATGTTATATAACACGAACACGTCAGGTATTTGATCGTTCTCTTAGAGCACTTCCCATCACACAGCATCATCGTATATGGCCATTATATATTAATTTCTTAAAGAAACATAATGTTTATGAGACTGCTGTCAGGGTCTTTAGAAGATATTTAAAGGTAATAACACTAATATTTAATAATATTAATATTTGTAACAATTTATAGTATTATTACTTAATACTTTAATATTCTTCAAATTTTTGACTAGTATAAGATTAGATTTCAAAATTTGAGAGAACTATTTGTTTTTTGCAAAATTATTTGTTTTATTATGCATATATTTTATTTATTTTATATAAATGCATATACATATATATTTATATTTGTGTGTGTATGTATAGTTGGCACCAGAAGATACGGAAGAATATATAGAATATCTAATATCAGTTGGTAAACTTGATGAGGCTGCTGTAAAACTTGCACAGATTGTAAATCAAGATGATTTTGTATCAAAACATGGAAAATCTAATCATCAATTATGGAATGAATTATGTGATTTAATATCAAAAAATCCTGCTAAAATAAAGTCTCTGAATGTAGATGCTATTATTAGAGGTGGTTTAAGACGTTATACAGACCAATTGGGACCTTTATGGAATTCACTAGCAGATTACTATGTTCGAAGTGGTCTCTTTGAAAGGGTATATCAATTTTAAATATATATATATAATTAACATTATTTATTACAAGTATATTATTTATTATAAAATATTGTATTCTATACATTATCTATTAAAATGAATATATTTTATGTAGGCAAGAGATATTTATGAAGAAGCTATACAGACTGTTACTACCGTCAGAGATTTTACTCAAGTTTTTGATGCTTATGCACAATTTGAGGAACTTAGTCTTAAAAAACTTATAGAAGAAGCAGCAAAAAATTCCACTGAAGAAGGTAAATAATGTGTATATTATAATTCAGTTTGTTAATATAACTTACAATATATATATTTACATATTTATTAAAAATTTGATTATTAACTACATTTTTCTTGCATTAGATGATATAAAATTAGAATTGAGACTGGCTCGATTAGAACATCTTATGGAAAGAAGATTATTGTTACTTAATTCTGTATTACTACGACAAAATCCACATAATGTAGCAGAATGGCACAAAAGAATTAAGCTTTATGAAGGGCAACCACATGAGGTAAAAGAACGTTACGTAAAATTTATAGATAAATCTTTATTTATTAATATTATTATAACTGGTTTATACTTTTGTAGATAATTAATACATACACAGAAGCAGTGCAGACAGTGCAACCACAATTAGCAGTTGGTAAATTACATACATTGTGGGTTGCATTTGGCAAATTTTATGAGGAAAATGGACAAATTGAAGATGCTAGAGTGGTATTTGAAAAGGCGACTCATGTTCCATATACGAAAGTAGATGATCTTGCTTCAGTGTGGTGTGAATGGGCAGAAATAGAAATTAAACATGGGTAAGTTCGGTTTATTCGTTTAAATATTTATTTTGTAACCTTTGTATACAAATAGCGAAAAATTGCTGTTAAATTAGGCAAAGAATAATTGAATTTAAATAAACATTTTCTATGCATTGTTATACAGAAATTGTAAAGAAGCTTTAAAACTCATGCATCGTGCTACTACAATGCCAGCTAGAAAAGTGGCGTATCATGATGAAACAGAAACAGTGCAAATGAGACTATACAAATCTTTGAAAGTATGGTCTATGTATGCAGATTTAGAAGAAAGTTTTGGAACATTTAAAGTATGTATATATTATTACACATATGCAGTATATCATAGTTTTTTATTACATTGCTGATATATTTTTCATTTTACATATGTTCATTATACAGACTTGTAAAGCGGTATATGATAAAATAATCGACTTGAAAATTGCGACGCCTCAAATTATCATTAATTATGGACTATTTCTAGAAGAAAACAACTACTTTGAAGAAGCATTTAGAGTATGTTAAATATTTTTTAGCAATTACACACGTACACTGCTCAACAATAATTCGTTCCGTTTCTATAGTGAGTTTTACTTAGGATATATTACATATCCCATATTTATCTTGGTAGAAGAACGGAACGAATTATTATTGTCGGATAGTATGCATCTAGTAAAATCTAATAACATTTTAAAAAATTATTTTTATTTTTAGGCATATGAAAAAGGTATTGCATTGTTTAAATGGCCTAATGTCTATGACATTTGGAATACATATCTCACAAAATTTTTGACTCGTTATGGTGGTACGAAATTAGAACGTACCAGGGATTTGTTTGAGCAATGTTTAGAACATTGTCCACCAAAATACGCCAAAGGTATATAATTTGTTTTTTATCTTAATCAATATATTATATAAAAAGAGAATAATTAATTTTTGTTTGTTACAGCCTTATATTTATTATATGCAAAATTAGAAGAAGAACATGGTTTAGCAAGACATGCTATGTCTGTATATGAACGAGCGACAAATGCTGTTCTCCCGGAAGAGAGATTTGATGTAATATCATTATATATATGCTAACAAGTTATGCATAATTTTAAAACATTTTTTTTTTTTTTTTTGTAAAAGGAAGTGTACTGCTGTATACTTAAATATTTTGCATCTTTTTATTAATTTTATATATGTATATTAATTTCAAACTTAGAAAATTAGAAATTAAAAACTTAGAAATTAATTTCTCAATTTGCAGATGTTCAACATATATATAAAGAAAGCTGCAGATATATATGGAGTGCCGAAAACTCGACAGATATATGAAAAGGCTATAGAAGTCTTAAATGATGAGAATACTAGAGAAATGTGTTTACGATTCGCAGAAATGGAAACCAAATTAGGAGAAGTAGACAGAGCGAGAGCGATATACGGACATTGTAGTCAAATATGTGATCCAAGGGTATGATATGAAAAATATTTATAGTATATTGTCACAAAAAACCAGCATTACATATATAATGTATTTATTTTAATTTAACAAGCGATTGAAATTACTAATTATTTAGAAATTTAAACTGGAACTTTCTTTTTGCAACATGACAACTTTGATAAAGCAAATTTTTGAAACATTTTAAAATACTATATAGGTCACTTCAAAGTTCTGGCAAGTTTGGAAAGAATTTGAAGTTAGGCATGGAAATGAGGATACAATGCGTGAAATGCTACGAATTAAGCGTAGTGTGCAAGCTATGTATAATACTCAAGTAAACATGATGTCTGCACAAATGTTGAATAATGCATCTAATCAAATATTAGATGTTCCAATGGATGCTATGCGTTTATTAGATAGTAAAATTACATCAAGTACAGGTAATTAGAGATTAATACTTATTTTCTTTATTTTTTAACAAAATATATCTTAACAAATTTTAAATTTACAGACAATGCTGCTGATATCAAAGGAGGTATTAAATTTGTACGTGGTGGAACAGAAAAAGATGGTAAAGAATCTCATGTGAATAATCCAGATGAGATTGATATCGATATAGATGAAAATGAAAACGAAGATGATGAAGAAATAGAAGAAGGTAAATTGACATTTACAAGTAGCTTAAAATTAAAATGTTATATATATATATATATATATATATATATATATATATATATATATGTATATATATATGTATATGTATATATGTGTATATATATACATATATATATGTATATATAAATGTATATATACATATATATAGACTTTTTCCTTTCTGTTTTGTTTGTCAACATTAGTCAGATATACAGGGTGATTCAGACCACCTGTGTCAGCTGAGTATCTCGAAAACCGAAAACGGCAGACAAAAATGTTTCCTACAAAAGTTGAAAGGGTTTCAAGTAACGCATTACATAGTAATATTAGTACGACCTTGAACAGCGTTGTCAAGGTCACGTGAAGGTCACCTTCAATTTTTTAAATGGAACCTACTGTTTTTCATTACATATTCTTGTAGTTTACCTCAAAAGCTTATCCCAAAACACTAAATAAAATATTTTTTCATTAAACATTTTTCGAGTTATAAGGCTTCAAAATTGCAATATTTTGACATAAAATACAAGATATCTCGTAAAATATTCATTTTTCGATTATCTTACCCTAATACTTTTATGCACAGAATAATGAGACAAATCAATTGCCGTAATTGAAACACAAAATTATGTTAAAGTAAAAATGTGTAACTGCCAGTTGCAAATTCAGATTTTTTCTTAAAGATAATTATGTGTTTTCTTAATGCCAATTGATTCGTCCCATTATTCTATGCATAAAAGTATTAAGATAAGTTAATCGAAAAATGAATATTTTATGAGATATCTTGTATTTTACGTCAAAATACTGCAACTTTGAATCCTTAACTAACTCGAAAGTATTTAATGAAAAAATATTTTATTGTAGCGTTTTGGAAAGCTTTTAAGGTAAGCTATAAGAATATGTAAGAAAAAATAGTAGGTTCCATTTAAGAAATTGAAGGTGACCTTCACGTGACCTTGACAACGCTATTCAAGGTCGTACTAATATTATTATGTAATGCGTTACTTGAAACCCTACAACTTTTGTAGGAAATATTTTTGACTGCCGTTCTCGGTTTTCGAGACATTCGAAACTTGCACGAGTGGTCTGAATCACCCTGTATACAAGACTGAGTTTTCATCGTATTAAATTTTTATGATATTTTTCATAAATGTATCAGGAAAATTTATCATTTGCAAATATTTTTTTCAAATATTTGTCTTAAATACTTTTATAATTAAAATTATTTTTTTATTATATTTAAAAGTTTAAATTTAAATAATTGAAGAGAATGAGATTGTTATCTTTTAAAGTTTAATTATACTTACTTTAATGATTTTGAAGAGCTGTTACGTCGACAATTTTTGTTAAGAAACAAATCAATTCTGAACTTTTAAACGTAAATCTGTCATCGAAATTTCATATGATGAAAATAAATGATTTTATATATTATACATATACGCGTGTACAGATACACACGCTAAATCACTTTTTAATAATGTTTATTTATTTTCAGACGTACCAATTGAAAAACGAATTATACCATCACAAGTATTTGGTAGTTTAAAAACAGTTGAAGATGAAAATGATTAAAATTTTAATAAACATGATAATTGGAAAACTATAAAATAAACTAGATAATAATTACATAATTTTTTTATATAAAATGTATTATTTTTTGATCATTAAATATAAAGATTTAATGTAGAGTTTTATATATGCAACTTGCTTTATTTGCCAAATGAATGTCTTCAGAATTTAAAAATAATAAAATATAAACATATATATATATATATATATATAAGAAATAATATGTGTATATAGTAAAATTTATTATAAATATATAATAAATTATATATTATTGTAGTATAGAATGTGTGATTTATATAATATTAAAATATTTGTAATTCTAGATTTTTATAATAAATTTTTTGTCTTGCTATATCTCATGATTTTTTTTATAAATATTTTTAAAGCCAAATTTTTTTATAAATTTGATTTATATAAATTAATTTTGTTGGCTACAAAAGAATAAAAAATTCTCATTGAAATCTAATTGTTTTAAGGAAATTACAATCATCAGAAAAAGAACATTAGTATAATATAATGTAAATGTAGATAATATTGTCGATTTTTTTACGATAATATTTTTAACATTTACATTTTTATTCTGATTTTATTTTTTCTTCTAAATTTCTTAATACGAGAGAGAAGTCAGAAGAGATATGCCGTTTTTCATACGATGGTTTTACAGTATAGTAGCGATAAATGGATCCATTTTAGAGTCGGTGGAACTACATAACTAGATCTACTTTTTATGGTAAAACAACCGATTAGTTCGTGCTAGATCCATAATCATAATTGTAGATTCGAAAAGTATGGAAAAATACAGATTTATTTTCATATTATAAATATATTTCATTACATTATTTTAGCTGCGCGTAATTTTTTTTTCATTTTTATACATATTATGGCTAATAATATAGGTACTATTGTAGAAATTATTAAAATTGTGTATATATATATATATATATATATATATATATATATATATATATATTTTACAAAATTATTGGAATTATATTATGCATAAAGAATATTATTATATATACGCGCACATAAAGAATATTATTTTCGTAAAAAGTAGACAAAAGGAGAAAGAAAAATAAATGATAATTGTTAAATGTGTGTGTGTGTGTGTGTGTGTGTGTGTGTGTGCGTGCGTGCGTGCGTGCGTGCGTGCGTGCGTGCGTGCGTGCGTGCGTGCGTGCGTGCGTGCGTGCGTGCGTGCGTGCGTGCGTGCGTGCGTGCGTGCGTGCGTGCGTGCGTGCGTGCGTGCGTGCGTGCGTGCGTGCGTGCGTGCGTGCGTGCGTGCGTGCGTGCGTGCGTGCGTGCGTGCGTGCGTGCGTGCGTGCGTGCGTGCGTGCGTGCGTGCGTGCGTGCGTGCGTGCGTGCGTGCGTGCGTGCGTGCGTGCGTGCGTGCGTGCGTGCGTGCGTGCGTGCGTGCGTGCGTGCGTGCGTGCGTGCGTGCGTGCGTGCGTGCGTGCGTGCGTGCGTGCGTGCGTGCGTGCGTGCGTGCGTGCGTGCGTGCGTGCGTGCGTGCGTGCGTGCGTGCGTGCGTGCGTGCGTGCGTGCGTGCGTGCGTGCGTGCGTGCGTGCGTGCGTGCGTGCGTGCGTGCGTGCGTGCGTGCGTGCGTGCGTGCGTGCGTGCGTGCGTGCGTGCGTGCGTGCGTGCGTGCGTGCGTGCGTGCGTGCGTGCGTGCGTGCGTGCGTGCGTGCGTGCGTGCGTGCGTGCGTGCGTGCGTGCGTGCGTGCGTGCGTGCGTGCGTGCGTGCGTGCGTGCGTGCGTGCGTGCGTGCGTGCGTGCGTGCGTGCGTGCGTGCGTGCGTGCGTGCGTGCGTGCGTGCGTGCGTGCGTGCGTGCGTGCGTGCGTGCGTGCGTGCGTGCGTGCGTGCGTGCGTGCGTGCGTGTGTATTTGTTTGAGAGTATAAAATTTATGCAGATAATGAAATTTATTTTTTTTAATATTTTTAAATGTATCACACACACACATACATATATTATTAAATATATTTTATAAATGCAATGTTACATATACATATTTCATAGAAGAGATATTTAAAAGTTATTATATATACAATGGATCTCACCACAATATTTAAGAAAAGAAAAGCAAAATGGAAATAATTACTTGTGCAAATATAAGTGGAAACAAAATAGAACAAAATTTTTTCATAAAATTAAAAATAAGTTTTTAAGAAAAATCGATTCTGAAGATCCGCACGCGTGAGATTGAGTACGTGTACACTTGATTAACTAGAGATAATGACTCAATAGATCTCCCTGTATATACAAAAAAATAAAAATCCGAAACATATTATTAATATTATATAGTTTACGCTTCTTTCAATCATTGAGTAAGATTTTGCAACAAAGAGGAGATTTCAAAACAGGATAAAATAAATTTTGTAATCCTTAAAATAGTCGCGTTATCGTCTCATTCAATATGGAGGTTTACTGATCCAATGATTAGATCAAGATTCCTATGCCAAAAGTGTGGCAATGTTATATTTTAACTTTTAACCGAACCAATTAAATAAAAGAATTCTATTTTTCACAAATAATCATTAACACTATTGACATAATTTTTATTACAATGTAAGTTCATTATAATGAATATAAGAAGAGGAAATAGAATCATTGTGCAATTAATACACAGCAAGTTATAAGATTACTTTGATTAAAGTACTTTGCTTACGCATTATATTTCATAATCGCGTTAAATATGTCGAATGTATTGCATCATATTAGTTAAGAAATTTTACGCATTTTAGAATCACTTTATATACATATAAATTTTAATACGTCAAGTTTTATCACGTAGTATCACGCTGTTACGTCTTGTAGACTTCACGATTCTTTCTTTTCGAAGGGAATGCATAAACATTTAAAGATAGTGATTCTGAGAACGCTCTACGGCGAAATATTAAGCCGTGAGAGCTGTCACTTTAGCCACACTCCACGAATCTTACGTTACGTGGACAATAAAATTTTAACAAACCTCCGTAAGGCGAGACCAACTCTAAATAAGATAACTAAAAAAATCTTAGAAATTGAATAGAGCATAAACACTCAACGGCTCTCTAAACTCTAAAAGAATTTTAAATAAAATAGAGTCACCGTAACTCGAAGCAGTTGTTTAGAACTGCAATCATAAATTTGAAACGGCGACGAAAACTTAAGAAGCATTCGATAAGAGAGCTCGCCTGACGTACCACCTAAAGTGACAGCTGTTTATAATAAATTTCTAAATAGCGATAAGCAACTCTGACGGTACCAAACTCCTCATTGGCCAAACGGAAAAATCTCTTGAACCAATAGAGAAAAATTTTTGAGACTCGAAGTCGAAAGAAACACCCCTCTAAGCATATGGGGGCGTTAATTAAAATTCTAATTCGTCCAATTGTTCAATGGAGAGGAGGTACAAATTCTAGTATTTAATGCAAAGAGCAATGCGCCGCGATATCACTACTACGGTTTGATCTCTCGTACACAGTACCAATTATTTTTTTCAAGACGCGGAATAGATTACTCCATTTCCATTATTAATTTTTCGGGTGTTAACACTTCCGGGTATTAATACTTTCAATTCCGCGACGTGTGCTTTACCTCATATTTAACACAGACTCTTTGTGAAGTGGTTGCGTGCGAATTAAAAGTTTAAACAATAAAGAGTGTCAAACATTGTAAGTGGTTGCGTGCGAATTAAAAGTTTAAAACAATAAACAGTGTCACACATTGTAAGCGGTTGTGCCATCCAACACGAAGGATTCGACCGCTAACCAGAGCCCCTGTAAAATTCAGACCGATCCCACGAAATCCGCTGCCGAGGTCCTCTTCAGAATTTAAAATCCACCAACGCACTCAAGAAGTAGTGAGTACCGAGCGAATAATTTTATCTGTTTGTTTCACCTTCCCCAGTGAAAATTTTGTTATTATAATTAGAGTGAGACAGTTCTTAATTTTTTTTTATTTATCACTGTTTGATCGGTTTACTCCCCATTTTACCCTTGTCATTATAATTAGTTCTCCTTTTTTTGTTGTTTATTTTCCATCCTCTTCATTTTCACGTAGTCTTTCTATTTTCTCTGCGGGTACCTATGTATTTTGCGGAACCGGTATCTCGTATACTGGTACAAAATATAATTAGGCAGAACCTGCAAATTCTTTCTATTTTCTCTGCGGGTACCTGTGTATTTTGCGGAACCGGTATCTCGTATACTGGTACAAAATATAACTAGGCAGAATCTGCAAATTCTTTCTATTTTCTCTGCGGATACCTGTGTATTTTGCGGAACCGGTATCTCGTATACTGGTACAAAATGTAACTAGGCAGAACCTGCAAATTCTTTCTATTTTCTCTGCAGAAGCAAAGTTCTCCGGAACTCCATTTTTCCTCTGGTCCTTTAAACATTCATTATAATTTATTCATTACTTCCTTCCTTTTGTTTTATTCCCTTCTTTTTTTTTCTTCTCTCTCCTCTCTTCTCCCTATATTATGTGTTTCAAATAATATAATTTCACTGACTTAAACTATATTAGGAATATTATAAATTTTACTAATTAGAACTGTCTCGCCAAAAATAAACGTTAAGTTTTCTTAACACTTGCGTGGGTTCATAGTGGAGCCCGTCATCCGAAACGCCTAAAGGCTAAAGCGAAACGTCGCCGCAGTCTTAAGAACCGACGTGCCCGAAGAGTGTTGGCTCAGGCGACAGCAGGTTATAATTTTAAAAACGATATCTCTAATCTTAATATAGAATTAAGAAATCAATTTTTCCGCGAACAATCACCACACACACACGCAGAGTCCCATCTTCCCCCTCCTCCTTCAAGAGAGCCGAAACCACCCCTCTCACCTGACGCTTCTCCTCGCACCTTTGTCGATTCCCTTCTCCCTTCACATCCCATAGTATCATCCTTTCACGTACACCCCTCCTCATCTCCTCTCGATTTACCGGGCCCTTCCAGGGAACCTCCCTCTATCTCTGAACCCCCTCCACGTCCACCCTCCTCAGCCTCTACTATCATCTTGGGCGATTCACCCCCATCTTCCCCTCAAAATTTACCTGACTCTCAAGAAGAGTCAGATAAAATTTGGGAGACCCTTTGTGAGGTTGCCGAAGTAGTCGACGACCTCGAGAAGGAAAACGCAAGATCCACCGAAAGAGAACCATCCGATAATTCCGAACATCGAGAAGCTCCTCGTCCCGTTCCTCTAGAGCCTCTCCAATATCTACTCAACAACCTGCCAGAGATCCGCCATCCCCTTCCAGACGGCTTATATACAATTGGGCCTGGCCCCGTCGACTTAGAAACTCTGTACTCCGTCCTTACGTCCAACCCTGCGGGATCCGTTATCCCGTGGTTCCTCCCTAGTTATAGATATCCCCTCGCCGTTCCAATAGAGGCTCTCTGAAGGAAATTTCCCCCTTCCACGATTTAGTTTCCAAGAATTATAATTCCTTCCCTGCTCTTTCCTTTAAAAATTTAAGAATTATTGTATAAATACCAGTCAGGTAATAAGTCCCGCTTAGCCCACTTCCAATTTATCTGACTGACGTCCTTCCGAATTAATGTAACACCCGTGAACTCCCACATACTCACGATACACACACTCAGCCCATTAATAAGTTAGATTAACCTATCCGGTAAAAAATTTTTATATATAATCAGACAATCTAATTATACAAATTTATATACGAAATTTGTCCACTTTATATATGTATAATTATATATAATTATACATAAAATGTTGCAGGCATTGTGTATAAGTATGTATACATAATTCTAATTGCAGCTATCAATCCATTTATATATAAATATACATAACGTTTTATACGCTGTCATCTATAATTATAGACAATTGTGTAAAATACTGTATAATTATATTTAATTCTGCATAGCTATATATAAGAAATTTTTTATCGGGTAATTATAATCTTAATAAATTTTTAAAATCTTATATATCTATATTTTCATTTTTTATTAATAAATGCATAAAATTAAAATTTTAATCTATTAATCAAATTTATTAACCCTTTCAAAATTATATTTCCCTGACTCCCAGATCGCACAAGGTCCCGTTCCGCGTAATAAAGATTAAATTCCCTTACCAAAAAGAGACCACCGGTCCGAACGAACGGCTTACTGACCCAGTAAAAAAGATTCTCAAGGTCTTTGACCAGATCCGGCCTTGCATAATTCGTTCGAGTCGAAAGCGTTAAGATTTTAACGCGTTTCGACAAGGGTAAGTTCCGTTCTTCCGTTATCTCATCCTTTTTCCGAATCTGCACGTAGCAACGCTTTTATTACTGTTTTGGCGCGAGGTGAGAGAGGACATACTCTCCCTTCTCCTTGATATCGCTGCGTTACGTGAGTAAGAGGTGGAAGGGACATTAGCGTGTGAGCAGTGGTTCATTCATTCATTCCGACTTCGGCAAGCGTAATGATAGCGCGTACGTACGTGCTCCCACTCAAACGCGTGCGTCACAGACTCGCGTTCGGTCACCTCAAAGTTGAACGTAATGACACACACTCTCTCTTTCTCATTACGATAATACGTATTATACTAGATAAATCTTAATGCGTTAAAATACGTAGCAAACGATTCCGAAATATGTAAAATAATATTATGGTATTCGGCTTTGATGACATAGCGCGTTATTATTTACATTCGTCTCATAATCGTAGTTGTATTTTCGCGTCTTCGCGGTCACGTTTTCGCGGTCACATTTTCGCGTTGGACTCATCTTGATTTCATGATTATTTTTGAGAATCCTATTTCTTATGCCAACTAAATAGTATGTTTTCTAGCGTTGCTCACTCAGTAAGAAATAAAGACATCGAATCGATATCGTTGTTTATTAGATGTTTTTTCAACCATTATTTGTTACTGGGCAAGCAACGTTCAACAGAGAGATACATATTTGCGTGGTTGATATTGAACTTATTGTTAGACTCAATGATCTTGTTGAGAGCTGCTCCGACAAACGTTTTGGTTCAAATCGATTAAATTAGTTTGATCGATTCTATGGAATCGTCGTTCATATTAAGTTTCTTTTTTTGCACGTCGAACGACCCCCATTCGCGATTCAATTTCCTCGATCGATTTTGTGTTCTTCCGCTTCGGATTAATTCTTGCTCAAAGTTTGATCGTTGAATGCGCCACTTGTTGATTCAAAGTATGATGAAAAGGGATCGTTTTCGTTCGTACCAAAATTTGAGAGTGTCGTCCAAAATATCGCGTGCGTAAAAGTGCGGACGGGAGTGCCGTTTAAAGTATTGCGCGTGTAAAATAATGGATGATGATTCTGACAATCTGAGAGGAGGAGGAGGCCTAGGAGAGACATCGGGCAACGGTGGAGCAATCTTGTAGTAATTTTTATTTTATTTATTAATTGCATACAATTTTATTTTTTATTTACATGATTCGAACAAGAGAAAATTATAGAGAAAAACATTTTAATATAAAAGCTATATTCTTGTAAAATTTATTATTTTTAGAAGATTACAGCTTTTATACGGATTATGGTTTTTATAGAGTTATTAGTAAAGTTTTTAATTTCATACAATTATTTTATTAATCTGCTTATTATTATATGCAAATATAAAATTCAGTGTCCATAATTTTTTTAAATATTAATAATTTTTGACGCTACTACAATTAAAATTTTTTATTTATATGTATATTACAGATCAAAATAGCAACCTTGACAATCTGAGAGGAGGAGAAGGAAGCCTAGGAGAGGCATCCTGTATCGGTGCAAAGCAACCCTAAGATAAATATTATTTTATATATTATTTTATATATTTTTTTTATATGTGCGCTTCTGGAGCAGTGAGTTGAGCGTCTGCTCACTATGCCTAAGATCTCGGGTTCAAATTCGAACAGAACCATCGAATTTTTATTCGATGTTATTTGATTGCCACCTCTCGGAAGGCAATGGTAAGACCACCGAAAGTGTATATCTTGCCACAGAAAGAGAACTCCCTCTATTTAGGCCGTTCGGAACCGGCATAAAACAGTAGGTTCCTATGACCGCAAATAAGACGCTCTCTGCAGTCATATGCTAGAGGGAACAGAAAGGATTTTTGGAGAGGTAGAGAAGGATGAAAAGGGGTTGGTGGATCTGAAAAGCACCCCGGCAATCCCTAGGAAAGTCCGGTATAAGCCCGTTTATCCGTTTATATATTTTTATATATATTAATTATTATAAATCATGTATACCAATTAATTCGATTTATTATTTATATAAATTAACAGACTCAGAGAGAAAAACTTTGAAATAAATCTTATAAAAGTTCTTATTTAAAAGATAGTTTTATTAGAATTTAAAAAATTATTTCATATTTATATATCTGCTTATTATTGTACGAATTTAATATAAAATTCGGTCAGTACGATAATAATTTCTTGAATATTAATTATTTTAAGCTCTGTTATTTGAATTATTATTATTATTTAATAATATATTTGTATGTTACAGGCAACGTAGCCTCTATATCGACAACTCCGCTGTTGCGCATCAGTATCGGTGAGTGAGACAAAAAGTTTTTTATTTTAAAACAACGGATTTGTGGAGGTTTCTAGATGGATATATTAATAAATCTGTTTTAACCCTCGGCGGATGCCATGTGGTAAACTTTGAGTCAATTTTAAAAATCATAGAAAAAAAATTTTTTTTGTACATATATGTATATCCTGAGATACAATTTTATATAAAATTTTAAATTCATTATATTTTTAAACTTTTTTAAATAGAGATACTATTTTTATATAAAAATTGAAAGAAAATGAGAAATATTTTTTAAAATAAAAAATATATTTTTTTAAATAAAAATATATGATATTTATTCCAATTTATCATAAAAAATTTTAATCTATCATAAAAAAAATTTTATATTTATCTTCTATAAAAGAGGAAAAAAACCATTGAAAGATAAACTTGCGATTTCTAAATCAAACAGGTTTTAAAAAATTGTATGAGAAAGAGTTAATTGATTTGATTACTGTATATATCACTTATTCAAAAGATCGATAAGAGCAAGATTGCTTATAGTTGAATCACTAATTGATGATTACGCGAAAGCTGATTGAGTCCAAACTTCTACAACATTATAAGAAAAGAAAATTATTATATTAATTGTAAGAACAGTATTATATGTTTTACTAAAAGTATTAACAAACCCTCATAATTACAAAAAATATAGATTGATCGGCATGTCGACCTTTTCGACAGTCAGCGATAATCAGGCGGCGATGACATAAAAGTTGTTTAAAACTTTGATATTAATGAGCAACAAAGTTAGCTGGCGCGGCACTTCGATATCATAGTTTCGATTTTCGCGGCAAGTAATAATCGCGCGATTAAATCTTTTGAGACAGATGCGACAGGTCGATTGATCTAATTTGATTAATGGTGAAACAAGCTACGATGTCTCTGATTTGCACTTCATTCTACCCCGTTGTTAGATTAGTGATTGAATTACAGGATTACACGAGCTGGGAAGAATACGACACGCGATTACAAACACGAAATTGCAACTGCAGCAAATAATATTGTATTATTCATGAATTAGAAGATAAATTTATGTTCTTAATTTCTTTCATTATTCCTATAATAACACATTATTAATATTATTGAAAGATTGAAAATTCATGTTGCACTTAATTAGAATTGCAAGCAGAATATTTTTACTATTTTTATTTACTTTTATTTAAAAATTTTAAAATATTTTTAATTTAATATATGCTTCTTGTTAGGAATAATTATCAGAATAATAAAAGTAAGTTTAAAAACTCATGCTGACATGACGTGTCTCCTTGTTTGTGTTCATCTCAAAATTAATAACCATTGTTTTTAACTAAGTGACATATTTAATTATTCCATCATTAAGTTCTACCTTTAAACATGTCCCATTGGATTCTTTCTTCTCTTTCTTAATTTACGTTTACACTTGAAAAGGACCACAACCATATGGTCAAAACGTCGTGTAAATAAATTGAATAATTTTGGCTAGTCAGGTCGTTTTTAATTAACCCGTTGTTAATAAAAGTAAGATAACAATTATTATATTTTAGGAGTTTACTAAATTTATTTTCAATCATTTTATTCATCGAGAAAAAGCTCGAGAAAAGAAAGTATCTTTTCATTAAATTTAGACAAAAACATTATGAGAAATAGCAAGCGCAGAATATTCTCTCGAGAATATTTTTAATTTAAATCTTTTAGATATATTTCACTCAAGTATAAAATTTAATATCTCATTGAGATAACGTTACTTTACCAGTTTTTAAGAAAATTCTTTTACAAAGGTTGTGTCTGAAAGGAACATCTTCTTGCTGATGCATTACACGCATTGCATTATAATTATACAAGTTTAAAAAAACTTTATGTTATAATTATATATGTCATAATAATAATTATAACATAGATATGATATAAATGTATGCATTATTTGAACTAAAAAAAAAATATATATGTATGTATATATATATATATATATATATATAATATATATATCTAATATATATATATATAATATATATATCTAATATATATATATATAATATATATATATATATATATATATATATAATATATATATATATATATATATATAATATATATATATATAATATATATATATATAATATTATGTACATTAATACAATGTATAGATTACAAGTTATGTGTATTAACTATATGTACTTATTTGATATATTTAGTATATATATATATATATATATATATATATATATATATATATATATATATATATACATATATAATATATTTAAATTCCAACAAATACCTATAAATTTACTTCTGTTAAATAAGTGTTGGATAATTTTTTATTTAACTTATTTCACGAGACAATAAAATTTGATATCAAAATATTTCGATAGCAATTAGTTCAAGAAACAATTTAATATACATCAAGTTTATATTATTTAATTTCTTTTTTTTTTTTTGTGTTTTATTTATATGATTAAGATATTCACGCCGTTATTTAATGCACCTATAAAAATTTAATATTTTTGAAATCCATTTGCAATATCTTTCTATTGTACAATCAATTATAATACAATATTTGTGTTTTGTCTACAATTCTCTATAAATGTATTTTTAATGTGGAGATGCTTAGCATAATGTTAATTTAACACTTGCATTATTAATATATTAATTGATAGAAGCAAAAAATTCAAAAATTGAGCAATAAGTTAACAAAAAATTAACATTTAAAATTAACATTATGTTATACATTTGAATTTGATTTTTTATAATATGGAAATATCGGATTAAAAGAGGTTTAAAATTTAAACATAGTTTTATTTCAACATATTCGATTTCATTCCATTTAAAGTAGGATTAAAATTATTAAGCTGATCAGAATGGCATTATTTTAATTCCATATTAATTGAATTAAGCACTCTGAAATGACAAATATTATGTGTTGGACTAAAAAATAAAAATGGAAATGTTACCAGAATGCTCGCCTAACAAGCTCAAAGTACAAAAAAAGTATCTTAGGTAAATGTTCTATTTTTAATGACCTGAGAGAAAACTCAAAGTCACCAAAAAAAAAAACTCACAAGTCCATATAAATGCAAGGTTTTTTATGTTTTTTGCAATTTTTTGATGTTTTCCTGCAATATATATTTACATTAGAAGTACGTTTATTTAAATTTAGCATAGTTTTTATTGCTTTGGATTTTTCTTTTTTAATTATGTGTTGAAATTTAGAAATTTAGAGTAGTTTTAATATTTGGGAAAAGAAGGACGGAATTTTAAATACAAATGCATAATTTAATACAACACATGATTGGAAATTAAATTTGAAAACATTAATTTATATGGAAATTGACGGTAGACAATCCACAATTTTTATTTAGTATTCAAGCATGTTTGCTGAAATTGCTTGTAATTGCTTTCAATGACAATGAATGACATTATCAAATGTTTCAACAAATTCTGTCATCATATTTTACTTTAAAATTATTATTAGATGTGAGAGATCTCTGCAATGCAGAGAATTTGCAATATGAAGAACAACCAGATATATATCAACTGTATTATAATATTACGTCACATTATTGTTTCATGACGTCATTTATTGAAATGTTAATTCCTTAAACTAAATGACTTTATAATATAGGTATTATTTACAAATCAACAAATAAATAGAAACAATTACTGTAGAAAGCAAAGTATCTTATTTATTTAGATCTCTCGTTACATTCACACAAATTATTAAATCAGAAATGTATTCTCGTGTTTGAACGAAGTCGATTCAGTGACATATAGTACACGTGTGGAAATCGCGGAATAGTTTTCTATGGTATAAGAGAATTTTCAATCAATCATTATTTATCAATCAGCAGATGAGTAGACAACCAAATAACACAAGAATCTACTCTGCTGCTGCTGTACGTATACAGGAGGGTATCAACGTCGATACATCTCGATAATCGATACATCTCGGCGACAGTTTTTTAGATAGATGAGGAGGAGAAAAGAAGAGGCATTGAATTAGGGAAATGAAAATTCCTGATTGTACGATAAAATCACCGATAATCATACGAAGGGACGGACAGGGGATACGTGAATCGCATAATTTGATCTTATATCTTTTCTATCCTCTCTCTCTCTCTCTCTCTCTCTCTCTCTCTCTCTCTCTCTCTCTCTCTCTCTCTCTCTCTCTCTCTCTCTCTCTCTCTCTCTCTCTCTCTCTCTCTCTCTCTCCCCCCCCCTCTCTCTTTCTCTCTCTATTTATTCGAAAAACAAGACAAGCTCGTAAGCTCCTTTTGGAAGTTGCACTGTAATCGCGAGACTTAAAGTTTCAGTCTGCAAAAGCTTCTTTTCAAGAGGTAGTTTGATTGGAACGTTACACGTATACTTATAAAACGCGCTGTTGATCGAGTTCCCGAAGGTACTATCTATTTCGTTGGCAGGATATTGCCATCAAGGTGCGACACATCATATATATTTATGTATTCTTCTTCTCTTTGGAAATCTTCTCTCAAAAGGTACATGTATATTTCTTTTCACAATTGAAAATTTAAGATTTCTCAAAGAAGTTCACGCGTTCCTTTTACTCTCTTTGCTTTCCGCATTTCATTATCACGCGTTTATTCCTCAGGTGTTGGTGCTATTTTTTTTGAATTCTAAAGAGGATTGTTCTCCGTCGACGCATTAATATATCACTTTACGATTGTTTGTTGAAAGACTATCCGTTTTCCGTGCAATCCTATAATTTTTTTCATCTTTTTGCGTTCGAAAATTATGATAACGATAGCAAACATACGTGTGAATAAATAACTTTTAGTTGTTTTACGAAAAAGCTATACAAACAGCGAAATAGAATTATAATATTTTATTGATAAAAAAATTAATTTGTATAGTATTTTTATTCATAAAATTGTTTATCATTTACAATAGAAATATATAAAACGTTAAATAGATATGGAATATCATGTGTGGGGGTGTTTATAGTTTAAAGTTATAATTGCCTTCAGAGATATTGCAAATAAAAGTAATATTGAAAAATGATTGAAATTAAAATTGCCCAAATATGCAATTTTACAATACTTTTTATATATTGATACTGCTAAATTATATGCAGAAGATTAACGGTTACACATTCATTTATAAATTATTTTTACAGTCAACTTGAAACGCATCAATTATTATTGCTTAAGATCGCAGATATTTGCCAATACGTCCTTGATTTTCTTTCATTTCTTTCAGTCTTTTGCACTTAGAACAAACATTTATTTATATATTTTATCATCTATTCTATTATGTATTATCTCAGTTAAATGTTTTGGATCTCATCTTATACAACTCGATTTCGCCATTCGCACATTTTCTTTATAAGTTTCCGTCTGAAGCGCGCATATTAACTTATTATAAATTATGAAATTATTGTAATTCCGTGCCGCAAAGTTTTTTTATTATCTTTACTCGATTGCACAATATATATGTATATATATATATATATATATATATATATATATATATATA
Organism: Anoplolepis gracilipes; assembly: GCF_047496725.1. NCBI lineage: Eukaryota > Metazoa > Arthropoda > Insecta > Hymenoptera > Formicidae > Anoplolepis > Anoplolepis gracilipes. Next base: position 5,399,434 of record NC_132978.1, on the reverse strand, counting down.
TATCTCCGTTTTACAACAAATAAATATAATTGTTGTCAATTTCCGCGACACTCGTAATATTTTCCACGGACACTTGATAACTTTGCTTTAGCAAAGCATTACTTTGCACAAAATCCCCTTCCTCGGATATATTTTTTCGAAGAGAATATCACGATATGTCCTCCTCCGATAATCGTCCTTCTCGCGTGGGATAATGCACGTTCTCCGTTAATCTGCACATCAGTCGGTCCTCGTTTTATACGCAGAAGCGATACGGTAATTTTTTTTTATCCAGTCCGAGGAGTGTCTTTTACGATTCTTGCGCCATAATGTTTCTTTCTCTTTCCGTTAAAATAAGCCGAAAATCAGATACACGTCTCATTTGCCGCGGTCATCTGTGCGATGCCATCCTCCGTTTTTTTTTCGCTCGACAAATATTTGGTCCTACCGTTACTCGAATGAACGAGGAACGAGGATCTACTCCTGTCCTGTAGCCGCGTGTCAGGACTAAGGACATCGCAGGATCTCTCCGCGTTGCAGTGACTCCCCTCGTAATCCTCGTCGTCGTAACGTAATCTCGTCGGCGAACGAAGCAACATGTTGCATCTGAAAGTGAGCAAATATCACGATTATTTTAATTTTGATGGATTAATTATGAGATTACGCGAGGTTATTTGCTGAGGAGTCTCAAAAAGTATCGGTAGAATTGAGCTTTAAAATTATAAATGCAACAAACACACATTTTAATTTTTATATCTAAACATTGAACAATCTTTCTAAAAGATTTCAGGAAAATTTGTAGAAAAATTGGAAAATTTTTGCTCGACAAGCAAACGGTAAGCTCGATAATGATAGGATTAACGCGGTAAATTATCGCACGTGTGCTTACTTAATGCTACGTTGATAATGTACGCTTCTTACACGGACCACCTGGGATCCCCTTCTGGATCCGCAACCGCATGCCGTGCTATCTCTCATGCTGCTAAGATCGTCCCTCGTGATAGTAGGACTCGTCGGAGTACAACAAAGTGTTTTCTTGAACGCCATCCTGTACTTGCCGCTCATCACGTTATATAAGATCGGATTCACGGTTGTGCTGAAGTAGTACAAGCAACCGCCCAGTGGATATAACCACTCATTAATGTCGTTGAAGGCCGACACCTGATACACGTATAATAAGCGCTGAGCGTGGAATGGTGCCCAGCAGATAAAAAATGTTATTACGACAGCACCTGTGAAATAAAGTGCCATCGATATCTTTCACGTTTCGCTATTTTGCAAGGCTGGGGGAAGGTACAAGCATATTACGTAAAGAATTATGAAAAATAAAATAATATAAAAATATAAAAGCTACGACTTTGACTGATTGACTTCTTAAACTTAATTTTCAAATGTTTTATTCTATTAGATATATAAAGTAATAAATGTTTATTAAAGTGAGATTTCTCTTAATTGAACAAAATTATAGAGAAAATAAGAGCTCTTTTCTTCCAAACAATTTAATTCGCTAAAATTATTATTTATCAGAAGAATTTTCCATGAATCTGCAAATAATTTATTGTGACGGTAAAAATTATCACTCGCAATACAAACACATAAATTTTTATTTTCCTGATATTTTCGTGATATTTGTTCCATTTATACTGTTTCCATAGTTTAAAAGTAGCGAGATATTCAAGAAAACGTTGAAAATGGAAGAATTTAATGTTTGATCGATATCTTTTCAGTATTCCAAATTGTCCTAAATAAAAAGTAAGTAGGGTCAGATAAGATTTATAGGATATATAAAATATAATTGTAGGTTAAATGGTTCAGGCTCGAGATTCAGAATATATATAATAAGCAAATTTTTATGTAAAAAAATTATAACTGTATTAAGAAAGAAATTGACGGACGAAGCGGTGAAAAATACGACATATGTGTATTATATATGTATGTGTGATATGTGTTATGTGTATTTGTGATAAATATCGTAGAAAGAATTTATATGCTGATGAATAAAATCTATCTATCTATCGTAGAATGAATTTGGCTAATTTTTTAATATGAATTTTTAACCGCGCATGAATCATATTTTAAATTGTATTTAAAAAGTTTCAGAGTAAAAGATTAAAATCTTCATATACGCGCTAAAAATTCCTTCGTTTATTTTAAAAATATATTGATTCGGGAAATATACACTAATGTATCATTATTTATATTTACAAAATGCCTCCAATTATTGGATTCATTTTTTTCGATATAGCATTTCTGTTAAACAATGTTTAAAAAGTTTCCAAAAATTTGTTTGATTCTTTAATTGCACTTATTTATAATTAAAAAGTTATTATTATTAAAAAAAGATTATAAATTAATCTTTCTTGAATATACATATATCAAGTATTATATAAAGTTAGATTTTATTCTCTTCCATGAAAATAACAAACTCCTTAGACTTACTTAAGTAAATTTAATTAGACATACTATTACACTTGTGTGTGCATGTGTATGTGTAAGAACAATATGCATATGGTCGATTGCTGTACTCGTGTCATAACGCTTTATTTTACACTTTGGATGCACCAAGTATCTCGACAAATTATCATTGACAATATTCGGGTATCTTTTCGACATGTGACATATTTGTCAATAACTTTTGAGAAATCAGTAACAAGACGTAAAAACCACTTCTAACGAGGTGTCGCGCATGCGAGCATTCAAAATTATTTTATTATTATAATTTCTTTTTCATTATTTCCTAAAAAATGATGAATAATTAACTGTACCGACGGTCTAAAATGAGTCAAGCTCTGAATGATCATAGGACAAGTTTTTTCATGCATTTTCGTAATTTATTACATATCGTCAAGCTTAAATATCTCATAGATAATATTATGTCACGAATCGGCGAATTTACGTCAATACATAAAATCTGTTTTTTTTTTTTTTTAATTGAGCCGTGTTATCTTTACGGTCAAGGAAATATAGAATTGAAGCAGCTTGATGATTAATCGATACGATGCAACGATACCGCAAATGATCCTCTTATCTTCGTGGGAATATTCAGCACGACATCACAGTTTACAAACACGACATAGAAAGATGATACTGATATAGAGAGTATATCGAAAATCGTAGTACACATGATGCGGAGGTGATGCCTCATACAAATGCAAATCGAAAATGTAAAATGACATTTTTTTATATAAGGTTTTATTTTCGAGAAAATTGATATTAAAGATCCGTTGAATATTGAAATAGTTTGCTAAATAATCGAAATTGTCTTTAATTACAAAATAATATTGTAGGAATTCGAAGCAGTGAAGATTTGGAACATATTATCAATTCATGTTTCTTTAATTCATCGAATAACAAATTGTATGCGACAAAAAGAGCGACATTTTCAGTAATTTGTAATTTAATGTAACAAATGCATTATTAAAACCTGTTGCTTTGATCCATATCAAGTCGTGACATTGTTTACAAACACGAAGAATGCAGAAATAATTGTGTGTAATTTGATTCTACATTTTCGATTTGCATTTGCAAGAGAAATCACCTTTATTTTATTTATACCACAATTACTGATACCCTCTGAATAATTGCGATTCTCGAAGAAACAAGTAATAAATATGCAAAATATTTGAAAACTTTTCTTCTTGGGAATAATTAAATTAATAAATAAATTTAACGATTCAATCTTAATTAATTAATTTTAAAATTAATGCTTAAAATATGAATTTCGTATTAAGCAAAACAAAACAATATAACTTAATTAAATTACTGATTTATGTCAAATGAAAGTAAAAATTATCAATAAAAATTACTTGTTTTTTTCATGCTTCATTAATCAAAATACATGTGAATAAAAATCAGAGAAATCTTATATTTTAATATCATAAGTAAATAATAAAGAGGCAATAGGAGCGAGGAGATGTGAATATAAAATTGTAAGTTTTTTATATATAGATGATATGTCGCAATTGTATTGACATTAAGTACATTAGTAATATTACCATCTGTACCATCGGCATAACCACAAGTTAAACATCAGTTGTCGCGATATATATACCATAGATTCAACAACACACAAACAGAGTGCATATCCTACTTAACCCCTCAATCTAACTGCATACCTCCCTCGGTCTGGAAACCTCGGAGAATTGCCTCGCGGGATTATTATGCAAGCCGTACAAAAAAAGAGCCGAATAAGTTGGATCGTTTTATATATATGTAATTTATACAACTAACATGCGATAAATATGTACAGCGGTTCTGAGGCAGTGATCCTTTTAATCATGCGAATACGATCACGGATTTTATGTTCACACATGTCTTACGCCTTTATTATGCGATGTTTTATCATTAATTTCGTTTTTATTTATAATTCATTTATTTAATTTATATATTATGCTGAAGAGGATTCAAAACATGAATCGAAACGTTCAAATCTTTATTGTAATTTTCGTCATTCTATAGAATGTTACTAATGTACTTAATGTCAATACAATTGCGACATATCATCTATATATAAAAAACTTACAATTTTATATTCACATCTCCTCGCTCCTATTGCCTCTTTATTATTTACTTATTTATTAATCGGAGCTCTTTATATAATTTTATTATTTTAATATCATTTTAATATTTATATTTATTATTCTGATGTAAGTCATATTTTTTTTAAACGCATTCAATGAGAAATTGTAGATTCTTGGAATTTCTTTTCGTTTGCGATCAGCAATGTTTTATCCTTTTATAAAGTTCTTTATAAAAGGATAAATTATTTTTCTCTGAATGTGCTACAGAGAATATGTATGTTGAATGTTGCATTACGTATATTTAAGATATCTTTTGCGGAATTAAACAAAAACTATTCATATTAAACAAACAACTAAATATAGAGTGAGTCACGGAATGATTTTCAAAATGAATGAATAATGATGAAAAAACCTAATGCTTTTCAAAATAAAATATAACTTAAATATTTAACTTAAAAAAAATTTTTTAAATAAGATTAAATAATATATTCAAATGACATTTTATATTCTATTACTATCTAACAAGAAATAAATATTTAAATTATATTTCATTTATTTATTTCATTAAAAAATTGTCAGGCTTTCGTGATCTGTACTTTATAATAATCTTGGACAAGTGTTTCATTGATAATTATCTACAAATATTAATTTTAAATTGTATGAATTATATGCAAAAAGATTAACCACAAGAGTAATTTTAAATTGTATGAATTATATGCAAAAAAATTAACCACAAGAGTAATTTTCATACAAAGAAAAAAAATATGATAATTCTTCACTTAAAGTTAACATAAAAATGAACTGTTGGTAGACGCTTGTCGTGTGAAGCTGATGTGAAATGAAACTAATGTTACCACATTTAATGCAATGTAATAATGCAGCTTATTGGACTGAATATCATCTAAAGTTATGTTATTGCATAGATGACTGAAACTTTAACATCTTCTGTCACGGACCCCCTACACGAAAATGAATATCATGCGGTTACCTCCCGGAATTTGACATCCCCATAATAGCTAGTTTCACCTAACGAAAGTCATGTATTCGCAATATAACTCCTTGTAATGTATACGCTTAAAATAATGTCAGAATAGATTAATATATAGAAGTTTAAAATTTAGTTATAAATTTTTTCCAAAACGGAAGAAAAATTACAACAGCAATCTCTGTGGAAATATTTTTTATCAGAAGTGTAACATTTATTTAAATATATTTATTTATATATATTTTTTCTCTTTATATTTTCTGTACGTATATGAACGAATACAAATTTTAATTTTAAGAAGACATATTTATATATAGAAAGAAAAATTTGAATATGCATGTCATGCAATATTTTAAAAAGCAATGTTGTTTTAAAAATAATCCACGATCGTCTCGCATCGAGTTTAATTTATTCTCTGTTCTGCGTAATAAATGATATTATATTAGTAGTAAACGAATCAATCAGTGATGCAAAATTTTATTTTGTGAAATTTACGAAACACGACGATTCGAAATAAAGTATTGCGGGGGCTCAAGGATATAAAACGAAATACGATCGAAATAAAATGTAACGCGATGCAATAAATTCTATGAGGTATATTGTAGCTTACGTAAGTGTTGTGTGTACTACATTTCCCTACGAGTAGCATGTACATATATATGCATGTTTCTATGTATATGTGTGCGTGTGTAATCCGAAAAAGATAGAAATTTACTGAGCATTCGGATGATGGCTTTCCGTGATTGAGCCTGCCTTGTTTCTCCGTGAACGGAGCCCTCGATGCTATGCCCGAGGCCGTTGCTTTGTATTCGGAGACCCATTCTCACATAAAGCACCGCTATAGACAGCATCGGCACGAGAAAGAATATGAGGCAACTGAGCTCATAAAGGGGGAACTTGGGCATGTTGGGCAGCAACATAGCGCACATTGCTGACTCCTCAGAATAGCGACCGGATCCTGTAAATGTCGGAAACACGTGTTTCTTAACTTACTGTATTAGATTATTTTATTTCCTTTTTTTCTGTAAGCTTCACAAAAGTAAATTATAATAATTTTTAATTAATATAATTTGTGAATATTTATGAATCAATTATACATATATGAATTTTCAGAATTTTATTATTCGATATTTTACAATTTAAAATGTAAAATTAAAAATTTTTTTATTCAGTGAGAGATGGCAAAAATTTTTTATATTATCCATGAAAACACTTATTGATATAAAATTTGAAAAAAATATTTATTAATATTCTCTTTGATGAGGATATTTCTTTCATAAAATTTCAATTACGTGAATGATTAAAATTAAGTAATTATAAATAGTCACACATTAAGATTAATTGATTAAGAAGCTTATTTATCGAATTTTTAGAGAACGTGTTAATTTTATTAATTTAATATCTTGATATATAAATTCTGTCGTTCACAGAACAGACAACTGGAGAGAGAGAATTTTGTTATATATTCTTTTAACTATATATTACAGTTATTGAATTAAAAAGTTTAACGAACTGGACGGATCATCGTCAAGAGTTAATAAATCAACTACATTTCGAAATTCATGAATATGATTGCGTAAAGCACTTTTAATCTTTTAAAATATAAAATTATTAATTAATTTGTGAGTAAAAATGAAAATTTACGCTCTAGAATATAATTTAATCTGCAAAGTGTAAATATATTATTTTATATCGAGCTAACTTTTTTATGGTGACTGTACCACAAAAATTTTATAATGGCTGAACACAACAATTCGTGAAAATAAATATTTTAATTCTGCAGGGCAAATTTTTAATTCGTAAATTAATTATAAAGAACGGGTTAATTAAAAACGACCTGACTAGCCAAAATTATTCAATTTATTTACACGACGTTTCGACCATATGGTTGTGGTCCTTTTCAAGTGTAAACGTAAATTAAGAAAGAGAAGAAAGAATCCAATGGGACATGTTTAAAGGTAGAACTTAATGATGGAATAATTAAATATGTCACTTAGTTAAAAACAATGGTTATTAATTTTGAGATGAACACAAACAAGGAGACACGTCATGTCAGCATGAGTTTTTAAACGAAACTTTAATTATAAAGTTTATATTTTGAAAAATTATAAAAGTGCACCAATGGGATCACCACTGTCGCCGATTATAGCCGACATATAGTATTACAGGATATAGAAAATAAAGCCTTATTCAAGTTAAATCATTGCATTTCAATTTACTACAGATATGTTGATGACATTTTAATGATCACTTCAAAAACCAAAATAAAGTATGTTATTGACATTTTTAATTCATACCACGACAGGATTAAATTCACACATGAAACAGAAAACAACAGATGTTTAAACTTTTTAGATTTAAAAATTTATATAGGTAATAATGAAATAGTTATTGATTGGTTTCATAAAAATACATTTTCGAGACAATACCTTTCTTTCTACTCAAATCATCCCATCTGCCATAAAATAGGAACTGTTTACAGTTTAGACAGGGCTATGTTACTGTCATATCCAAGATTTCAACAAAATAATTTGAAATTTTGCATTGACACACTATTAGATAACGGTTACAATTTGCAGTTCATTTTTAAACACATACATAACAGAATCAAATATTTAATACATACTAAATTAAACCAATCAGAAAATATAAATAAAATTGAAAAAAGAGTGAAAGAGAAAAAGTTCATCACTATACCATACATAAAAAGTTTGTTAGAAGAGGTATATGGAATTGTTAGAGGGTCTGGGTATTCTACGGATTTTAATGTATCAACAGATTAAACAAATTTATTAAAGTTCATAAGGATGTGACTTCCAGAGAGAATGTCAATAATGTAATTTACAGAATTAATTGCAGCGAATGTGATGCGTCGTACATAGGACTAAGAGGCAGTTGAAAACGAGAATTAAGGAACATAGGAATAACATAAAAACAACAAAATTTATCAGTCATATCTTTACATCGAATTGAAAAAAACCATGATTTTGCATGGGAAAAAGTTAAAATCTTAGATCATGAAACACATTATTATAAAAGATTCATCGGTGAAACCATTTTTATTAAACAACAAAAACAAGGTCTAAATTTACAAGAAGAATGTGAATTGTTAGATAAAATATATTTTCCATTATTAAACATTCCTTCAATAATTCAAAATTCTTAACTGTCTCCTAGTATATTTTTAAAAACAGAAAAACAAATATGTAAAGGTCGACAGTTATATATAAAATCAACACACACTACACATCCTTTACCAGTTCAATATTAACATCTCATAAATAATAATCAGTTTTCAAAAAAATCAAAATCAAGTTTTAATAGTTAAAATGGAGTGACACATTAGTTTTCAGTTTTTGTTTCATTATATATTTATGTAAGTAATTTGACAGATGTGATTCATTTTAATTTTATTGCTTTATTAGTTATGATAATTTATTATATTTTATAACAGATTAATGTAAGGTGGCTGAAGAGACAACAGTTATTGTCGAAACGTCCTACCAAAGAAATTTTTTAAAAAAGGAAATGACATTAAATTATTAATATAAGAACTTTTGTATACTATTGTTCGTAAAGCCATTATTGTGCATATTGTAGATTATAAAAGTGTTCTGCATAATATCAAATTCATGACTATCGAAATGTATTAAATTTATTAACTTTTGTCGTAGCTGATTTATTTAGTTTCTCCTTAAATCCTATCAATACAAAAATGTTGGAACATTCTGACTAATCAATTCACAAATGAACATATACGTTTTATCCGTGCAGTTGAATAAAACGTATTTAAATCATTTTAAATGGGGTTCACTAAAGGTATAATTTGAAGCAATAATTCACACTTGTCACATCACACGTGGATAACACGTGGAAATAAACAAAAGTTGTTTTTGCGATCAAATATTCATAAAAATTAATATTTATACAACATAAATATATTCAATTTAAATATTAATTTTAATTTAATTTAAATATTTTTGGGAAAACTCTCTTATTAACAAAATTTATAAAAAAATATATTAATGCGAAACATTATGCATGTATATTTTCTTGAAACAAAAATTTGTTGACAATTATAATTATTCAATATATATTACACAAAAAAATTAACTATATTTCATTTCTCATATGATACTGAATGGCGTATCTGATTACATAAAATGTAAAATGGAACATTAATATGGGACATAAATGGATGCAAGTGACAACGCACTTCAGGTGCATCGAAATTAATGAGATTCAGAATTCAGACGCATTGAAATTATGAATAGCTGTAATTTAAGACGATGTATATTTTAGCAGCTTAGTGAAATTCGCGATGAATATTAAATCATGCAGACAAACGTGAATATCTGTTGCGCACTTAACGAATGCTGACCACTGCGGTATTTCGTTTTTCTTGTATTTTTTAAATAAAAATATTGCAAGAGTAGAATATACGAAGAAAGAGAGACATTGATTTTTTAAATTATTTTCTTTAACAATACGCAGTATTAACGCGTTTGCAGAATTATCACAAACATTAGAATATGAGTGATGCATACATGTTTGTTGAAACGAATTAAACGCGACAAATCGCATTAATATGAAAAATACACGTTTGCGAGATTTATTGTTTCCGTGGAATCTTTTTGTAGGATAAATTTCTCAATGCCATCAGATTTATGTATTCCCCGCGGTCGGGAGTATGTAAATTTCTCGCGCAAATTGACGCAAATGATAAATAAATCGCGATTTTCGTAAATGATCCATTATCATCCATGTTGGCAAACGCCGCGAAAGGCCTCTCTTGATGCTATGTAATTACAGCTACACTCACACTTAGTATTGTCGTCATGTACGGTGTCTGTTTCTCATTGAATTTCCAAACAGCCCTTGATATTATCATGTTGCTGCACATGACATGTCTGTGAGAGCTCTTGTTTTACAAAAGATACATTTCTATCATATTCTTTTAACATCTATTCTCTCTCAGGGGGACAAATATAATCGAAATGTTAAATAGAAATACAATAGAAATAAACTTGCTATAGCGTTACTTTTAGTCTAATTACTGCTATAACATATCTTTTAATCTAACTTCTATATAAGAAATTAAGTTTCGTTAATTCCCAATTAACTTTAGTAAAAATTACCATAAATAGATATGTAAGAAAAAGAAATTAAATTAAACATTAATTATAATTAAATGATATAGAATAGATATAGAATAGAAAATAATAGAAGGATTTTGTAAGTTATTTTTAAAAATAAAACTTAGAAACAATCTTTGATTTTGAGATTAAAGAATTTATATCTTTGTAAAATAATTTTCCATCGAGTTTTCTAAAATCAGTGCCGAATTTTCTAAAATTTTTTATAGTCGATGCACGCTATTAAAATTGGAAAATATACATGTTATCGTGAGCAAAATCGGCGATACCGATCGTATTGATTCGTGACCGAAAATCTGCGGTGAAATAGTCCATTTGACATATTCACTCAATCATATAGGTATTCTATAGTACATATTGCAGTTTGTTTCATGAATGATCGTTTCCACAATATATAGTTCAATATATACTCATGAATGAAATGATTGAATACTTGCGGCAAAACGCAATCGCACCGCCGAAATGCTAAACGCGTCTAATGTTTCTATAAAACGAACTTCTCTTTTTATTCTTTAATGTTTTCATCCTTCTTTTTACAGATTATTTTTTACAAGTTCATCGATAATGGACTTTTAAATATTTAGCCTTTTACTTTCACAGAAAATGGATTTTATCTAATCTTTTATTTTAATCTCAGGCAGAGTCGAGTTTTATATTTTGTTTTTTAATTACGAAGTTTTTTAATCACGAAGCTTTGTGAAATAACTTTAATAATTATATGTTATATGTATAAATATATATATATATATATATATATATATATATATGTATGTGTGTGTGTGTGTGTGAAAGCTAATAAAATTCTCTAAAAATTGTAATTATTAAGAATAAAAAATGATTTGATAAATGTTACTTTAATATTTTCGCTATTATTTGAATGGTCAATATACAGAATAAAGATACAAAAAATAAAAAGAAACTAACAACTTGAAATACATAATATATACATAAAATATGATATTTTGGATTTCAAAATCGAAGAAGAAGCTTTATTTCTTTTATTCTTTAATATTTTCATCCTTCTTTTTACAGATTATTTTTTACAAGTTCATCAATAATGGACTTTTAAACATTTAGCCTTTTACTTTCACAGAAAATGGATTTTATCTAATCTTTTATCTTAATCTCAGGCAGAGTCGAGTTTTATATTTTGTTTTTTAATTACGAAGTTTTTTAATCACGAAGCTTTGTGAAATAACTTTAATAATTATATGTTATATGTATAAATATATATATATATATATATATATATATATATATATATATGTATGTGTGTGTGTGTGTGAAAGCTAATAATATTCCCTAAAAATTGTAATTATTAAGAATAAAAGATGACTTCATAAATGTTACTTTAATATTTTCGCTATTATTTAAATGGACAAAATATAGAATAAAGATACAAAAAATAAAAAGAAACTAACAATTTGAAATACATAATATATACATAAAATATGATTTTTTGGATTTCAAAATCGAAGAAGAAGCTTTATTTCTTTCTATCCTCCACTTATCAAGTTTTATTATTATTCATTTATTTTATAATTCTTGGATTGACATATTTTTTAGGGATATTTCTTATAATTTTTTTACAAGAATAACTTTTTTATTGTTTAATACTTTTTATAATAGGAGCGCTCATTGTCCATGAAAAAGTCATCGATTAATTATTTTCTTCGCTAAATTTATAATTACTATAATCAAAGACTTAATGAAAAATGCATCGTTTAATTAAATAAGAGTGCTCTTCAAATGAATTTATTCGCCTATAGCAAGTGTACTCATGATGAGCAAATAGACCAACCATAGTTACATTAGCAAATGTCATGCATTTACTTAGTTCTCTTTCTCAAATAATAGCATGTTTAATGTACATCGCCATCGAATTATACACCTTTAAAAAAGTAATAGAAATGGCAAATTTATATCTTTCACTAAAAATGTGTACCAGTTTTACTCACTTTCTTTTCTTCTTATATTTCTAGTTATTTTTTAAATGAAAAAGCTCGACTGCTATCAAAATTTTGAAAAAACTAGCCTGAAATACTTGAGAAGTAATCTTATACATTTATATAATTGATATAAGAACTAGATTAAATTTTTCTTGAGAAATACACGTTATATAATCGAATTTTTTGTGTATTTTTTTATAAAAATAAAAATTTTAGAGAGTTAATCTTCTTAAGAGATTATTGACTCAGTTATTATCACACTATGTAAAAATCACTACAATTCTTTTAGACACTTGTGTCATACTTTGCGCTATCGACAATGATGACGGTATTTATATCATTCTGCGTATAAAATCTACAATTTATACTTTTACGAGCACTTGATTGAACAAATAGATTGGCTATTAACACAAAAGACGACTCACTTGGTGGATATTCGATGTAATTGACGGTGGTATAAACGGCGAAGGGCAGGGCGAAGATAAGAGCCAATAACCAGGAGCCTACGATGAATCGTACAGGTCGTTTAAGCCCGCTCATCGCATACAAATGCAAAGGATGGCATATTGCTAGGTATCGTTCCAACGAAAACACCACTATCGTTAACACTGATACGTAAGATGACCTTGAAAAAAGTGCACAAATAATTTTACATAAATGTAAATAGAATTTTATACTCGCGAAATAATTATGCAAAGTGTTTATAAGACTGATCAATGAGTCTTAGAAAAGGAAACAGTTATTTTAATATTACATTTTGTAAGCTTATATTTTCTACATGATATATATTCTTCTATTCTTGTTTGTTTAAATTTGCAAATTTTCTGCACTTTTTTTTACAATTAAAACATATTTTCCGAAATTTTAAGACATAAATTGTACAAAGCATTTTTAAATTTTGTAATTATTATGATATATAGTTTTTTTAAATAAATATATATATACCTGCACAGAGGAAATGTAAGAGTTCATAAAAGAGAGAAGAAGTTTTTACATGTATTATTGTTACACACAAGCTCTGCACTCCTCTTGCACAGAGACGTTTCTTAAAATTATGACACAAAAGATGTTACGTGTGATCTAAATGTAAAGTAATGAAATGTGTGTCGACTAATTAACTACTATTATTTATAACTTAGAGACTGGTTTAAATAGTATTTTAGGATTATTTTAACATTATACATTTTGTTTGTAGATTCTTTACATACCTTTGAGCTTAACAGTATCTGTAATGGAATATAATTCTAACTAGCAAAACCTATTTGCATAATTGTTACTCAGTTATTCACGGTTTTTTCATTAATTTTTCTTCGATAATTTGTATAACAAAAATATTAATTACTAGTTGCATTAAAAATTATAGTCTAAAATTTGAAAAGTTGATCTACTAAATTTTGCCTCTTTTTTGTGATTTATTTGGCAACATTTTGATTGTTTTAACTTACATTTCTGAGACGTATGCTCGGATTTTGCACAAACCCACTCCGAGTGTCCATGGATATTGTTGCCAAAATACACTCAACTCATTGGGTAGCCCTGGAAGCAAAGAAAATCACTTTTATACATATTAGTTATCATATTTTTAGCAACTAATTCTCTTGATGTAATATTATACTTGTTAAATTATTGTTACAAAGTATATATACAATTAAAATAATCCACATTACAATTAAAATAATTCATGCTTTAATGAATTTGCTATAAATCTCTATCCGTTCTTGAAATTTATAATTGTTCTAATTTTAATTTCCTTGATTAACAGAGGTTTTTTAACACTTCTCTTTTGAGTTTCTGTAATATTTACTCAATTCGTAATAAATTTATAATGACATTGAAAATCTCACGAAATAAATAAGTTTGAAATAAAGTATGAAATTGAAGTAATCTATTGCAATAAAGATTATTCTCTGCACATCCTTATTTAATTAAAATAAAAAAGTTAAAAAGACTGGATCTCTCTCATGACAGGTGAAAAAATCTAGCGCTATTAATTTTTCTTGCATGATAACGACATACAAACCTAACCTAACCGAACGAGACTTCATTACTAATTGTTTACAAGCGCTGCAGCAATTGCCTGTCACCGCAAATTATTTCATAATTTACTGCGCGTTATTTGTGTCCGGCGACATAGCAAATGCTCCTTACATTTTTCTCATGCTTGCCAATGGCATCTACTTTACGTAGTAATATATTATGTACTAAATTGTTGTACATGTGTTGGTTTTAAATTATAAAATGTTATTTGATATTTAATTATTATACATTATTATTTATAGGATGTAATTTTTTTATAAAAAAAATATTTTATTTTTTGCAAAATATTAAAAAATTTTTAATATAAAATTAAATTTAAACATTTATATAACATTATTCTATGGTCAATAGAACGCATTTTATAAAAACAGAAAAAATTTATATATAAGAAAAATAATGGCAAAAAATGTATATTTTATAATAAAAAATCAATTTATGTAAGAGAAAGTATATAATTTCGTTTAAAAAGTTAGGAAAGTTGTTTTCCTGTTCTCCAGAAGAGAGTCTTTTGTATTTTATTTCTCGAAAATTATTTTAAAAAAATTATCAAGATAAAATCAATATTTATACAATAATCTAACATGATAAATTAATATAGCATATATGGGATAAAATGTAATAATTTGCCGTATTTTTTTGACAAAGAATAAATCATCAAGAAGAAACTGGCAATATTTATAAATTAAAGAATAACTATATTTAATATTATCTGGCATTATATTATCCTTTAGATCTTGTTGACTTCGTATATCGATATGGTTTCGACAAAATGCTTACGAATCAAAAAGATATAAAACGTGTTCATGAATCATGCAAGACACAAAGCGTGCGAAGGCGTGTTATAATATTTAGGACTTCACTTCTACATCGAGTATAGCTGTACGGATATATCCTAAATCGCTACCTAAAAGTATCATAAAATTCCGATACAATTTGATGTTGAAAACCTCAGCTTTCAATAATCGAAATTAATATCGACCTTTGGTCAAGTCTCAAAACACCATATACAAGGCCGATGATATTTAAATATGTTAATGGGTATTCGTGCATTTTTACAGAAGCCTTCTTTTCAGTGTAAACGGATGCTTCTAATCATTATGTATCATTATGTAAACTGTACAAATCGATATAGAGTCAAAAGGTTCTCGAATTGTTATTCTAGAATACCCAAAACTTTTAAATTTAACATTTTGCAATTTTCAGTAATATATAACATTATAATATTGTTTCTTTTTAATGAGAAATTAACTTTAAACCATATTTTATTTATGTAAAATTTACATTCGTCAACATTTATTTTCAATCGAGGATTCGTGATATATGTATATCATAGCTTTCTCTAAAGATTTTATCGAACTACAAAAATGAAAAAAAAATGATGAAATCCAATAAATATAGATTGAGTCTGTTGGTTTTATCGAATTTCGTCACTTGGGATACTTGACCGTGCAATCGGATCTCGATATGTTATAAAATCGCTATAAATCGTAATTAATCGAAATTCTGACATAATGGAAACCATTATTTTGTCCGACTTCAAAGATCGCAAAACTCATTATAACTCACTATTGATATCGAGTACGTGACGAATCCTCAAATCACTCGACAGAACGTGTTCCTGCATATACATTGGCTTTCATTATAGGCATGCTAATAATAGCCCTTTATTAATCTGTATTGAGTAAGATTTGTACTTGAGAAGTTTGAAATTTAAAATTGATTGTTCAAGAATTTGTTATAATATAAACATAAATGTAATCTCCGAATTTGATAATACAAACTTATTTGGCAGCTTTTTGACATTTTATTTCGCACTGCTCATATTGTTTTTGAGAAATATTGTGAAAGAGAAGAGAAAACTATGGATTCGTTAATTATGCAATGCTTGTGCATTTCACTAACAAAACAAATAACTTCTTCTTACTTTCTTTTCCGTTTTTAATTAAATTTTTAATTAATTTCTTTAATCTTAAATATTTTCTCATTACATGAAATATTATCGCGATCGGAGAAATTCTTTGTGCAAAATCGCAGTTGCGTCACAAAATCGAAGTTTTTTCTTTCGAGGAAGTACCCAGGTAGCACATGTTCGTTTTATAAACGTTTTCTAAACGTATCCAATATTTTTTAACCGTCAAGCACCAATAAGAAACGTTTCAACAGAGACATTTTTAAAATCATGGTTTAAGAAACGTATTTTTTACGTTTCTATAAATAGAACAAAAATTAATTTTTTAATTCAAAATTATATATATACACATTATTAAGACGATCCCCAGATAGCACAGAAAATTAAAAGATGACAAAAAGATGTCTTTTTTAAATTATTTTTCTGACAAGGCTAAAAGATGTCTAAAAGAATATCTTTCTACCTACAAAAAAGTTATTTTTTAAAAGATGTCTTTTAAAAGTTATAATTAATTTTAGTCGACGAAAAGATGTCTTTTTGCTCATCTTTTCGACAAGACAAAAAAGATCTATTTTATAATATACGTGTTCCTTTGTTTGCCGCTCCGTGGCGTGTTCAGACTTAACTATAACTCATATTCAAGTTTTCATAACATGTATATAAAGCCTAAAAAAAGAGGTACTAAAAATATAATTTAAATTATGTCTTTTTTGTCAGTTTGACTTCTGATGTAATCTCGACAAGAGATTCAGAACATGATGAACATAGATGGATTATATCCATATATGCAATATTTTATTGAATTTATGAATAAACAAATTTTTCACAAATAAAGGGAAAAAATCGTATTTTGACAGTTTCTTAAACGTTTTTTTTAGTTAGAAAATGACGTTTCTCTTAATATTTTTTAAGTAGACATTTTAACCAATCAGAAACGTTTTTAAAAGCCGGTTCTAAAACGTTTCGCATAAACATTCGTTTTTGAAACGAATATGTGCTACTTGGATAGCTTGTTAGATACATGCTCAACGTTTGATGTTTTTTTCCTCATATTTTATTGGCAATCTGATATATGATCGATGAAGAGACACGATGAAACGTAATATATAGGGCGTGTGACAGATTGACGAAAACTTTTTTTTTTTCCATTAATATAAGAGTACAGAATTTTGTGTTTAAAAAATACGGTTTTTATTCTAAATAACTCATAACTTAAAAACTATTTTTTATACACAAGATGTACAATTTTAAAGAATTAAACTTTAAAAATAAATATATAGGAAAATATTATTTCTTCGAGGGAAACGAGAGCGAATAGTTTAAGACATCTTGCATATCAGGAACACTTTATCAAACATAACACCGGAAAAGCATTCATCAGGATTGTAAACATTCAATATGTGTACGTATTCATATGAGACAAGCTTCTTGCATTTAGATAAGTAGTTGTGATTTTCTACGACGTCATTTTGCCCTCTGTGGTATTCGCAGTTTTCAAAGCGCACTGATACACGGATTAAGCACGACCCGATTCTTAATCTGCGCGATAGCAAACTTATCTCAGGATATCCATTCTAACTGCAATCTCCAGAGTCATTAAAAAAGTTTTGCTACGTTAAGTTAGCCTGCTGAGCACGACGCGAGTAATATCAAATATATCGCACTTAATACAAATTCTAACTACTTTATTGTAGTCTCTATTGTTGACGTTTATAAAGTGAAAACATTTTAAAGAGAGAAATGTAATATTTTATATATTAGTCTACAAAAATAATTAATTTATAATTATAATTGCGCAAAAATATAGAGTATTATTAATATTGATTTATGACATTATTTTACAATTAAAGATTAATATAATTTTTAGCAGAGATTTTTTAATCTGTTCGACATCAAATGATGCGGTCACGACAAGTACATAGAAAACAACTAGCTGTGATTATATTTACGGCATATCATCGAGACGTTACAAAATAATATATTTAGAATTCTTATGTTAAATGTGATTCCAATTAAAATATCTCTAGAAATGAATCTGTAATAAAAAATTTAACAACACTTTTCAAACTTTTGAGATTTACTTCATGAAAAATAATAATTTTCTTTAGTTTAAATTTTATTTGCAGTTTTACGCTCACACACGTATAAAACATAATACGTAAAACAATTTTATTTTTCAAAGCGCATTTACATATACAAGACTTGTTAGAATGTGAGCTAGAAATGCAAAGAACAGAATATTTGCCGCGCGAGTAATTGTAAATTATTTCATAAAATATTAAAATATTTCATAAACATTAAATATTTGCCATAAAATATTTAAAATAAGAATTATGAATTACCGTTTTGTTAAGACATATTTACAAATGATATTTCTTTTCTTAAGGATTATATATATTTTCTTGCATTTCAACAAGAAAAATATTTTATCTCGCATTACAATTAACAATTGATTGATTGAGAAAGCCGTCATGTATCGACGTAATGTAACCATTTTAATTCATATTAATTCTTTTCAAATATATTTATATTATGATTTTAACATATTGAAAGTCGTAATTTTGTTATAAGATTTTAGCCGTCGCTCATTATGCAAATAGTTCGAACGTAAACTAATAATAAAAAATTTAATATTAGATATGTTTATATGAATATTATTTACTAAACACATTATGTATTAATATTACATATTAATGTTATATATTATTATATATTTTATTTATTTTAGTTATTATTATTATATATTTATATTATCTATATTAACATTATCTATATTAGACAAATACATACCTTCATATAATATTAAAAACATGTTATAGTTTGAGAAACTCTAATAATTCTATAAAAATTTATAATTCGTCTTCATTAATCCAAAATGAGAAAAAAGGCAACTTTTCGCGTAAAATGAATTACCTGGATGTGAATTACTTTTGATGTAAAATAAGATCTATAAAATTATATGGTTTCACTGTGGATTTACAATTTTTTGCGAAATCTACTTTGCTGTATTTTCGGTGTAAAAAAACGAAGTCTATAAATATACCGTTACATTGGTTTCATGTAACTTTTCGCGAAACAAAATACATAATTCTCCATTACCCGGTATTTTTAAATTAAAGGTAGGTAGTAAAAAAGAAGATGACCTTTAAACACCAACGTGAAATAAATTTTACTTTGCGGAAAGGTTAAAAAAGTTAAATCGATTAGAGTTCGATCAATATTCTGTTAGAGAATCATTGCTAAAGAATCTCCTCTTTTATCTTCTCTAGTAACCATATGCCACCTATATAGTGGTGATTTTGGTCCTGTACTCTCTGGTATCTCATACATATATATTAGGATGATGATTTGACAAGTTAACTCGATTTTTATATATGGACGCGAGAGAGATATGGGCCTCTATTTTTTAGATTATCTATGTTATTGTTAACATCAAAAATAAGTACTCTTCTCTTTTCTATGTGCCATATAATATTGATTTAAAATATAATTTTCAAGCAAAGTGACATATGTATTTTATTCTTTATTCTTTTCAATTACAGAATTTACAATTTATTAACCATATTTTTGCGAGTAAATGCAATATACAAGTGCAACTTGCCTGACAAATTGAGAGCAGGGAAAGATTTATGGACGGAACAACCTTGGGATGAGTTTTATTTTATTTGTATACTATTTTTTATTAATCGTGCATCGCACATATCTATTCTCATTTATTTAGTTGGATAATTTGGATAATTTAAATAAAAATAAAAGAAAAAACTTTTCTATAATCTTGTACTTACAGTTAATAAAAAATATTTTTTTTTAGAAATTATGTTGGATGGAGAAAAACTCTTCGATATTCTGAAAAACTAAAATTAAAAAAAATGTTTTAGATAAAAAAAGTCATAAGACATAATGTGTCCTATTTAATAAATGTATTATTTTAATCTTGGTTTATTTTGTAAAAAATTCATGTAAAAAATTAAAATTTTTTAAATAGAAACCTCCATTTTATTGCACATTTTTATGATTGATATTTTATATTATTTATTAAAAACATTAAGTATATAAAAGCATAATATATATATATATACTAAATTGCATAGACCTACAAAATTTGATCTGAAAGTTACAAGGACAAATGAACCAATTTATTATAGATTTTTGGATGCTAAAAATGTCTAGCTTTTAAATTACTCTATCATGTCAGGTTTTCGAGTAATGAATGAAGTAATGAATGAGAATGGTTAAAACCTCAAAAAACTGCTATTTGGTTATTTTTTTGGTATTTTGATGGTCCATGAATTGTTAAATCTACACGATAGAGAAATCAGTGTAGGCGATTTTGATGCTGAACACGAATCGTAGCTTATTTGACAAACACGCTTGTTTATCATACATGAATCTATACAAATTGCTAAAGATTTGCCTTGATAAGATAATATGACTGGTTTTTAAATCTGTCATTTAATTTGACTATATCTTAATTTACTCATAAAATGTTTGTTGTATAATCTTAATTTACTCATAAAATGTTTGTTGTATAATCGCGTAATATTAAAAGAAATATATAATACAGCGTAATAATCTAATTTTGTATTGCAATAATTTGATTCTTTTATTGTTTTTTATTGAAATATGGTCATCTTCAGTAATTTAAATAAAACATGTAACATTTTACTTAGAAATTTGAAAGAAGACCTCAAACGTAAAAGATTATTAAAATATATAGTAAAAAATATATATAGAATATATAGTTAAAAAAGATTAAGATAATAAAAAGGAAAAGGATCTCAATGATACATAAGTTAAAAGATATATGATACTCAAAAATATATACAGCAGAATAAGATTTAGAATTCCAGATATAATATAAGGTATAGATAGTTATATGTATGATATGGAACCCAGAATACTTAAAAAAAGGTCAGAAAGATTTTTAAAAAATTATTGCGAGATTGTAGAAATAAAGAATTTTGTACTAAATTTTGTCTTGAAAAAAAATTGACAGGAAAAAAATATGTGTATGATATGCCAGAGAGTAAAATTAAAACATTAAAACATTTAATAACAAATTGTGGAGATGAGAAATAATACACAAAAAAATGTATCAAGTTTTGGAAGAGAAAGGGAAAGGATCAGCTGAATAAAGAAAAATGTAAGGATAAGGAAAGATTTCTCTTTCCAAGAAAGACCAAAGAAAATATAAAAAATAAATTTAGAAAAGAACTAAGTTAATGTAAAAATAATTTAAAAATCTTGTGCACGCACGCACATACACATCAATATTATTATTACAAAAAATTAGCTATTAAATGAAATTATTAATTATAGATAAAGATTAATTAGGCTAAAAGACATTATTATATGCAAAATATATATTTTATGTACACGACATTTCTATACTGTAAATAATGTATAGAGTTTTCGTAAAACCGCTTTCAAAACCAAAAGACAAAAAGTAAATAAATATATATTTATATATCTAGTCAAAAACCTAATTAAATATTATTAATAATAAGATATTTTAAAAATAATATGTAAATAATACTCGAAATCTCCATTGCATTCAATGCAATTGCGTAGCCAGTTAATAAATAAATGATACAGTTGAAATGTTTTTGCAGTTAATATTTTACAGTCTATAATAATACATTTTCATAATATATCTTCAATTATCATTGGTGGATAGCAATAAATTTTATTTTTTAAATTTCCACCTGAAAAAGTAATCAAATAGCGTTAAATCCAGAGAATGAGCCGACCACGAAATTTGTCCAACACGTCCAATCCATCGATTAGGGAATTCTCTCTGTAATACATGACGTGCATGTGCATAATGCGAAGAACTATCGTACTGATATGTATCACATTGTTGAGTTTAATTAAATAGATTCTCTAATAAAAGTTATATTTTTTTCCAGATAAAAAATATGACATATGTGTTAATAATCTATTAATAAAATACAAGTTGATTATCAATTATCATACTAGATACATTAATTTCATGGCTGATAAAATGAATTTTTTGCTGATTTTTTTAAGTTTGTTTTTCTGTGATTTGTAAGTACATTTTTGGCCTCAGCACAAATCTGACAAATATATATATAATATATAATATGTAAATAAAACAAATATGAAAATTAAATTTATCATGAGTCATCAACGACAGTCAAAGGCATGCGAAAACGTATCATTACAGCGTATAATGTTGAAGCACTTCAACGTGTATCGTTTTCATTCTTTAATCGATTACACATTTGCATTGAACGTAATAGATAACATTTCAAACATTATTAACAATTTATAATATCTAAGTAATTTTTGATTTTTTATTCCATATAATATTCTTTTATAATCAATGCTCTTTCGAATTTTGAAGTAAAATGTGTTCCTTTTAAAAAATTTCTTTTAAAAAATTTAAACTAACTTATATCTTCTTTATATCTTGATGAAAAAAAGATAGATCGATAAAAATTAGATTATTACTGCTCTGTAAGTTCTCGTTAATATTATACGATTTCTAAAATATTTTTTCATACAACAAACAGTATGAACAGTTTACGAATAATTTAAAGTGATCATGTTAGGTAACTTATCCTTATAACTTAATTTTTTATATTGCTTAATCTTTTTTTACATCTCTATTTGTTTCATATAAATTTAAATACTTTTTTAATTTAGAAACTTGTTTCTTTTTTATTTTTTTAATATCTTTGTCATGTGAAAAATGTGCTTGCATATTTGAAAAATTCATAAAGTACGAAGACGAATAGCATATCAAGTAAAACAGTCGTGAGGTATATCGGTTGCACAGTCTCGAATAATATTTGAAACTTCAAGCGGTTGCTATCTGTCAGGAGAGAATGCTTGGCACTCGAGAAAAATGGAGAAAAAAACGAAGGACGCAATAAAATTCGAGCTCGATATTGGCTGCGTGACTTTAATTCTGTGATATATCAGGATTATTTATACCTATTTCTTATCTTCGAGTTTTTATCGTATTATATTACTGACGGATACTAAGCTATAGTAATAATGAGAAAAAAATATCGCTGTTGATTGTATGATAAAAGAATGATAAAGAAATATTTCAATATATGTATATTTTAAAATCAACAAGTTGTGAAGAATGTTAAAAATAATATTATTTTTACTGCACTGGAATATTCATTATAAGCGTGTGCATTGAAATATTCATTACAAGCAATGAGTTCGTAATGTCTGCATGTTCATCAATCTTCATCAAGATTAATCTCGGTTAATCGATCTTATTGAAACTGACATGTCAAACTTTCGCTTGTTGTTTATCCTTCATCATAGAATATATTGTAGTATTAAAATATATAAATATATATATATATATATATATATGTATTTCCACGTAGGAAATCGTTCATTATGTCATTGCAATCATCATTATTATACGTTTTAGAAATCAGATTTGCCAAAGTAGAATATCACTAACGTTTTTGTATGTCAACATTAAATAATAATCTTGCAATATTAAAGTGCTTGATTTTCAATCACTTATAAGCCTGACAGATAGAATCCATTAATTTTTTGAATATATTACAGTGTTAGACTTTACAAAGTAAAAATATTGGCTAGGATTTATATGGAAAAAATAGAAATAATGCAATTTGTGTAATATATTTTACAATGATATACTAATTTATTCAATACAAATATCAGTACACTAATGTAACAAAGATGTTCAATTGACAAATCAAAAAAAAGCAAATTTTTTTCCAAAATCAGAAGATACATAAAACCAATTTCTGTCAGTACTGTGTGCATACATGTGTGTCTATGTTCATGTATTCTTATTTATTTCGGAGATTAAAAAATCGTAGGATAAAAATAATATTCTTTCGCTATATTTATGTATTCATTAAGTGATGAAATAATCTAAGCAATCTGGATTGTTCATCGTTAATGGCATGTAATCTTGACAGATGGAGTATTTAAGACGGCGCGCCTCGCAGTCGTGGAGAATATAAGAGCAAAACAGAGGCATTTGACCGAAGATTGTGCTTGCGAGACTTATTTATAGTGAAAAGAGGCCGGTGACTGATGCTGGCGTCTAAGATTGTCTGCTAGAAGTGTCTTATAAGTTTTCTCTCTTATACACATGAGGAAAATACTCTTTGATTAATTACAAGAGATTCTCGCCGTAAGAATGATAATAAAAAAATATATTATTGTTCATTTTTTAACAAAAGTATCTGTCAATTACTGATAGTAGTAAATGTCTATGATTTAGGATGTTTATGTTTATACTGTCGGAATATGAATAAATATTAAGTCGAGAAAAATACAAATCTAAAAATTATATTTATGCGTATATTTGATGCAAAAGAAAACATAAGAAATCAAATAAATATCTCTGATAATAAACTTAAGAAAAATATCTCTGAATTTTCTAAAATATGATATAATTTATCGCTTTCCGTGCAAAAGTATTGGAGATACAAATCTTCCCATTTAATTTTTACGTTGATTTCAAAGTATCAAAATTTATCCTTAGTATGTAACACACACTCAGTCGTACAATTAACATATAATGAATAGGACGCAGTGCACCTTCATTATTATGTACATGTGGGATTCATCATGATTATTATCATTCGCACGATGAGACAATACAATAGTTAGGTTACAGTAACTTTGTTGCACTAGTCCTATGTATTATGTTTGTATCTATTCTTTAGTCTGCCCAAGGCTTGTCGATCGCAATAATCTCAATAGCTGATTAAATTAATCATTGCTGGCTAAACCGAGCTCATTATGCATATAATTATGCCGATCAAAGCGACGCAAATAAGAGTGAATTAATCTAAAATCAAATAGATTACGTCATAAAGCAAACTTTTTTCACAAAATAATTATTATTAACAGTTTACGTATACAATATATGTTTATCTATGTGCTTTATCGAAAATTCGGTAACGCTTGATGTAATTTCGCTAATTAAATTGGCAAATAATTATTCCACTCTGATGCAAAGCTTATGGCTAATTAATTGAAAATGATAACAGAATCGGCTTATAATAATATATAAATAATAGTAAATTCCAAATTTCACCCAAATTTTCGAAACAACGAAATAGCTGGGGCGAGACCAATGCATTAGAAAATTTGATTGAAAGCAGACCATCTGCGTATCGATTTGAAATACCAATCACGTTTTTAGGTATTATTTTTGCCGTAGATACGGTCAAGTAAAATAAAATGAGATAAGCTAGACGCAAAGTAAAGATTTTTCAACGAATCGAGCACTCGAATAATTTAAGACTAAGCTGCAAAGAATAAATTTGTAAGAAAAAATTTCAGACATTTCGTTAGGTAAATATAAAAGATTGCATTATTTTATAACATATTAAAAGTTATAGTAAATTTTTCAGAAGAAAAGAAAAATTCTCAACACATAATTTCTCTTTTGAGTAACTTATACTAATTTATGGATCATAAATAAGCACAGCAACTTTTGAGAAAAAAAGATAAACATAAAATTGCTGAATAACTTATTAAATTGTATCATAAAGAGAAGAAAAAACAAATTTTTATCGTATAATACAAACAAATGTCAAATATGTCTTAATATTTTTTTATCTCTTACATAATTTTTAATCTGTAATATGCTTTTTTTTAAATCCAGTAATAATTCATAAATTGTCTAATATATTATACGTTTATATATTTTTTAAATTATATATTAAATAATGAAATTATTTTTCACAGTATGCATAGTCATAAAGGAAAGATTTTTATTCCATATTTTTTATAAAAGACTAAAAATGCATTAAAAATCTCAAAGAGAGACAAACTACATCTTTATTTAAAATTTAAAAAAATTTAGTCTAACAAGAGAGAAAGAGAGATTTAAAAGCAAGACAAAGCTGATAAACTTGTATAGGACTCACCAAGAATTAAAAGAAGCAGGTCAGATATTGCTAGATTGAACAGATAGTAATTGGTGGCGGTTTGCATGACGGGATTTCGTCTGATGACGATGCAGGTGACCACGTTGCCGAATACTCCGGTCACGAAGATCATGACGTAGACGAGGGTGATCGGTAAGACGAGTTGCAGCGGCAGATATTTCGGGCCCAAGATCAATCTTACGTAATCGGACTCGCTCAGATTCATCAACTCCGTGATATTGTCGATGATTAAAATATATCGGCCCGAAAATTCCATACTTTGCGCGTTTCATCAGTCTGATTGATTGCTTTTTCCCATCAGTAGTGTCGCCGGTTGTTGTATCGATCGAGTTATCCATTCATCATATCTCGCGATTCCGCAAAATTATCCTGGATATGGTAACTAGTTCCTTTTTTTCTCAATAATTATTATTTTCCATTAGATAAAATTCTCATCTCAAATAATGCGCACAGAAACTTAACACGTTCCTCGGTTTCTGACACATCGATTCGAATATCGCGCGAACGTTGAAACACTACGAAGCAATTCATTTTCTCTGTTAAAAGGATAATCCTCGCTAAAAACTGATCTTAATCGCGCGAACATTTTATAGAGATTTTATCCGGAGCAAACTCGTTTATTTTACCGCAAAGAAAATAGCCGCGAGATACGCGAGATGAAAAGTGCTCTTCTCAACAGACTGTGGACAAGTGACGCCCTCGGAGCGCTCCGGCCTTCGTTGTCGGACCACGCGCCCATCCACTACGCATCCAACCCTTAACTTCAACCCCCTCGAGAGAGTACGTTGCGCCACTCGTCCAATAGGATCTTGCTAATCGTCGATGTATGCAAAATATTCCAAATATTCGACGCATATTGTTTTAAACGACGTGGCGATAATTTGTAATAATCCTCTAGTCAGATGGAATATTAAACCATTTAGTTTAATCGGATGACAATTAAATTTACCCAAAAAAATTTTATACACAATGGTTTATTATTAGTGGTACAATTGAGGAGTAAACCTACACAGAAAAGCAATAAATCGAAAACATGCAATACAATTCACAGGAAATTTTCATAGAAAATTGATTCATCAGAAAATTGAGATTGACAATTAAGAAATATTGATAGTATTTCTCCCTTTATCATTTGCATAGCTTTCATTAGGTCATATCAATGATTTTTTCGCTTAGTGAAAGTGATTTGATTTTTTATATAAAAAATAATTTATTTATTTCAAAAATAAATTATTTTTAAAAAATATATTGTTAATCATATAATTTAATAGTTATAATAATAACTTAATAATAGTTATAATAATAATTTAATAGTTATAATAATAAAAATAGATTGCATAATTACATCTCGCAAGATAGTTAAAAGTTATCTAAATTCTCTCAAAGTACAATATAAAAAATATTTTTAAAAATACTAATATAAAAATATTTTTAATTAAACTAAAATCTAAATGAAAAATTTCTGAATTTTTAAAATCGAGTTTTTCTTGATTTTAAAATTTCAAATAATAAATTTTGTATTTTGTATTTCAGCTTATTTTTTTACCAGAAAATTTTCTAATCTTCTTATTTTTCTTATTTAAGTCACGAATAACGGGCCACCTGACACATCATTATATAGATTACATTATAGAGATACATTTTGATATAATCTTTTATTTACGTGTTCGATTCGATAAAAGTGTGAAAACTTTAAACTAGATTTACATACATAACTTTTTATACTTCAAGTTTAATGTAAATATGTAGAATGGTGTATCACTCACGCACACAATCCCTGTATGTAATATAACTTTTCTGAAAGTTTTATTTTTTTTCGTCGAAATCACATTGAATGTTTGATAAAACATGTTAGTGTGTAATTTCTAGTTAAATAAAAATGATTTAGAGATACAAATTAAAAAAAGAATTTTATCTGCCCATTATGAATTTTTTTACTAGCATCCATTTGGCACAAAATTCACTAAATTTCTTTTAAGAGATTAATTTTTAAAAGATTATATATATATAATTTCTAAAAGATTAAACATATTAATTTCCGTTTTTCATAAAACACTAAAAGTATCCTGACTGTGCCATCTACTGCAGACCCATTTCATTTATTATAAAATCCAAAGTTTAATTCGTGGCAGAAACCGATACACAATCCGTTAAAAATATCTTAATAAATTATTTTACTTTTTAGATTATTTTTAATAATAGCTGATAGTATTCAATTCTGTACAAAGTTGCCACAAAAATGGAGAATTATAATAATCTGATGCAATTTTATGTTACATAAAAATTGTTACAACTCTTAATTAGCAAATAAAGTAAAATATATTCCGTATATAACAAATCATATTTGTTTGTATTGTTCCATATAAAAGTTCTTAATTTTATGAAGCAAATTTCAGCTTTTCGCTTTACGTTATTTTATTTTTACAATATAATTTGTTTGAACAGTTTTGCTAGACACATTATATGTTATATTTTATTTGTTGGAAGACATTTCTCATTCCTGCGTACAGAGTCCACGTTTTATCGTTGTACTCAAATAGCTTACATATAATTACTAAACTACACACGTGTTGTAGATGCAATTGTACATTATATTTCATAATGTTTATTGCTGGAATGATTTCACAGATATGACCGACATTTTGTCTTTCATACAAGCAACGTATGTGTTTGTACCCATTACAATCCATTAATAAGGGCGTCATTTGATGAATTTATATCAGTATGTAGATATGAAGTTTAGACCTATACATGATACCAGAGCCGCGGGTTTAGTGACTTTGGAATAACTTAGACGTAACCGGAGATCTTCCCATGGCACATCAAATGTACGCCTTAATTATGAAAATGTGGTAATTAATTGTGTAAACTATATTTTATATTAAGTACTATACTTTATTTTAAAGTATTATACAATACTTTTATAACATTGTGTAGGATGTAAAAAGCTTAAAGAGCTAGTATAGTTGTAAATCAAATAAATGAGTAGTACACTCAAAAAAATGATCTTGCAACTTGAACAAAAATTTTCTAGGTGTAAAAAATTAATGAAACAGATAAATTATTAGTAAATACTGTGATACTGCATATATTTTGCACTTAATCAATTTAAATGACGGAGACAGAATTTATATCTGTATTATTAGTGTAATTTAGACAGAAAATTTTTCTGTGATGTTTATCTTTAAGGCCTATTGTCAAGGACAATTATATTTGTGATTAATATTTGGCAATGGGATCTAAATTTTCTACAGGTATTGCTAGAATATTGCTGCTATAAATCCTATACGTGACAAACAATATTCTAACAAATACAAAAAGTAGCAATAAATTTTAATTGAGACATCTAGAAATCTATCTACATTAGGAAAATATTTTTTTGAGTATATATTAAAACAACATTTAAAACAATATTCTATTACAAAACCCAATGGGTTATAAAATACTTAACAATGTTTAATGATGAAAGGCGGACGTTTCGGCTTGATTTTTCGAGCCTTCTTCAGCGCGATGACAAATATATTAAAAACAATAACACAAATGAATATCGCAAGTTATAAGTATTCGTTTAACAATTATAAAGTTCGACATTATAGAGTAGTTAAGAAATAAAATATAAAATATGAAAAATGGAAAATAATAACGCATATAATAATTAATTCGCATTATGTTAATTGCCGACATAATTCTCTGAATATTCGTCGCTAATTTGTCAGTTAGGAGGTGTCTGTTATGTGTGATAATTATTTCACCATTTTTTATCTGAAAAATATCGTTGATTGTCTAAATTAACAGTGAATGTTTTCCGTATATGAGTCTGAATATTACGTTATAAATTGTGGTACGAGTAATATTTATATATATGTATTAATAAATAAGCGTAATCAAAAAGTCTTTAAATAAATATATAAAATTGAGGCATTGTACATTGATTAAACTATTAATAGATAAAAGGGAAATACAAATAAATAGTTTATATGATTATGCTTACATTAATTTTGGCGTACAGGTATTGTTAAGCGTATATGAGAATATAAAGACGGGAAAAAATCTTCTATGCGTTACCACGGTTAAATTACAAGTGACGAGAAAAAAACTGAATAATGTTATATATGATTATGTGTATGATATTTAGGGTTTTGTTTTGGAAGTTTATTATAGTTAAGTTGTTATATAGATCTCAGGTAAACATTTGGTGTCAGTTTATATGGTATCAGTTTATATGGTGTCAGTTATCAGGCTGTTTTGTTGTCTTTTGATATGTATCATTTGTGAGATCAATCTTTTACTGTAATGAGTTTCTTTATATAATATCTTGACGTCATTCCAATTAAAAAAATTAAAAAAATCTTGACGTCGTCCCAATTAAAAAAATTATGATTATAGTTGCATCTATGGTCGGTTATGATGGACTTATTGATAATATTTCTGTTAATATGCTTTTTATGCTCTGTGATTCTAGTGGTTAACTTTCTACTAGTTTGTCCGACATATGACGCATCATAATTTTTACATTCGATAAATTTTTACATCCGACAATACTTTTAGACACACGTGGTATTTTTTGTGAGCACATTTTATGAAAAAATATTATATTTATAATATACAAAAGTTATATGAAAATGACAAAAAGCTGTGTATGTGAGAATTCTTTTATCATTATTAGTATTTTTTATCATTTATGATTAGAAATTATTAATCAAATTTTAGAAATATTAATTTTTTATGTCAATTTTATGTATTATTATTAAAATGTTTTGTTGTTTTAATGTTAAATATGGTAAAAGAAATTTCAATTTTTTTATAATTTATTTTTTATAATTTATCTTTTTATAATTTATTTTTTTATAATTTTTTAATAATTTATTTTCACACATACTACATATAATTATCTTACATACATATAATATTACACATATTGAATTGTTATATTAAATATCTCTTTCTCTTTTCAATATCATTTATACTTTACAAAAAATATCTAAACTCTCAAAATAAATAAAATTTTATTTTACTAAAAAAAATATATTATTTTTTACATGTAAATAAAATGCTTTTTTGAGAAAAATATTTTATTCTTTGTGTGAAATGCTTCATCTTTAATAACTTGTAAAATTATACTAGAAATATTAAAAATGCGAGAAAAATGTTCTTCAAAAAATATTTTAACAGTCAAAGGAAAAATCCATACACACAGTATACACTATAGTTTTACTCATCTTTGATCCAATTGCTAGGATACAGCATATATTTGATTTTTTTATTTTATTTGGATGTTAAATGATTTCTTGCGCTCAATAATATATTAAAATTGTAACATCGTCGTATTAAAATATTCAAATATGCCATAAACAAAAGTTCTCAAATGGCTATTACGCACAAAACTCACGTATGTATAAATTTGAACATTAAGAAAGTTTAATAATGCGTATAAAAGCAAGTGTAACTATGTAAATCTGAATCTTGAAATCCCTGCTCGAAACATCATGAATTCGTGGAGCGTAACCAACTGCACACAAAAGAGAGAGAGAGAGAGAAATAAGTTTTGCGGAAATATTAATTCTCAATTACAATGCTCGAACGCGCCACGAATATTTAACTAACTAAATATATTCTAACAATATTTCGCTCCTCCTTTCCGCCCTCGTATTTATTCTCTTCCCACATGCATCGCGTATCGTTGGATGCAATAATAGATTAGTTCGAATAGAGTATTATCGGGATAAAGTGTTGCGTGTTAGTTTTTTATAAAAAAGTCGGGATTTTTAAAAAAATTATTTGTTTTTAATTATTATTTGTTCCATATTTTAAAGAGAGAGGAATTTTATTCTCGCGTGGATCTAATTAAATACATATATTTATTTAAAGGTCCATTTGGTGGGTAAGCCCACAAACGGTAAAACCGAGATGTTCCATTTTACTCTATTATTGCGCTTTTATCGTTACTAATAAATTCACTTAACGTCATAATAGTTCGAACTAATGATGGCTTACTTTGAAAATATAATTAGAAAAAATTTGATTTAAATTATGTAGGATTTTTAATAATTTTATGTGCTTTATATTTTATTTTACTTTTACTATTTATCGCGAAAAAACATAAACATAGTTTAAGTCATTGTCATAGATTTTAATGTAAAGAATTTTTTCACTTTTTTAAAAATTGTATCATTTTCGTAATAAAACTCGATAGATTACTTTCAATTAATACTATGTATTATAAATTAGTATTAATAATATGTATTATTAATCTATATTAACTTAAAATTAAATTTATATATATGTATATATATATATATATATATATATATATATATATTAAATTTCAATGTTATATATAAGTTATGTCAAGAATTAAAACTCGCTGAAACTCAGTCTAAATAAAGTCATCATCATCACCATAATCATATATATAATTTATTAAGATAGCACGAGTTCCAGCGAATTTCAATTTTTGATATAAAATTACTGCCTTGATTTGAAACTGTCAGAGCACATTGTCGTGATTTTGTTTGTCGATCTATACGTTCGCTTTTCATGCGGTTTTTATCCTTTGAAAAAAACAAACGACCAGATTCGAATTTCTTATCCATTTAAATAACACTTTTCCCTTCGGAGAAATATTTGTATTACATGCGCGACCGATTTTTCCATTCATCTTTAAACCGCTCATTTCAAGTGAATATTCTTCTTTTGAGTTGTACATTATACAAGAAATTTCACGAGATCGCCGAGACAATTTAAATATATTACTTTCTCATTCACACTGTAAAATGTACAATTTTTTTTGTAACTCTACTGCAAATTACAATTCAATCTATTATATGTAGATAAACTAAACATGTATCTAAAATTTATATTTTTAAAAGTTTATAAATAAAATGAAAATAAAAAATATAAATATTGCATTAAAAGAGTGTGGATTAACATTTTTTATCATGGCTTTTTGTTATTAGAAATACACGCAGTGAATCTCAAATAATTTTTTTTCACAGTCCGATTATTCAAAAAAATATGCCTCAAATAAAATTAATGGAAGGAAACTGTATGGCGGCTTTCACCTTTAATCGAGTCGTCAATATTTCGGGTTTACCATATGATCCTGTCGCACGTGTCTGGAATATCAGCTTCAATCTGGAAATTGAACATCTTGCGCCACAAAAGCCATTTCTATTGATTAATAGTGAAGTCACTTCAACGCGAAAAATATTCTAATTTTATTCCCGTCAAGCCAAAAAATATTAAATCTTATTTGGGAGCTCTTAGTCTAGAAAATACACGAAAATTGGTATTGAATGCGATGATTTTG
Organism: Anoplolepis gracilipes; assembly: GCF_047496725.1. Classification (NCBI taxonomy): domain Eukaryota; kingdom Metazoa; phylum Arthropoda; class Insecta; order Hymenoptera; family Formicidae; genus Anoplolepis; species Anoplolepis gracilipes. Next base: position 5,365,658 of record NC_132978.1, on the reverse strand, counting down.
TACAGTATCAAAGTAGAAGGGCAGTTAGCTATCAATTCTCCATGGATATTTTTCGCTGTTACCGAGCTTTTTATCAATCGTAAAACGAATCACATGCTTCCGATGATGTTTCAAGATGTCTTTTGAAAGATAGGACATTCTTCCGTCGCGTACCCGCCATCCCATTGCCTCTTCCGGTAAATGCACTTGATAGTAATGGCAAGAGCAATATGTGCTTCTTGTAGGAGGCAATTTCGTTGTTCTGACGTAGGAGTCCAGTAGTAGAAATATTGTGCCAAATAAGTAAAAGTAAAGCGTGAACTGCGAAAGATCAATAACATGTGATTGCTATATCGTGACTTATGCTTTGACTGGTGAAGTGGATAAAATCCAATTGCCATTTCTCACAAAGTAAAAGTGGAAATGGGGTGTTATAAAAAATATAAAAAACTTTATATAATACTACATGAAAGATAGTGTTTCGCAATTTTTTATTTGTTCAAAATGCCCATAATGCTATTTTCAATTGCTTACGTCTTTTAGCAGATTTATTATTTTTTTTAAATGGATTTATCAAGACAAATCTCGTACTTTACGGGCAATTTAAAGAAAGAGTGGAAAGGTTGGATTCAACGTAAAAATATTGTTGTATATGTATATATATGAATATAAGGAAAAATTCAAATGATATATGTTTCTTTTTCCCCTTTTATTTCTTTTATTATGGATATTAAAATAACATCCAGACTTGCTTAACTGTACCGTTATGTTGAAAGTTTATCTCAAGTTGATAAGACTGATGGATTCTATGTGCAATACTGTTAATTATTACCTAAATATATCCTGCAGCTCAACATTAAAATATTTATTTAAATGCAAATTGATTTTGTAATTTAACAGGCAAAATCTGGATTGAGAAAAAGTAGATTGTTACATAAACAAAAGACGTTGTTTAATTTGAAAAAGTTTCTGTTTTTACAAAAATCGCATCTGAAGCCTGTAATTACATGCGTTGCATGCCCGGCTTTTTACGTATATATGAAAAATGACGCACCTGCAGTGCGTCATTTTTTTTTATCTTCATAACACCAACGATCGATAGAATACAATGTGTATTCTAATCTGTGAACCGAAAGAATGTGATACAATATGTGCATAAATGCGCCATATTTTACGTGCAAAATGCCTGCATTATGGACCGTCACAAGAGATTTACATACTCATTGATAGATTCTGAAATCGATTTTCGCAAACTATATATAATGTACAATAGAATTTCAATTTTGATAAATTAGCCAGCCAACTCGGTAAGTATTCATCGTATTAGCTCAAACTGCTGGGTAATTGTACAAAATTCTAATTTTTATATAATTCAAGATTATCAAGGTTATTAATCAATAAAATGTATCATTAATTTGCTGCTTTGGTTTGCTGACCATTAAGTGTTATCAGGGATGACTTGCCGCGAGAGTGAATTTATAATTCTCTTATAGATGCTATGTGTCACAATGGATGAATACGGGCAAAAACGGGAATCGTTAAGCACACTGGAATATGCAATGCAAGTATTTATAATTTATAACATTTCATTGTCAGATGGGTCCTTTATTTCTTTGCATTGTCCTTATTTCTTTATAATAGTCGTATGATTAATGCTTACCACGATAACGATAATGATAATAGTGCCGAATTAACGTTTCTTCATTTTTGTCTTTATTCATGCTACGTAAGAAGATTTTACAAGAGATAGGATAGAGAAGATTCTAAAGAATGTTTCGCCTGCAAAGAGAAAGCGGGATCGATCAAACAGACCATTTTCATGGATCGTTTCATTATAAATCACCTACTCCTCACCCATTTTAAACGTTTCGGTCCAGTTAACTGCGCGATCTCTGTTGGTAATAAATATTTTATGATGGTCGTAAGAGGTTCCGCTATAACGAAGATGATCACTTCTTTCAGGCAAGCGAAAAATTGTGTAAAAGACACATCTATCATTTCACCTCATCGCCGGAAATTACTCGCGCAACATTTCGATACACTCGACCGACAAAATGTTGTTCGGAATACATTTGTTACGCATCTCGTAACATAGGTTACATTTTGTACCAAGAAAATTTATCGTGTTTGTCTAAATTTTCTAATAATCTGAAATTTGTCATATTTGACGGGCTCACCGAAACAAAAAACCAACAAACTTTCTGTTTAAATTATATCGTTCCTTTTTAGCTATGTTATCTTTTCTGCGTTTAGAACAAAATTGTAAAAAGGAGTTAAATTAAAAAATTAAATTTAACTAATTTTTTTATTAAACGAAAATATATGCGATCTATAAAAGATAAATATGTAAAAAGAAAACAGATTAATTTCTCTTTTTCTTTATTTGAGTTTTATTTTCATATCGTGTAATTCTACTGTGTCTACGTATTAAAAAAAATTTGATTATTTTCACGGGTATACTCTTGAAGAAATTACGTTTTATTCGATTGTGCTCTATATAATTGCATAATTGAATTTTTGAATCACGGTGATTATGCTCGCTAATTTATAATAGATCTGTTTTGGAAACATGTTTTTATATCGATTCCTTTCTTCATAAAGATTTTTCAAATTATGTACATTTATTTAGAATTGTCTTATGACTGTAATAAAATATCGTTGTTAGAAGAAACTTTTTCAGCGTTTCCACATTTTCAGATGTTAAATTTTTATGGCGTTTTTCTGGAATTAATTAGACCGGAGAAATATGAAAACATTAGGAAGAAGCGGCAGAAGTGTAATGAGGTTATTTTTAAGAAAAACAAGACAAGTTATATCGTACATCTGGATTTTATTATATTTATAGCAAATTTTTGTAGCAATTTCTCTCTTCTCTTAATGAGTTTTTTTTTTCACATTGCGTTTACACCGCAACATCTATTATGCCGCTCTATGATGTTTTGTACATTATCACAGAAATATTTAATACAATCGCACATACTAGTGTTCGAACAATTGTAAGCGATAGTGTTATTATTACACTTGCGCAAAGCTATGTATGTAGACGTAGACAGTCCAATAATAGTGCAGATGTTGATTACATGTGATCTATGCGCGCAACCTCGAAGTTACGAACGTGTATTGTTACATGGAGGAGAGGAGCAGTAGCCGTGCAAGCATTGTTGTCTGTTTATAGATCGGATTTGACAAGCGAACGAAAAAAACCAGTGCGATTGAAAATTATTCCAAGTTCGATGCACGCGCAGATATCAGAATTTTAGAAGCAGAGAAAGCGTGAATCAAAGTGTGAGATTTATCGATCATCTTTGAATTTATTACATCACATGTAACTCTTCTTTTTCGCTTAAAACTGGCTATAAATATTTATTAATCTGCGATAAATCTCATTCTCATTTATGCTTTCTGCTTGCAAAAATCTCATGAAAACTGCGCGCGCCTCAAACCTGGAATAATTGTCATCAATCACATTGGCTTGCCAAACCTCTGATCTGTAGATGAAAGACGACAATGCTTGCACGACTACTGCTCCTCTGCTCTATGTAACAATACATGCCCGTAACTTCGAGGTTAAGCGCACACATCACATATCAGCATCACAATCAACACCTATACTCCTATACCTTTATTAGATCGCTTTCGTATTATAGAAAACGCGAAGATAAATAAGTATCTGCTCTGTCACGTTCACCTTTACTTTATTAGATATCATCGCGAGATGAGAAATTGTCAAAAACGAATTGAATATGAGACGATATTTGATAACAATGAAATGTTTTATAACACAAGAATCAAAGAAATGTCATATTGCAAATGCAACAAGAAGATAATTTTAAAAAAGATAAAAAAAAGATAATTTTTTTATTACAATCGAAAAACTAAAAAATAATAAAAAAACATTTTAAAATATAAAAAGATATCCCTTCAAAAATAAAGTTATTTAAAATTTTTTTCTAATATACTTTGAAATTAACATTAAGCATAAAAAATTAGTAATAATAGTTTATTAGTCTATAAATTAATGCGAAAAAATAGATTGTAAAATTTTCTCGAGAATGTAAGGAGAAAAATTAATTTCGTAGAAGAAATACCATTTCACGAGGTTCAAAGTATTATTCGAGACAGTTCAAGAAATTGTTTTATCTCTAAAGGATTGTTTTTATTCGTCTAATTTTATATCTTTCAGCATCAAGAAAATATAATTATACCTTTTGCAGCGTGGGTTATCTTAATTTCTTGCACGACTTGAAGCTGTTTGTCATTCTTACTTTGGCGGTTTCTTATCTTAACTTATTGCAGAATTTTCTTGTAAATTATTACTGTCACTTTAAGCGTGATTATAGTGATTGATATTAATATTCTTCCAGACGAATCATGGTACTCGCAGACTTCTTACATTAAACTTGAACATTATTTATGGATTTTTCGCATCATTTAATTTCTCAAAAATCTTGACATCTAGTTTTTAATGACTATTATTAAGTAAATTCCGAAATAATTCCAAAAAAAAAATGACTATTATTAAGTAAATTCCGAAATAATTCCATTGAAACTAGCGTTTCAATTGTATTAAGTAACTGTTTTGCGTTTTTTTATATTTCAGTGAAATAAATTTCTCTCTAGTTTTGTCACTCTTTCTTATCTCTCTCATTGTTATTTTGCTACATAGTTGCAGTGAAATTTCTAGTTTCCATAATTGCTCTTGGAGAACTGTTGAAGTAAAGAACGTATCTTCTTCGCATGTTCATTACTTTAAAGAACCAAGAAATCTCATTGCTATGCTATAGTCTCTCGAGTTGTAATTGGTGTTCGGAGCAAATCTAATAGAAACAGGAATTATAGGAAATAATTTTATTCGCATAATTGCGCAATTGCATCATAAACTTACAAGTTAGTTAATTTTTTTCATATTTACATAAAGAGAAAATATGCTAATTAAATTTTTGCATATGCAATTTTGCTCGTGTCTTCAAGATTTTCGAGATTGCAATGTGTAGATGAGAGAATTTGCCAAATTGGACTATCGCAAGTAAGAATCTTTTTAAAGTTTACACTGAGCAAATCGTTTTTTACCTTGCTAGTTGAAATTTACATGACAATCCAACTTGACAAACCCTTATGCAAACATTTAATAACGTTCAAAATAAAATATATTTTTAGATTTTTAGATTTTTTACTAGAATATGCACATTAAAAAAATGCCATTTTTTTAATTTTTCAAACAACTATTATTATATACACTTGGAGATTTCTATTATATTTCCATTAGAATAGATTAGATTTCTATTAGAGTAAATATGCAAATGTTTTATAAAAATGTAAAAAAAAATGCATTTGTGATTTCTTAAATGATTTTTTAATTCTTATAGCGTACATTTTGAGATTTCTACTAAATAATACGCAAATATTCTACATTAAAATGCTGTTTTATATTTTTTCAATTCTTACATTTTCTAAGGATTTTGAACCATTTAAGTTAATTCGGAACACGAGTTATATGTTTAAGTTCTAGCGGAACACAAGTACACAGAAATTCGGTTAAAGTTTCATGAACATACGTAATATGTCAATAACTTTCATCGAAATTTTAGTTAAGGTTCAGAATAACGTAACTTTATCGAACGTTTAGCGAATATATAAGCGTGCTGTTTAAGTATGTCCATAATATTCACCGTTACGTCATTCCTGAAACTTTGCTAAATTCTGGTATATTCTACGAGAACTCTCGTGTGTAAAACATTTATTTATGTCAGATGTAGTGGATGCTGCGAGTGTCACTGCAAAGGTATGATAAAAATTATCCTCTCGGTGCCTGTAACTGATGTAAACAGATAGACTACGTATAGTCTCGAAAACGATAAAAATCAATAGCGATCACATGCATAGCTTGACGTTTCCATTATCGCAGATAACTTATAGCTCAACGATCCAATTTATGGCTCGCGAGAACTAAATTTCACACCTTTGTATTTTCGAAAAATTATTGCTTGAGATAAGAAACTGAGTTTTTTTCACAAAACTTCATTGATACAGTCTCTTTCAAAGTATTTTTTACATTATTCCTTGACAAAGTCTCTTTACAGTACTTTTCGAAATGAATTTGAGGAAGAAACTTTAAGAGAGAAACTATAAGAATTTTTCTCAATCTTAAGTTTTAAATGAAAATATTACAAAATAATATGTATATAATAATAATTAGTATATTACGTAGAATTAATATCAGATCATAAAATGCATGTGTCCTTCGTTTTCCTATAAAAAATTTTTCTCAGATTTTAAAGTCAATCTCTTTTTAAACCTAATAAAATTGTAATTTTTTTTTATATTTATGTAATTATTTAATTATTAATTGTAAAATTATTTAGTTATTTAATTATAAAATTATTATTGTTTATTTATATTAAATTAGTGCCACTAACAATAAAATTGTCATCAATAGAAAACATTTTGTAAAAAAAAAATTATCAAATATTAGGAAAACTTCAAAGCTGTTATAATATCTATAATAGATCGTCAAATAGTTACCACAAAGTACTTTTTAAAATTATAGAATATGAAGAAATAATATTTTATTCTGCGAGTTACTTTTGTGCTTCGAGAAAGCTTTTGCTATCTGTGCAGATCAACGGAGATTCTCTTCGTGGGATTTAATAAAACGATTCTAATCTCTTCTTTTTTTCTTTCCGGAAAAGCTAACAAAAGTATATTATCCAGAAAAAAAGATTGATCTAAAGGAACATTTAAGAGATGGAATAATCAAGAAATTATTTCTGATCAGGATTGTTTGTTCATGTTTTCAAATCCTATCATATTAATAACTTCAATACTTTCTTAGATCCTTTATTTAAAATATAAAAATAATAAAATATGAAAATAAAATGTATTTTAGATAAAATAAATTTTTGCGGATTCCTTGATTAATTTTAAATCAATTTTTTTTTTACAAAAATGTTAAGGCTTCGATTTTGAGTTATAAAGGTAAATGATGAAGTAACTGTTTAAAAACTAATTTGCTAATAGATGACAAAAATATATTTTTCAAATAGTTTTAGGTAAATTATATTGCAATAAAACCTTATCTTACGTATATGGTTTAACATTAAATTGTTGAAATATTTAATATTAAAAATTTACCAAATTCTGTAAACAATTTTCGCCACTTTGTGTTACATCCAATCTTTAATGTTTCTCTAATTCTAAATTAAAAATTAACCTAAATAAATAGAAAATAGGCGGCATATATATATATAATAGAAATGGATATATATAACTTTAATAATCGAAAAAATGGCTATCTTATGCGGTGTTAACAATCACTTTTTTTTGAGGTCCTTTTTATTAATAAAAAATCCTAAATTATGCACAAATGATTTTCATCTGAATTTTAATCTCGCAGGAAGGAGATTTCTGAGATTAATGCGCGCACCGCTAAATCGTTTAAAATTAATTTTTTTGTTGATAGTATGACAAAATTATTTAAATAAATTAAAATTCTCTAACTCTTTTTTTTAAATTGTCGGGTCATCATTATAAAGTATAAACGTCGAAAAAAATTTTTTTTATTACATCAGCCTATCAACACAGTGTCCCTTGCAATAAAAATGCGCGTATAATAAATTTTAACGTTGCTAAAAATGTCTCATTATTCAAATTATTGCTGTAGTCTATAAGTGTTATAATAGTCCACTTACAATTAGATTAAATCTGATAAAATCCAAGTTTCGCGAAGTATCATACTAACTCGGAGCAGAAATTTTTTAAAGAAACTTCTGCTTGAATTACCTTTGAAATATGAATTATCCTTCAATCTAGATGATAAGAATGAACGGATTATACTAGCTTACACTGCTTTTCATATTTTAAGTTGCTTTACTGCGATTATTTTACACACAAACAGACAAACATACATTATTTTACGCGAAAGCTACGATACGTGTAAATAGTTACGCACTGAAAATTTATTCAATTTTTATTAACATCGAGACAAAAAGAAGAAAAGAGAAAAAAATGTTTATTATATATATATTATATAATACATAATATATAATACGTATTTTATTTGAAACAAATTTGAAATAAATGCATAGTTACCTTGATATAACGCAGAAATTGCTGCATATATCTCGCATAAAACTTGAACAACTAGACTAATATATTAAAATAAAATAAAAAGGAAATTAAAAAAATCTTTATATATTACTTATATATAAATTCCTACAAGAATATTAATTGCACATTATGTTCAATAATATTAATAACATTATCAAAATTTTTTTCTTTAAAGAATCATTTTATGTAAGCAAAAAATATATTACGTATAAAAAATCAATATAGAAATAAACTGACAATATAACTGCTAATAAATTGAAGCTTGACAATGATCTTAAAAATTTATTTAAATCATTAAAATTATAAATTCATTTTTATTAAAGCATATTGATATAAAACATGTTAAAATTTTTCTTATGGAAACAATCATGTCACAAATAAATATTATTATCCTCTTTAAAATTTTAAATATTATGTACACAAGACACACGCATTTTTCAAAATTGCATAAAATTTTGTAAAATAAATAAAAATATATCAGGCATGTAAAAATTTATTCTAAAATAAATAATACAAAATTTTGTTGTATTATATTATAATTGATATTTACATTGTTATACAATGTTGTAAAATTCTTTTAACGCTTATTATCAATGGTTCAAACAAATTATTTACAATGTTGCGTACATTTGTTCTAACGCAGCGAATTAAGCTAGATCACAGATTGGTTTTAGCTATAGAAATCGTATCTTCCGATCTTTTCGTGGACGTTGTGCTTTCGTTGCTAGGTTGTTGGCGAACGAGTAAATGTCCTCTTTCAAGAAGAAACGTCGAAGATAAATCTTTTTGTAACAAACAAGCGTTTTGAGGAAAACTGCTCGTATTTTCACTATTTGCATCCTTGGCATTTTCTTGTCTGTCCGGTGTAAAGCAGAATATCTCTTTGACTTGAGCAATGCTATGGCTGAAGGAAAGATATAACATTATCATAATGTAATATGTACTCCGTGTTCATTACACGGAGTGTAATAAAACATAGAAAGACACACTCTAATGTAATATTTTCTACTAGAATATAAAATTAACACATGAAAATTATATTACTAACAGAGAAAGTATTCTCTCATAAAAAATAATTTAATTACATCATTTCTAAATATATTAGTAATTAGTGCTTTATATCAGTGGTAATAAGAATTTCAATCTTTAGATTCATACCTAATCGAACACATAACGCTTCGCTCGCGAACTTTGTTCATGGAATCACGTCTGCGCAAATGGGATCCTTTATCCATTAAGATTTTATTGGTCGGTCTCTTGGTTCTGCAGCATATCGTTTGTTTAAACGCCTGGCGATATCTGACGCTCATCAAATTGTAGAGAATAGGATTGACGGTGGTGCTGAAATAATACAGGCATCCACTCAGAATATACAGCCATTCGTTTAAATCCGGATAATAATCGGAATCCTGTGCGTAGATATAAAGCAAACGTTGGGCGTGAAATGGAGCCCAGCAGAGAAAGAACATGATAACGACCACGCCTGAAATAAATCATACGAAAAATTTTAAAGAAAAATTCAAAGCTTTCGTATAGCAATTTTTAATTGTTAAAAATTAAAAAAAGAAACAGCATTATTAGTAAGAATTAGTTTCAATTTTTAGTTATTATTTAATATTGTGTTTATTTATTTGCTAATTCTTTAACTGTTATTATAATTCAATTATATTGGAAGAGAAATTAAAATGATAACGTCATACTCAACATCCTGATGATAGATTTTCTGGACTGAGTCTGCCGAGAATCGCCATGAACAAAGCCCTGTATTGGACCAAGCATTTTTTTGGTACTGCTCTTAATTTTCAGTCCCATTCTCGTATATACCACAAGAATTACGAGCATTGGTATCAAAAAGAATATAATACAACTCAGTTCATAAAGGGGAAGTCTTGGCATATCGGGCAGAAGCATCGCGCATATCGCCGAATCAGCCGAATAATTCCCGGATCCTGAAAAATATTTAATAACAACATATAACAATTTGTAGAATAAATTTATAAAAATTATTATAAAAAATTGCAAAATAAGCAGACTTTGAATAAATTCTCAATAAAATCCATATTATATTTCAAATTAACTTTGCATACAAGGAAGAAAATTCTAAAAAGAAGAAAAAAATTCAACGACAAACTCTTCAAAAATATCTTAATAAATAATTGTAATTCAAATAAAATATAAAATAATACGCGTTCATGTAAATAAAAAAAATATATATAAAATCTATACAAGTTATCGAATATTAATTTACTCATATGATGGCAATCTCGCAAAGAAGAAAAATGTATAGACTTAACCTGGCGGATATTCGACGAAATTGACCTTGGTATAAATCGCGAACGGTATGGCCGAAACTATCGCGATCGACCAGGCTGCAAGGATGAAGCGCGTCGGTCTTTTGAGACCACTCATCGAATAGACACGTAACGGATGACAGATGGCCAAATACCTCTCCATAGAGAACGCCACGATCGTGAGAACTGACACGTAAGATGACCTGCGAAAACAGTTGTTGGGATTTAAGAAGATGTGTCACATAGACATCTCTACAAGAATTATAGACAGGACGAGAGATATTTCTTACATCTCCGAGACATACGCCCGTATCTTGCAAAGCCCTGTGCCCAGAGCCCACGGATATTGTTGCCAGAACACGCTCAATTCATTGGGGAGACCTGTAATATTTAATTAAATAGATTAAAGAAATAATCTTTTGAAAGTATTATATATATTTCTGTATTTTTTATTAAAAAAATCGATCAAAGAATCCGCAATAAAGTGTGATTAATCTGGAATATCATGATTATTTATCTGGATAATTAAGAACGTGCAATTATAATCGTCTTGAGTCGAAATCAAGTTAAGTTCAACTTTACATTGTATTTCATCATTAGAGACATTCTTTTGTAACATGCTGCAGAAAAGTCTGTATAAAATGTCTTGTAATTTGACTAAGGAAGCTCTTATCATTCTTTTCGCAACATTTGTAACACGGTATTTTCGCTTGCGTCTCTCTGCATTCTCGATTACATTAATGCAAGTCAGCATCCGAGTCTCATTCGTCTCCGGATAAAATGCTTCACGTAGACTTGCGAAAACATAAATTAATTTTCCGAAAAGCAGATTTACGACTAACTTAAGCCCGGTTGGTAATTAGGTGCACATACAGCGCCATAACATGACAGTATTAACGAGATGCGCCCTTTTACGCTTTGTATGTGTGCACAAGTAACTTTCACAAATTATAACCACCGCGGAAACGAACGACTATATATTTGTCACATATCGTTATGAGTCGAATAAACTCAATAAGAGCCATTCAAATGTTTGTGTTTTAATTAATGAATATGTCGCACAAAATGCATACAACGAAATCGTATGCTTTTTGATGACTGATAAATGCAATCAGATCTCTTTATGTCTATTTGTTAATAGAGCACCTTTCTTTTTACTGTTATTTTGATTTTATAATTTTTTTATTCCGATTTCAATTGTTTTATAATTTAAATTATAATTATTTTAGTTTACAAGTTACACACATATGTGTAAATAATTGAAATCGAGACAGAGGTACTGAAAGAGAAATGTAAAAGAAAAAGAAAAAAGCATTAAAAACTTTCGTAAATTCATGTTTATTACAATGATTTACATGTAATTTTGCTTTACATTAATCGTTTTAATTCAACAATTTTTTGCTAGCATGTTATTAATATTTTTCTCCTAGCAAGAATCTTCCGAATAGGAATTAAAGAGATATAAAGTATCAAAGAAAAAGGGTAAATTCTTATATCCTTTGAAAGAATAATTATAAAAAGTAAATTGAGAAATAAATGTAATATATATATATATATATATATATATATATATATATATATATATATATATATATATACGTAATATACTGTTATTAACAATGGCAGAAATGTTTCGCCAGAATTCCGTTCTTCTCTTGATTTTCTTCGTTACAATATGCGGATTTTCCTCCAATCATCTCCCAAAGCACAAAAAGTTATCCGGTAGTCGTCCGGCGTACAGTTGTCCTTTCATAAAGCTTCACAATGGACATCAAAACTCCTCCAGGGTTCTTATTGTCAGAAGTTGAACGTGGACGTATCGTTAACGATAAAGCTTTCTCGTTCTGGATGGAAACCCTTCGATCTCTATTGTATTTAACATTTTCTGAAGTGATGCCAGTTATAACAACATTCACCCGTCAAACCGCGAAACCTTCTATTGCATAACCACTGTTTTACTGCCAATTCTACGGCACAAAATTATTTCAATTTTTCTTCTTATTTTGTTTCTCTTTTGTATATCATGTTGTCAATCGACAACTAATACCGACAAGTAATTAAATTATTCATGAGTATGGTATCTTGATAATCAAGCGATTTCGTTCATTCACAAACATTTAACTTCATATTATTTCTTCTACAAAGAGTATATTTAAATTTAAGAGTAAATGGTAGATTAGCTTCAATTATTTATGGGGATTAAATTGCACATATTTCTTTTATCTTATATACATTTACTTATATTTAATATGTACAAACATTTATTTTAAATCCTTATTCAACATACTAAATTCTATAATTCAAATAATATTCATATTATTTTACGTATCATACAATAGAAGCATTGACTTTTTTTACATTTATGTATATTCTATATTGATATTTAAAACGTAGTCTAGATACTAGAGTAGTGTGTATCTTTGATGTTCCATCAAAAATCGTTATCGTGTCTATGTCTTGCGAATTTCTCACAATGACGTAAATAGTCGTTATTACCATCAACAAACAAGTCTACTGTACAGATAACAATCGCAATTGTACACATTGAAATGATAGGATTAATTTCAAGCTTTTATCTACGTGCGTCAATGCTATGAAGATAAATGAATATCTCGTGTCAAGCAATCATGATAGTGATAATACACAACAAATAATATAAGATAATTAATTTTATTTATTTCAGGGAGAAAAAGAGAAAAAGAGAGGAAGGGAAGGAGAAAGAGAAATTACTTCTCTGCACGCTTTACAATGTTTACATATTTTTGAACACAAATTGCAAATAAATATTATCATAACGGGATTAAAAGATATAAAATATTTAAATATACGAAATATATCGGCAAGTAAGTAAATCGATAAATATATGAATTAATGAAAAAATGATTGTATACTTTTGTATACCGCTTTCGGTGATAGTTTTCAACGCTATTTCATTGATATACGTAGCTCCACAAAATATTACTCTTGAAAAAATGCAATTTTTTTTCAGTTACAATGCTTTTTCAGTGTCGTCAATATCTCTCGTCGAATTCTACGTAAAAAATCAATATCAAAAAAGTACATGAAGATGCATGCGAGATATGCCAGAGGTTCTGTATTATTTGTCACTACATTAAAGGGATTGATTCCATACTATCGTTCCATCGGCTTTAGTTCTGAACGAATTTATTCCTTCGGCTGAACTCGATTCATTATTCATTATTAAGCTCTTTTCGCACTTCATTCTCAACATTGTTGCTAATATCCCGAATTTATATATTTTACAAACCGATTCTTTATCGCGACACCATTGCGTATCTATTATTTCGTGTTATTCAAACGAGAACAGTTTAGTCAGATCGATTATCGTTATCAATCGCTTTAGCAATTATCAAAATCATATTATCAACGAGCGAAATATCATCGATAATTAACGAGTCGTTGATTTACCAGCTAGAGGCAATTCGGTCATCGATGCTGCTTTATACTTCACAATTAAAACGTCCCCCCCTTACTCGCGGTAAAAGATCTTTTGCATGTGTTGTGTATGCCTGCGGATATACAATTCATATATTATATTATACATATATGAGAAATTTTAATACGCGCACTTAGCGCGAATTAAAAAATGGATATATGGAATGTGAACAAAGTGGCATGTGAATCGTGAAAAATGAAATAGCTTTAGATCGCATATTTCCATTAAATTTTGCATTTATATTATCTGCCGTTTTTAGAATATAGAAAGAGAGATTTCGCAAATCATGGCAAACATCTTACGCTTAGCCAGTATATTTAAAATATGTACTTTATACTTTATTTAAATTACAATAGAGATAAAAATTGTAAATGCCTTATTTTCTTTATTTTATTACGTATTATGTATTTTCTTATTTTATTTCAAGAATATCTTTTTTTTAAAGTAAAATTCACAAATGTCTTTTAATATTATTTTGCTACTATTATTCTAACAATAAGCTTTATCTTTAGTATTAATTATTAATGTCGGATTTATAATTCCCAATACCACCTATTTTTTTATTAAAATATATTTTATTAAAATATAAAATATTTTCTTTCTGTAAACAGAAAGGATATAAACGTGATTTTATTAGTTATTAGGATTTAATTTTATTTGCAATTTATTTAAAATAATAATAATATTTGTATTATACAAAAGTTTACAACAATTTTATTTATTACTAATTTAACCGTACCATTCACTTTGCAGTTTGCACTTTAACTTTTGCTAAGCCTGATAAATTTAATATTTAATGCTGACCAGTGGAACTTTTTATATTTTTGCTGATAGATTAATAAAAATTAATGAAAGAAAAAATCAATTATTAAGAGAAATAACATTCTAGATGCAAAAGTGACATCGAAAGAAATCGCATCCTGAATAAGTGCGATGTTCATGTATCGCCTTTTACTCGCTTACCCAGTATAAGTAGAGTGAGATCGGATATAGCCAGACTGAAAAGATAGTAATTGGTAGCTGTCTGCATAGACGCATTTCGGATGATGACCGTACACGTGGCGACGTTACCAAAGATGCCAGCGACGAAGATCAGCAGGTAAGTGATCGTAAGCGGAATCACCAATCTCAGAGGCAAGTATCTGGGTCCAAGCACCTTATTCAGATATTCGATCTCAGTCGGATTGCTCAGATCCCAATCCCGCCAGAAATCGAGCGTCTCGTTTTCATCCTCCCCCAATGTTCCCATGACGAAGGATCCACGCGACAGATATCACACGTCCATTCGATTCATCGTGACGACAACATGACGATATTTTCCTTTCCGTATTATGCACATTCAGATATCATGTCTCAAGATATATCACACGGGCAAACACACCAACTCGCGTCTTGATAAACCAGCGTCGAGTCAATAAACCTTTTTTCTGTGGCTAGATTGTTAATGGGTCACCCACTTGCAATGGGTGCGCTCGAATTTTCTTCTCGCACAATCTTTTCGGATGATAGAAGGGGGGGAGATCACGAGTGGGATATTATTATTCGTTCGTCTTTAATTTTCTATTTAGATTCTGAGACAACACGAGCCAAAAGTGCTCGAAATATTTAAATTTTCCAGTGAATAAGATGGTCTTATTAGTCCTTCGAGAGCAATTATAATAGAAGTATGGGTCTGTGTTTTTGCTCTCCGACCGAAACAAATGTTACTCATAAAGATACTTTTGTTTTTATTAAGAATACAATAATATCGCTCGATTGCCGATTTTAAAGTATATCACAGAAAAATTATAATTATAATTTAATAAAAGTTATAATTTTTATTTAGATTATAATTATTAGAATTGTAACTAAAAGTATCCATATAGATAACACACACCTTTTAAAAGTTTATACAGCGATTTAATCTTCGATCAAACATCACTATATATAACTGTCAAGTCGACGCACACTGTGTAATTCTTGCTTGTTCTTATATTTTTGAGTGTATATTTTCGAACTCTTCAATGATCACACGTGATTTTCAAAATAATAATCGAAAAATTCATAATTGCAACGACCGATTTCATCCTTTTGATTATCATAAACGAAATTCGCGAGTCCCGGCTGAAAAACGTACTGTTTACAATCTATCACTCGCAAGAGACCGTCTCGACTGTTCGAAAGATACACAAATATTTGTTATTTCACGAGGAACAAGGATAAAATAAGGTGACCCACTAACGTGATACTTTAACCTGTCAGTTGACGTCGTGATACCAGAGTTAGATGTCTACCACGTGAAACAGAAAATGTTAAATTAACAAACCGTCATTCGCGATAGAATGTCGTGTATGAACTGAGTTCTCGATCATATTACCGCAAACACATGTCGACTACTCCATCTGTAGATTCTACTGATAGGAAATCTTCTTCTTTAATGTAACACTGTGTTGTCAGATAGCACGAAGTAATGAAATCTTTTTTTTTTTCAAGATCATTAAACGTCACGAAAAATAAAACTCACAAGAAATGTTGCATCGTTGACAGTTATCGATTCCATTGTCGTTTCAAGAACAAAGTTTAAAGGAAATTAATATAAAAAATTATGTACGTTAAAAAATCTTTATCTGCAAAAATACGTGAATTTAATAAAACTGATACTATCATTATTATTATTTTTTTTTTTATGTTTCTTAAAACATTTTTCTCTTCACTATTTCAATATTAACTTATGTAAATCTTTCTAAAGAAATTGTTAAGAAGAAAAAATTTTCTTAAATCATTAAAATATTTTCTCCCATTCCCTCTTTTTTCAATATTTTTTTAGCAATTATTTCAAAATCTATTCAAAGTTATTTTCGCAAAAGTTTATGAACAATACACGGAATAAGCATCTTAGACCAAATTTCCTTAGTTTATCCAACAAACATGATAAAGTTTTAATCCGATAATTTAACTTTATAGTGAGTTACTATTATAAATCTTTAAACGTATTTGGCAGCTATGTATATGCTTTTCGATCCCAATAGTTCTTTGATTATTATTATTGACATCATTAACTAGTTGATGTAAAAATATTTATAGATATATATATAGATATTTATAGATATATATAGATTATATTGTATGTACTGATATACATATTATAATAATTTTCTTATTCATGAATTATTTTTTAATATTAAAAAAATACATTGTCTAATATATGACAATTATTTATTGCATCTTATTATTTAAATATCATACATTTTATTTTGAAAAATTGTCATAGTGGCAATAGATACAATACTGCATAAAACTTAATTTAAAACATACAAGAAATTATACACACGCCTAATATGTCTGTGTTAAAGGAGGGTGTAATGTTTAAAAAAAAATGTAAAATTTAATTCTGTGCTTGTCATACCGAATAAACTTTTAATAATAAATGTTTAATTACCATGATACATCGCCTATTATTATATACGATATCATTTTTTTCGTCTTTAAAATGCATTTGAAAAAAATATTGATTAAATTACGAAACCGTGATTTTTCAATGAAAAATTTTTCTTTTAATTTAAATAAAAAATACAATAAAATCAATTACGCGCGCATACTTAATACATTATAAACTATTACTTAATACATATAAAGTATATTTTTTTATAATAAATAATAAATAAATATAATGTTTATAATAAATAAATAAATATAAAGTAAATTGAGCTCACATATACACATATACACTATAGACATATAAACTAAATGCAGCAAGTGATTTTTTGCTACGACAGTGAAAAAAATCGTCATGTTAATTTGAATAAGTAATATGTATGTATAAATATATGGCTCTATAAGCATGTATATGCATTTACGTGCGTGTATATGTGTTGCAAAATAAGGTGTATGGTATGCGCAAGTACACACTCGATATCATCTACCGAGTATAATGTACATTACATTATCATTGTAAATATATCGAAACATTTTTTATTTTTGCATATATCAGTATTTTTACGTTATGTTCTTTATTTTGTAGTATATTTTTAAAAATTAAACAATTTTAATGAGGACATTCAAGTAACACGTTGTTGATGATGTTTTTCTAAACGTTTCGAAGGTAATGTTTTGTTATCATCAAAATAAGGACGTCTCGACAAAAATATTTTGGAAATCATATTAATTATAAAGAAACGTATTTTTCACATTTCTACGGATAAAAAAAATTTAGTTTAAGTTAAAATTAGTACGTAATGAAAAAAATTTCTTGTGGATAATATAGAAATTATGTAGAAAAACGGACAACATAGAGAAATATAAAACGGATAAAATTATTCGTAAAATAAAGTAAATAAGTTTGAGCAAGAATTAAAAAAGATGTCATACTTACGAAATATATAATTAAATCTACAAACGCGCGAGACATGTTCATAATATACAATTTATGGATGCAATTTGTGGATACGTACCAACCAGTGATTTTACCGGCTATGTTGAAGGTGACTACATAATTCTATGTAGCCTCTAAAATGCAGATGGCAGTACTTGACGGACAAGCATCAATAAAAATCCACCAGCCGAATGGATATCTCAGAGCCACTTGCACCAAACTCCGATTAGCTTAATCGTTGATTAAACTATATCTTTGTCTCTTTCAGATAAGTTCAAGAGAAAGAGAGGAACATATAAGTTAATCGGTGATTAAAGTTAATCAACGTTGGTGCAAGTGGCCCTCAGACCAACTCCTTTATATTTCGTTTAAAAAAAATTATAAATATCCAGACATTGAAGATTGAAAAATCAATCAAGACAAACTTTTTTCTTTAGTATTTTTCTTTTTCTAACACTAAATGTCTGGAATATATACGCATGTCAGTTTAAGCACATGCACAAGCAGCATGTGACACATACACAAATGTCATTTGAAAAACATGCTACTAACACGATATAATAAAAATGTATAATATGAATTTAGATCTAAATGAGATGAATAGATAACACTAAAACTTAAGCCCTTTAAACAGATTTCTAAATTTTTACAAATAAAAAAGATAAATGAGATTATATAATTCTATATTATTAATTTAGATAGATTTTTATAAGTACATATCTTTGTAAAAAATAAATTGAATTATGAAAAAATGGAAATAAAAAAAAATTAATAAACATCGAGAATCAAATATTGTATATATTTCGTTTTAATTAAATTTTCAAGTAAATTGATATCACTTTCGTAATGATTGCAATGCTCATACATTTATTTAACATGAGTATTTAAGCAATAAATATGACTTGTAATTTCATAGTCTAGTTTGTTGTATGTATCAGATAACCGATTGTCTAATCAATACTCTCAATCTCGTATATTTCATGAATTTTTATTCACATCTATTTATCGTAAGTATAAAATTGCATATGACAATAGACGAATATAAATATATATGAAGTCTCCGAAAATACAAAACTCAATAGCATTGAAATCTAGAGGTCAGTGTAATAATCAAGAAATAGTGCGTGACGACGGATTCATATGATAATAATTTATTCAAATATGGTAGAGAGAGAGAGAGAGCGGTCGTGCTCTCAGCAATTATACACTGGATGATAAGGGTGCGCGTATAAATTAATTGGAAACCAACAGAAATATACATTCAAACATAAAGAATTCTTCGAATAGTTGCATTAAGTGTGATAAGGATAATTGAAAACGCGCGCACTTTACAAAAATTCGAAATAGAAATCTGTAAAAAAAAAAATACAAAAG
This sequence comes from Anoplolepis gracilipes, assembly GCF_047496725.1. Taxonomy (NCBI): domain Eukaryota; kingdom Metazoa; phylum Arthropoda; class Insecta; order Hymenoptera; family Formicidae; genus Anoplolepis; species Anoplolepis gracilipes. The sequence continues at coordinate 5,346,100 of NC_132978.1, read as the reverse complement.
AGAAAAACGACATAAGAAGCATAGAAGAGGGTGAAGGGTTGTGTTGCGTTATCGCTCGATCGAGAAAAAGAGAGAATAGGGAAAGGGATGAGAGAGTATCGCTTCGAGACGTCTTCTCTTAGTTCTCATCGACCTCGGCTTCCTGCTCCTCATCGAACTCGGCGTCCTCGTCCGCGGTAGCCTCCTGGTACTGCTGATACTCGGATACTAAATCGTTCATGTTCGATTCAGCTTCGGTGAATTCCATCTCATCCATGCCCTCGCCAGTATACCAGTGAAGGAAAGCCTTTCTTCTAAACATAGCGGTGAACTGTTCAGAGATGCGCTTGAACAGTTCCTGGATGGCGGTGGAGTTGCCGATAAATGTGGCAGACATCTTGAGACCGCGTGGTGGAATGTCACAGACAGCAGTCTTGACATTGTTCGGGATCCACTCGACAAAGTATGAGCTGTTCTTGTTCTGGATATTGAGCATCTGCTCATCAACCTCCTTCATTGACATTCTACCACGGAAAATGGCGGCGACTGTGAGATATCTGCCATGCCTAGGATCGCATGCGGCCATCATGTTCTTGGCATCGAACATTTGTTGAGTAAGTTCCGGAACGGAGAGTGCTCTATACTGTTGGCTACCACGAGACGTAAGGGGCGCGAAGCCGGGCATGAAGAAGTGAAGCCGGGGGAAGGGCACCATGTTTACGGCGAGTTTTCTAAGATCAGCGTTCAACTGACCGGGGAACCTCAAACAGGTTGTGACGCCGGACATCGTGAGAGAGACGAGATGGTTCAAATCGCCGTATGTGGGCGTCGACAGTTTCAGAGTGCGGAAACAGATATCGTAAAGAGCCTCGTTATCGATGCAATAGGTTTCGTCGGTATTCTCAACGAGTTGGTGCACGGAAAGAGTGGCGTTGTACGGCTCGACGACCGTGTCAGATACCTTGGGCGACGGTACAACGGAATATGTATTCATGATTCTATCTGGATACTCCTCGCGGATCTTAGAGATGAGCAAGGTACCCATACCGGAGCCAGTACCACCGCCCAGAGAATGCGTAAGCTGGAATCCTTGCAGACAATCGCAACTCTCAGCCTCTTTCCTCACGACATCGAGAACCGAGTCGACCAATTCAGCGCCTTCGGTGTAATGACCCTTTGCCCAGTTGTTACCCGCGCCGCTTTGACCGAACACGAAGTTGTCCGGTCTGAAGATCTGGCCGAATGGTCCTGAACGTACAGAGTCCATGGTGCCAGGTTCCAAATCGACAAGGATGGCACGGGGCACGTATTTACCACCTGATGCCTCATTGTAGTATACGTTGATTCTTTCCAGTTGAAGGTCGGAATCACCGTGATAGGTGCCAGTCGGGTCAATGCCATGCTCATCGCTGATTATTTCCCAAAACTGCAATGTAAAGAAATATTGCCTGTTAGAATGTGGGTAAAAATAGTTTTATTAATATAACATTATTATAGTATCATGCTATCTTGACACATATTATTATTACCGTAATATGAATTTTAATACATTATAAAAATTTCAAGAAACATGTCTGCTTCTTTCAATTGCTATTTTAACATCTTAATATTAATAAGTTCTAATATTAAGTGTTCTTTTTTTAAATTTCATCCATTATATAAAATCAAAGTTTCGAAAATTCAGAGAACCTCAATCGCGAGATGTTCGATTAAGGAAATACGCGTATTCCCTCGTTTAGCAAGTGTTATCCGTGCCGGAACGAATCAGCGTTATTTCAAAAAATTAGATACGCGTCCTGACTCTCGCATCATTCGCGCGCATGCGCACGAGAGAAGGAAGTTTTGCGCACCGCAATGCTTTCTCTTCGCAATTATCCTCGCATCCGTTTCCAGCCTTCCATTGTATCGTTAACGGAGCCGGTTCAACGACCTCGCGGCAAATAACTCGCGTGTAATTAATCGTAATACGTCCGAGAGGAGCCTGTACGTCGAATTATACGTTTCTTCTTTTTTCTCTTTCAAAGCAACTTCTCGCCTCTCGATCGAATTGCCCGAGCGATAATAGAGACTAATTAGCCCGGTAATAACTGTAAACGCAGTTGCATTCATCGGCCGGTTGATTGTCGAAGCTCATCGCGACGATCACTTGCCACGTAATCTCGCGGAAGCTCTTGTTTCGCCACCGGTAATCGCTCATAATCGTCCGTTTTCATGCTGAAACGTCAAACGCTCGTAAGTGTCATAATTTATATAAAGTATCGCAATACAAATTTAAACTGAATATTTATACAGATTCTTACAATTTAATAATTAAAAATAATAATAATTGTGATAATCTGATAAGAAGCGTCTTTCGCGTAATTTGTGCGTCGCTAAAAATGATATTAATTTCAATTTAAAATCTAAAATGTAAAGAAACAAGTACAAGTATTTTTATCAATAAGAGAGAAGATTGGGCGTATCTGATTGAAACTTCGTATTTGCAAACAAAAGGGAATGCTAATTACAAAATCGCCGCGTGCGGTCCCCGATGCATCTCTCTCTATTCCATCCCGGTAACATGGTTCAAAGACCCCGTGGTATATTTCTGGAAATCGACGTGTGAAAGAGGCACGCGGGTATCTTAAGTACAAAAGCGTGTAAATAACGGATGGCTAGCCCAGTGTAATTATATCGCCTTAACAACTCAAGTATAATGTAATCTTATCGTAGGAATATATACATTATCGCGCGATTCTATAACGAAAAGACTATGACAAGGTGCTAAATTATATATTGCTTGATTATTCCAGTGAAATCTCACAATAGAGGCGCTCTATGAAACGGAAATTCGCTGTTTCTACCAATTTGTCCGTATCTAATTATAAAACCGTATGCACGTACGCGTGCGATAAGACGGAAGAACTTGTTTCATTCTCGGTTTGCAATTCTAATTAAGCATATATTTTGTAAATATATCTCAATGTAAAATGTGCTACCTTGGTTGAAAAGATGTATATTTCTCGCTAATTATTATTAGGCGTTTAAAAAAGAAAATGATATAATATCTTTATTTAGTTTTTACACATTTTATGTTTTCCTTTAATACTTTCTTAAGATTTTCATGATTCGATCAGATAAAAATCAAATATGTAGATAATCACTGATGAAAAGTTTTATCGCTGTTAAATTGATGAGGCTTCCATTCCGCGCCCAAAAACTGTTCTCTTTTCTTCTCGAGAGGAGATATCATCGAATAATCTCGAAGTCCATATACAATCAGCGTGAAAGTCACCGTAAAAGCGCCAAGTCCGCCTACCGTTTGACACTACGTCCCACGTGAAAACGATGCGTGTATTAAGCGGTGACCATATATGAGCATCGTCGACGAAAGCTAAGATCGCCCAACCCTATCTCTTTCCCCTCCCCTCCTCTCCCGCTCCCTCTCAGTCAATCTGCAATATATATCTGCAGTATATGTCGAGATATATGAGTCACCAATGTCACCGCTATATATAGAGATGATGACCGTAAAACCACGATACGGTCGTGTAATTAACATAAGCCGCAATCGCACGGTTATGCATCGCGACAATATATTTGCCCTCATTTTAAAACCCTTCTCCTCTTTTCCTGCCGATTTCTCTCAAGTCAGCCTGCCGAAATTTTCGCATCTATCTCTCTCTCTCTTTCTCCCTTTTTTTCCAAATGATAGATACCGCCGACATTCCTTCCGGAAGTAGCGCGAAAAATCGTACCGTTATTCTAAATGTATATACGCCGCGTGCGCGATGTTGCACTTAGCATTGCATAACTACAGAACAGACACAGATGCAATTGATCCATAAGCGGTCTCGGGGGTCCCGTTGACTTTTAATAAATCAATGTTTATGACAGAAGAGACGTATAGAAAAAGTATCTCACTACCTAGACTGTCTAGAAAAATGTGATTTCTCTGCCGAGAAAAAAAATATTAATTAAACAATCTCGAAATTAAAAAATATTACATTTGCTAAAAATAAAATAAACTTTTCAAAAAAAAAAAAAAAAAAAAAAAAAAAAAAAAAAATCACGCTGTTTCAAATGTTATTTACAAAGAAAAATATTTATTTTACAACAGAAATATTTTATTTCTCTCTTTTGAGAATTAGAAGAAAAAATTTTTTTAATTAAATTAAATATTGAATGCGCCTATACATTACATATATCGCAAGGCTGATAACAGCCTTTAAATGTGTGAGAGAAAGAGAGAAGACAATCTGACTTTTAATAGAAAAGGAAATGAGAATTGTTACAACCGCCGTTATAAAATGTACAATTAATCCTATGATAACAATTCATTGTAACACAAAATATAGTTATTGGAGATGATACAATGTGTTAACATTTAAAAAAAAATTTTAGACATATAGAAAATAAATGCTATCTCATAAAAAATGTATTCGCATAAATTTAAGTTTATTACTCTAGTAAATAAAAATAATAACTATAGTTATTAATTAAACATCCTGTTTAAATGTAAATTTGGAATATCTTTTTTCAATTAATTAAGATTAGTAATTAACGTGATAAAAGATTATAAAGCTTCGAAAATAAAGACTGTAAATTAACCGCACTGACTGGAAAATAGATCTTACACATAAATTCCTACTGTTAACGGAACCAAATATATATATATATATATATATATATATATATATATATATATATATATATATATATATATATATATATATATATATATATATCTTGAAATAGCGATATTATTATAAGAAAAAAAAAATTAAAACTGGTAACATTAAAAACATATTTTACGATCAATAAAATCTATACTAATAATTTTGTCATTTATATTTAATAAGTATCAAAATCGGCGATACAAAATATAATTTTTAAATGACTTTATAACTCGTTAATCTACCCGTAAATTTCACAATTAAAATATAAATCGTCGCAAAATAATAATCGTCGTAGAATCGCAATAGTAAACGAAATTCCGTCTTATGACCGAGCACGATCGATACACCTGGCTATATCGAGAGAGAGGGTCGGCAACGAGCGAAACGGTTCGAAACGGGCCGAGGTGATGCGAAGGAAAATGGCGAGAGGATATCACCGGCTTCCTTTATTTGGGAACGCGTTGCCGTGCTACGGGAGACTCGATGTCCTTGGACTCGAAGGCGTCGCTGAATGGGCATTCGAGTAATCGTTACACAACGATTCGTTTATTCTAGTAGAATGTATTTCAAGCTTGCATTATAACTCTTCAACCTTATAATAGCACATATTCTATTAATCGAAATGTTTTTCAATATGTACAACAAATGCTTTTAACATGTACACCAAGTTTTTTCAAAGCTTTTTTTTATCATATAAATATCTTTTAATTAATGATAGTTTCGTTTGTAAATGAATTTTGATGAATAAAATATATTTCTATGCTATAAAATATTATTAAAATTATCCAATAAAACACTTAAAATAATAATAAAACTTTGAATATATATTATTTAATTGATACATGTTACATACATGATATATTTGTCTTCGTTTTTATAAATTTCTAAAAATAAAATATCAAAAAATACGCCTTGTTTTGACATTAATGCGTTTTTAAAAATATTATTTACTTCTTATCAGATTACATTTCGTTAGCGATAATTTAGTTATCAATATCACAAACAATTTTTCGATAAGACAATAAAAAGTGCATCACATAAAATGAATTACAACAGCGCAAAGGAGTTTCGTTTTATAAAAAAAAAAAAAAAAAAAAAAAAAAAAAATAAATAAATAAAAATCAGCCTCTTGTCAATCTTTATTATATATATATATATATATATATATATAACAGTTATAACATCTTTACTATTGTAACAAATTTTTCACAAAGAGATAAAAAATAGATTTTAATGTTATATTAATATTAGATTGATTAAGATTTCGAGAAACGGACATTGACTTGCGTAGCAGCCTTAAAAATTACAAGAGCATGACGGCGAACGTTGATCAGTTTCTCCTCGCGTGATCTTTACTGTCCTCACGCAATCTTGTAAATTATTCAAATAGATTATTGGAGTAAAAATAGCACCATGTTATAGAAAAAAATCTTTCAAATTATATTACTCTACAAAATGAAGCAGAATAGATTATAATATTGTATAATTACTATTTTCACAGATAATTTTTGAACATTTAATTTTCCGAACTAAAACTTTTTTTTCGTTTTACATAATATGAAAAATAATTTTTCTAATCACATTGATCGCGATTATAAATTATTTACACACAATTGCTAAATTATTATAATACAAATTTCACATTTTCTACAAATGTTTTTCTAATTATTCATACATAACGATATCAATCACACAGATTAATCAGTAAAACAAAGAGGAATACAACAATGGAAAGAAAGAGTATTGAGCGTGCACATAGAAATAGAGACGCCGATCCGCACGATTAACGAGAAATTGAGCGTGTGTATCGACCAACGATAACGTAGTCTGCCGGCGACGTCCGTTAACGGCGTCATATAAAAATTTAAAAATGCAGCCATCATGCGACGAACGCATAGCAGTTGGCGCGATCGTGACGCCGTACGGCCGACGGACGCGGCGCAGAAATTCCATCTGCTTTAAGGATCGTGCACACCGAACATTTTACACCTTTTATTCTAATCGTTTCCCGATACAATTAATCAAATATTCAAGAAAATGTCCACAGCATTGATCACGTAATAGTTCCGATTAAAAGTATGCGAGACGAGTATTAATATATCTTACGTAACATTCGCTATTTTTTGTTCAGTGCGCATTCACCTTTAGTACATGCAAGTAACGTGAGAAGGGGGAGCAATGTTGAAAAAAAAAAAAAAAAAAACCAAGATACGATGATCTTCGTTATTGGCAGTAATATCGAACATGTTAAATACAATGAATTAGAATGTGTAAACAAATATCTTCATTCTACTTCCGTTCTATTAAATTCCCTTATCACATTCTACCAGTACAATGTCGCGTGCGAGATATTAGCGAATGGAAAGAATTACAATAGAGGCTAAAAGGGAAAAAGACTACCGTCGGGACGAGAAGGAGATGCGCGCGCAACCGGTCGATATCACTGTGCAAAAGCAATGATCTCTTGTCGCCGAGAGAGATATGCCACACCCAGAGCTCTCGGACGCCGGTTTCGAATGACAGATAATTTCAATGACAGCTAATCCGTCCGGTTCACACATTTTCCGTCCTGTATCGCACAATCGGCGCAAGTAGATAATAGTGCGGAGTAGATGGAATATTACGATAGGCCGACAACATGCGCGGTGAGAAGATGGCCGTCAGGAACGCGGTGGTATACGTGAAAGAAAAGGATAGAGAAGAAAAAAAACCGTTAGAACTTTGCCTGCCTGCCTGCCTGCCTGCCTGGTGTCTGCCGGCCGGCCGGCAAGCTCTTGTCGCCATGACAGGTCTTCGACCGTCGCGCGGGCGAGGCTCGGCCGTTATTTCCTCGCATACCATTCCGAGTACATGGCGAGTGAATCGACGGTACGTTCTAGATGCATCCTCCTTCTCACCGACGACCCCTGCGAGACCCGTGAATCGACAAAGAACTCGACGGATTTCGCGTACGTTTTTTTTTTTTTCTTCCTTCCGCGAGGTACAATGCTTCCGAGAATTATCACTGTGCGTCGATCTCGTGAGATTTTCGACAAATAAAAAGAAGAAAGAATTTCGATGGAAAATGGAATCCCTCTCGTAAAATATTCTCGTGGTCGGATTAACTACTTTACGAACAAAGGAAGGTGCGCGAACACGTCTCGGTTCTACTATTAGATTCTCGTTTTCTCAAAAAGTATTTACCTTTGCTCCAATTTGGTTACCGCACTGGCCGGCCTGGATATGGACGATTTCCCTCATGTTGCTTGTACGGACTTATCGACGGTGACTTCCCGATATAAGAGACCCTTGGGGACGTACTGCGACAGGTACGACTGCGAGCGATTACTATCGAACTGAGAGAGACTCGACGATTACAGACTAACGCGTCGCGAGAGTCCACAGACGAGTGTGCGGCGGTTGCGGTGTCCGTTACAGATTTTCAAGCCTCCGGGCGGCGGGGAACGGCGAGTGGTAGGGGCGGAGGAGCGAGGGGGCACGTGCGCTGCACGCATCCGATTGGCGGAGCCGCCTCTGCGATACGTCGCGTTACCAACTGCGCGTGCAACGAACGCGTCGATTCCTGCGCGGAGCCCGCGCGCTGCCGAGGCGGCTTCGATTCGTCCAACTTGAAGAGGAACTACTGCGACGCTTGCTGCCCAGGCTCGGCCTAATATCGTCCGGAACCTCGTACGACGGTTTTCCTGTCGCAATCATTCGTGAGATATCCTCTCTGCTTGCTCGTGTAAAGGATAATCTTCTCGTTAATGAGACGAGTATTGAATGCACGTGTTTTGGTTTCGTCGAAATGAGATAAAATCATATGTACTCTTTTATATTTTTCTTTCTTTTTATTAGCCCGCAAAAGAATGCTTAAATTATTGATGTCTTGTTTTAGTTACTTTTGATAAATGATGGTAGAAAATTTGTTTACTTTTTTAATGATTAAATAATGAGTGTACTGATCGTTCTGGTAATCTCTCCTATGGCTCCTGTACACAATAGAGCTTTTCATTAGTCATGGACTTTGAACAAATCTGCAAAATCTTCACTTACGTGCAGTTTTAACATAACAAAACCATCAAATTGACTTTTCACATCCGTGACACGATACTTAAATCGTTCTTTCAGCCACATCGTCAGCCACATAGAATGAAAAAGATTTGAATTAATTATATATTAAAAAATTTAATTTTTTTCAATAAAAAATACAATACTAACAAAAAAAGATAATTGAAAAATTATGTGGAAACATAGTTTTATTACTACAATGTAATTTACAAAATTTATTAAATATAATATTAACATTTTTATAAAATTTAGCATATATTGCTTACATTTTTATATAATTTGTATAATTGTTGTATTATGTGTGCAAATTTACAATATTGCAACTTATTTTTAAATCTCACATAATTAATAATCTAATATATCTCAACTTAAACAAAATTTTGCACGACAACGAAAAAATTGCGACGAAATAATTTATATATAACGTCACAATATTAACATAATACTGCATTTTGGCCGTTAATTTTTGAATTCTGGACGGAAGGGCACTGGTCCTACCTAAATGTGGGTGAAGCTAGGTTCTTCTCTCTAGATGAATACAAGAAGGAGGGAGCGGAACCGTTCGATCGGTTGCGGATGTTATGTACGCGAACGATCTTTGATACAAAACGTCGATAATAATTTTGCCTGGACGCAAAAAAGCGACTGTTCCAGATTTGCTGCTGATGTTGATTTGGTTACGAGATTTCCGGACGTGCATCTCGCGTGAAATACGAGTGCTTGCAGATTGCAGCGTGTATCGATTCGCAGGCGTGGCCGGCAAGAATGCAGATGCTCTCCGCAAACAGACGCCTTGATTGGCGACGTCGATATTGTCCATTTTTTCCCCAAGACAGGCGACATTCGTTAGAGACTCTATTTCGAGTAACACTTAAAATAAATTATAGTTTATCTTCGTATATCTTTTTCTAGATCCCCTTAAAGAAAAAAACATAACTATGATAAAAAAGCTACGCGATAGCCAAGAGCTATTAATCTTTTTTAAGTAGTAAACAGTTTTCTTTGATTCTTTCAGAATCTTAGCACGAGAGAAAATATTTTATAGAAACCGTAGTATATTTTATAAAAAATAATAGATATGAGACAAAGGAAGAACTATACGCAAATATATTAAGAATTATTAAATTTATTAATTTTTTTATTTATATTATTATATTTTTATATAAAATTTAGTTACATGGTTGACAAGAAATTTACAGTTAAAAGAAGGATCGTCGTGAAGATGCGGAGATGCAAATTCGTTGCACAGCAGTATTGTATTCATTTACGGTTACATTTATGCGATATTACATTATCTTAACGGCAATCGTTCCTGTCTCATTTCTACGTAAAATCCATTGGCGTGCCATATGTAACGCCTCCTCAAAGATGCGTCAAGTACAAATCCTGTTAAAAGAAGTTACATTATGTATACCTGTGTACAATGAACGTTTATATTCATACACGTGATTACATAAATAGTAAGACGTCCGTTCGTGAATAGCGGTGCTGGAAAAGAACCATTGTCTATGAATAATATACAGAATTTTGTGACTATGTTGTTCATAATTATTTATAATTACGAAATTAATTATAAATAAGATATATAAAAAAGAAAAGAGAACATGAAAATATCCGCCAATTTAAATTAAAATTGGAAAAATTTTCAAAAAAGTACTACGTACTACGGTTTTCTCGCCTGTGAGATGTAAAATTTTAATTATTTTTAACTTTTAATACACGTTATTAGCGTGAATTGTGTTTCAAAGTTTTTTATCATTTTTTTATATATGTGTAATTCACATGTGACAATTTTATGTAATATCATAAAAAACTCTTAGTGCATCATATAAGCTTTTCCAAGAGATTATATGCATTTACTTAGATTGACATTAATGGTTTATTCATTAAAAACGATGAGTCAATCGTATACGTGATTTTCTTTCCAATCATTCTGTTTGACACATTGCAATTAGACAATCTATATAATTGCAATAGTAAAAAATAATAATTGTGCAAAAGAAAAATAGAAATGATTACGTAAATTTCCGATTTATCTTTTTTTACTTTTAATTAAAAGCACATAAGCCTGTAATAAAAGACAGAAAAATTGCAAAGTGTCGAGGCTTTTAATGCAGATAAAAACAAACCGTTTGGGAAATATAATAAGATGGAATTTCTCTTGTTAAAGGAGATTGCTGAAGCAGCACGGTGTGACAGGTGGTTAGTTTCAGTGGCCTACTCCACCCTTAGCCTAGTAGTCTTACAATTCGACCTATCCTGAGAACCCTAACTCTGTCGTAAGAGAAAGCCGATAAGTGACTCACGAATACGCTCGCAACGAGCTTAATTAATGAAGACAAATGGCACATTCTGTGTATCCATTCGCGTAATCTAATTAATTACATCACATTACATCGTTATCCGCTTCTTCAGAAATATCTCGCGCATGAATCGATCCCCTGTAATATTTGTTAGTACATTGTGTATTCATGATATTATTTTATATCATGTAATTGTACACTTTAATTATTTTGTGATAATCCATTTAAAATGTTAATTCTAATATAAAATAATATGGAACACACACATATAAATACAAGAAGCTGTAATGCGTTTACGTATGTATGTACATATACGAAACAACAAATTACATAAATATATACATGAGAAATTGAAGGTACGTCGATACATTTTACAATGTCAACTTGCTTTATTAAATTGACAACGCAGCATGCAGACTCCTTCGTGCTGTCACTCCATAACAACGAGGAATAGAATAGATTACATCATGGGCGGGTCAAGCGCCCTTGCGCGCAACATTTAATATTACGTTATTCCTCGCTGTCGCGCACGCATGCAATTTCCATACGGCACGCACACGCACGCGATCGAGCGAGAAAGAGAAAGAGGAGGCGACGATGACGGCAGGGTGTAGCCGGTCTCCTGCCTTGGTCGTTACCTTGTATGGATCAACCTCGCGCGCAGTTTCGCTAAAGAGGAAAGAATGAAAAAAAAAAAAAAAAAAAAAGAGAATAAAAAAGATGGCACACGCGCGATCACTCGTGGTTTTTCGCACAATAAACGTTACGATGCGCGCATAACGGGGTACGTCGATGATACAGTATTTCCGTGGTTATCATAATTATATTATTATGGCTGGCACGATTCCTGGACGCGCCGAGAGATTACCGGCACTGTATATATATGTATATGTTCTCTCTCGCGTGGCGATATAAGTAGTTGCATTCGACATGTAAGTGCGTCGACCATTTCATTCGATGCTTCCGCGAATGTTTATACAGTCTCGTGTAATACTCTGTTGATCGTTCATTAAATGATTTCGACATACATTGCGAAAGTATGACGATAGGAAGAAAACAGAAAGATAATTTCAATATATTTAGCAAGTTGCTTATCGTGTGTATTATATAAAAATGATATAAAAATTGTCGTTATAATAAATAATTTATAAAATGTTTACTTATTATATTTATTATACTTAATAAATATAAAGTAATATATAAAATATTATATAATGTAATAACATATAAATATAATATATGTATATTTTTATATATTATTAATAAATTATATATATATATACTTAATAAATATAAAGTAATATATAAAATATTATATAATGTGTGTAATAACATATAAATATAATATATGTATATTTTTATATATTATTAATAAAAAAATTATATAATATTTTATATATTACTTTATATTTATTAAGTATAATAAATATATATATATATTTATATAATTATATATTACATATATGTATAACGATTAATGCAGCAGGAACTTCTTGACATAAATTTCTGACATAAATTGAAAAGATTTTCGTCAGTCTTGCTGCAAAGAATTATATAATGTCTGATAGAAGAACAATCCACGTGGAAACGGTCGGCTTAATGTCCATTGTCCTTCGTTGGCTGTGCTATTAAGTAGCGAGTTCGCGAATATAAACGTTGAGTGACATCATATCCAGTTTAAAACCACATATATATCCGAGCACGTTCCTGTGCGAGGAAAAAAAGTGTTGGCGTCATTACATGGCCGTATCGGGATAATTAATGATCGATTTGTATCAAGCAGATATTATTTAACGATACTTTTATATCACGGTATGAGCGCTGATAATAGTTTTCGTACGATGCACTGATGGAAAGCATCACTATGTTGTAGAAAGTACTCGTAACGCAAAAAGAAAGAGAGAGAAAGAAACTATCAATAACATCGATAATAATTAATCTCCATTAATGTGTGTATCTATATTTTTTTTTAAGAATTTGAAATGATGATAAGATTTTTTGAGTAAAAAAAAATTATGACTAAATACAATTTTTGTTAATATTAGAGGAAAAAACTTGTTAAAAATTTTTATCACTTTTAATATAGAACGCAAATTATTATTTTGTTAAATATAATTTTCTTGAGAATTATGCTTATATAACGTACCATTCATAACAATTCACAATATTTTATTTAAATTTTTTGACGATATAATTATATAATAAATTAACATATAATTACATATAATTTTTATTTTGTTACTTGTATAACAATATTTTACATTAAAAATAGATTATTTGCTTTTTACTGCATTTATCATATTAACAGATATTATCATATTAACAGATACATTACATTAATTTACGTGAAAGTTTGAACTAGAAATTAGCTCTAGCGAAATAAAATAACGTTAATGACGCTTCTGATTCAGACGATTCTGATCGATGAGAATACAATTAAGTCCATTAATTCTTACAAGATTTTATTGGCAATTTTTATTCAAACATACATTAAATATATTTTTAATTGAAGACATGCTCTCTTAGCTCTAATTGAACTCGATTTAATCGAGATTCGCAAATATATAAAATCTAGATCATGACATAGTTTATTACCTACGCGTCAATTCGAACTTAATGTTCCTATGATCAATCTTCATCTTCTATGTCAGACTTAATCAATCGCGCGTCGACATACATGTTGTGGATGTCGCCGCAGTCGTACCTGGTAATGGGCGAACCTGCGACATTTTGTACGCATGTCAAGGGAGGTTCAGCATGAGTCACGGTTATCGACCTTGACGGGCGATGGATGGATGGGCGTTCTTTCACCCCCTAAATGCGTTCCCACCCTCTTGCGCGAAACGTACAGAATTTTCGCGAGTTACGCGCGAAACGCACCTCGATGAAACAAACGATCGTGACAAGGGGTTTCTCATACAAAATTACCTTGATTCAGAAACAACATTGAGTCATCGTCGACGATCGATATCGTCTATATATATAACACGTTCGCCGCAGGGTGAGTCGGGTGCGATTCCCATTTCTGAAGAGACCAGACGACCAGCCGGTTAATGGCGAATGTAAACGTTTGCTTTCGTATAAGAATAATCGAGAATAAATTTTCGGGAGAAATTTAGAAAGTTATATAATCTTAGTAATTAATAAATAAATTAGTGCAACTTATAAAATATTAAAATTCATATTTGAATATTAAAACTATGGAACTTACAGATATAAAATGTAAGGCAAATTGACTTTGTCACATGTCAAGCTATTTTAATAAAAATATATGTATAAAGATAAGATATTGTGGTCTGTAAGTACAGAATTGATGACTGAAGAGAGGAGCGACCAGACTAGACCTTGCCTCGCCTGGTACTTTATTGATCCTAAGAAGGTGAACGACAACAGATACGGTTAAATGCTTCCGTAGGCCTATTTATTTGTCTTCTTACTGACGTAATCGAGACGTAGGGAGTTAATAGTCGAGAGTTTAATTGAGTAGTAGCTATTATATTACTCAAAAGCTCGAAAAGATTTATTTTTAGATAATGTCAAACGGATACATGTATTTCCGATTACTTTGTTTTATTTATTTATAATCTTTAATTAATCTTTAGATTGTAAACTTAATTTTACACACATAGTTTAAATGCGATCCATTAGTGTTACATAATAAAATTAATTGATACAAATAATATATAATGGCATTTTAATACAAACGTATTTAACTATTATCATTTGAAATTCAATAGAAACACAAAATTTCAGAATAGAGAGTAGAAAACAGAAAATTGTTTTTACTAAAATCTGAAATATAACAGAATATATAAACTTATAATATATTTTCAAATTTTCTTGATCAGGAATTTAAAGATGGAGGTAATACAATCGATATCTGACACGCTAGATATTCATTTCTGTATTTTTTTGGTACTATACTATAAATTATGTTAATAAATATATGTCACATACACATTATTTGTTACGTTGTCAATTTTTCTTTCGTCAATGTAGTCAGTTTCTTTTTATATGGGAAAATAAGTTAAGTATAACGGAATTACATTTTATTGGAATTCGCGACATTCACAAAAAGCCACGGCGAAATCGTGCGGCTCTGCATTTTTAGAGATGTCATTCGAGGGAGGTCTCCTTATCCAGGCCAAGATTTTGAGACATGACCACTTTCTCATGGGATCGAACGATACGTGAGCTCGAAAAGACAGACGACAATGACTCCACGTGTTTGCCGTAAATGGTTTTTCGCTCGTGGAGGTCGCCAACGACATGTATGTGTCGCGACGAAGGAGAACGAAGTCGCTCTCTCGGCGTCTGATTCTGTATAGGTAGGATTACATCCATTACCTTGAGAAGAAAGAGATTGCATTCGCACGTTCTCGATTTTTAATAGAAGCAAAATAGCAGAAAATTAGAGATTGTCACGCACATAAACCTGCTTAGAGAGAAATTAATCATGTTTTTTATACTATGTAAAAAAAAAATAAAATAGAGTTTTTGATTGACACATATACAGGGTGTCCGATAATTCGTAAAAAATCTCTCGTGTACAGATAGAGCAGATCAAACTGTGCAAAAACCTTCTTTACCATTTTGCGATTTTCGCAATAATTATTGAGAAATTAATTAAAAAATATTGACCAATATATTAGCGCTCTGCGAAAAGACAACCTGCTGTTACATGATTACTATGCGTGTGACTAGCAACCGCATGACAGCGGGCTGGCTTTTTTCGCCACGTGTTAATACTCACACGAAATGGTCGATATTTTTTAATTAATTTCTCAATAATTATTCTGGAAACTGCAAAACGATACAGAACTTTTTTGCTCAGTTTGATCCGCTCTATTTGTACACGAAAGATTTTTTACGAATTACCGGGCATCCTGTATATATGAATGACAATACAAATATTTTCAATTTATAACACTTTTATTATACGCTTCACTATTTTACTATACGCCACTATGATATATGTTGAAGTTAAAGTTTTTCATTAATATAATTTTGTTTTTTAACAAATATAATTTTTCCGGTTTTACTTTATATGTATTTTTACTTCATTTCGCGCAAAGCTAATATAATGTGGATAATAGCTATATATTGTAATGTTCGTTTTTTTTTATTTGACCGCTAGATATTACACACAATGCGTCATGTCGATACCATCGATGCCATTTAAAGGCAATAAAAGATCCCCCACTTAATGAAGAAGGAATCAAGAGTCAGAAGTTTCACGACGTTGGGTGGGCCGTACAAGGCGATTGTTAGTCGTTTTTGTACTGTTACATCGACAAAATGCGTGGAGCAATACAAATCCAGAGTAATCCATTATGATATTCGATTGTCCAAAGAAAGAAAGAGAGAGAGAGAGAGAGAGAGAGAGAGAGAGAAACTAAGGATTAAATCAGAAGTGAAATTAAATCACGAGAATATAATTCTTTAAATGCGATCATAATTGATAAATCAACATAGAATTGTGATTATAGTTTATCATATATGTTTATTACATATCACATATCACATATTATTATATTCATAAATTAATTATGAGTATAATTATAAACTTTATATTTGTACGATCTTTTAAAAAATATATCAAAAAAAACAAATTTAAGATCTATGGAATTTAACTGATTATTTTATCGTTATACGCCCGCAATGTAATAACTTTCATTGGTTTCCGTACGGTGTCGAGAGAACGAGACGATTCGATATGTTTTATCGTTATGGATCCTCGAGATTAAGGACGAGGGAAAAGGAAAAAGGGAGATTCGAAGACGCACTTGCGCGAATCCTGACGTTTTTTTTTTTTTTTTTTTTTTTTAAGAAGACATGCTCTTCTCCTATGCCGTTTCACGAAAAGTAAAAAAAAAGAAAGTGAGATAATACGCGAAGAAAAAAAGAGAGACAGAGGTTTACTTGATCGAAGAGGGAGGAACCACTTGCCCATATTTGGCTACACCCGCTGCAGTCTACATTCTACTTTTTTTTATTGCTCTTTCTTTCGATCGCCCGCATCTTCTATACGTTTCTCTGCTGCAACGGATAAACGTGCAATCTGCGACCTATATAATCTCTAGTTTCTTATAATTTTTACTGCATTTATAACGTAACTTTATTAAATTTAATTTTTTTTTCAAGATTATTGCGATATAATTTACAAATCGTGCAGATAAAAATGTAAATTGTAATTTATGAAGAAAATACATACGTCTGATTTAATCGAATAAAGAAAGATATTAATTCACAAGGAGGAGGGTGAAGTAAAAACAGATTGTTGTGTTGTAACACATAAATTTTTTTTATTTATTGGAAACAGAAATTAAGCTTAGATTCACGATAAAATTTAATTAATGCAAAAATATTCTCTAGAATATTCGGAAATACGTGATATTCAAATTTGTGCACACGTCATGTAGACATATCTAGTGCGAAAAATTAAAACGCACGTTCCGCAGAGCATGACTTTGTAACATCTCAGCGGAAATGTAAATGTCGACATATAAAAAGTACAAAATTGTTTGCTCTTGCGTACATAAGTAGAATACGCTCGCAGTAATACAATTGTATATCCTGTAATTGTTTGATTCCTCTTATTCACAAATTTTGAAAGTATTTATCTTTAAATCTTTAACACTATAATCCACATGTTCTAATAAAATACAGTTTAAGGATACAAGAGCGAAGCAAGTCTATAATTGTCAAGTTTATTCTAAATTCATATCTGTATAATTTAAAACAACTAGAGTAAATTATAGATTTATCTCATTGTCAGTTCAAATACACAAATTTCTATTTAAGATTAATATTTATAAATTACATATTTTTATGATATTTAACATAAAATATCTTTCACTTTTTTATTGTGCAATATTTATCGCTATAATTTTTGAAAAACGGCATGTTTCAACTTGTTTTATTTCTAATCTACTTCTAATCCTATCTATTTCCTGAATAGGCAGAAAACTAGAGAAATTAAGCCTCAAACTATCTTTCAATCAAAATGGGTCGGCATTAAAAGTTCATGAACCACACCTTCAATTTAGATAGTGGCACTTTATCTCTATTTCGATATTAGGTTACGAACCCCTATGGAGCGCTATTTGGGATCGCAGACTGCCGTTTGGTTAACCATCCATTCAATCGTCAGTCAAAACGAAATAAAACATCGCTGGCCCTCTTTTGGACCTAAAGGCATTTGTATAATAAGTAGCACAAGACCGCTTTCTATCCATATATGAAAGATTTCTCGGTACATATATCAACATGCTGAGTATGACAAGAATCGGTCATAGGTCGACTACGATCTTTGATCTTTCTCAAAGTCACACATAAAATTCTGTTTTTTCGAATTATTTATTAGAAAAATGTATTATTAGTTATTCTATTTTGAAACACTCCAAACAACATTTCGATTAATTATTTTAAAATTATATGCTATTACATCGAAAAGAGCAGAATATATTATATATATAACCATTGATAGTTAAGAACAGTAAATTGAAACAGAATTTCAAGACAATATTTTTTTATAAATAACTATGTGTTAGAATAATTATATAGATTAAATTATATCTATTCGCGGTAATTATATACATGTAATAAATTAAGATAAAAATGAAATATTTGGCTTAACTATACATATATAAACTATGCATTGCACAATATGAATTGCACAATACATACACGCGTATATGTATATAAATTAACATAAGCGATTGAAATATCAAATTTAATTGATATATACGTATTATTTCATAAAAGCAATATATATAATAAATATCAAGAAACAATTCTGGTATATCTTATTAGTGATGTGTTATTGATATGTCTAGTTAAAACAAAGTGCGATTACATATCAATAAATAAAACATAAATATATTGTTATCAATTATCATCAAGTTGTTATTGTTGTCATTATTATTAAAAATATATTACTATTAAAATAAAGATTTTTCTCGCTTTTTTTAAGACAAATTTTGATCACTTTTCCAAAATTTTAAACAAATAAAAATGTTATCATTATATTTAACAACTAAAAAAAGTTATTAGCATATGATTAGATGTATAATTAACATTACATTTCAGGCATAAATTGTCCATTTTATCTATTGTTATTTCAAATATGTATAATTATATGTGTAGTGATCCAACGATACGTTAAAATAATTGCCTGTAACTCATTGCACGCAACATTTAATTTAATTCTACCCAAAAAACCTTTTAATATAATAATCAAGATATGATAATCGTTTCTTCTCGTGTTATCGATTATTTCAGTCGAACCTCTTATCCTACGACATTTTTGGTCCGGAATCTTCCCCTTAAACCTCTGATCCTATGATAAAAATTTAAGAGTGGGGGTATAATTCCCCTTTCGCGGTCGTAGTATGAGAGGATTTTTTGTCATAGGATAAGAGGTTTCGTAGCATAAGAGGGTCGTAGGATAAGAGGTCCGACTGTATTTGAAAAATTGTCATACATTGATCTACCTACATTCTATTATTTATACATTAATATAATATTTGTCATAGTTCGCGCTTTAATCTTTGCTGCATCTAGTGTATAGACACTTTAAGGGTACTATTACATTTGTCATACGATAAATGTAATATCGGCCTTAAAGTTGCACTGAAGCGAGCGCTATGATTGGCCCGCTGTCTCGAGCGCATCCGTCAAGAATAGTAATAATGGATGTGTCGCGACGCCGGTTCGAGATTCGAAAGAAATCGTCCGGTATTTTTTTGTGAATCATGATACCGTGACGATGCGATGGACTTTGCACGCGAATTCGGGAGTGTTGAACGTGTCTTTCTCATACAGTGCATTCAAATACCACGTATAATCTATCAAGCCGTTCCGTATCGCGGATCTTCATCATCGCGCGTTCGCTTACATTAATTATGTATATCGTGAATAGCTTTCCTAGAGGGGGAAAGGAGTACTGAGAGCATATATATTTTGAAAATATTTAACTCTTTCAAAATTAGACAAGGTACGATAGTCTCAGTTGCCTTTTTACGCGATTATTTCAACATGTCGGATATTCTGACTCTCTGTATCTTATTCAAGTTATATGCATTATTTTGCAAGCAGTTTACGTGAAGTGATCTTCAAAAAGAGAGCGAAATCACTGCGATTGGCTGGCATCGACATTTCAAGAATCGCAAGCGTGTATCGAACTATCCTCCTATGGCTGACGCGCTTGAACGAGCTGAGTGCTATGATTGGTCCGCTGCATCGAGAGCGTCGTCGTTTCGAGAATCGCAAGCAAGGTTCGATACGTGGAATAACGGAACGGCTCGGGACGCGGCAGGTTGGATTCGAAAAGTCGTTCCGTGTGTTTTTCGCGATTTCGAGTCGCCGAAAGTGAGTTTCGCGCACGAACTATCGTCGGGAGTGTCGAGCGAAATGTCACGCGTCCGCTGTTACGTCAAGTATCGCTGTCAACCGCACGCCGGCATCGTAATCGGTCATGATCGATGGCAGGGTGTTGTAGCTCTGCTTCGAAATCGCAGTTAGTCCATTTTTCTCATACTCCGAAAGTGGATTTCGCGCATAATTCGTCGCGAGTGTTGAGTGAAATATATAACGCAATGCATAACGAACAGTATGATAAAAGGCGTGACAAAAATGCATAGTCAAGTATATTGTCGCGTATAAAAAATTTGTGCGGATGAATCGCAGCTGCTCCGCACTTCACTGGAGTTGTCGCTTCGAATTCGTTGTCGCGTCGTGAATTAAGGGTTAGTGATAGCCGATTATAATGATATCGGATGCGCCGGCTAGATACGTGAACCACCCGTTGCAAATTCCTCGAGGGTGCAGTAAAAAGGGGGAAGCTGATTGCAGCGATCTCGAGATTCACCGGACATTGATCGATTAGTGGCGCCGCGAACAGTGTTTTTTACATGTATATATACACGGAGAAAGTTTTATATTAAAAATTACTATGGTATGTAGTAACTGTGGACCATTAGAAACATTCCAAGTTAAAATGCTGTATAAAACTGTAAAAATTGACGTAATTTACGTAAAAATTATTAATTTACGTAAATTACGTAAATTTTTACAGTTTTACATAGCATTTTAACTTGGAATGTTTCTAATGGTCCACAGTTATTATATACCATAGTAATTTTTAATATAAAATTTTCTCCATGTATATCGATAAAGCACGGTACTCGGTGTCATGCAGTGATACTTTTATGATGAACTTGTTTTTATGCTACATTTTGTTATTGACAAAATACTATTAGATGAAATATAAACGGTTTATACACCAGTCTGAGATTGCAGTTATATATATAAATTATAAATTTTTTTTTATATTTATACATATATGACAAAATAACATGTTATACATGAAGAAAATCGAATAGAGACAATGTTTCTTTAATAAAAGAAATATATTTTAGATTGAAATGTGTTTAAAAAAAACTTATACTTTATAGATTTCTTTATAAAAATTCAAATATTCTTCACATAGCTTTTCATAATTTTAATACCGTCTATGTCTAGTCCAATTCTTTTCACTATATTCATACCAGAATGAAATTTATCTATTATAAATAAACATGAAAATATTTTAGAGAATATATATATATATTATAATATATTATAGTATAAATAGTTGCGTTATAAAAAGATGCAGTTAATTTGCTGTGATTTATCAAATATAATATTTCCCATTAAACTACTATGCACAAGTGTTATGAAAAACAGTGATCCATTTGTATCTGGTCAGGAATTTGACATTGATAAGATTCTAGCACCTACACATATTTCAATATCGTATATGTTAAAATGTAACAATAATACCTACATATACATATATTTTTATTACATCATCCATTAAAATAACTATTATAAATTATTTACCAATACAAAATTAATTACCTGTGCAAGGTTTTGTATAACTGAATCATTCACGGTCCCATTATATCCATAAGTTTTCAGATATTTAGATATTTGAGATCTTTCAATTATATATTTTTAATAGTCTGAATCATTATGAAATTGAGTATCTGTTATAGTGTTTTCAAATATAAATATTCAATTATTTATCTAAATTTATAGATCCATATAACGAAAGCATTAAATTCGTACTATTTTAATTTTTGACTAAATATGTATAAAATAATCTTTTTAAATTATGCTAAAGATGCCAAATAAATCACTGAAAATAAAGATGTTAAAAGATATGATTTTGTATAATAATTAAAACTTTAAAGATAAAAACAAGAAGAAATGTTGCATCAATCAATATTGCAATATAAAGTATATTATTCAGTATACAATAACATAGTATAACAAACTGCTCTATCTTTTAGAAAGACTGTATAAATTTTATAAATGTTAATCACCATATATAATAATACCAATATATCAATATTGCTATCAATATTATTACAACAAATTTATTATATTTTTGATTCACTCAACAAAAAATCAGTCACTAAATTATTGAACTCTTCAAAATATCTCAAATGAAGATTATGTCCACCTTTTTCCAAAATATGCACCCTGTAATACAAAAAAATTATATATGTAGTAAAAATAAATTTCGTAAATCACCCTAATTTTTTAAAATTTATAAAGAAATACAAACTTTGAGTCGGCGATATTTTGCTTCAAATACGTCGGATGTTCCGGTAAAACTACTGCGTCTTTGTTTCCGTGAATAATTAATGTCGGACATTTTATTTCCGATAAAACTTGTTTGCACAGGTTACCATTTTGCTTTTCGTACAATTTTAACATAGCGTCTACCCAATCCGACCAAGTCTTTCTAAAATAATCCTCGCCGTAGACTTGTATCATAGGTGCCTTCATTCTTTCCGACCACTTGTTGATGTCTCTGATGCCTAGACAGTAATATTTTATAAAGATTTTCGAATAAAAAAACAAAATATTTAACACAATCTCGATAAAATACTAGCAAAATATTTTTTTTAATATATAATTTTTAGCAAGTTAACAAAATTAATATTTCTGAGAATTTTAAAAGTTTTTCGAATTTTGGAAAAATTTATCAATTTCCTCAAATCGTAACATCTTAGCAAACTTTTATAAATCTTAACGTCATTTTACTAAATTATATTATTATTAAAAAGAGATGAAAAAAATCTTTTTGGCTTTAGGTAAGTATTATATATATGTGTGCAAATGAAAAAATCGTACTTTCATATATTTTTGTCTCGTCCGGGTGTATATATGCGTTCGCACCAAATACCACCATCTTACGAATGCTCTCGGGATACGTTGAGGCAAGCAGAAGCGATGTGATGCCGCCGTCGCTCCAGCCGATTAAAGAAAATTTCGAATAGCCCAGCGTCTGCATTAAATTATGAGCCCATGAGGCGTCGCGCTGAAAGAAATCGTCCGGGAAATTTCTATCGGGTGGTCGCGACTTTCCATAACCGGGTGGATCCCATGCCACTATCGTCAGCTTGTCTGTGTTTAGATTTTCGATCTGCGGTTTGAAATCAGTCCATATTGTTCCTGAAATATATCAGTTTAATAGATAATAAATTTCTAAAATTGCAATCACTCTAATTCTAAAATCACCTAAATGACATTTATGTTAATTTATTAAAATTAACAGTTATGCATTGCATTTTTGCGTACAATCATTATAAATAAATAACTGATAGCAGAACAAATAATATTAAAAACTGGTAATAAAAAATAGGAAAAAAAGACAATTAAAATTTATATACATATATTTATATACAAATATACATAATTTATTTATCTATCATTTATCGTTTGTGTTGTTATTAATTAATTTATAATAATGCAAGTTTAATATAAATAATTGATAATAACACCAATAATAATGAGAAAAATAATAATAAAATGGTAACAAGAAATGATAAAAGAAAACAAAATAATTTTAAGAATGTTATATTTTTTTAATTACTAAAACTAAAATAATGCAGGAATCGCTGTCTTTTCTCTTCTATCAAGCAATTCAAATATTATACCGCGTGCGCGAATATTAACACCCGATAGATGGCAGCAAGTATTAAGAAGAGTAAATGTGTGCTCTGTGAAACGCTTTATCTCTCCTTCAGCGCAATTATAGATGATATATATTATGTGTTGCATACTTACCTAACGCGCCAGGTAACAATAACACTGGATGATCACCTTTACCGACTCTGGCGTAATTTATTTCCGTGCCATCCACTTTGATTTTTCTTTCCTTTTAAATGATATTCCTTTTAACAGCATTGTCAATGCATAAAAGTGCAAGAAACTGGTAGATCAATGGTAAAACAACAAATAACGTGATCTGCCATTTTATATTTACATTTGTAATATTTTTCTTTACATACCTCAATCTTACGAGTTTTATCCGTCATCACTGACAATTGTCGAATGGACAAAGTACTTCTCAACTTGGACTCTACCGTTCTGCATAATGTACCCGCGAAACGAACACACGTGCTTAACCACATTGTACAGTTTACGACTTATTGACAACTACGAGTGACTACTAACCGCAGTATGTCGCTGAAAGCAATGTGCTCAGTTTTATCATTTTATGTAGCTTCGTCATGATTATAACGACGTATACAGTTTAAATACAAAAATCATATTAAATATATTATTATTCACATTAAATATATATTTGATAAATTAATATAAATATTAATATAAATTATCATTATAGGGATAGAATAAAATATACAAGTTTATAAAAGTTATTTTAAAAATATATATAAAAAAATCTATTGGCGGGAAATTCGCGTATTAATCACGTTCATATAAAAATGATAAATATTTATATTCGAGTTTATATTTTTCTGATGATACAGATATATCCTTTCTTATTCTGTATTACAAATATTTATTTACCTTTTATACAATATTAATTGTATGTTGGAACTAATACTGTTATATGTGTGTTTGTATATACATTTTCACTAAAAAAATAGTAGACAGAATTGTATAAATTAGAAAATTATAAATTATGTTTTGAAGTAAATGACGAACGACTGTACGATCATTAAAATATTTATTTTTGAGAACTATACAGTAATGGTAAAAATGGAAACACACAAATATCAAGTGCAAATACTGTACGTGTAAAATATGAGAAATGGCGGTAATGATCGAAAAACCAATACATATGTTTCTACACAATAAAAATAAATAAATGCAATTCTTGTGCAATCGTCCTAATATCAGTGAATACATGAATTTGTATACATATCGCTCTTACAAAAGTTTTTAAAAATCTTGCGAAATATAAGTTATAAATGTTATGCAATATAGACATAATTCATTAAGAATTTTCTTATAGTCATATGCCAAAAGAAGGAAATTTAATTTAAATTTAACAGTACTTAATAACTCTTAAAAGAAGTACAGAAAATTCTATTTAATCTTACATTCAATCCTATCATTGATAGGAATAATAATATTAAATGATTCACAAAATGTAGATTACGGTAAATCATAATTTATGGCTTATCATGAATCTTGTTGATTACGATTGCTCTGTGCTCGATCGCATGCTCTGTGATATTCTTCCATTAGATATTTTTTATATTTTGTCTGATTGTTCCATAGTTCTGCTGCTTCAAGATTAAGTGGACTCTCGTTGTTAGGTTCTATATAATAGAGATATGATTTGAATTGACATATTGATTTATCGTGTAACATTGATTTATTGTTTTATTTTTACTTACCACCAAGAAGGGACTGTATAGAAAGTAAAATAGTACGCACATCGTACAATGCGCTCCATTTATCTTTTAATATATCCAAACAGATGTTACCTCCGGTATCTACATTTGGATGAAAGCAAGGTGTAACAAAGCGTACTATAGGAGCGCTATATGGATAACTGTGTGGAAACTCTAAAGTCAATTTGTAGGTGAGGCCAGCATATACCTGTAACGTATAAAACTTGTATTAGATTTTCTCTTGCTATCATATTGCAACATTAGCAACGTTATGTAAAGTTAGATGATTTAGAATAGTTTATAAAACAGTCTCTTACTGTGTCTCTTGGTCCTGTGATAGTACCAATCCATTTAAATAAGTTTTCTCCTTCTGGAAAGGCAGATACTCCTTGCTCAGTGCTCATCATCAACACCATGAGTTCCTTTTGCAACCTAAACAATTAACAGTGACGTGACATAAATTTCAACATTTCTATGTGATAATAATGTATATACATATATTGCATAAGCTGGCCACAGTGAGGGAAAGACAAATTATTGTAAAAGCGAATTTCGCAAAACATTCCTGATGGACAATACTCAATTAGCGTCATTTTACAACGCAACAATTGGCTAGGTTATATAATTCACAGTGGAAAAAAAACGTGATACTAATTATGTTATGATTTTTTGGACAATCCAAAACAATTTTTTTGATCATTTGATGGTTGACTTTATTCATCCAAGGAAAAACAAAAACGGTAAATTCGCATTTAGAGTGTCCTGCCAATGGACCCGATTATTATTACATACCGTTTGCTAACCGCGTGATTATCCTTAGGCAAGCTTTGCTTCTCCTCGGCTGCTTTCGTCGGCGTGTTTTGCGTCGAACTGAAAGGGTTCACGTTTTGTGCCATGACAAGTAGGTTTTTGGCAAGAATCGAAAGAGAGGTACCCTTCTCGCGCAGCGCAAAACTTCTTCTCGACTCGTTGACGGTCGCAACAGCACGACGGAAATTTGAATGCTACACGCGCTCTACTGCTCGACCCGAAAACATCGAGCGGCAAAACAGCTGTTGCGCCAACGAGCGGCGGTTCGTCGTGCGTCGTGCGTCGTGCGTCGTGCGGACTTTTGCGCCTCTCTGTCAATCTCGCGTGCTGAGTGCTGAGATTTCTTCGCGCATTTTCTTCCCACGATTCGTTCGATATCTCGTGTGTATAAGAAGCCTCTTTCGCGTTGTCAATGATACCGCGGGAAGAGAGTGATATCATATTAAATATCAAATGTTATTCAGTGAAATCGATAACCTCGCCGTCATTTGGTTAGACTGTCTCTGTCTCTAACTGGATATTGTCCTCGAATGTCTCTCGTTCCGGATACGTCTGGAAAAAAAATGCGAGTACATTGAAGTGATGACGAAGCAAAAAAGCTCGACACAGTAGAAGTGCCATTGCAAGATATCGATCGATGACGATTTTTTTCTCGTAATATGACATGTTGGAAGAGATATGTGGGCAGGTGCAATTTGGATGTTTGCAATACGTAGTACTCATTATGTGAGTCATCCAAAATAGATGTATCAACAGAAATTTCATACGAACAAGCAATTTCATGATAATTCGATTCCTATACTATCAGGCAAGGCACAATTGCATGATGGAATTATTTGATAATGAAAGTAAATTCGAGGTCTGATAATTTTGAGATAATAAAACAATGGCAGCGGCACAAGACACACCGGAGTCGGATACCGGGAGTTTTGAGTGTTTTAGAAATTACACAGCACCAGAAGTATTCGTACAAGGCCTAGCTGGTATTGTTGATCAGCAGGATGTAGAATCTATGATACGTGCTCAAAAACAGATGTGAGTTTCATTTCTGATGCTTTAATTTATTCCTTGATTTATATACTTATACATTTATAAAACTTATTAATGCAATTTTTTATTTTTACATATTTGCAGGTTGCAAAGGTTTGAAAAAACTAACGAGATGTTGACTAATTGTAATCAATTGTCAGTACACAGACTTAAAACAGCTGGCACAGAATTCAAAAAGCACATTGCTCTTTTAGTTGAAATGAAGAGAGATCTGGATTATATTTTCAAAAGAATTCGTTTGGTAAAGAATAAATTGAGTCAACAATATCCACAGGCATTCAATGGTAGTAATTAATTATATAATAGTTTTAATGAGAACCTATAAAAAAGAAAAGATATAATTTACTCTATTGTAAATATGTAGAGGCGGTAAGAAGCAGCTTGGCGGAGGAAGTGATTGTAGAGGACGTCGATTGCCCGGTAAAACCTCTCGAACCAGAAATTGTGCCATTGCCATCCGTTCACAGTGCTGCCGATCGAGATCCCGACTCAGATGGTAATGAAACCTCTACTAAAAATAGTCATATCGCTAAAGAGTAAATATGATTTTTCGATCAATGTTCAAATGTAAATTACTTAAAATTACCTACGGAACAAACGGGCGGTTAATTCAGGTAACACATCATATTTCTAATATGTATATTAGGCAGAGATAAATCAGTCAATATGTCTCTATGCTTTGTTGTAAGAGACTAAAAAAAGAGAGACCTGTTAGTCTGAACCAATTGTTTAAATACTCAGATGATTTTATTGTTGTGAGATGTATATGTAAGTACTTCTATATGAGAATGCACATAAAAAGAGTATTTTGAAGAGAATATTTCTATTAGAGATCGATGTTAACAAGAAGCGACGTATCTCGCTTAAGATTGCGCTTTACCTGACAATTTGTGCACTTTCTCTCTCGTGAAAATCGCTAGTACAAAACCACTGTAGAAAGAATATCAATTGCAACGACGCGGCGTTCCGATATTTTCCGATTATTTCCACAAGTTTTGATTATTACTCGCATGTAAAATTCAATCGTCATATTACTGACGCAAGTTTGCAATACGAATGGTACAAAGAGTAAATTTTCATATATGTATACATATTATATACTAGTTGATTTACGGAAATTGATTGACAGAAAGTATTAACGTGAGTGATACAAATAATTTTTTTTTCCCTTTTAATCACGAATGAGTGAGAAAAAAAATGCGTCATGTTAGATATATCTGAAATATTATGTACACGTTAGAGACGATGATGAGGCATTAAGTACGGAAGTTTACTACTTTACATGTTCTCTCTTCATTACGTATTCACCGACTTGTCGCGTAAGTATGTATATATCGCATAACAACCTGCTTTCGATGTACGGTGGCCGATTTATTGCTTCTCGCAGCGCATAGCAAGGAAAGCTTGTTCATGTGTTATATAGTGCATTATTGTAAATAAAGATCGTTGGTTGTCTACCTCGTCGCACACAGAGTTTCAATCTACTCCGATATAGGTACGTCTATAACAATTTACAGTTTGATCGAGAAACAGTCCCGCGCACACAATCCATGATGCGACAAAACTTAGTATATAGCTCAGCTAAAATTAAATTAAATTAAGTCGATGCACGTCGCGGTTTCGCGCACGGATGCGAGAACGCGCGAAATGAAGGGGATTATGCGTCGTCGTTCGGTCGAATTTAGCAGATCATTTTCGACTCGTTAACGTCTCAGACGGTGCGCGATAATTCTGCATCTCGCAAACTGAAGTCTCGGTCTCACGCAAGTAAATTCGTTGTATGCGCATATTCTTACTGTAAGACGATACGATCTACATTGTAAAGATTGTTTCGGTCGGTCGAGAGAGAAAGAGAGAAATATATAAGTGTTGTTCTTTGTTCTCGTTCTCCTGCACACATTGCGATTTGACTTATCCCGATCAAGTTTTTTATTCCTATCCTATCTGTAAAAAAAAAAAAAAAAAAAAAAAAAGAAAAAAAAGAAAAAAAAGAAATAACGGTAATTAGCCAGAAGACTAATGACATGACTTCCATTGTTGGTATACAGTGCCGGTCGAGGAGTTTCAGTTCGCGAAGCTGCGCAAACGACGAATAAAGAGTAACGACAGTTCGTCGACGGAGAGCAACAACGATCACAGTAACGCCGACACGTCATCCTGCACATCCGACACCGGCTAAAAAAAAAGCCGAGCTGTATAAATGAAAGAGAGAGAGAGAGAGATAGGGGAGGAAAGAGAGAAAGAGAGAGTGAGAAAGTGAGAGCGAATGAAAATGTTTATTATAATAATGTTCCCCCCTTTTCTCCTCCCTACTCCAAAATCAGATTCATGCACCACATTTCGTGTTGCTTGCGAATATACGAGTTAATCAAACGATCAATCAATCAATCGGCGACGAGAGAATCGGATGGCGCGATATATCGAGGTCGAGCCTACACATCATATCTCGAATATCAATTGTGTAAGTTGCGGGCTTGTGAATAATGTCAATGTGAGCAAAATAAATTCTTTGTACACACGGTACAGCGATGTTGATCAATTCCATTCCGGTGAGAGTGTGTGAGCGATGAGAGAGAAAGAGAGAGAGAGAGAAACAGCGTGGAGGGGAGGGAGGAGGGAGGGAGCGTCCTTGTGGACGCTCGAGAGCTTTAATTCGCGAATCGAGATTCGTCGCCATCGGCCACCAGCCACCTGGGGCATTTCATTAGCGAGGACGTAGCCGTCGCCGTCGTGAAATATTTCGTTCGTCCGGCTGGCAAAGGTGGCGCCGAGATTAATGCGAATGCTTTTCACGGCTGCATCCGCGCAAGGGTCGCTATACTTAGTCGGCGTGACGTCTGGGAAAGATTCACGTGACTTCTTTCGGCGCGTTAATTCAGGAGAAAGACATTCGAAATGTCCACTGCACGTGTTCGGCTACGAAGTGTACAGTGAGCGACGTCGACGTTGTAGCGACGTAATGTGAAATCGTGGTTTCATTGATGATGTACCAGAAGTCGCGCGCTTTCTTTCTTGAATCGTTACTATTATAAAAAATGACGAATTTTTTTTTAATGCAAATATGTTGATATTTATGGATTTGTCCGTCTTTTTAATACAACAACCGATGTTACATATATTGTGTAATTCGAAATCGTTAGTACTAAAGGATGACACAATTTTTTTTTAATGCAAATATTTTGATTTATGGCTTTATATCTATATCTTTTTACACAACAACAACCGATGTTATATATTGCATATTTGGGAAATTCCTTTTATTTCAAAGTCGAAATCACATTCCTCGAGTCATATTTTTTTCAAAGTAGATTTTACCAAGATTTAAAAGTAGACTGCTGAAATTACATTTCTTTTTTTTTTTCGTTTAAGTTTATTCGCATGTTCTTGCCTCAGTTTCAAATATTTGTTCTACAATCTTCACTTTCCCGAATTCTTAAACGGCGTAATCTCTCATGTTGTAACCAGGATAAGCAGCGCTCGTAATTATTTACAGATTAACGGAATCTCCGAAAGTTCGTAGAGCAGCGGATCACCGGTTGCGAATGTTAATTTTTCTTCTTGCGGTTTGTTATCGTCTCGCGTAAAATATTATTGGGAATCGACTCTCTCTGGCTCTGCTTTCTACCATCGATGGTTTGTGCTATACACAGACGTCGTGCGCGTGCATACACATACGCACGTGTAAAGAGAGCGATGTCCCTGCGTGCGCGCGAAGGAGACGCCAGCCGTCGCGATGCCAGAAACCAGCTGCGCCTCAGCTGTTTTCTATCCATTCTGTCTTGCTTTCTTTTTTCCGGCGACATCGCCAGATAAAATCCTAGAGAGACGCGACGTATTTACGTTACGCAGAACATTCATTTTGACGATTTACGTATAATTAAACGTGATACGCCATATCATATGCGCGGTATCATAGACGTTAATTAGATAGAAGTTATAGAGTATCTCTAGAAGTTTTTTAAAGGCAATTAGGACAATTATGATTATAAAAAATATTTCCAGTATGTGTGTGTTTAATTAAATCAATTCAATAAATCAGACTTTAGTTATTTTTTATTTGAAATTAATATTTTTATTTTTTTATATTTATTACAATTATATTATAAAATATATATTATAAAAATATATACACATATTTATATCAAATTATATATTTATATTTAAATTATATTTGATAGAGTTGGTAATGTGGGATAGAAAAACAGAAACAGTTTTTCTTAGCTTTATAAAAGTAAATACTTTTTATTTATAGTCTGACTTTTAAAATTATATCTATTTAACAAATAGTTGTACATGTTTTAATTTTTTTTATCTTGTATCCGCATTATGATATACATACAACGTTATACGTAAAAAGAATATGTGAAAATGTGTAACGGAATGAGATACAAAATATTCGAGATATTTCGCATAGAGTTTATTGCACGCGTTTTAGTGGGAACTATTTTCTCTCTTAAAGGTCCCGTCCCAACTGCTTGCGCAATTCATTTGCCGCTATTGCGGGTATTGCACGTGCGTGCTAACGCGCCCAAGAAGAATGCATTTCGAGAAAGAGAACAAGAGGGGAGGGAGAGAGAAGTGGAACAGGAGAGTCGGCCGTGGCGGTTAACTGCACTCCCGATAAAACGCGGAAACAGCTGTTTAATCTTATCCGGTCCACCTGCGCCGCACGCTCGATATTTACTTTCATTCTTCCAGCGCGTCGCACGCGCATGCAGCACACGCCTCTGGGAGGAACATGCGTCCTTTGTTGACACAAGCATAACAAGGCTTGTTTCCACCAGTCGTGGAACACGTGCGCCATCACTGAAATAGTTTTGGGTTGGGTGCAAATTTGATAACGATGCAACATACCTATTCTCTCGATAGCTTGTAAAAAATCTTTCAAACAGTCTGCAATATAAAAAAGGTATATTTCTGTGTATTTATGCATTTTTCTAATTTAAAATTAGGAAAAAAATATGTGAAAGGTAACTTTAAGTTAAGGAAAATAATGCATAAATATATCTTTCCACGTCTTTTGAATCTGTTAAAATTTCGCAAATTTTTTAAATTTTATAAGATAATTGAGAAATGTATATAGAATTTTTAATTTTACTTCTCTCTTTCTCCCTTTCGCAACATAAAGAAAACTGTATCGGGCGAGATGCCGCGGAGAATTCAATAAGAACGGAAAGACATAAGAGAGCCGTGAACGTTAAAGTCTTTGTAAAGCCGATGGTGTGTTTGAAGGCCCGCGATATTCTCGTTCTCTTTTACGGGAGACTTTAAGTCTAGTTGACGCGGGTACAACGGCGACCGATGCAAAGTAATACAAAAGCGTGCTTGGAACACGCCCGCTAACTCGTCGGAGAGTGTCACCGGCAGTACTGCGGATTGAACTTTTCCAAGAGCCTCGGACAGGCTAAAGAAAACGCGCGGGAAGAGAAGACGGTAACCGGAAGAAGAGCGGCACTCGGGAGAGCAAAGCTCCTGGAGACGATTAAAATCTCGCTCTGGATGGTTATTATGAGATACGAGAAGAAATATATAAGTTTTCCTTTTCTATTTTTTCTTTATCTCTTTAATAAACATGGCTGATAGAATGGATGATTTAGTATCAATAGCATACGTTTAACGTTAAATGTCATCTAATTCTCATTGTCAGTTCAATTTTTTAAAATTCAATTGCTCAGACGTGAGACAGTTTTATTCTTCTATGCACGATAAATATATGTATACATTTTTTTAATGCTTCATACTGAAACTTTTTTTAACATTTACTTTGTAAAACCGATTTAGATATCTAAATAATTAGTGTATTAATTATCTCGGTCTTAAGATAATCATTATTTTCTTTTCTGTGTTTGTTTTCCTTACTAGCTTTATTATGTCACGATTTTTTTTTTTAATCTGGAGACTCGAAATCTAATTGTAAGATTAAATTTTTCTACATCACTTCATCAGAGCTTGATCTTGAGTCCAGATGTTTTGACATATAGATATCACAGTACCTGTTTTCCTAAATTCTAATTTTGGCTTCCACGTGCGAAATGTCTGTTTTTTTTTTCAATCATAGTTCTGGCATCCAGGTGCGAAATGTCCTCTTCCGTTGATCAAACGAGCACATTTAGTGTTAAAAATAAATGTTAGTGCTATGCCGAGACAAGATTCGAGATATATGAGATGCTATTTAAAAGAGTTTTTTTTTTTAGAATATAATGATTTTTCATATGTGCAGAGGCACATTCTTTAGATACCGACTTATATATAGTAACTTTTATTACTAATATGACATATATATTTCTCTCTCTTTTTCTCTCTTTCTTCCTTCTCTGCGTGTCCACGCTTAGATAGTCTTTCGATATAATAAAATCTCATCTTCCCCTCTCTATCGAAGCTAAAGGATTCCTCCGTCGCTCTCGCTTTCTCGGCCAACGCTTTTTTTCCTCCAGCGCGTACGGGCGACAGAGCGGCGAGGGCTTTGTAAAATCGGTGGATCCGGCGGCCTCTCCCTCGCCGGAGGAGTGACTTCGTGCTATTGACATCCGCTTCTCGTGGTATCGACATCCCGGTACATGCCCGCCCGCGCCGGGAGCACGATTTCGCGTCACTTCCAGAGAGCGAGAGCATGAGAGAGAAACAGAGAGGTGCAGAGAGAGAGAGAGAGAGAGAGAGAGAGAGAGAGAGAGAGGGAGAGCGTGGGATGCGAGAGAGGGTGCACTAGCCCGTTGGGACGATCACTGGCTCTGCGTCGGTGTAATTTTGCACGAGTGCGAAAATTACACCGCGCCGCGGCGCCGATAAGTCGTAAATTACGGGCACGTAGGTGGACGATCGCGTGTAAAACGCGGCCGTGGTCGGTCCTGCGATTGACGCCATCACCGCGCTTAAACTTACGGCCGTACGTCGAATAAATCGGAATTAGCGTTTAATCACGTACGTCCGTTCGATACGCGCTACCGGAGAGAGTTGGTAATTGGGTCTCGAAATTCCCGAGTTTGGTAAAATCGCGAACGGCTTGTCTTCGGTTCGATTGCTCTTGACGTTCTACAATTATTTCACTATAATAGGTATATCGTTTTCTTGTCTCCGCCAACTATATTTTAAATTATAAAAATTCTTTTCCCCCTTTTTTTTCTTTATTTCCCTTTAATTTTTAATAGCTTTTCTCTTCTATATATTGTTTAAAGATTTGCAACTTACGAATGGCTCGAATTGTTCCACGTGACGAAATTCGAGGATTGCATTTAATGGCAATTTGGTTTTCTCATATGCGATATATATAGATCATTTATAATAATGTATCATGTATCAAAATTAATTGATGCCATCATAATTTATAGATGATACGTACCGCGCATTGTTGCAGTGTTTATGTCACGTATTTCGTGCATAGAGTTGGATATGATACGAAAAAGAATAGAACACTTGTCATAGCATATAATAATGCTGTTCAAATACATAATTATCAAAATAAAAATCAATTGCTTATATGGATTCTGATATGAAAAATGGAAAAAAGTATTATATTTAATTGTATAAAAAAAGGAATTAATAAAATTATAAAATTGTATAAATTTTTTTATTTTTTGAAAAATTTCGTGAAATTTTGATAATAATTGTTTAAACTATCAACTTCACTAATGAATCAAGTTGACTATAATTTATTAGGTGTAATTTTAATATCCTTTCTTCACATACACACACACACACACGCACACACACACAGGCGTGCATGCGCGTCTGTTATTTTGCTAGAAAATATTGAGTTATAATTAAATGAGTTTCGAAAACTTTATCTTTTTTATGGAGTTTGAGAAAGCGTCCATTCACGTCAGCACCACTTGACTTAAGATTTCTTCTACTTTGGCTAATGTCTCTCAGTCAGCGCTGGAATTGAAATCAATCAAATTATCATGAAATGCTCGCGTTGAATTTTCGGGATTTAATCACATGTTTCTATTATTAATTTCATTTAATTAAATCAAATTTTGCTAATTAATTAAATTAAATTATTATTATGTGCTATTGTCGCAATATTATTTACAAAGATGTGAAGAAAAGTGTAGCATCTAATAAATATTTTTTTTTAAATAAGAATTTTCTAGTTTATCGAAAAGCTCTTACACATAGACACACACGCACGCACGCACGCACGCACGCACGCACGCACGCACGCACGCACGCACGCACGCACGCACGCACGCACGCACGCACGCACGCACGCACGCACGCACGCACGCACGCACGCACGCACGCACGCACGCACGCACGCACGCACACACGCACACACACACACACACACACACATATATATATATATATATAATATTTTAAAGTTTATTATAATATAATATTTATTTATTTTCATATGACATAATTAAAATAATTTACAATGTCACTTTATTAACAGAAAAACTTTTCGCTTCAATAGGAGAAAAGTCATCATTCATTCAACGAGCGAGTGAATCTCGAACTTTATTTGAGTATCTGGTCGATGTATAGTAATGTTCAAGTCGAAAATTATTCATTCTTATTCTGTGTCCCTCATTATTATTCTCGTCTTGCTCTTGCAATCCGCTAAAAAGTTTTATAAATTTTATAGTATATTTAAAATATCCGTTGCTTCATTAACAAGGAAATAGTTTCAAGCATCTTTCTATTATTGAGAGAAAAGATACTATATTTATAAAAGACTTTTTTTTAATTACACTTTTTAATTCATCATTTAGATAACTCTATAATGTAAAAACTATTCAATTTATTTTACATTTTTAAGAAATAATAATTACATTCTGTGTCTCCATTTAAATTGTCGGTGCAGACAGAAAAAGTGAAGAATTATTTTTGTAGGTTTTACAAGATCAAATAGATTTTTCAAAATCTGTATGTCGACGTGAAAATTATTCGAATCTGCCACTTTGATTTACCAAAGTTACGCGGACGTAAACTTGATAATCATGTGTATGTAGATTTGCTACTACAGCGAAGACTCAGGGGAGGATCATACGTAATGTCTGTATCAGGTCGAATGATTTGCTATTCGCGCGGCTCGGCGGTTCCGGTTGCCCGCGCCGGGGAAAACTTAGATTGCTTCGCAGACTAATTCCTATGGGAGCGCCCGCGCTAATTCGACGTCGAAACTCGCAGCGTGTCATACCTGAAGCGGCTCGATAAATTACTCGCCGTCCATCCAATTACCAGCGACGTGCCTGCAGCCCGCTTCGTCATTCCCGGTGACTGCGGCGCGAGCTCGTTCGATTCTTGTTTCACCCGTTTTGTCGGTCGGCGACGCACATTTATGGTGAGAGGGGGTGGGGGGGCAACCCAGTTTCGGCTTCTACCGAGCGTCCACTTGGGTATTATCCTCCCCGAGAAGATTCATCTTTAATTTTTTTTTTTTTTTAACTAAAAACGAATGCTCATCTCGCGCGTGTCTGATGACGGATCAACCCTTAATGAAGTCGAAGCTCAAGAAAAGCTCGACGTGGCACCTGATCGCGTGCAGATGGGACTTGGAAATCTCGCGTCAGCGCGCGTATGCACGAGTGTGTACGTGGCGATGACAGGGTGGCGTGACGGAGTGCTAATAATACGTATAATAGGTCGGCGACGTGGTGCGCGCGCGCGAATTTGTGCCGATAAACGCGCACGTCCGTACACCGCCTGTAATATCCGTGTCCACACACATACACACATGTCACTCTAAGCAACGAGGCACGCACGTGTCCGTGCATTCAGAAATGTTAAATCAGCGCGGCGAGTGCAATGGAGATTGGGAACAAATTCCTCTTTTCAATATTGGGTATTTCAATAATTTTTTAGATTAAGGATGTTTAGCACCTACAATCGGAGCAAAAAGTAGTCGAAATTGACGAATATATACTTTTCTCATATATCTTAGTATATGATTATTATAAAGATTGCATAAAATCTTATTATTTATTCATAGCTAGAAATGTATTTTCTAACTTCTGTTGCTTTTTTTCGGAGAATTTTCATGTTTCTTAAATTATAATGAGAAACTTTTATCATTGACGGTACCTTGATTTCAACATTACAGCACAAAATTTGAATTATAAAAATAAAAGAATTTACTCGTACAGAGTAAATTAAAATGACAGAATAAAAATTATAATAGTGAATAATGACAAAATATAGAAGATTTTGAACTATTTCTTTGATAATTTTAATAATTTGTCATTTCTCCGAGAAGAAAGAAATGTGGCAACATGGTAATTCTTCATAAGTTGGTCAAATTGCAAATTGACGTATGAGACCTAGTCGCTTCTCGCTTACATATTTGTATATACATACAATCGGACCTCTTATCCTACGACATTCGGTCCGGAATCTTCCCCTTAAACCTCTGATCCTACGACAAAAATTCGAGAGTGGGGATATAATTCCCCTTTCGCGGTCGTAGCATGAGAGGATTTTTTTGTCATAGGATAAGAGGTTTCGTAGCATAAGAAAGTCGTAGGATAAGAGGTCCGACTGTAGACTGTAGAGGCTTCTTCAGATGAAAAGATAGGTTATTTAAAATGTCAAAAGAAGGCTCAGCTGAATGCTATGTTGCCACGTTTTCACAATAAATAATATGTCATCTCGGATAATAGGACGAAATTGAGAAAATTATATTCAATATCTTTTGAACTAGTCAGTACTTGACCAAAATTATGTGATCAAATATTTCCTCTATATTTAAACTATATTTTTGCAAATTTTGAATAAATTCCTATTATTATTTCTATTTATTTTAGCTCTTACATCAACACGATCACAGATTTTTTATAAGATAGAAAATCTGTAATCGTATCAATTTAACGGCTAAAAAGGACAGAAATAATTATATTTATACTTATTTATATAAATAATTATATTTATAATAATATCGACGGGTAAATTCATTGCAAATTAAAATCCTTATAACTTTTGATTGCTTCAGTGAATCAACTGCAGGTTTTTTTATAAGTCTCTGAACATGTATCAGAACAATCTGTGCAAATTTTATTAAATTCCTATATTTTTAAAAATAGGTACCAAACATCCTTAACTTTAAATTAATGTCTCTCTCTATATCGCGCTGCGTTTAGGTTTCCTCAAATTCTTAACAAAACATTACATTAAAATTCTTGAATAGTACACTCTTCAAATTAATTGTAGAATAAGGATTTTCATATATTATTTAAATATAGGTAAATTAATCTGTGACAGACATGTCAATTTCTTATAGTTTAGAAAGAAAGTTTGAACTCTCATTAGTTTTGAATGATCTATAATTTCAAGATGTGTAGTACAAGTCTCTTCCAGCATACTGTCGTTGTCACAAAATGTTTTAAATCCTTCTATCTCATTTGACAAATCACGGATTAACTCGAAGCGGCGAATGCAACGCGATGGATGGATGACGAGTCTCGAGAATTCCCGCGTGTGAACCGATCAATGCTGAACCCGTCGAAGCGGGTTGGATGGTCGATGGCACGTCTTCCGCGTCCTCCACAAAGACAGCTGGCGCGATTGTGGGTCGACGAGCATTCCTCGTCAGCGGCCGAGTTTGAAAATCGGTCACAGGTCGGTGCTCCCGCGCTGATGCGCTCGAAATCGAGGCGGACAGCTTTCTGCTCGATAAAG
Source organism: Anoplolepis gracilipes (assembly GCF_047496725.1). Classification (NCBI taxonomy): domain Eukaryota; kingdom Metazoa; phylum Arthropoda; class Insecta; order Hymenoptera; family Formicidae; genus Anoplolepis; species Anoplolepis gracilipes. Next base: position 5,306,932 of record NC_132978.1, on the reverse strand, counting down.
GAATGTCGTTGCGACGTTAACGTGATTTGAATTTCTTTTCGATGATATATATATATATATATATATATATATATATATATATAAAATTGTTAAACTGATCGAGCAATCTATAAAAGCAGTCTATAAAGATCTCTGAACATAATAATATTTTTAGGTTAATCTTGATTCATTCTTGTGTATTTTGGTTCGAAGAAATCTGGCAAACTTTTGATCGTAATTTCTCGTGTTTAATGCGACAATTGAGACTCACGCATGCAGATTCTCGAATCTTTTTCGATCACGCTGAGATTCCACGGTGATCGATGTCGCACCTGGTGTAAAAGCGGAGCGTTAAAGGAACGACGCAGGATTCAAAGTGAGGTGCGATGAGGCTACACACCCTGGTGTCGAGGAATGGGGGCGAGGTACGGGAGGCCAAGCTATTTCTCAGCTTCAGCGGCAGAGCCTTTCTTCGCGGGAATATATCGACACGTCAGGAGCACACTGGCCCGTTTACAATATCGCGTATAGGAACGTGCGCGCGCCTACATTTTGGTCGTCTCGCACCTCGTCGGCGAGAAACATCGCTCTACGATGATTTCGCATCGATCTCGTGCGGTTCTCTGGATCGAAAAGTAAATTCTAGAAAAACGTTTAAGAAAATCACTGTTTTTCAGTAATAAAACAGAAATTTATCTAATTTCAAGTATACAACATTATTTTAATAATCAGGAAAAAAAACAAAGTTATAAAGTAGCGCAAAATATATACAAAATATCGGTTGTTATTATTAGAATACAGATACCTATTTTCAAAGGAAATAAAGACACGTGTAAAATTATATTTGCTTCTCTAAAGCTTCAAATGTGCGTAATGATATAATCTGTGATAAAAGTTATTGGGAAAATGTATTTCGCGATTTCTCGGGAAAGATATAGGTATAAATAAAGACGTGTAGTTATGAAATCATTCTTCCAAACATAAATTTCCGGCACTTGGAACTCCTTCTTCACGGATACATCATCCCGGAACCGACCTGCTGGATCGTTTCAATTCGCGAAATCCGTGGAGCATTCCGACCTCTGAAATAACTCTGCCAGGTGCCTGGCAAATTGTTTTCGTCGGCGCGCAATTCCGGGGGATCATCGCCGACCGCGCCTGCAGGAAGAGGGTATCGCAGGTTAAGGCCGGCCGGAGGTTGCGTGGTGGAGATTAGCAAACCGCATGACCGCCTCTTCCTCTTTACCTCCTCCGCCACCGGCTGGCTGGCCGCCTGGCGTCGTCCTTTCGGTTCTCCAGCGAGACTCTCAGTTGGCCGTCGACCGCCGTTCGTGCGTTGCGCTTGTTCGCGCCGCTCCGTCGTCGTTTCCAGACTCGCTCTTCGTCGTTTCGACATCAACCCTTCGTGTTCTTCGTTTATATTCAATGAAATTTATTTTTCCTCACCCTCTCCTGAACGAAATTTTCTACCCATCTCTATTTCCTTTCGTTCTTGTTTGAAAATTTTCCTCTCATCTCCATGGATTTTGAAAATTTTTTTTCGTATTCGCGCGTCTCGCAATTTCCCTCTTCATCTTCGTATTGAGAATCATCGGCTTCGTTTTTTTTTTTTTTATAGCGCGTTCGATCTAACGCGCGAGATTATCTCTCGAGACCGAAAAGGCTCGAAAAGCGTGGCACGAGAAGCGTGCATTTTCATATGATGAGGTGCATCGTCGACTCAGCTCGCTCGCGAGAGCACCTACGGCGCTCGTGAAAATCCACGATCGTTGTGCGAAAATTGTGACTGATCGACAGGCCATTGCCTTCCCTGGATTTTTTTGCGGTTTAATCTGACACGCTGCGTGAACATCGATCACGAAAAAAAAAAACAGGCAGAAGGTGAGAATCTGCTACAGCTATCTGTCATTCGAATTTTCTCTGGCAATCTATTTTTTTTACGTCCATAATTGTTGTGCGGCGAAGATCTTTATAAAGCGATAAAAAAATTAAGATTACGCGTGCAATATTTTTGTGATTAAAAAATTTTTTCAAATTAAAAATGAATAAACAAAATATTTAAATTTATTTCTGTGCATTTCTCTATTTCTCTTTTTATAAAAATATTTATCTTAATTATCATGTTTCGATAAATGGAAATTATAAATGATTTTTTTATCTTATTATTTTTGTATAAAAAGTATATAACATAATTCCCTGAATAAGAATAAGAGAGAGAAAGAGAGAGAGAGAGAGATAGGGCTATATTTATGATACTAGTATATAGTGTCACATGTTTATGAAATGAATTGTATATTTACTTCCTTTAAACAAGTCTTCTACATGTAAGACAGTATTATAGATAACTGCATGATGATATGTCTATTGTGGACATATTAATATGCATACATAATTTCTAATTAACGATACAAGAAATAATTATTTGACATATATTAATATGCATGATTTTTACAATAATACATTATAATATTTAATAAGAAATAATTATTAGACAGAACGTCTCTTTCCTATGAGAAACGAGACATTCTGTATGTAATTTTGTATGTAATTCTTGGAAATGTAGACTTGGATACTCAAGTAATGAAAATGACAGGTATAACCACACGTGTGTGACTACATAAAGTTCGCGTTACAAAGCTATGGGGCCTCGCACCGTGAGGAAAACGTGATAACTAGGAAATCGCGTGCCGCACTAAACTACTGTCATTTCAGCCGTCGTTGAAACGATACGACTATGTTGCAACTTTTACCAAAAGAGCTCTACTGCTGCGCGATGCTATTGTATCGATCAATTCTGTTATTAATTCGAAATATCGTATCTTGACCTTTTCAGCCATATTCAATCAATTTTTCATTGATTCGATACGTGAAACCACGCAAACTACGCTATCATTTTGCGCACACTATGTATAGAAAATCGCAAAATTTGTTAATCCTTTCAATCCCTCCATTTCTGGATTGAAATGTAGAAAGTGTTTTATTTGTAATATACAGATCTGTAATTTTTAAGAGCACTCAAAAATATTGTCAAAAATTCCTAAACCGCCTATGATATGATGCAGCATAAAAAGTTAAAAAAGAATATTACTCTTCAGAACTTCCGAGACTCGAAAGAGAGTTAGTAATAGTTTACCAGGCTTAACCCAACTAAAGAATATCTTTCGAGTACAGTATTTCCTTGTTAACAGAAAGACTTTTTGCTTCATTAATAGAAAGAAAATTATTCCGCGCCTCCTCCTCCTTTCCTATCTTTTTTTGCGCGAGCGAGTGTCGGACCTCACCTGAACATCTGGTCGACATCTGGCAGCGCTCTAGCTTTGATGCCGAAAAATATTCGCTCTTATTCTCCATCACTTGTTCTTATTCTCTTATTCTATTCGCACTTTCGCTCTCAGCGAGGCGCCGGGGAGATTTATAGAACAGGTATTTTGGAAGGTACGCTGGCTTCATTAAGAGAAAACGATCGACACCTTTTGGTTAATGAGGAAATTCTGTCTTATTATCTTGATATGCTATATTTTTAAAAATACCCGTTCTATTGATCGGATTGTAATCGAGTCGTGAGAAATAATCGCTCGCGATACCCAACGCCAAGCTGTCGTGAATATATCGTCGAGAGAATTTACCGTGTCGAACACACCGGAGAATCGAGCCATCGAAACGCAAAGAGTACATGTATATAACGCCGACGAGGAAGGAGGGAGTTGATGCGGGGGAGGGAATAAGGGGGGAGGGGAAGTGGATGAATCGCCGCGGGGCAAAGACTGCCGGAGGGAACTTTGAGTTTTCTTCGACGGGGAGCGCGGAGATAAGGACCGAACAAGCGCGCGACGAAAACCCCTGTCAGGTGCATCCTTTCGCACGATGTTTGCCAATAATCGGTTCCCCAGCGCACGTCACGATTAACCGTGGCGGAAACACGCGGTGGGTACGAATTCGTAGCGTACTTCCGCAATGTTGGCGCGAGCCGCGCTTGTCGATCTTTGTGCTTTCATCCCCTACGTTTATATCCCCATTCCTCCGATATCTCGTTGTTTAAGCGTGGTTTATGCGATATTTTTTACTAGCTATTAGCATGCTAGTGCGGTAGCACTAGCAGCAAATAAACTTGAAATATCTATTTAACTTGACTATATATGACGATATATGATATATGTATATATGATGTATGTGAGAGAGAGAGAGAGAGAGAGAGAGAGAGAGAGAGAGAGAGAGAGAGAGGAAAAACATGCTGGTTTACTAGTATTTAAAAATACGATATTTTTTTACTAGTTGCTAGCATGCTAATAGCTAGTAAAAAAAAAAACATTGTATAAACCGCGTTTTACACTGTACAAATGGTGTAGTTGTTATCTCATCCAAGCCCCAGCTTATGTACCTCATCAGCTATTATATATATATATTAAAAAGCGTATCAATTTAAACACATCGAAATAAAAGTTAATGTATTTTACTAAAAAGTAACAAGAAAGAGTATCATTATCAAGAGAATCATGTAATAATCACATAAAATATCGTTTACGATGCAGTCGTAATATTATTTTGTGACAGTTCTGTTTGATTTAACATCATAATCAAAAATCTTTTCCTGTGTCATGTAGCTGCGTACTCGTGTACTTTTCGAAAACTATCTCATAAATCTTTGTAGTGGCTCGTTGAGAACGAGAGCGGGAACAAGATTAGAATAAGAACGAGCTACTTTTCTCGGATGATTCGTGTGTATGTGATTCTAATATTCTTTTATAAACGTATGTTTTTATTCGGATCGGACAGTTATCTCGGAAGACACAAAAGAATTTTAAATTAAAATAAAAGGATGAAAGTGAGAATAAAAATAAAGATAAACGAGATTAGTCATCATTCGGTATTCGTTGAGTAATGAAATCGAAAAAAAAAAAATATTTATATATATATATATGTATGTATGTTTTTTTTCGATTTCATTACTCGACGAGTACCGAATGATGACTGATTGATCTCGCTTATATAATATATAAGCGAAATTGAGGCATAATTCCGATAATTTTGACGCACATAATGCGATTTAATATCTATTTTTCTACAGCACGCAAAAAAAAAAAACTTTGGCGACGTCACAGACATAATGAAAATACAGTAAACTTCCATAAAAATAATTAGCGACGCGATTCGCAATGTTAGTCAACCGAGAAGCATAAGCAATGCGCTACTTTAATGCAATAATGCATCGAGGTTCTGCAAAAGTTGGAAGAAAACTTTAAAATTATTGCCATTTATAATATTTCCGCTGATTGTGAGAATTAAAAAGAGTGTTATTTAATAAATCGATTACATTAGATACATTGATTAATTTAATAAAGGAGGATGCTAAAGTAGAAGCAAAGACACGGATCTCGATGTAAAAATCTGGATGAATGTACATTTGGTTTTTAAATCGGGAAATGTAGTCGACGTGATGCTTTAAGAAAGAGCATCGGAACTTATATGTAAATCATACCGTGAACCGTCAACAAGACAAGTAAAGGTTGAGTGTTACGAAATTCGATTACTATATGTAGATATACACGGAGGAAGGAATGATTTCGATTGTCAGTCGGTTGCAGAAAAATTTATTTACACTCAAGATTTTGATCCGGTTGACAATTGAAAGAGAAAGATATTGACATAGATAGATAAGTATTTATAACATTTATAATATGAACAAAACAAATCTAGGGAATCGTTCCGGAAGATGTTGAGACTTACATGCTTGAAAGGAATTGACAAGATGAATTCTAGTAGTAAAATTCTATATTGACGTCATATTTCTATGATTTATCAACGCCAATAGTCCAAATTAAGATAATAATAAGTCTAAGTACAGATACATTCAGTGAAGTTCTAAATTATAAAAATATAAATAATCTATACATATATTGTGTGTAATAGTTTTTATCTTGTATTCTCTTCTTCTCCTTCTCTCTTATTTATCATCTTAATTAGATTACAGCTTTTCCTCGTTAACAGAAAGACTTGTCGCTTTATTAACGAAAAGAAGATTTTCTTCCCTCGTTTTATGCGAGCGAATCTCGAGTCTTATCTGAGTATCTGGCCGTCATCTGGCAGCGTTCTAGTTTTGTTTAATGCCGAAAATTGTTTGTTCTTATATTCTTTCTTACGCCGTTTTTGCTCTCGTTTTCGCATGCTGTGCGAACCGAGATATTCGCCGAGTTATATACATTGTATATATACTTCAAACATTTTTCTATCCAACTGAATTTCAATGATTTTATTTCATAGACTTTATTTCAATTATGCATATTAGAAATTATATAATAAAATTTATAATAAAAGTTGTAACTATTATGAAAAAAATCGAGTCAGTAGATTTTGTTACACGTTTAGTTAATAAAAATTATCCGAATAAAGCCGTGTTCAACGTCATGTTAATAAGCAGAATCTCAACTATTTATTAAAATTACTTTTATATATAAAGAGAACGAATTTTCAACATTTTATTTTATATTATTGAAAAAATTATTTGCGAATGATTTCTCGCTGTTTTAAATGTCGGCCACATGTTTAAAGTAAAAGCCGAGACTTGGACACTCGAGAGATGAGGGAAGAGAAAGAAGGGGGAGAGGATGATTTTCTTTCTGTTAATGAAGCGAAAAGTTTCTTTCTTTTAACGAGGAAATACTGTATATCGATTAACTGTTGGCAACAGAAGAGAGGCGGAGGAAAGCTTGTCAGGGGCTGCGGCGTGGCTTTGGCTTTCCTATATTATTAATCTTTCTCTTTCTGCCTCCCTTTAGCTTTCTCGCGCACTCACTCTATCTCTCTCTCTCTCTCTCTCTCTCTCTCGCTCGCTCGCTCTCTCGCAGCCCACCCTGGTGGTGGTTGCCTTCCGCTTTTGCCCGTCGTCTCGCCCCTCACCTACCCCCGACGAGCTCTGTCTGCCGCTGCTGCTCCGCTCGACCTGCCATATACGCGTCCGTCGAGTCAGTCAGGTGTTGCGGGCAGCTTCCGCGCTTCAAAGAGAATCAAGAGTTACGGCCGGGGAGAGACCCGAGCCACCGCTCGTTCTCTCCCGGTACCTTTCAGTCTCTCTCGCCAGTACCTTTGGTTACGTTGCGATGCGCATCGTACCGTCCGTGAGTTACTTTTTCCGGATATAGTATGTAATTAGTGCGTGCTTACAGTGGCACATAAGTTCTGCGAACTGATGATGTTTCCATCGTGAGAAAAACTCCGGACTGCTCCGTGAATAAAACTGGGTTCTCCAAAGGGCTAAATATAAATGAAAATACAGAGAAGAATTAGAGTATGATGCAATAAACACTTTCGGAAATGAAATAACATATTAATAATGTATAAAAAGAGAGCCAACCAAGTATAATCGCAGGAAATTGAGAAATATTTTTTTCCCATTTTATAAGCCGCGAAATAATTGAATTGCCGCATATGTCGTCGAGATTGGTTGCACCGATTCGCAATGGCGAAATAGATTCATACTTCACTGGTCTATAGAAATGTCAGCAATTGTATCGTTATACTGTTGCTACCTATTCTCGCGCACCTAAACGTTTAACAGCTCCCGCGTAGTTAACCACGTGTCCGACAATTTTCACTGACACTGACGAACCGGCCGCACATTGGCGCACCTGTGAACGCCATCCGATATTTTCATGGATATATTAAGTATCGATCGATCGATTGTTGCGTCATTCACATGGAACAGATTAGAAAAAGCGAACCGCGATGTAATTCCGTATAGGTATTATAAAATGGATTGTACAATTAAAATATACATTAGTGAATAAAATTTTTTTTCTGGTTTTATATTTTTTTAAATTTTATAGTAAGAGTCATATGCACGTTTTTTATAAATATATAATTTTTTTTCTTTTTACTTTTTCTGTATTATGAACATGAAAATTATAAATATACATGACATCTATATTAAAAATATAATAATCATAATTTTACAGAAAGTAATGGTAATAATAGTTTATTTTTTTCAAATTATAAACTTTACAACATCAGAATATACTTAGAAGTATAAATTTATATATAAATATAATATAGATAATAAAATTATAATATAGTATAGATAATAAAATTTATTATTATCTGAACTTCTTGCATGTTATAAAATGCCATGTACAATAAATGTAAGTAAAACCATTGTAAAGCCACGAATTCATATTTATAATATAACTATGACGGCTACGAAACCGAAATTGCCCAAAATTTGGGCTTAATTATCAGCGAGAAATGACATACAGTGTGTTATTATATACGTCCTGCAATTTGTTGACTGTTATTGTTAGCATTGAATGACATGGTCTTTTTGATCAATTAAATAATGTTTCACTTGAAAATGATCGTATATCTTTGCTATAAATTATAATTTCTGAGAGAAATATTTTATAATGCTAATAATACATTAATTGTAATAAAAATTTTTATAAATAGACATATATATATATATATATATATATATATATATATATATATATATATTTCAATTTTTTTATCTAAACAGAAACAAAATCTTTTTATAATTTTTTAAAACAAGATGTAAATCAGATGTAATGATTAATCATCTCATACATTTATAACCATAAGTAATCATATAATGCATTGCTATTTGCAACCGAGTGTGAACATTAGTCGTGGATTACAGATTAGTGCCTTATCCGCGAGACAGCCTGTTTAAAAGATAAAACTTTGTAGATACAGAAAGACGACGCGAAACGTTGATGGACCGAAGCGCGATAGTAATTAATTATCCGTGAGCACGACGACGTCCTCGATTATCTTCTCGTTAAATCCACGAAAAAAAGGTTGGATCATTCAACGCGTTTGTACCTGGCTAACCCGATATATATCTCATAAATGGGACAAATCGTTTCGTTAATTGAAAGCGCAGATTTTTTTTGTTCGCGCCGGGAATTAGGTGGGCGCGGTGTGTCGTGCTCCCTTGGAAAAGTTACCGGCATTTTCGAGTTCCACGGGAATTATTATCGTTGGTGCGATTGTGCCGGGCACATTGTGTGTGTCGCACGCGCGCGCGCGCGCGCGCAAATAAAAGAGTTAATTGCGAATATCGGGACAATATTCGGCGTCGCGAAATTCGTTTCCGTTTTAGCATTTCATAATTTTCCCGGCGTTCCCCGGCCATTCCGGTTTAACGCCAAGTGTGTATACAACGCAAGCGGGACGTCAAAAGCGGGTATAACTGCGACGTACCTGCGCATGACATCTTTGTAATGAAACCAAGCAGAACCTTCGCCAAGTAAAGCTTCGATACCATTAACGATGTAACGGTTTCAAACATCGACTCCAAAGAGCAAAGTATTTACAGTTTCGTTCGTTTCTCTCTCTCTCTCTCTCTCTCTCTTTGTTTATTACAAACTTTTTAATTCGCGAAGCCACTTGCATTTTGTCGCGAGAACGAAAATAGAAATTGCAGATTGCAAAAGCACCTAAGATGTAACAGCCTTCTACGCTCAACTGCGTAAGCAATTTATTCGGATCATTACTGAAAATTAATTGCCAAATATCGTTCCACCAGATCAGATATCAATGGATCATTTACTCGCGACTACTAAAAATCCTATCCTTCAATCGTATTTCATCTATCGAATTGCGGTTGATTAACGACAGCTGTCATCTTAAGATCGAGTCTTCCGCTTCGCGAGGACGACGATGACGGAAAGGGAGAAGGAGAGAGAGAGAGAGAGAAAGAGAGAGAGAGAGAGAGAGAGAGAGAGAGAGAGAGAGAGATGCGAGAGAGGGAACGCATCGTCGAGAGAGGTCGACGACGGCGCGACGCGGCTCTGTGCGTGACATTTTTGTAATGAAACCATGCTAAACGCACGTCGCGCGCGCTCGCTCTCGACAGTCAGTACGGTAGACATCTGGCCTGCCTCTCGCGCCTGGCCGTTCTAATATTGGAAATTTCAGAGAGAGAGTACGTATCTGTCTCTTTCTCTCTCTTTCTCTCTTTCTCTCTCTCTCTCTCTCTCTCTCTCTCTCTCTCTCTCTCTCTCTCTCCATCTCTTCGGGGTACCGTACCATGTGCGGGACATATGTATAAACATAAGCCCGAGTCTCTCTGCCGCGAGACGCCGAAACCGTTTCCTTGAAAAACGCGAGCCGCGATCGATCCACGATTATTCGCCTGTTCCCGAACTTTCCCCTTCCGTTCTGTGGTATCTCTCTCCTTGACGGATGTTTTTACGTGACAGAAAGATGTCCTATTTCGTGGAATTGCGATGATTCCAAATCGAATTACTAGAGTACCTCTCCCTATTGTGTTTGGTATACTTATTATTATATTAGCTTTATTATTTTATTTGCAAATTAATTTTTTAAATGCGATTTCTCTTCATGTTATCTGAAAATCATACACGTGATATGAATAATAGTAAACTTTATAAATATTTAAATCATTTCTAAAATAAGATAAAGTAAAAGAAAGCAATCGGTATAAATTATAAATCATCTTAGTAAACAATTTTCTCTTTTTAAAATCTTTTTTCTTTTCCCTCTTGATTAAAACAGACTAAATTTATCTATCTCTATCTCTCTATTTATATATTTTTCTCACTCTTTTTCATCCATGCCGCTTTTTATCCACCGGCTGCGCTGGCCTGTCCGGCACTTTTTTCTTTTTTCTTGCGCCACCGTTAAAAGTGGAGCGAATTTAGCGAAACATTTGATAGAGTCATCCCCGAGTGAATCTTCCACTTTATTTCAAAAACTCGCGAAACGATCGGAAAATCATGTAAAATATCTGTGGGAACGAAAAGGGGAAGTGAGCCTGCTCCCTCGCTTGTTACAAGCGATATCGTTGCAATTATAATAATAAATATAATCAATTAAATTCAGCCCACACAATTGTTATATAATATTATTCGCGACAATAAACGCCGTTTATAATTACATCAATTGCAAGTATAATTAATAAAATTAATTCGGTGCGCCGACATAACATATTTGCAATTCACCGCGACGCCTCCCCTATTCCTTTCACGACTGTCGACATGCCAGTTATGTTAACAACGAAAAAAAAAAAATGAAAAAAGTCGGCAAGAGAGTGCCATCATCCCCGATCCTCATCCTCGACGAGGATCACGCGTTAATGCAACAATTCGCGAGTATCGCGCGCGCGCGCGCGAGGGGAAGCTTTTAGATCCGCGCGTGTAACCACAGCTGCGCGCAATTACGAGCGGGAGAGCCGCGGATTTTCTGCCGCGGCACGTATATCACTTCGCGTAGCGGCACCGTTCTTGTTTGCTTAACTAAGCGTCTTAACGAATTGCCGGAGAGAGACACGCGCGTCTCCCGGCAAGTCGGGGCCAAAGCTCACCTTAACGACGCGACGGGAAGAGGGAGGGAGGGAGGGAGGAGATAGGCTCTCCTCTTCCGTGGCGATCGATCGCAGGTGACATCCGAGTTAATTGCGTTCTCTCAACATCGCGCGACGCGAAAACTGCATCTACGAAAATGCTCGTGGCATGCACCTATGCATGCACCCTTGAATTGCGAGCGTGCTGTTTAACGTTCCAACATCTCATTTTGATTCGTTTTCAAATGAACATTAAATCAAGAATCCATCATCGAAAGAGATTCATTCATATTTTATTCAATCATATTTTGTATAAAAAAAATGTTAAGTTAATATTAAAATATTGTTTTACAAGTGCAATCGATTAAATTCAACGGGAAAGCTAATTGTATTTACGAAAATGCCCGCGGCATTTTGATGCACCTGTCAAACATCTCATTTCGATATATTTTCAAATAAATATCAAGAATTCAAGCATCGAAAAAGATTATCGTCATTCTTTATATTAAAAAAAAACTTAAACGTTAATATTAAAATATTGTTTTATAAGTACAATCGATTGAATCCGCGCGTGTCAACATTATATTGCGATGCAAACCTCGTAATAACCGACTTTCAATTACATTTCGCATCTAACTGCATCTTGTGTAACAGACAGCTGCATGACGGCGCTATAAATGAAGGAAAAATAAATACTCTTTTATACAAACAAATAGCAAAAATCAAATTATTTGCAGCGTTGAATCAAGCAATTAAACGAGCGATGCATCTGCGCGTTAAAGGTAGCTTTTATGTTTTATATTTCAAAGCATGCGTCTTTGAAAGAATCCTATAACCGAATTAATTGCGCGATCTTTTAATAAGATATCTTGTAATGATTTTTTATGCAAGATTATGCAACAGAAAACAGGTGTTTCTCACATGACAATTGTCACTTGTTCTGAATTTCAACAAATACAGACGTTTTGCAAAGTTCTTTTTTCTTTCCTTTTTTCGATAAAATGCAAAATTATATTCAATAATAATATCATTTTTTGTCTTTTTACACAAATTATATATATAATATATAATGTATAGCAAAAGTAATATATAATAATCTTAATTATTAATTCAGTATATTTGCGTAACGTCATAATTAAAGTATCTAGGCTATTGATAAGCAAGGTTATTTCTTTTAATTAATAATTAATAAATTTTATTCGATTATAACATATTATAATTACGGCGTGTTAGTCTTATAGAAGACTAACAGAAGATTGTAAAATACTGCAACACTTGTGCATGTGCGGCGAACGGTTCGCGGACAACTGTAACAACAGAAGAAAGCGGCAATTAAAATTATTGTGACCATCTGTCACAATAAAGATCGACATGTTCGCGACCGCAGATTGTGTCGTGCGTAAATCCGCCGAAACTGCGTAGCGCAACCTTTTTCCATCGTTCGCACGAAATACAGGGGTGGTTTGATTGATGAACGACCGTAGAAGAATCGGAGAGCGTTGTTACGTGACCAGAATATGGGCTGTTGACGCTTTTATTACCGTGACGGTAATCACAGAGCGGCATTTCCAATGATTTCTCCACAAATAGTTTAGTAATTAACGATGATGATTCGTTGATCGTTTTAGGTTGCGTCATAATTATAATTGCGTAAAAAAACTTAAAAATTTTGAGTTGTTTTTTTTTTTTTTTATAAAGAGAATAATTCAATGAAATCTCTAATCTATCGTCTCGAAGCTCGATAAAATTTGTTGCTTTATCACTGCACAGATTTTTTTGCCATAACAACTCGTATGAAATGATTTGATTAATCACTCTCTCTGTCGACATAAAAATTATGAGTAGATCATAATTAATCGCATTACGCACAGAAAACTCGCTCTGGCGCGTTCGTCTTAATTAAACGGAGTGGGAGAGAAATAATTATTGCCAGCGCAGAATCGTTCGACGATTCGCCGGAAACCGAACGGAGACTCGCGTCGAATTTCCCGGTGCAATTACGAGCACGTTAAAACTCGACGGCATTTGGCGACGGCAATTTCGCGCGAAAAATTATAGCGAGTCATCCGAGCGGCCGTTTCTTGGACGCAACGAAGGGCTCGTTTGCATTTCACGTTAATAACGGGACCATGTGGCACCGAAGGCAGCTTGCTGCCACAGCTGTGTGTATGTGTGTGCGCGTCAATAAAATAAAATTCCATCCGGTAGGAACGGCGGCGGTGGTGCGCCACGTGGATCTTAAAGATTACTCGCGTTTCCGCATTCGTGCCATTTAATTTTCCCCAACGTGTAATTTTGCCCGCGTCGAACCGAAAATATCGCAGAGCTCATGCAAATCGCTCGGTCCTAAATCGGATTCGTACAAACACGATTACAAATCGCAGGGGCTATATTTCTCTAACTTTTTTTCATAAATTAGAGATACAATTGCACGAAGTCGATTCTACTTTTTTTGTCAGTTTGCTTTTATCGATTAAACATCGGAGTTGATGTTATATAAGTAATTTTTATTTTTTGTGACTTTTTTGTCCATTTAAATCCATCGATTAAGCCCCAAAAGGGGTCTTCTGTATTCAGAAATGTTTTTTTTTTTCTGACAAAAAATAAACCAATTTTCATGTGTACGCGGACTAACAATAAGCTGCATGTAAGAGAGAAAAGTCGATTACTATAATCAAGTACAGTCAGCAAAAACGGCGCAACGCTGTCCAGGGGAGGAGGCAGGGAATTGTTCGTTAATATTATTTTCTTCAATGGGCACCAATTTCGTTGCAACCATACCGTTTCCGGTGACATTGTTTTGTCTTCGGTCACCGAATAGCATATGCAGTAAAATCGATGCATATGACTTTGCTGGAAATAATAATTGTTGTAGCATTCAATGTAATATCATGCGTTTAAGAAATAATTAGTCTTATTTAAGATTCACCCACAGAATTTAATCTGCATAAAGTTAATGAACTGTTTTTTATATGTAATATTTAAAAAATCTTAAAGAAACAGTGTTAGAATGAAGTTTGATTTAATTTAAAATAATAATACCTATAATAATAAACCAATATCAATTATATAAAATAAAAATATTAAATTCATATTTGCATATTAGATTTTCTCATTAATAAAAAAAAAAATCTATCTCGTACCATGTAAAGTACACAACAACAATTTAACGAGATGTAAAATTACGCAATTCGTGAGAGAATTTATTCATACATTACTTCCGGCGGGATTGTGAAAAAAATAATCACGAACGTGTTTCGGTTGCTTTTAATACCAGACATAGCTGTCGGCGCACTTGTAAAAGTCTCGGCGATACGATTACCGTAATAAATATGAAACGAGATCTTGCAGCGTAAGCACGAGATAAAGAAGAGGAAACGTGAGTAGAGAAAGAAAGTTAAATACGCGTCGTTGCGTATAAAACGCAAGACGCAGCATTGCACTGCCTTTACCACCTGTTAGGCCAATGTAAATCTTCATAATGTTTATGACTCTGTTTGCAACTTGTTCCGGTGGTAAGAGAGATTACTAGACACACGAAGAGTAACACTTGGATGTAAAATAAAACTCGGAGTATTCGAGTATTCATTGATTATATACGGGTACCTGTACGTTACGGGTTACTCGTAGAATGCGGGTATCTATACGATATATTGTTTTTAGAATGAATTATTTTTTTAGACCATTAATTAAAAAAAAATATTTTGGCGACAACCGTCAGCTTGCTTAACATCTCCTATTTTTACAGAATATCGATTTTTTTATAATTGATTTTTTTTATAATCAATTATCTACTTCGAAACCATCGGTGCTTATTCGTATGCAAACAATTAATTTTGTTTACAATTGTATTTGTACGTTTATTATTTTCTTATAAAAGTTCTTATAAAAAAATGTATTATCCTATATCTAATTCTTATCGTTAGTTTATTTAATGTAATGTTCAGTTTGCAATATGTGCTTCTTTTCTTGTACTCTATAAAAATCTCAATAATTTAAATGAACATAAAGTACCTAACACATATTTGTAAAACTTACAATTAATTTCAACTCAAAATTAATTTCTGAAATTTTTTTCTGCAATTTCAATAAAACATTACTGCATAGATATTAAGCATTTATTTTAAGCTACATTTTCTTTACTTTTACCTTTTATTTTATGATGTATATGTATATTTCATTTCTTTTTGTTTAAAGAAAATTTAATACGAAATGTTGAAGTCTAATGATGAAAGTGTCGGCCAATTATTCATACGAAAAATTAATTCCGCTCAATGAATAGATCGAGAAATTGTTCGTAGTAGCCGATTTGCGATGTCATGTACATACATATATATTTGCTGCATTTCGGAGGGAAACACTTGCGGAGATGGTCCATTTGTAGGCCGCGCGCCGAGTGCGGCCAAAAATGACGGCGGCCCAATCAGTTATGGGCGGCAGCGTTCGCGGATCCCCAATAATTCCCGCGCGCGTTCCGTGACGGATCTTTGTTGGTTTGTAAAACATCCGTTTGCACATTCCATTAAAACGGCCATCGGTATGCGCGGCGACGATCCCGTCTCGCCGGGCACGTAGACGAAACATGCGGTCGGCGCGACGCTCTCATGAAATGGAATCAATCAAATATGAATCGTGCGCGCGATGACGTGCATATGGGTGTCCCGGGGTCTCTCGCTGCTCGTTTTTCCCCGTGTCGTGTTAGCTCGAGCCCGACGTGGTTGATAGCAGGTGCACGTTCTCGCGGAGACGTCGCGATAGATAGAAGAAGCTGTTAATATTCAATTTTAATACTTTGGTGATGTGTACGAATAGATTCTAGTGAATTTCTTTCTTAACCCTTTGAGTCACCCAGAGACCCACCTATTTTTTCATAGTTTTTTTATTGTTTTAACTACTTTTTTATCAACAAATATCGGATTTTTTGTTTCTACAGAGTCTCTAGAACATCGATAAGTGTAACAAAAATATGAACAGTCATTAATTGTTGTTAATTGCAAAAATACCATATATAAACAAACAGTCAAAATTAGTACTTTTTTTTACGAAAAAATACATTTTCTACTAATCTATTATGACAATAAATACGGCAATTTTTTTATAATCTTAGTACACACTAAAGTATATTTCAGAATTTTCCACCGTGTTGTTTTTGTTAAATCCTCCTTTTTTGATAAAAAATATATAAAAAACAATATTTTCTGTTCTAAATTGAAAGTAACAGTTGTATTCTTTTTTAAATCTTTTCTCTGAAGTTTTTTTTTAGATCGCAAATCTGAATTTTAAGGAAAAAAAATTTAATTTCCAAAATTTAATATAGGGATCCAATATGGCGGAAGTAAAATTTCGTCTGCCATATTGGATCCGCCATCTTGAATTTTGAAAATCTGACAACGGATTCGTAATCAGCGACTTCAAAAACCCTTATACCAAATTTTATAAAATTCTGACAATTAGAAAAATTCGTCACTCAAAGGGTTAAACAGAATAAAAAATGATAAGGAAGGCGAAAAAAGAGATGAAAAAATATTAAATCGTACGGCCAATATTCATTTTTCTTTACTTTTTTTTTCTCTCCTTAAATCTTTTTAAAGATGATTTGAATCTGTCAATCATTTGAGCCGGTTAAATCTCATTGTCAGATGTATAAATATATGATATTTTCATGCCAACTAATTAATGTAGCCTATATAAATTTATGTTTGTTTCATATCATTTTATTATAATTTTTTCCTTTGTTTTCTCGAATCGTTGCTTGAATATTATCTATAGATTTTTACATAATAGTTGCTCAAGAGAGATGCTGTCTTAAAATACATTCAATAAAGTATCTACCATATGTATCCTTCCACATCTTTGTTTCTTCCTTTTTACGCTTTTCAAATTTCTCGGACCAATTATTTATCGTCATTACTGACAGATAGTTACTACTGATTGTGAGTTTTCTCAGAACCAACACATGAGATCGATTTAAAAGAATTTAATCAATGTTGTCAGGTGAGAACACGGCCCGCGAGCATGAAAGTGGAGGGCGGAGCGGCGGCGGCGACGACGACGACGACGACGACGACGACGACGACGACGACGACGGTTCTTCATAAGGTCAAGGTTAAGGAAGAGACAAAGGAATGCTACAGCTACCAGCAGGCCTCGCCGTCGTCCACGTTGGCGGCTACCACCGTCGCGACGCCCACCGTCTCGGCCGCGACGGCGATCACCACGACCGTCACTAATACCAACGGCATCACCACCGCGAATCCACCGTCGACAGTCACTACAGTCACCACCGCCGCTCCCACTCCGCAATCTTCCGGTATTATCTGTCATCCGCCGACGACCGTCTCCAATACCGCCGACTCTTTTCCGGTCGACCTCGATCTCAAGGCGAAGAATAAGGGTGAGTATATATATGTATCTCTTCCTTTACACATCTTGCAAAAAATATTATCGATTGTGTGACGCGTGAGGAAAAACAAGGATGGATCGATCGTACAAGTGTATTTTCCACATGTCCTTGAAAAGATATTGTCTATAATTGATTTGATTATAATTAACAATATCGTTATATTAATTTTTTGATTATTTTAATTTTTTTAAATATAATATTAACCCTTATTCTCCGTGATTTTTCTAACAACGTCAATTTTTTGAAAACAAATAATCATAAAATAATATATTTAAGTAAATCATTTTTCAAATTTATTATTTTAGTCTTTATTTAGAATGTTCAAAGAAGGTGCCAACATTTTTTCAGATTTTTTAAAACACTTTTACATATTAATAAACTTATCGAAAATACGCTGATCCTCCTGTACAGTTAGAAGGTGCCAAAAATAACAATACGGAGTAAGGGTTAACAACAGTTTTTTTCCGCTTTGTGGAATGGATTCGTGTTTTTTAGAAATTTATATACTCGAATGTCCAGCAATCGAAATTTTCTTAGAAGCGAATTTATTTCTGCTTTCTTAGGAAATGTTCGATCGAGTAAGTTCGGTCTGTTTGCCAAAAGTGTAAATATCAATTTGTATTGATCTATTGATTTCTTTCTCTGTGTGGTCTAGTCTCATGGTCTGTAATGTCAGGCTTTGCAAAATGTACGTGGAAATATCGGCAGACTCTTGATGTGGTATTGTAGAATTAAGTAGAGACTGTTGTTTACCGAGTACGTAGGTGTACTAGAAAAATTATTATTGTCGTGGATAGACGTTATTGCAGAAAATGTTCTTCGTCGCATTAAAAAGCGCAAAAATAGAATTGCAATGAAATTTTTAACAGCCGTTATTAATGTGACCGATTGTAATATATCGTTATTGCTTTATATTTAATTATAATTTAATCCAACCAGTGATTCGAAGTATCTCGTTGCAACGAATATGTGACGTTCAGAGTTGTTAATACCTCCTTCACTTCCATCCCAGTCGGCAATATGTTGTAATAACTCGTCGGGGTGGAGTGACACGTGTCGTTTAAAAATTTACAACGTGATCACACTTCTAGTCTATCTGATCTATCGCGAGGCCGTAAAAAAAAAATACAAATCACTCGGTAGAGCCCAACTGAATAGCACGGGACGCTATTCTATTAATTCGAGATATATATCGACGATTCTCGCTCGAGAGCATGTCGATGGCGTATAGCGCACAGGTGCGATAAGTGCAGTTTATCTAATTTCAGATTCGCGTCACATGGTACATTGTACATGTACACTTTTTCTGTTAACTTAATGCGGATTTCACCGTTTAGCGCGCAGCTGTCAGCTGTCAAGCTGTCGCTTACAATCTGTCACTTGCCACAGTCAAGATTGTGCCATGTGACAACCAATCTTTTATATTTTACTAACGAAAATTAAGTTTTTAATTAAAATTTATACACAAGTTGTTACTTGTGCAAAAAAAACAATAAATGTTAATGAAGTTTTAATTAAAATGTATAAAGCTGCGTATATAAACGTTTTGTACAAGCTGGATTGACGTAAATCATGTGTAAGTTTAACAAAAATGCACGCATGCCAACTTTAATAATTTTTCTTCAGCAATTTGCTATTCGCTAGTTTAATTAAAATTGTATAATAAGACACACGCTCTCTGCAGATTAAAAAAAATTTATTAATTATTCAAAAAATACTTTTAAAGTCTGTAATTCTGATCTGTTTGAAAAAAAATAGCGTGTGACGCTTTTTCCCGGAGTGGCGTCGAAAGTTGACCCCGATCCTCGAAACTGAAAATTAAAAGGAACGACCTCGCCTCGATGTCCGCGCGAGAGCCCACGCTGTGGGTGTGTCGTACATTAGTTCGGAATATTGCATGACGGTACCCGTATATCGAGTCCATGCGCGCTCGCTCTTTCGCTCGAATCGTACATTCAGCTCGAGCCGGTTATCTAGACGGGCGGCGAGCCCGCAGCTAACTTGAGAACCGAGGCTTGGGAAAAAAAGCCCCTTCTGGCACATCAAAGCCCCGTCATCACGTCCGAACGCGGGCTCTCTCTCTCTTTCTCGTTTATCCTAAAATCCATCAGTTTTTGTTAATCAGCGCTATTTAAAATTATTATGAAAGCGTGGACGAGGCGATACCGCTCGATATCGCCTGATATACGATTAAGAATTCTTTATGAAATGCAACATGAGAAAGAATTCACATATATCGTATCATAATAATTTTTTGGGCAGAAAAAATCTATTGCATGTGTTGATTGAAAAATTTACACGATTAATGACTCGTTAATTATTTACTGATATCCTAAATATATCGCGGTATTTTACACGTATAGCTGCATAGATGTAACAAACACATGCGTGCATAAGAATGCAATGCGATCGTAGGCGAGAGAAAGAGAGAGAGAGAGAGAGAGAGAGAGAGAGAGAGAGAGGTGGGGGAGAGGATGCTTCGTGGGGGATGATGGCGAAACTCCTGCGAGCAGTCAGTCAACTTGGTTGGCTGGCCCGGTGTGTGTCGGTTAGGTTCGTGCGCCGCCTGACTGCCTGGTCCAGACGCGATAAGGCACGTCCAACACTTCCACCGGGATTCTGCTCGGGGCTGATATCATATCCGCCGCGCCGGGGCATCCCCGGCGCTTCGCTTCGAGGTGTATTTCGCGATAGTCACCCGCACACCGCGTGTACCGACCTATCTACGTACCTACGGGATACGGCTTACGATCCAGTGCTCGTCCCCAGCGTATGCGCGATCTCCTCCTCCCCTTCTCTGCGCGAGTTTCATAAAACTGGAAGATCCGTAATACTAGACGGGGAATATATTAGCCCGACACTTTGCCCGTTCGAAGTCTCGCGACGTTGCTTAGAGTAAATATATTAACGAATAACTGGTTATAATCCTCATCTGTTGAGACGATATTCCGCTAATTATGTCTGACACGTTCTTTTGGAATAGTAATGAAAATACTTTGGCGCAGAGCCATTTCTATAAACATTTAAAAGTTTAAGTTAACTCGAAGGTTTAACAAACCTTTCTCCCGTGAGTGCGTTCATACAAACGATAAAAATTAATGAATTAAATTAAAATTATATATAATTGAAGTTTATTTAATCTTTCAGCTCTTTATACAATCTTATTTTTAAAGGAATTAATCCAATCGTGTAATTGGTGTTAATTAATATTTATAAAAAAGTAAAATCAGAAAAAGACTTGAAATCGTTGGAAAATCTCAGTTATTTTTTATACAATTTAAAAAAAAACCGAAGACATGCGTTATCACGCACGTTAACTTTCAAGCGTGCGTGCGATCGATCAGATTAGAATAATGACTATAATGAAATCCCGTCGTTCTTAAGCGGCACGTTAGTCTGCGAGATGAAATCGAACACATGGAGTCGCGTGACGTCGGATCGAATCAACGGGGAGGAAACTTGCGCGAGGAGGGATGCGAGAAAAACGGCATGAGCGGCGGAAGAAAGAGGAGATCGCCGTACGGAGTGTGAAAAAGAGGGAGAGAGAGGGGGGGGGGGAGAGAGAGAGAGAGAGAGAAGGGGGAGGAGAGCGGGAAGACTGGGGGCGGGAGGGGGAGGGAGTAGGGATTGCGATCAAAGCCATCTGTTGCATTGTCCCGGCAATTAGGAGGCGACAGCTGAGTCCCACCGTACTTACTTCCAGCCAGGGACTCTCAGCCGCCGTGGAGCACGTGTGCTTTATCGATCTCGCTCCTCTTCGCGCGCTCCCGTCGAATGTCGCCCACGAAGACCACCTTGCCCCTTACACGAAACCTTGCGTATGGCTCGGGTGCGTAAATCCGGGGTGCTAATTTCGCTTGTACTTTTGATAGAGCTACGGTTAGTGATCGCATGCAATTTTTTTGTCGCCGAATCGCTCTGTCTCTGCGAATAAAATAAATATCAAATGTAGTATTTATCTTTATTTTCCACACGAATCACTGGATAAAGAATACCACATAAACAGACATGAAACTTTAAATGTTATTTGTAAAATTTGTCATTTATGTTTTTTAGAATTTTCATATAATTTATAGAGTTTCGGCTTCGACTTTCTAATACGTTTCATAAAGAATCTAGTAGAATTGTAAAAATTTTATAGCTCCATGAAATCATCGAAAGTTTACTGAACCGACGAAAAATAATATGAGTCATCGTTAATGTATACGGCTAATTGCTCGAATACTTAGGTCAGTAATAGTGCGCCGAAAATAATTCGGGGAAGGAGGTTGATTGACGTAATAGTTTGCGGCGAACTTCTTCGTGGTTTGCGGCATGTCTGGTCGTGATGTACCGCATGAAACGAGGAGTTTCTGTAAGAAACAATTTGACGTGCGAGAGAGAAATCATTCGGTGCGTTAAGGGCGAGTGCAAACATCTATTTCCATATAACTCAAATTTAACTAAAAAAAAAAAAAAGAAAAAAGAAAAACGCTTTTACACTGTTGTTGTAATATTGAACACGATTTTAATATTTGTTAGATAAAAATAAAAATAATTCGATTACAATTAGCGTTAAAAGTGCCCCATAAAGAAAGCACAAAAAGTTTTGATGAGAAAAACGATAAATCGATAATACCTTATTACAAGTTTTACAATTTTCTGATACAGAGATTTGTAGCTAAAGTTATATATTGTAGATAAACAGATATTTTTGAGTAAAACATTCAAAGAAACGCTCGTGGCATCAGATTGCGACGTTACTCCGAGTTGTGTTTGTGTGTGTATGTATATGTATGTATATAAATATATACATATACATATGTATGTGTGTGTGTGTGTGTGTGTAGGTGCACGCGCATATGGTCCGCAAGGCCAACCCATATGGGTAAACTTTGATTTTCTGCTGTCACGAAGACAAACGGGCTGCGCAGAAAAGTAGGCACGATTATCTGAAATTTTTTATAGCGTACACACACTCTTTCTTTTACATACATACATCCCTAAATTCTACGACATAAACTTAGTCGTAACGATCATCGTATTTCCATCAGATTTATTTGAAACATGACTGAAATGAATTAATAACAGTAATGGCAGTAGAGAGCAAAGTATATGTGGTATAAATGGAAATAAAGATGTTCGTTAAGAACGATTAAAACTGTAAATATAATATAAATATTTATGTAGAAACAAAATCAGTTTATTAACAATTAGCGAAATCTATGAATAAATTGTGAATTAGTATAAATTTGAACGTTTCGAGCTCATTTTGAGTCTTCTTCAGCGCACATTAATAATTAAAAAACTAGTGAGTAGAGTATCAGTCGCAATAAAAACTCATTATAAGTATGATTGAAAAAATGATAAATAATAAAAGATCCATTTATACCACATATACTTTGCTCTCTACTGTCGTTACTGTTATTAATTTATTTTTACAGAGAGCCTTGATATTAGTTATTTATTACTGAAATGAATTTTGATCAGACGTTCGATTTTTCAAAAATCGATACGAGGTATAAAAAATTTTAATTCCCGATTTCTTATACATTTCTTTCGTAACTCTGTATCCACGCCCCTTACTCATCATCAACATATATTTTCTCTGGATCGTCAAGCTTTTAACTTGAAATCCCTCTTCGGCCTCTATTATTACAATAAAGAACGGCAGGCAGTATCCGGCAATATCGGACGCGGCGCGGATGCTCGTCACGATCAAACGAAATCGCCAAAGGAGAGAGCGCCCGCGTTCCGTTTCTTCTGATAAGCCTTTGGGACGACGGACGGCGAGAGAGAAGGACGGAGAACCGCTGCAGGAAGTAACAGCTGGCCGAAGGGATAGCAACATCAGCAACAGCAGCGACGGCGGCGGCCGTACCATTACCATCATCCGAGCTAGATATCTCCTCTCCGGGATTCTTGTACATACATACGAGTGCGCAACGTATGCGCGTACACACGTGTGTGGGCGATACTAGAGAAAGACGTACTTACGTTGCATCGTACGTCACGGAACTCAGAGGCAAGATTGCGCTCGTCACGGCAGAGTTGAGTGACAGTCGCGTGCAATCACAGCGCGACGCTGATTAAACATTCGCGTGTCTCGCATATGTGCATGTACATTGACGGTCTTTAACCTTGGATATATAATCGTAAAGAACATTGACAATATGTACCTGCATCCGCACCTGTGTGTACATGTCTATAAGATTTATATGTATATTTGAGTATTATATGTATATTTGTGTATGTACGTATGATTCTGACAGTCTTTTCATTTTTTTAAAGCGTTTTTAATTATTAAAAGATTCCAACATGATAGGGGCATATCTCAGCCACATAATATAATGATATTACAATTATTTTGCCGTCACAATAATGAAATAATATGGTGATATGACAATAATCACGTTTGTTAATTACTTCGTTATACTCTATTTGCATAATTGCATTGTTTACGTATTATTTGCATGTGATTTACGCCTCTTGTATAATTGTGATTATAATTTTATTTAGGATAATATGCGGTCGATATGTACAAAATTTTGGAGGAAAACCAGGAGAGAGAGAGAGAGAGAGAGAGAGAGAGAGAGAGAGAGAGAGAGAGAGAGAGAGAGAGAGAGAGAGAGAGAGAGAGAGAGAGAGAGAAAGGGTAGAAAGTAAGGGAAATAGAGATAGAGTCGAATTTGTTTCGGGATTAATTAATCTTTGTTTCATCATGTTGTGTGCCCACTTAATCGCATTAAGTTCATTGAGACATCACGATCCGAAAACGGATGGATGCTTGCACCCGCATTGGTGCCATCATAATACCGCGGAGATGCATGGCAACGATTTCGTATCGTAAAGTCATTAGAGAGACAACCGCGCGTTCTATCAGCTCAGTCGGTTGTATTTAATCGCTCTGAATCAAAACGGGGACGAATTATAACGAAATAAAATTTGCCAAAACTTGTTTTGATAAATATATATTAAAAAAGAAAACGATTGAAGTAATTAAAGTAATTAATTAATTTTGTGTCTGGTGTGTTTTACTTTGACTTCCAACTGTCACGCGTGGAAAACGACATTAACGTTAATAAATCGATATAGCAATATGATATACAAATAAATAAGTAAAACAGAGAACAGGCAACATTTATCACACATTTATAGCGTATTACAATCGAATAATATTATTATTAATGTTACGACGTGAATTTACAGATCGTAATTAAGCACTGTCCTACCTGCTCGCTTACCTATCAACCGGCAAATTAATTCGTCGGCAGATAACAGAAAGAAGCGCGTGACAAATTATTATTAAACCGACGAGAGGAACGATGATTTATATTCCCCGTACACGATTTCGAGAAACGAGAGAGCGAGAGAAAAGGCAGCCGTGCGGTCGAAGGATGAAATTGCGATTCCTATCAAAACGACCACTGTAATTTTCACGGATATTTTCCGATTTTTTTCCTTTCCTTTTTTTCGACTCGGTCGATCGTTCGCACGATTATCGCGGGATGCGCGCAAACGCTATTCTCGTATATATATATATATATATATATATATATAATCGCCACTCGCGATCTTCCGGCTAGCAGTTACCAGAGGCCATCAGAGATTTTTCACGTGGGATATCACGACGGCGCGGCGCCCTATGTAACCACGACCTCGCCCTTTATGCAGGCGGCGGAAGGCGTCTGTGTGTACTCAGGCTCCCCATCATATCGCGTAAGCCGTGAGGCAGCTTAGTTTGTCGAGAGTTCAGGTACAGGTAATTACCTACCGGCTACCGGCGTCAGGTGGTAGTGACACGGTAGCGTCGACCTTCTCCTCCTCCTTCTCTTGCTATTTGCCGCGCACTATCTTCCTCTCTCTCTCTCTCTCTCTCTCTCTCTCTCTCTCTCTCTCTCTCTCTCTCTCTCTCTCTCTCTCTCTCTCTCTCTCTCTCTCTCTCCCCCTTTTCTCTCTGTCTCTCTTTCCTTCGACACACCTCTGCTCTATGTATTTACACGCACCCACGCAAAAATGCCTTGTGGCGATCAGTTCCATTAGCTTAATGGAGGACCGTGTCTCCTACTTTTCCGCCAACAGATTGACCGTCTTATCTGACGGTTCTCTCATGCGTTACTCTAGCGGAAAGTTCGGGTTCCGCATTAATTATTCGCATCACATTACACGTGGCTTAATCTGAGGATTAATTATTTTAACGATAGTTACAAGACAAATATGCAGTTGTTGATCTAAGATAATAATTAATTATAAAAAGTATCGTTTCTATATAATTTACAAAGAGTTTTAAACGCAAGAATTTCGTATATTTGAACATTTTGTGCACACAAATCGATTATATTGACTTATAATTGCATTAAACGTATTAGCATATCAGTGATGATAGCCTTGCATTACGCGTTTTAATGTACATTTATGGGATACCTGCGGCTGCTCTTCAATTATGAACGAGCCATAGCGCGCGTGTACAGGCATAGCGGCTGTAAAATCAGAAATTCCTCGAATTATGATGATAGCTCTCCGCTTCGGATATGATTGCGATTTTAATGTTGCGATTACGTTGGCATATTTTTAAAAATTCGATGGTCGAATTACGAATCATGATTGTTTTTTAAACAACATCATGGGAACTGTTAGAAATTATATTTCGACAAATTTTTTCCAATACATATACAATAGCTTTGCTCTCAACTTTTTAAATATTTTTACAACTTTATAAAAAGGAGAATTTATTATATTTTTAATATCTTACGTAAAATATTTATTTGGATAAAAAACCGTTGAAATATATAATCTAAATATATCAAATATAACTGTATATTAAACGCGATGTAATTATAACGAATGGACAGTGTCTAGAGATTTCTTTCGCAAATTAGAATTTAGAACTTTTTCTGTTTTGTTGTAAAGGAAATGAAAGAGTAACCCCAAAAACACACGTTTTTTCGCCCATTTTTTGGCCCTCGAATTTCAAATCAAACTATATGCCAAACAGTTCTATATGATGGGACATTAATCTCAGAAAAAATTTAAGTTGAGCATAGGGATAGTTTTGGAGATACGGGGGGTCAAAGTGACCAAATTCTCAATATTTCCAATATTGTCCAAGCACTGTAGACACAAAAATAAAGTCAATACTTCTTTGATAACAGTGGGGATTTGACTAGAATTAGTCAAAATAGTTTTCTGACTCCTCCATCCCTGTTGCTTAATATTTTAAGAGTTGCTTAATATTTAAAACTATCCTCAAAACAGTTTTTACTGAATTTCTATAGTTCGATTTGAAATTCGAGGGTCAAAAAATGAGCGAAATTTGGGGTTACTCTTTCTTTCCCACTTGATAAATATTCATCCGAGTTGTCAACAACTTGTCAATCGATCGATCGCGATAGTCGAATGCGACGAAGGAGCCTCGCCAGCGAGGAAGCACTCTCGGCAGAATCTCTCGTTACTGTTGATAGACGTTATACGAAATGCGCCACGGGGGTTTAGTGTCTGTAACATTTCGTTATCGGCATACTCGGCATGCCCTCGTCGTTTTCGCCACGCATGCCGCGGGCGTTCCACGGGAGATAACGCGTTACCCGCGCGCACAGCGGAACAAGACAAGGCGGATGACACGGCCCGTAATTGCATGTTATCCGTTGCATCCACGCGCGGGCATGCCCGTGTATAAACGCACGCAGGTATGCACGCAAGTATGTGGCGTGCGGTGTGCGTACGTGCGTATTTGTGCGGAAGAGTGCGTGCGCGGCCGGCTGCCCGTTCCACGTGCACCGTTCTCGACGTCCCCGGATATGCGACAGAAAGTGCGACGTTTGCGGCGACGTTTGCCGCTCCTTTCCGACCTCTTGTATGCTTCTATGCGCGTGCATGTATATGTGTTTCAAGTGTAAATAATGCCCCGCGAGCTCGTCCGCAGCCTTGTTGAATGACCTGTCATTAGGGACATGGATCTCAAACCGTGCAATGATAGCTTTAGCTTCGGTACCAAAATAGTATCATCTACTGCTGACTTTTGTTTATTGACGAAATTTTGTAGATCTCTGATGATATCTTCAAAGATTTTATCGAAAATATTTTCAATCAGAAATCTAAGCAGTAGGTTAGGTAATATATTTTTTTGATTCCAGCATTGACAAAGTTTATATGCTCTTTTTAATATCTCTCGCTTTATCTTTTATAATTTTAATTTAAGGCTTAATTTCAAAGATATTAAAAAATATATTAAATATATGTATACAGGGTGTCCCATTTTAATTCCTCCAGTGAAATATCTCGAAAAATATGGAAAATTCGAAAAAATGTTTCAGACAAAAGTTGTATGGTTTCTAGGGGGACATTTTTCTCTCCCAGGCTTGGTTTTCGAGATATTCGACTGGAGGAATTAAAGTGGGACACCCTGTATATATCTTTTAGAAAATTTCCGATCATGATGTTAATAAAAATTAATAAATCTATATTTTATAGGTCATTAACAAATGTCTAAAGATAAAGAATTAAGCGCAATAGTCTAAAGATTAATAAATAATTTTTCTAACATAATAAAAATAATTTTTTTACATAGAGAATTAATATTGAATTTATGTTTGTGTGCATATACCTGGATGCCAAAGTTAATTTTCGTTGCAGCAGCCTCCGCTTCGCGGGAGAAATCCTCGCGAGAGGAAGTGGTTCAACCAGAAGCGCACTCGCCCTCGTCTCAGCAACACCAAAGACTTGGCCAGCAGAAACAAACGAACGGTTCTCGGTCGGAGTACAAAGGTGCGTCCGGTTGCTCTAGGTCTTCTGACAACGACAGCCCTTTGCCTTCGCAATCGGTTAAGTCCGAACTTGAGGAGGCATCCGGTGCTGCCAATGCTGGACCTAGAACGGACGAGCAGGGCGATGGCTCTGCGCTGGCGAATGGTACCGGTAGTGGTGCATCTAGGTGCGTCAGCAGCATCTTCGCCGGACACGGCAAGCTTAAAAGGTTACTGGGCACTCTGGTGCAATTTGCCACCGACATCTCGACGGACACGGGCGACACGGTGCGTGCGCTGGTGCTCGCGCTTCTGGTAGGTGAATAATGCTTTTATTTGTCGAATAAAATTGAAATATAAAAAACGTTTGTAGTTACTTGACATTTTAATTTCGCTACAATGTGCGTATACAGAAATGTCCCAAAAAACCACTGGATGTTCTTTCAATAAATAAATTCTTTGACCAATTTAAAGATAATTTTTCTTCAGTGAAAATGCCCATGGAGATTGTCATTTTTTTGCAAGCTTCGAAATTTTTAATATCTTTGAAATTAATTCTTAAATTAAAATTATGTTAAAGTGTAAAATTTACTTAAAATTAACTAACAATAAAAATATTTGTTAATCTTTCCATTCCATAAAATTTAGTTTACGAAAAGTATTTTTTTTCAATTCCTTATAATTTGGAAATTATTGATGTATCGATTGATCTCGATGATTTTTTGGCATTCTGTATAATGAAGAAGTTATATGTAAGATATTTATATCTATTTATATCTTTTGTTATACCAAAAATAATATATACGTAAATAATATATATCAAATATTAAAGTCAACAATACGGTGTGGCTAATATTATATAAAAAATTAATAATATATTTATTAATAATACATGTATGTATATATAATTGGAATAAATATTGAATTTTTTAGCAATTTAATTTTTTGTTAATTAAAAATTTTTAATTTTCTATCAATCAATACATTTTTTATTAATATGATACATGCTACAAAGTTATGTACGATACCGTTAGCTCATATTGCAATCTCTGTTAGCTTATCGTTGCATCTTAGTATTTGGCCAAGCATCCTCTCTCAGGTGCACATGAGATTTTCTTGAAGTTACAAACTCTTTCAGTACCAACAATAAGTAACGTACGCGTACCAGCTGACGGAATTTTCTGTTGTGTGCTGAAATCGCAGATTTTACGATACGCATCAACGTATTTTATACAGGTGCATTCATAGAGTATGTTACAGGCATCTCTCTGCAATGAATGTTATTCTGTATTATTAAAAGATGATTAACATTTTTCTTTATAACCCGATGATAAAAGTGCAACGTAGTGTGATTTATTTTATACATAAATGAAAAATTTATAAATAAATTTTGAAACTGATAATTTTTTGATTGCGCAGCGAAGGACACATTTGAATTATGTAATCTCATATTCTGACAACGATAAGATGAAAAATTGAGATCCAACTTGCAACAAGCTAACAAGCGGCAGATATCGATCTGGCGATCTGTAGCAGATGAGAAAAAAAGCATAGTTAATCGATGCCGACCGTGTCGTTAAACAGCTCGTAAATATTCAAAATATGTACATAATGCATAATGTCGTCGTGTGTACCGAGCGTGCATACGTCCCGGAAACGTGACATCTGGTGACCGTGCTTAACTGTAAAACGATCGCGGCACGTGACAAACGCAAAACCAAATCCGACCGAAGCCGCGCGCGCAACTCATTCCGGAAACGCGGTCCAGTTTCGCTCTACCGATCTTTTTGTCGACGATTCAATTACACGAAGTAGCGACTAAACGTTTGTCGGCCCGTTAATTTTCAGAGCGGTAGCATGACCGCCGAGGAGTTTCACTCGGCGTTGCAAGAGGCGACCAACTTCCCGCTCAGAAGTTTCGTCTTGCCGTACCTTAAGCACACTTTACCTTCTCTACAGAGGGACCTGAGCAGCGCAGCCCGAGCGAATAATCAGGTAAAACAGATTTTTACATCTATTTTTACATTACAGCTAGTTGATGAAACCCATTTTCAAAAATACGAAAAATGAAAAAAATGTCTATTTCGAATCGGGCTATTACATATTTTTTTTTTTTTTTTCATTCTTATAACAATATTTTTATCACTTCCTACAATTTTGTAGTACACTGAGTTTTTCCTTGTTTCGTATAACGTCGATAATACGAGTTATAAGAGAAAAGAATATTCTCATAAATTGAATCAATGAAAATGTCATTGATTAAAGTAACGACGAGATTTCAATACTCACTGATTTTTGGAAATATTTAATTAATCTTTAGTGAAAATATTTGCACTTTGCTTTTTTATGTTTTAATAATTATGACAGTAAGATTAACTAAAAGATTAGTTACTCACTAGTTGTCACAATCAGTGATATATTTTACTGTTTGCAGTGCTAGGTATACTTACAACTGAAATCGCACTGTTATATACAAGTATAAGAATACACTGATTCCATTTAAGAGAGTACCTAAACGAGTTTCCTTACATTCAGCGAAATGTCACAAGAGTGTACTAAGGGTAACGGTGACGTCTGATTTGTGAGCAGCCTGACGCTTTATTGGAACCATTACAACGATCATAAATCACTGCACTCCTATGTAACGTGGCGTAGCGCGTAACGATGCATGAAGATGCGCATTCTCTGCATTGCAAAAATTTCTATCTATCTCGTGACCAGGGTCTGTTGCAGTCAGAATAAATTATTTATATATAAATGAAAATAAAATCATATATTTTAATTCTTTAACTATTATCAAGTAATTTAAATTAACAAACGTTTATCAAAATTTTGTCGACATATATAATTGCATATGTAAATACTTTTCATATACGTATCTCAAAATTTATCTCTATCATCGTTTAAATAAATTCTTTCGTGACATTTTATGCATTTTTTCTGTTTAAAAATATTTCATAATTTGCTACCAGTTGCATTTTACACAAAAAACTTATTATTTATTTGTAGCTGTTGCAGTTTGTAAAATACAGTCACTGCAGTTCAATTAATGATACGCATAGTTTTTTATTGCGCTCTCTGATGAATATGGCGACAAAAAAGGGAGACAAATTTGCACGACATTCTTCTCGATAAAAAAACGTTTATAATAGTATAAATGATAAAGGCTATAGCCGGATAAGCGTACTAAAAATGTCCCCGACGAGTTTTCAAATAACATTTAGCCTGTCATGTTCTCACTGTAAAAAAAAATTTTCTTCAAAATTTCAGTTCCCTAACTCTATTATTTTCTAAGTTATCGAGAAAAACGTCATTTTTAGTTTTTATTTTTCTTTTCTGTAAATATTTGAGATGATCCCAAATCGATTTTTTTCTGAACATTTATCAACAAAAGACACCCAAAAAAATATTTTTTCATTAATTTCGAATAAAAGCTTGATTATTTTTAAAAAAAGATTGAAATTAAGAAATGGCTTTTTTAACATGTTTTTTTCGAGGTTCAATCACCAAACTTTTATAGAATACTTTTTTTATACGTTTCAATACTCTCAAATTTTTTCAATTTTTTCGAATTGGTGCAACATACTTAGTAAAAAAAATAAAAATTCTTTTTTGTTTATTATTTTTTAATAATAGGACGGAAAATTAGTAATTTTTTTCGAGTTTTTATTCGAGATTAATAAAGAAATATTTTTTTTGTGTCTTTTGTTGATAAGAATTCAGAAAAAAATCGATATGGGGTTATCTCAAATATTTACAGAAAAGAAAAATAAAAACTGAAAATGACATTTTTCTCGATATCTCAAGAAATAATAAAGTTAAGGAGCTGAAATTTTGAGAAAAATTCTTTTTTACAATGAGAAAATGGCAGGCCAAGTATTATTTAAAAACTCGTCGGGAGCACTTTTTGTATGTTTATTCGGTTATAGCTTTTAATAATTAATTTTATTGTGTATTGTGTGTGTGTGTATTGTGATAAAAATATATATATCAACTATTCTAATTAAACGTTACAATAATCAATTATTATTCCCTTTTCTAAAAAATTTCATTAAAAATTGTTAGAGATATATTATTTATTTGTAGCTGTTGCAGTTTGTAAAATACAGTCACTGCAATTCAATTAATGATACGCGTAGTTTTTTATTGTGCTCTCTGATGAATAAGGGAGACAAATTCCGCGGGACATTATGCCGCTGTTGACAGATCGATGACACATGTGGCTGATTCTCGTTGCAAGAGAATACGCGGCATCTCGAACGAGAGAAGATCATTGTACGAGCAGTGTTTGTTATGCAGGGATCGGTCCATGTCCTCCCGAAGATGCCGCGCGTGTCTGATCTCTCTCTCTCTCTTTCTCTCTTTCTTTTTTACTTGTGTCCCGTGTCGGCCCATAAATTTGTATGCACTACTGCGCTTGGGCGAGTGCAGACACACTCCCGAATCCTTTCACGTGTTTGCCTCACCGTGACATTGTTGCGAGAACACACAAAGTATGCCGTTTAAGATAATGGACGACTCATCGAGGATTTATGCAAAGCAATGCGCTTTTATTTCTCTCTTTTCTAGATAAGATTGACTTGAAATAGTTTTTTGTTTCATAATAATAGCTTGTAAAATAAAAGCTACCTTTGATACAAAATAAATATATTGTTTGAAATTTTACAAGGATTCTCTTTAAGATAATTAATTATAATATAAATTAATTATAATAGTGAAATAAATTTTTATACAAGTCTCTGTAAATATTGATAATTATTAACGCGGTTGTTTATGTTAAACAAATGTTTTTTTTAATTACATGAAAACACAATTTTCAAATGTCACTGTAGCATAATGCTTGGATTCGCATCTCGCATGGAAAAGTGCTGGTTAATTATTCATTAGTTAAATTTTAAACCGAGCTCTAAGCGGCTAGCACATCAGATGCCAGTTTCCCAGATTATAAAATTCATTTTCCAAACCAGCGACTGCGGCAGTGCATTTGCTACTTTATTTTTTTATGATTTTACAATTTTTAACTAACTCGATTGTGGTACGGTAATTAGGCAACATTGTTAAAGAATTATACAAAATATTATTCTATACAATATCTATCTATTTATCTATCTATCTATATATATATATATATATATATATATATATATATATATATATATATATATTGTACAAGAGTAATGATGTTTTTTGGTTTCTTCTCAATTCGAAGAAACGCGCGTCACAGAATTCAACGTTGAACAATGCAGGAATTACAAGTGACGGTATTTTGTCGTAGATCGTTACCAGAGAGAAACGATTTTAAATACGCCGTGGAATCTGCGTGAGAAATTGCGTGTTAGATCCAGGACACTCTCCGTATAACGAGCGGAAACGCGGGAGAACCCGCGTAAAATCAACAGAGGCAAGGTTGGCCGGCTGCCGGGTTGTTTTATTTTCCCAGGCTACTTTCCGATCGTCGGTGGGAGTACGCCAGTCTGTTCCAAGATGGATGAACGATTCGGAGACGAACGGCTCGTGAAAAAGCGCTATGATTTTTGCCTCCTGAATTTCTCGCAGTGGGAGGGTACATTATACTAGATATACGCGAGAGACAGAATTCGATAGTCATGCAATATTATGCGTGATACGCATGATCTCGTGTTCAGTAAATATTATTTTTTTGCTGATAGCAGGAAAAAATATGTAGATATATACATATATATGTATTGATTCTTCGTTTCAAATGTTCTCTGCGACAAAAAATGTATGTGATTGTAAATTTACGTGAAGTGAGTTTTCTTTTTTTTTTTTTTTTTTTTTTTTTTTTAACGAAATAATTTAGACTTTGGTGGAAAGAATTGCTCGGGGAAGAACCGATTAAATAACGCTGCATTTCAGAGAATTATACCCGAGCTCGGAACTGTTCGTCTGTAATGTATATAATCTCGTCCTTAAAATTATCCCTCGCATGCAATTTTCCTCGTTAAATCCGTGGATGTACGATTTAATCCGGTCTACTTTGGCCATCCATGTACGCATCGGCTGGTTTGAATATCCGGTATCTCGTAATTATTAATCTGCGTGAAAAAAAGGAAAGTAAAGACATGCTACGCGTATTTTATATCAGGCGGTAATTTTTATGCGAATTCACGAGGAATTAACATTAAAAGAAATGTGTATTAGCGCTTCTTTATGCGTTTTCTACGGATATACACACACTTGTATGGTATATTAAAACTAAGAGTATTTGCAAAAAAGAAAATTTTAAGACTTTATATACGCAGCGCAGCACATTCGCTCGATGTAAAATCGGGAAAGAAAGAAACGTGGAATATTTTCTATGGAAAGATACAAAAGAATGATCTACAGAGTAACTACAAAAATATTACATCATAGAGATGTACACAAGTAAAATAATCTTAAAAAAATAAAATAACCAAATGGCATATAATAACAGATTTCAACAAAAAATATTTTCTTTTTCAACACAAGAACAAGACTAATTACTTTCGGTAGTTTTTTGAGGCTGAATTCAATTCCGCTTTCTAAATTGCATGATATTACAATTTCGAGAAATTTGCATATTGTAGCTAAACATGACTGAATACATTAAAATAACCCTTTCTTACAACTTTAATCATAAATTTCTCAAAATTATGTGTGCGACGTGATTGATGAACAATTTGAAAATCGTATTCAGCGTCCAAAAAAGGAAGTGACTAATCTTAGATTCTTGTTTTTCTATCGAATTATATAATAAGTATAAGTAGAAATTATTTTTGCAAAATCCCAAGTAACGATGATTATATTTCGAGATGTATGTGCAATTTTGAAGAGTATCGGAATTGTTAAAACTGAACGTTTCGCGATGTAGCGCGAGCGCCGATATAAAGAAGCAAGCTCGTTATTTTCAGTCAATCGATACGCACCGCATTGCGACTTTAATTTCTGCGACACCGCGAAATTCGGGCTCGAGGGATTAATAGGATCTTTCCGCTCACGCTACTGTCCGCAGCTGTTGCCCGTCTCGAAGGCGAGTGAAACGGAAAGAGTGAGGCGCGCAGGGCGACAGAGAGCTCTCGGTGAGATATAACGAATTGCAAATTAATAGCGAGCATTTACATTTCTGCCGGGGCGATGAAGGCGCACGTGAGGATCGAAAGTCCCAAGGCGGAGCATAACAGC
The DNA here is from genome assembly GCF_047496725.1 of Anoplolepis gracilipes. NCBI lineage: Eukaryota > Metazoa > Arthropoda > Insecta > Hymenoptera > Formicidae > Anoplolepis > Anoplolepis gracilipes. The sequence continues at coordinate 5,271,348 of NC_132978.1, read as the reverse complement.
TTGGTTTTCTGATTTTCCTTGAGCCTCGCTATCTCCTCTGCGATCGCGAAACCTGCTGTCGTATAAATCCTACAAATTTTTTGTCACATTTGCTTCTTAAAAATCGATGCAAAACAATTAAGAATTTAAATTAGCATGCTAAAGATATCTTGATATTTTTAATGACCATATTATAATATAATATATGCTATCGAGATTATTATATTATTAGTAAATAAATTTTTAATCTGTCAAATTTTTTAAAAAATGTCAGAAAGTAATAAAAAATCAGCATTTATTAAAAGAGATGTGGCTAATATATTTTATTATATATTGTTTATTATGCTGCATGACATTCTATGTATTGGCTATGTATTTAAAAAATATCTGACTTATTTAATTATTTATCCGCGCAAAAATGTCTCTCAAGGCTTTCGTTACCGTCAGTTTTCAAGCGAAAACATTTAGGATCGATCAAGTGCTGTTTGCGAATATTTTCACACATATACGCGCTGCACAAGTGGTCATCGCGTGTACCTGGACCCCCGATCGATGATCGTTAATTGCAAGTCGTGAAAACGAAAGAGCACGAAAGGAAAGGAACGAGGAATGGCGAGGGGTGGAGGGGAAGCGGTACGGAAGGTACCGATATTGAATTAGAAGCGATAAATCCCACCCTGCCATGCCGACTTCTGAGTATTGAGGGCAAGAGAGGGCACGAGGGAATAAGGGACTCGACGAGAACTTCGACTAGATGGGCGCGAGTAGCGGGAACGACGGTAAAGAAAGTAGTGAAACGAATATTAAAAGTCGAAACCGACGCGATCAAGCGAGCCAATCAGTTTCAAGACTGAAAAGATCTAACATACTTCTCAGCATCCTCTATAATGTATTACAACTTTCTGATTACAGTTTTATACATATAGAAACTGATGTAAAATGATTATATAATAAGATATAATATAATTGGCGCGACATCCTTCTCGATAAAAAAACGTTTATAATAGTATAAATGATAAAGGCTATAGCCGGATAAGCGTACTAAAAATGCCCCCGACGAGTTTTCAAATAACATTTAGCCTGTCATGTTCTCACTGTAAAAAAAAATTTTCTTCAAAATTTCAATTCCCTAACTCTATTATTTTCTAAGTTATCGAGAAAAACGTCATTTTTAGTTTTTATTTTTCTTTTCTGTAAATATTTGAGATGATCCCAAATCGATTTTTTTCTGAACATTTATCAACAAAAAACACCCAAAAAAATATTTTTTCATTAATTTCGAATAAAAGCTTGATTATTTTTAAAAAAAGATTGAAATTAAGAAATGGCTTTTTTAACATGTTTTTTTCGAGGTTCAATCACCAAACTTTTATAGAATACTTTTTTTATACGTTTCAATACTCTCAAATTTTTTCAATTTTTTCGAATTGGTGCAACATACTTAGTAAAAAAAATAAAAATTCTTTTTTGTTTATTATTTTTTGATAATAGGACGGAAAATTAGTAATTTTTTTTCGAGTTTTTATTCGAGATTAATAAAGAAATATTTTTTTTTGTGTCTTTTGTTGATAAGTATTCAGAAAAAAATCGATATGGGATTATCTCAAATATTTACAGAAAAGAAAAATAAAAACTGAAAATGACATTTTTCTCGATATCTCAAGAAATAATAAAGTTAAGGAGCTGAAATTTTGAGAAAAATTCTTTTTTACAATGAGAAAATGGCAGGCCAAGTATTATTTAAAAACTCGTCGGGAGCACTTTTTGTATGTTTATTCGGTTATAGCTTTTAATAATTAATTTTATTGTGTGTGTGTGTGTATATCGTGATAAATATATATATATATATATATATATATATCAACTATTCTAATTAAACGTTACAATAATCAATTATTATTCCCTTTTCTAAAAAATTTAATTAAAAATTGTTAGAGATATATTACCAAATAATTTGAAAATAATGTTTTATCCGTTTGCGTATTATAGAATAAATGCAGCGAGTTGAAATGATGATGGCGAAAGGATTAACACGATCCTGTTTTCGCAGAGCTGCGTGCAATTTCTCCGATCCAACGAGTCCGCCGTTTTGGAGACCGTGGGGCTGGTCCCGTCCGGCGAGTCCGTCGAGGTGTTTGGCGAGCACGGGGGTGCGAACGGGATCGGCGGCGGTAATCAGTGCTCCGCTCATTACGCCATGCGCTCGAATTCTAATCCTGGCGTCGGTGCCATTCAGCACGCGGCGGGTAGCAACGCTACGGGCGCGATGCATCATTATTCCAGTGCTCACACAACGAAGCGTCGTGCCTCTGACACCCCGTAAGTGTGAATACGGATCATTTTTTATGTATTTCTATCTCAAACGTGGTCATCAAAGACCTCGAGCAGATTGGAAACATCAAAGATTTCTGAATAGGTCGATCAAACTTTATCTCTTTCCAATCAATCAAGAGATAATTGATTAATAATATTCGACGAAGAGTCATGTTAAATGAAACTAAAAAAAAAAAAAACTCGGATGAGGCTAAAAAAGAAAGAGAACTATTAATTTGAGAAGTGATTTTATTATTGATTCATACATCGTACTTCATGACCGTACTTTCGTGATTTTGCGATGAAACGATCGAATAATATAATAGTTTTTTTTAACGAATGCAGTTTGTATATAATCAAGGTATATAATCGCACGAATAATCATGAAAAATAAAAATGTTATTTGAAATTTCATCTTTGACCTCAGTATATATTATATATGTGCATACATTTTGTTCATGGTTTTATAAGTATTGGAATATTTAAATTGAGACAATAATATATTATATTTGTCAGATAAATAATTATGTTTTAAAAAATGAGTGCAATTTGTTCACATATTAATGTAAAAATAAATTGGAATATATAAAGATCTCCTACTCTTGATCAGTAATTTATCTATTAAAATGTAAAAATCTCACAATACTAATTATAGTATCTGCAGATTGATCGTTGAAAGAGCAAACATAATAATTCTCTTTCTCTCTCCCTCTCCACGCACGATCGACGGGGAGAAATAGACACAACGAGGGCGCATATATTATCGCACAAATTGCGTCTCGCGCAGGATGATCTCGTGGAATCTTTGCCGGCCCATAGCGATAATTCACGCGATAACGAACGCCACACATCTGCGCGTACACGCGCGTGTACTACGTTTGCCAAGCCGCAAATGTGCCGGTCGTTTCGGAAAAATCTTGGCTACCAGCCTGCATTTCTTGCCGATATTTATCGCGATCATGCACCCATTAATACGAAATTGCCTCCTGTTTAACATTTCGTTTAATATTGATGCTTTGCGGGAAAATGTTCCAACACGTTAATCAAGAAATTTCAAACGAGAGAAAATTCATGACTAAAAAAAAATACACACATATATATATATATATATATATATATATACATATATATATTTTTTAATTAAATCCAGCAACAAACTTTAAGTATACTCTCTTGAAAAATTTTTCGAATTAAATTTTTCTTATTGTTAGTAGTAATTAATAGTCGTCATTAATAATTTTCGAATTATAAACGATTGACAATGAATATAAAAAAAAAAAAAAGAAATTATTATTCCGATCATCTTAATGCGTAAATTCCACGTGTCGTCTTCACCGCGCATCCGAGATGTTGATGAAATCAACACCGGACGACCAGGATTTCCGTTCTGGATGATATGCACGTGGATGGGACGGAGAGGGAGGACACCATGAAGCGAATACGAAGGCGACAAAACGCGGTGTGCGCCCTGGCAATGCCACCCTGGCCTCCTCTCGATATGTCTGCCGGTGACGTTTCCATATATCATCGGAGCACCACCTTTCCCACCCTATCGCGTTCTTCCCCCTCCCCCCCCCCCCCGCCCACAGTTATCCCTTCGTCCACGAGTACCGGCGAACTTGCCTCGAGTGCCTATCGGCATCCTGCTAATACACATCCTATCGTGGTATGTCGGCGAATGTGGGTGTAGACGCTTACACATAGACGGTCGTCTTTGATTCGCAGGCAACCTCCACTGAATGCCTAAACAATTCACCGTGTAAGAATAGAGAGGCGCTCTAAAACGAACAATACAAGAATCAGCCGAATTGTAGAATATATATGTTGCGTGTCGATGATTAATGCATGTAAAGTGTGTAAACATGTATCGTCTTTGAATTTTTTCAATATCGATTGTGATATAATATAATAATTAGATTAATCATATAAGACTCAAATATATCTTGCCTCATACTAATAGCGTCGATTCCTGCTTTCTTTTGTTAATATGAATGAATTTTAATAGATATTACGAGAATGGCGTCCTTTTGGATGACATGCCAGTGTACGGCAAGAGATCTACCAATCCGTGGAGCCATCATCACCAACAACAACAGCAACAGCAGCAGCAACAACCGACAGACCCGTCCTACTGCTGGTACCATCCGTTGCACTCCGCGGGCGGGTCGATTCAAGGTCACGCGCACGGTCATGGTCCAAGTCCGGTACCACCTAGCCTCGTGCAAATTAATCAGATAAACGCGTTCTCCACGCCGCATCATCTGAGTCAGCAGTCGCAGCAGCCGATAGGTCATGGTTTACAAACGCAGAACGGCGGTAGTCTTGACGATGAGTGGAAGAATATCCACGTGATGCTGAACTGCATCCTCGGCATGGTCGAGAAAACGAAGAGAGCATTGGCGATCCTGCAGCGACGAGGATGTTCCAGTCCAGCGGCACCACCGCCAGGTGTGGTGGTCGCGGCACAGAACGGCACCAGCAACAACGGCAACGGTAACAATCCTTCATCAACTAACGGCGCGCAGGTTGAATCGTCCACTGGCGATCGAGATGGCAGTCTGAAGCGATTGTCCGGCGAGATTGTCGCGCAGACGATCAGGGCGACCGAGGACAGAGTGGCCGAGGTCAAACGAAGAGCTGGTATTTTCATAAAATTCACAAATTTTTTACCATACCGGAAAGTCATATGATGCAAACTCTTGAAATTTTTACTAAATTCTAGATAATGTTAGAAATGTATATGTGTGCTTATATTATAGAAATATTATTTAAAATGATGGAATTACCAATTAAATATTATTGATATTATTAATAGCAATAAAATAGTAATATTAATAAAATAGTAAATTAATAAGATAGAGATGTTAATCGGAAATTGGTTTTATTGGGAACTCCAGAGGAAGCTGTATTAGAAGTAAAAAGAGCTGCGGTGGCGGAAGTGCAGCGTGCTGTGGCAGTTGCAGTTGCGGAATCGAGGGCGAACGAACGTTTGAGGGTTCATCGGCTATTGGACCTTCCTCTATCTCAAAGAAATCACGGTAGTCTCCGTCAAGGTCCCTTTCTGCGGGTTCATGGGAGCTCGAGCGCGGTAGAAACTAACGCTAGGAATGTAACGACACCGACAACAACGACAAATTCGGCACCGTCAACCAACGAAGACGAAAAGGATATCCATCTGACCAGCATGATGGGATCCGTAAGTGTAGTCGCTTAATTAATTGTCTCTCGGAAAAAATGTTACATATAAAAAATGTACCGTATTAATGTAGTAATTAATTGAAATATGCAGAGATTTTTTTTAATATTCATTTCAGCCATGATTATAATTAATATAATGTAATTATTCGTTCAGTTAATTTCTCTTAACATATTAATTATTATTTTTCTTATATGAAGCTTTTAATTGTGAAACTATGCATATTTATGAATCTGTATATATGATCTATATATAATTGTTTTATCTAATGTCTCTAAATGTTTTATTTTGAGATATTTATTATTTTTTATCCGATTTAAAAATTTTTTATGTTGTTCAAATTAAATTTTAAATTACTTAAATGAAGATATAAAGAATCTCATTAATAGAGTTCTCACAAATCAAGAAATTTTCTATACTTTTTCTAGAGCTGTTGGAATTGTGGGAGGCCGGCCCTAGAGACTTGCGGTGGCTGTGGAATCGCCCGATACTGCGGTTCGTTTTGTCAGCATCGTGATTGGGAGGCCGGTCATCATACGACCTGCAACAATCTACCGCCGCGCGAGCCACGAAGATCAGCTTCGCGCAGTCCACCGAGAGTCGTTGCTGCGAATCTCTCCACGAGCGTCAACGAGATCGATCCCACGCCGATGGCGGCTGTCTCGAAGGGAAAGTGACGTCGCGGTACTAAAAACAATCGATCAATCAGATCGATCGACTACGAGTCACGTTAATTGCGCAAATCCTAAATCCCAGAGGAGTCTTCTCTGTAAAACGTGGATGAATTGAAACGAATGGAAGGAATCCATTCCTAAAAATCTGAATGTCTGATTTTCGAAAGTGAGAATCAATCTGTTAGGTTTCCTTCCTCTTTTCATTTCCTAATTGTGAGAGAATGAAAAGGAAATGACAGTAAGAAGTGTAATAATCCAAATGTATAAAGGCAACTTTTAATTTTTGAAAATATTCGGTATTTCAAAAAGATGAATTTTTTCCTTCTGCGCCAATTCTCTTTAATTCGTCCATCTTCTGCAGATATTTCACCGATCATACATCTTCTGCGTACTCTCATCGTTGTCTTTTTCTTTCTACAAAACTGAGATTTCTTTTGTAATATATCTGAAAATGCGGACGAGTCTGAACAAGAATCTAGTTTAATGTAACTATGAGCAAATTGATTATTCGCTTGTGACAGAGAGAGAGAGAGAGAGAGAGGGGGGAGAGAAAGAGCGAGAGGGAGAGAGGGGAGAGAGAGAGAGGGAGAGGGGAAGGGAGAGAGAGAGAGAGCGTTGAAAAATGCTGGTTCGATATACAATCAGTTATCCTCTGGATAGATACTCTCTAGTCCCAGCGTTTCAATTAGGCGATAATATACGATAGTAAATGATTATTTAATCGATTAGAAAAATACGAATCTTCATGTGACCGATCAGCTTTGATATTCCATTTTTAATTTTGAATTATATATAATAACAGTATAATGGTCCAAAAGATATCTAAAAGATACTGGAGTACATCTTCTGAAAATTTGTAAACTTTTCAGAGAAAATAAGATTTCGTACACATTTTGAATGGAACGTCAAATATAATAAAAATATGTTTTTAGAATTTATCAATTAATCACGCAAAATGAGCGACTGATTTCACATTAAATAGTGTAACCGATCGCATAAATGTTTACGTTTTTTGAATAGATAATGTCAACGAAATAAGCACAGCACTGTCATAAATGTACACAAATGTTTATAAACATAATGTGCCAGCCGTTCTGCTTTTTATCATCTATCTATCGAATTACAAATTTTCACAATCCATTTATTATCTAGGATTAAAGCAAACAATAGGAATAATACGTGTTTTAAACGTGTCTGCAATTGAAAGAATAATAGATAACAGAGTGAATTTCTATATCTTCGATCAGTGAATCGCAGAGGTGCATATCATATTACTCCGAATCGACAGTAGCGGTAAATGTAGCATTACGAAAGTATTTCTCCCTTTAGCGTAAATGTTTTCTTTGTTTCGCATTAGCAATTTGAATTCTTTATTTATGCAAAGTTGAAGAACGCACTCGTCCAATTGGCGAATTTTATTCGAATGTAATTTAAAAAATGTTTTTTTTTGCTTGTTCATTACAATCTGATAAAACACGAATGTCTTCGATACCATTCGTTAAATTTATGATGTATAAAATTATGACAAGTTAGTTTCTATTTCTATTCTTGTAAAACGATCGAGTACTACGTGTTATTTCACATGTGAATGTAACTCTTTAATGTATCTCAATATTAATAATATTAATATTGAGATCAATATTAATAAATCTCAATGTAATAACATCGCAGAATATCGTTATGAAAATAACGTAATGTATCGTACAAGATAAAATTGATATCTACCCAACACAAAGTTACACAAATACACAAGAAGTGATTTGATTTTATTGCATATCTATGCTGCTCTCGATGTTTCATCTACGAAAAAAATGAATCGCATCGACTTTATCCTAGTCAATTGTTAGGTTTAATGATTGTAACGAGATTAATGTAACTTAGACTCTCGAATGTTTTACTTTACACGCACACACCTCAGGATATAATTATCACATATATTTAAGTCTAGTCACACACAGAGAGATGAAGTGAATTTATCGATCATACGCATTAGGAAACTTTGCTCAAATCTAGACTATGAATTATTGTAATTTTTCTTAGGCATATTGCGTTGCGGGGATGTATGATATGGATATTATAAAATGTATTTGTAAACTAACGAAATATATAATGATTATTCTATGTCAGAACGTAAAAAAAAATGATACCACCAGATTTTCATTATACCTACAACGTTATTTAGTTAAAAATAGGATAAATTTAATTATATAAGTCTAATTATTTTTAATTAAATATTTTACGTTTTTAATTTTAAAAATATTCATAAACATACTTCATAATTTTAAAAATACTCATAAACATATTCTATATTTTTCATAAAAATAAAGGAGATAACTATCATTACGCGTTTATTCGATTTTATCTACTCTTCGTGGAGAACTAATTGATATAATAAACAAAACAATATACAAATTTTGCCATTTATTTGATAAATATATACATAACAAGTCGTTATATTGTGATATGCAATATTTTTTCAACTGTTCATTTTTTAGAAGTCTTTCCAATAATATCTGCAAACAACGCTTTAGTTTTCTCTTCTTTACCTTGCGACTCCGACCAGTCCTTCTTACTTCTCGCGAACAATGGAACGTTCAGTTTTGTAGAGATAATCTTGCCCGTTTTTGTGGCTTCTAAAGATTTTCCAGCTACAGCCAACTCTTCCATAATGAGAATCTTTTGATTCATACGAGCCCATAGCCACATTTTGTCTACACACCTAGATCCATGTGTGCTTTTCGCTAATTCTGCCCAAATTCCTTGTAGTTTTTTATATAATTTTTCCCTGCTTTTCTCACCGATGTATTTGCTGTCCATGAAAGCATCTAAGATTCGGCTACCCTTTGGATCATTGAATAATTGCAATAACTCTTCATTGTTCATCTCCAATAAGGAATTCACAATTTTGATGGGTTTGTTGAAATTCAGTATGACTTGAATTATTAAACTTCCATGTAAGTTGAGTGGTTGTGAATTATTTGAAATAGCTTTTAGTTGAGTTGGATCTTTCAAAGTCACTATACACCACACAAGCTGTGTCTGATCCTCTGTAGGTGTATCGCATTTCAGCAGCTTGATCATTGCGTTGACAAATGCACCTTGTTTTGTTTGCAATCTTAAGCATGCATTTCCAGTGCTAACTAATATCCCAGTGAAACTTTGCTTAAGAATTTCTGGAAAGTTTTCTGACACTTTGTCAAATATTTCTTCAAACAGTTCCTTGGTATTACAATAATCTAATAATCTTTGTACACTAAAATTGGTATTCTCTGTCAAACACAAATGTTTTAAATTTTCAGCAAAATATATATTGTATAATTTCTTGAAAGTTTTCGGCTGTGCTACCATTAGACAAGCTTCCAATATCCTGATAGAAGAGTCTGCATTAAATATATTTGATAACTTCTCATCTTCTTCTGTTTTAAAACATTCTTTTATAATTTTCTTGATAATGACTTTTGTTAAATCTTCGTCAATGTCTTTCAAAGAATACAATATACATTGTACTAAACCAGAAGTAATTTCTTGCTTTCCAAACTGATGAAATTGTGGCCATTTCTGTAATCGATCACAGCTTTGTATCAACAAATCCTTATAATCTTGTATCACTGGACGCCTATCCGTGAAATTTGGTACGGTAGATTTCTTACTACTTTCACTATCTACAATTAATCCTCCTAAACATTTGATAACTGTTCGTAATACGTGATTAGCATAAGTGTCAAATACAAACTCCTCTATATTGTTAAGAAAATATCTGCTCAGCTTCAAAACAATATTGTTATAAGAATTTACTTCAGATAGCTTAACTTCAATAACAGCATCAATAACTTTTTCCAATTCTGTCTTATTTGTTGCAGTGTTACTTGACGTAGAGATTTGATTGCCTCTATCAGCGCAGACTATTATTATCTTTTCCAACACGTGACTAGCAGATTTGTCGCAGCTCAACTGTCTCAGAGAGGATTCAAACGCTTGTACCAGTTTTTGAATTGCCTGCAAGCTAGCGTATTTCAAGAGAGAGTCCATAACATAAGATCCAATTTGATTACGTGCACAATCAACCTCATGACCTATTGTCTCCTTGTAAACGTTCTGTACGAATATCAGTTTCTCCTCAGGTGAAGAGAAGTCTTTACGCATCAACTCGACAATGCGAATCATGTACTCAAAGGTGTCCTGATCCAGATTGTTTCTTGAGTTTCTCTGACGAGCAAATTTTTTTGCCATTTGCATGTGAGAACGTTTCTTCTTTCGTTTCTTTCCATCGGCTTCCTGTGCTCCCATCATGTTTTTTAATTTAATGTTCAACGTCACCTGATTTAGAAGAAAAATAGCTATGTTTAAAGAGATATTAAATCAATATCCACTGCACAATTCCCCTTTTCTTTTACGAACTCTTTAATGTAATACATTATTATTCGTGAATGAAAATGATCGAATTAATAAAACACATATGTAATAATAGATATATACAAATATTTACCTGTATATAAATATATTTTTGAATATATTTATCTATAGAGATCTATTCAAATATATATCATGCTACCTATGCAAGACAGCACGTGTTTTCCATCACTTAACCTATTCTCGAAAACAATTCAAGAACATAACATACATACTTTAAGTACGTTCTGTTTGACACTACTAAAGTATCAAAGTGTTTAATTGACCAATCAGAACGAAAGAAGTAAAGATTTCTCTCGCTCTGTGATTGGCCAATCAAACGTGTAGCGTTAAATGGAACGTATTCTTTGCACTATAGTAAATTCCGTGATAGACCAATCAAACGCATGGAAACGTGTAGCGTTAAATGAAACGCATTCTTTGGGTGCGTTCGAGGAACTCGCTATCACACTACCAACGCAAACGCAACCAAAAATGTTCGCGGAGCCAATAGCGTGATAGCGGTAGCAAGCTCTATGAACAGCAATAGCGTAGCATATTACGAATTTCAAACCTAACTAAATACTATTTCACATTTTAGGTATAATTTACTAATAATAATTTTACTATTAATAATTTTTCTTTTTGGAAGAAAAAAAGTTATATTTTGATATAAATATTTATAAAATATTTAAAGAATTATTATAAATATCTTGTAAATATTTTATAAATATTGTTAATATTGTCATATTTATCTAAATATTAATGTATATATATCGCTGAATTTTTCTTTATTACGCATTGTGCCGGTCAGTTATAATAATTGGTTATGCTGAACACTACTGGTGCGTTCGGGGAACTCGCTATCGCACTACCAACGCAAACGCTATCGACACACTACCTCGGAAGGAATAGCGTTAGTTGCGCAAAATGATGACGTAAAACACTATCATCAGTGACGTCACGGTAGTATTTGGTAGTGTTACTAGCTAACTCCCCGAACAGTGATAGCATTAAATAGCGCTAGGCAGTGTCTCCCCGAACGCACCCTTTGTGTTGCAGTAAATTCACACACAATACACAATACATAAAATATTTGTTGTAAATATTATTTTAATATTAAAAAAATATTTTCCGTAAAACGTTCTTCAACATTATTACATAATACTTTGTATATTGTGCCCTTAAGTTGATATCTAGTTTTTTGAATTGATTATAAGGTGTATGTATGTACATACACATTTATAACACGAATATTTTATGACGCTGCTAATTCGCGCCAAAACCTCCCGCAATGACGTAATCTCCGGTGCGCGTAAAACGTAACGTCTCTTTTTTCTTCGCGAGTGTGAATATAAAAAGAGTTTATAAAAGATGTAAAAACGTAAAAATCTCCTGGGGTTCTGTATTTTAATCTTTTGAAAGTCGTGAAACTTTATAAGTAACTTTATAATGGTGTCTCATTGACTTTTTTTCGATTTTTCGGAAGATATCACGCAGTGTCTTGAGAGAACGTCGGAAAATATTCATCTTTAACGATTTCTTCGACAATTCGACGAGTTCGACAAGTAAGTGTAAAAATTATGTAAATATTTGTTAGTTTTTACATATTATATTATAACATATTATATTATTACGCATTTATATTACGCTGAATCTTCTTCTTTCCGAAGATATATTCTTACATTCCATATTCTAGCGATATTCATGCAAATGTTTATGATATATAATTGATTAAACGATGAATTAAATAATGTCTTTTTTCTTGAAAAAAATGAATATCTTTTACTTAATAAAAAATAAAGTTATTTTCTATACTTTTTTTACTATATTAGCTTATTGATATATTTATAAAATGATAATAATTACATATATGTATATATATGTATAATTATATAATTATATAAAAGTAAATTATATAAATTATATAACGATATAATTATATAAAAATCAAATAATATATATATTATTAGATTTTTGGACATAACTTTTTCTTACATTTATTTTTTGTTCGTATATCTTATTTTTATATACATCATTATTCTTATAGTCGCAAATATCAGTAATTGTTTGAAAAATTTACACACCAAGCTATTTCGGAAATATTATAGAAATATATAAATAATCAGGATAAACATATATAAATGATATTAATTTTTTGTGATCAAAATAATTAATCTCACATCAGTATTGTCTGATTTGCTTTAGTTCTCATTGAATCTATTTGAAAATTTATTAATAGTTTATTATAAATTTTTAAAAATAGCTTTTAAATGATATCTGTCGATAGAACTATCTCCAATACATAAAATATCTTTTATATTGCGTTCACTGTTTTACCTTCTAACAGTAATGTTATCGACAATAATTTTTAGCTAGATTTCCATAAAAAGTAAGCTATTATATATGCATGTTATATATATTATTACGCTTAAACATTAGACATAATTTGTTTTATGTCTTCAGTATATAAGTGTTTTTTGTCTTCATTTTTTGGATATAAAATTTTATTTATATATTTATATATTATTACATAAATATTTATTACATCTCTCACATATATATGTTTATTTATATAATATATATTTTATTATATATACACTTAATTTTTTTATACTATATACGTAAACATATACATCAGAAAAAAATTAAGCTTATGAACAAATATAAAAAATGTAAAATAGAAATAATTAACAATCAAGATAAAAAAAGAAATTAGTTCAAATTTCATCTTATAAGATATTTAATAATTTTTACGTTAATCTTAAGTAAGTAGTATTTCTTGGAGTTGTGTAGAAAATGTTATTTTTATTATAAATTTGTTTATGATAAGCTATGTTTTTTTATATAATAATTAATAAAATGTCAAATAAATTTGTTATTGCGAATGTGCAAAATTGCAAGAAGCAGTGTTTCTTAATGATCAAAGAGATGCACATTTTTATTATTCATTTTAATTTATTTCGCGTTATTATGTAATGATTTGAAATGGTAGAAATGGAAATGTATTGTAAACGTACACGGGTCGATTAAACGCAAAGGAATTTGCGACCGCCAGAGCGGGATTCGTATCGAAATCTTCCTCGGGTTGCTCACTTAACGTCGTCGTTGGCTCTTGGCTACGAGGCGTCGTCGTGGTGGTTTTTACAGTGGTCGCGGTGGTCCGTGGTCGAGGCGTCGTCGTCGTTGTGGTGGTGGTGAAAAACGGATCGCGATAGGTAGCCGTAGTATGGACCGGAGGCTCGTAGCTTTGTAATCTCGGGGCACTATAATACGCATGCAATCGATTGTTATTGGGATTAAAGCGCTGGCCGTTAGGACGCCAACCTCTGGGCTCGTACCCCGATAAATCTGATGTCGCCGCCAGTCCAAAATAAAGGAGGATGAGAATAAACTAAAAAAAAAAAAAAAAAAAAAAAAAAAAAATACAAAACTGATTTAAATAAAGCGTGGTGCACGCTTGAATAAATCTAGTTATTATCTTGGCTTTATTGAATAAATATATATGAAAATGTTTATACGAAAGAAATGCCTTCTTTCACTAGCTCTTTATGTCTAGAATGTGTATTTGCATATTTACAAGAAAACTGAAAATAAAATATACTTATTTAATTATTTTAATAATATTATTAAAGCGTATCTTATGTAGGATTAAATTAAAAATCTTCCTTTAATTAACTTGAAAACATAACAATTTACAAAAATATAACGTCTTTTATTATAAAGTTTATTTGAAACAGAAATTAAAATTTCGTAAATTAATTTGTAAATTTAATTTGTTACCGTTTTGTGTAATTATCTTTTGAAAACCATTTCGCCAACAGTGGATCAGCATTTTTGTAAATCGTGCACTACTGTCATTACATCACTATCATTATTTGATAATCGCGTGATATTTCTAGAAGTGTTAAATCCGTTGTTAGCGAAATGTACGTATTCAATATCCTTCCGTTTGAATGGAATACTACTTTACCGTTTCCCTCATTTTTGCCGATGTCAATATCGCTGTTGATCACGCACCGAAAATGTTTGAACTGGTCTTTGCACAACTGCCGATTCCGTCTTTATATGCGAACCGATGTATATGAGATCGGAACGTCTAGGCTCCGTGAATACGAAACAAGGTGAAGACGAAAACGATTTCGTTCTTCGTTTCGCTGCCGTTTCGCAATACGGTGTTACCCGTATTACGTGTTACGAATGTTCGTTGTGACAAAAAATTGTATTGTCTGTACGTCATTAGATTATTATTTAATCTATCTCGCATATAATCTATCTTGGATGTATATCAGTTTTATATTGAACCTACGTGCGTTTCATTGAATTTCATTCTGCTTGATAGGACAGAACGATGTAAAAATTGTATTTTATAATACGAGTCAGATATGATTGTCGAGCACGTTTTCGGTTTAATACGTTCACCGTAATTGTCTGAATTGTAACAGAGTTTTTATGCTTTATCCATAAATAGATAGTAATAATTCACTGATAAACACACTGCGCTAAAATGTATACGGTAACAGCATTGAATTAAAAAAAAAAGCTGAAATATTTTGAAAGTTTGTGTAAATAAATTATCGCGCTTTTTTTGAAATCTTTCTTATAAATTTAATTCTAAAAATATTCAAATCTAAAGTATCGATTGCTTCAAAAACATGAGCAATTGAATCAGAAGCGATTAAAATAAAAAAATTTAATGTAACAATGACGCATGCATATTTTCCGACACACATATCGGATCAATGTTTCTCATCATTAGGTGTTTTAAACATGGAAGCGAGAACACGTCCATTGTAGTAACGGGTGTTGTAATAGCTTACGTGAATTAAGGACGTGTCTGGAATTTAAGATCGCTCGCATTCGCGACCGTAATGCATACTCTACGAATTCGCAAGATCGATGGACGTTGCTTGCGTTTGCCTACACAAATTCGCTCGGAGCGATCCAGAAACGTGGCGGGCTAACTAATCGCCGGATTGACAGTGAAGTTGAGTTGAGTGACGTTAATTGAGATTCCGAGTGTGTATTCTAGGCTTAGAACTTGCCGATTTTCATCGATGTCGCGCATACAATATAATATTTATTCGCAATATCAGTCTTTTCATTTGTCAAAATTTTTTATTGTCAAGTTAACTTTAATAACTATTTTTTATATAAATATATCTTTCATTTATAAATATTGAAAGATAACGAGTATATATATTTTATTTTTATTTCTATAGGAATAGATTTTTAATAATCGGAATTAATTGTATATTCCTTCGTTGATTTGATTTTTCTTGGAAAAGGAAATCACATTAGCTTTTTTTACTTCTCGTTAAATGTAGAAATGTCTGTGCGTAAGATTTTTCCGAGCATAGGTCCGTGAGTATTTACCGTAAATATAAAGGGAGCGATTCTATCTGAAAAATTCTGTCGCTCGACTTACGCGTTTGCGCGCGCGACGAGAAAGATAAATAGAAAAGACGGGCGTTATCACGCCACGCGCGACTCACGCGAAATCGAAATAACAACGCTGTCGCAGGCAGACGGTACGAGTGTCGGGTTGATCGAAAGCATGCGATATAATAGCTCGCGCGTCGAGAGAACTTTTGTTCTCTGATTGAGTATATCAAGTATTCCGGTCGAGTAACAAGTGGTAGACGCGTTCGTCATGTCACGCGTCAAATGCAGCGTATTATGCGGCGTTCATTTCCATGGCTTTGTGTTATCTAAAAACAGCGCTCTGAGGTGTTCTTCTTCTCCTCTTCCGTCTCTTTCTCCTCGTCGATTAAAGTTCCGCGCCGAAATGGTTGCCTCTGTTTGTCGATGCATGCATAGCAGCATATAGTATGTCGGGTCGATATGGCAAAATTTTCCCGTCTTTACATTATTTTCAACGAGTCTGATGGAAAGCAACCATCGAAATGGAAATTTTTCAGAATTAAAAAAAATTAAAATCTATACATACAATGTAGAAGAATTTGTAGCAGAAAAAGGGAGAGAGAAAAGATTTTTACAAAAAGGAATTTTGCTTGTAGCGAGAAAAGAGTATATATTTTTATTAATAATGGATATTTTTATTTTTAAGATTACATTATCAATAGTCTCAAGTTTTAAAATGTTTACGTAAAATATTGAAATTTATGCAGCGTGTACTCTGCGATTTTTTATTTTATCTATATTTAAATATAAAAATTTATTTAGATATCAATTGCTTAAAAATGCATTTTAAAATCTTGTTGAGCTACATAATTTATATCCGCATTTTTCTCATATTTTTCATTTTCCATAAAATATAGTTTATGTCATTTTTCAAACATATTGTGCGTATAAAAATTAATCAAGTAGACTATCGTATACAATATAATATCATAGTCAAAATGCATGTTATGAAGTAAGTTTTGTTGCTATCTAAAATTAATTAAGCTCTTATTGAACACAACAAGATAAAACCAATATATAAATGTTAAGAAAATTTTACAATCATTTATAGTCTTTAAGAAAAAATTATCAAGTTTTAATTTCAAATGTGCATAAGCCCTTCATTGCTTATTCATTACTTTTTTAGATACTAGATCGTGTTAAAGCTTTTCTCATAAAGTTAAGCTTATTAAAAAGTAATCTCATTACATTTTATACGATAGAGGTAATATCAAAGTACGTCATATTACTTGTTGGTAAAAATTCATTTTGTTTTTAAAAGAAAATTTAAAATTCACAATTCTATATATTCTCTTAAGAAATAAAGCGCAATTTTTCTTCGACTTTGTGAAATACAGAGTATTTATTTTTTTATTATTTACACATTTATTACTGCAAATGTATATTGTTTAGAAGATGAAGAAGCATAAATAAAAAACCAGCATAAAATCACGATTATTGAAAATTTATATACATGTCTATATCCATAAATATACATATATTTATTTATATAACATGAAAATGATGCATTATTTATATCTATTAATTGCCATTATAAACTACGTGATCGGTTTCTGGAACGTTATCGAGGTCGTTCCTGAGCATCGCAGTTCCTTCATGTTGAGCTTTCTTTCTTGCATCCTGCCGTCTTTGCTCGTCTTTCGTTAAAACGGTTAAGATTAAACCGAACAGTAGAAGCGAACAAAAGACAATGTGTACTGGAATATCGCCGTACTTGTTCAATAATATTCCTAGTATTATAACGAATATTATTCCGTAAATGTTGTTCGATATATTGAGGATTCCTGCAGATATATTTTCCGATTCTGGATATGTATATTCGGTACACAACTCATATCCCAGTGCAAAGTATCCCGACATGAAAAATCTATAACGTTCATATAATATAAAAAAAAATAAAATATTATTCTCAGAGGTTATATAATAGAAATAATAGAAATAAAATAAAGAAGGTATTAAAAAATTATATGAAATAAAATGTACCTAATAAAATCTAAAAATTATATCAAAATTTACTTGTTACGTACAAAATGCCGAACATTATCATATAAAAGTTATAATTATGTTTCATTAACAACAGAAAGTTAAATGACAAACTTTTATTAACAATATATTTTGAACGAGTCTTTTGAGTCATTATTATTTGTTTAAATATATATTCGTAAAAAATGTGTAAATAAAAAAAATACATATATAAATGTATTGATACATTACCCTAGAAAACTCGACGACACATATACCATCCATTTCATGCCCATACAAATAAATATCGCGAATAATATTTGTCCGCACAATGTGAGAAAGTATACAATCACGGCAGTCTCTCTGAAAGTATAAAATATTATGTAATTGCAAGAATAGTTAACGCATAATTTGTGACAACCAGCAGCTTATAGTTGCCACAGTAAATTAGAGTTGCATTTTCGAGAAAGTTATAAATGTCTCGCTTACTTGAATTTATGTGTTTTATCAAGGAAGATACCGAAACTAACGGAACCAATCATACCACTGATAACTATAGCTAATCCAATTCTGCCTGCATCTTCTTCTCCATTCTAGAACATATGTGTCTCTGGATGTTACGATATATGTATATATATGAAATGTACGAAAATATATTAGATGCTGTTACGATATAAAAATATATTTGCTCGTGAATTTCTATTTTGCTCTCTCTCTCTCTCTCTCTTTCTTTTACACACACACACACATCCACACACTTTTCAATCTACTTCATCCAAATTAGAAATTTCATTTACCTCAAAATGTATCAGGAATATTTGATTGAGTAACGTAGCCAAGGCATTCAATACGCCGACATTCAAGCCGTGAGAATTACAGAGAAGGATAAAGCTTCTGTTTTTGTAGAGCCTTTTAATTGGTTCGACGAATGCTTCCTTTTTCTTTGTTCGATTCAATTTTTGTAACGTCCGTGTTTCACTCGGCGGCAGTTTCGGTTCTTCCTGAAATACTAATATGAAAACACTTTGACAGAATTAAAATAACGTTATATGTTTCCTGAAGCGCGTGAGCGATTTAATTAATTAGTCCGCTTCCTCTGATGATCGATTAATATAAGTAAGAACAAACAACTGCAGAGACAAATTGGTATTAAAGTGAGTTATCGGCTATCAAAATATTTGGCCACATTAAAAATTAATAAATATTACAGTGGAAAAAAAGCCGTGATATCGATACATATCAAAGTTTTTTTATTTTTAATGAAAAATTTTCTTCATACATAGATATACATATATTAATAATATACACATATATATATATATATATATATATATATATATATATATGTATATATATGTATGTATAATAAAATTATACTTGATACAGAGTATGTACATACGAGATATTTAGATATATGAAATCCATTTATGCATGCATAAATGGCTTTCTAATTTCGATTTATGGAAAGAGTATTTTTATGAATATTTAACTCTTAATTACTATAATTAAAAATATTACATAAATAAATATAAATTTTATATTAATAAATTAATATTAAATGAATGCACGAGATACAAAAATTTCATATTTTATTTAAATTAAATGAGAAAAATGGGGTCATAAGGGACTATATAGAAATTAAAATATTATTTGCATTGAATTCAGATCTATTTCAAATATAACAGATGAAAATTAAACAATCATACAAGGTATATAAAAGTGTCTCGTTTGCAATAGATTTTATATTACTTACATATGAGCACTAGAAGGAATCCAATCGTGGTAAAAATCGCAACGATCCAGCATAAGCGTGACAGATCGTTGCTAATGTCATCTAGATTTTCGCGATTCTTCACTATTACAGGCGTTAAAAGAAAACTCAATGCTATTCCCAATTGGTTGCCAAAGATACCCAAACACGTAGCTGTCGAGAGTTCGTTAGAAGGAAACCATTGCGCGGCCACGCGCCCTGGTATCGGTAGGATCAGAGTCTGATAGAGTGCAGTGTAATTATCATTAAAAGAAAACGTAAGAAAGTATGTTTATACTTGCACAATATACATATAATATACACATAAGAAGACAAGATCAAAAGAGAGAAAAATATAAAGCAAACATCAAGATTTTCTAATAAGATTAAGAGACTAACCATAGTAAATCCGACTATAGACTGACCGATGAAAGCGATGTAGAACCTGTCGGGGTGAACGGAGAAAGTCTTTATCCATGCACCTAAGCAGCTCAAACCACTGCCTAAAATGGCGATCCATCGCAGACCACATTTGTCTGATCCATACTGCACTGGTAATATAAATAACGCGTAAAGTAGCATGAATGACATCGAGGTCCAATCCACCATTAACGAAGACACTCCATAGTATCTAAATAAATAATATACAAGGGAAGACACCTTACCTTTCATTTAACTCTTTAAATTTTAAAGAAATATGTATGTGATACCTAGTGATTATGTTAGTTATAATCGAATATTCTATCCATTGAGCAGCGCTCACTCCATTAAAGTACATGTAGATGGCCAACATTAACCATCTTTTTCTATATACTTTCAATTTTAACGGTTCATCGTTCGACTGCTCATTTGATTTCACAATTGTTGTCGAATTTTTTATAGTGAGCACTTCGTTCAGATTTGTATTTTCCATTCTTGCTTTTTCGCAAAATCTTTGGTACATTCACTTATGTGCTAAATTATGTACAGAAATTACAATCTCACAAATCTATATTTAAAGGACGAAGATAGTTTTCTCGAAATATCGTTTAATTATATCTTTTTAAGATATTTATTCCCGGCATTTGTAATATTGCTGAAATTATAAAATTTTCTAACGTATAATTACGCTTTTTAAAATTTACTTATTAAATCTGGAATGGAAAATTAAAAATTATAGATTATTTATATATTTGATTTCAACATAGTTCACAACTGTACTTTGCGATTTAAAATTTTCCATTCTACGCATTTAAAAATGAAGAAGTAACGTTGAAATAAAACTGATGTTGATTGAAATTGAGATAAAGTATAACTGCACGTCAGTAATATTTCTTCTCGTTGCGAAACCAAATTATAACGTTACGCGAATTGAATTTACCTTATCTATATTCAGGATCAAATAAAATGATATTAGCTCAAAGATTTAAGAAACCGGCAATTTCTGTCTCGTGTACTTAGTCTTATCATAAGTTTTATCAGATTCAGTTGTCATGTCTTAATACATTTCTAAATGAAGCTGTATAACAGCATTTTCCTTATATTTCTAAAACAATTAATTTTACAACTCGAACAATTTATACACGCGATGTAATGCGTTTCGATTTCTTTTTTGAACCATTCTTAAGTAACTGTCAAACATTACATTATTATTAAAAAATTGTACATGAAAACAATAAGAAAAAAATAGTCAAACTTACGTACATGAGAATAATCGTGTGCTTCTATCATCACATAATCATTAATGTCTCGAAATTATGGTGACTAACAAAAGTAAATCGTATGAGTCCTTAACAATTTTCGCCGATAAGAACCCTTCACGGTGTAACAATGCAACAATATAAACGTCACCATGCATATCTGAAATAAATTAAGATTATAAAGAACTAAAAGTAAAAAGGAGAGAGAAACAAGGAACTCACCTGAAAAAGGCAGGAAGACAAGCCGAGACAGAAACACACTTGTCAAGAAGACTGTTCTCGCAATAAACAATCACATATCATCAAATGCTCACAGACCGAATACTGGAGGGAGAAGAAGGTGACGGCTAAAACGCTGTGGTCATTTTAACAAAGTGATAATCAGATAATCTGAATGATATATACACCCCAATAATAGAAAGATTGCCTATGTTAAAATAACCGCGCTGTTTTAGCCGTCAGCTTTCCCCCTCTCTCCTTTAGATTCGGTCTGTGAATACCTATTTAATATATGATTGTTTATTGTGAGAATAGTTTTCTTAACGTTGATATTAACAAGTATATCCGTTTCTCCTTTTTACGCAATAGTTTTTTATGCTCTTAATTTTCTTTCAGACATGCATGATGACGTTTATATTGTTGTATTATCGTGAAAGACTTTTTACTGGCGGGAACTGTTTTCATGTAAAATGTTTTAACAATGTAATGTTAAACAGTTACTGAGGATGGTCCAATAAAAGAAAACGGCTAATTACATGAATTTCTAAAAAGCTAATGTTTATTTTTACTTGTGCCCTCCGTGTAGCGCGCTAGGCTATTATTTGCCAATAAAATGTTTTATTATTGCATTTCTGTTCGAACAATTAAAGCCAATGTAATTTTGAAACCAATCACATATGAGAAGATCAGCTAGAGCTTGTAGGATTCTACAGAGAGCGAAATGAGCGTCTGAATTACGTTACAACGACATTCTGAGTGAATATCGCACTGACAATAAGATAAGATCCGCATATTCGTGTAATTTCAGTGAGTTTCAGAATATATATACCTATTGGAGAAGAGAAAGACAAAGAGAGCGAGAGAGAGAGAGAGAGAGAGAGAGAGAGAGAGAGAGAGAGAGAGAGAGAGAGAGAGAGAGAGAGAGAGAGATGATTATTCGTACGACTAGTATTCTGTTATCGAGATTCAAAGTTCGAACGTTCTTGTGGCAGGCATTATTAGTCGCAATCTGCATTTTGCATAAAGATAAAGGATACTACTTTGCGTTTATATAATGTATATAAACATGATAACATTTTTATTAATTTCACTAAAACTTCGGCCGTTCTGCTTAAATAATTAATTGTTAATTATTTCTGCAAATAAATTAATTATTTAATCAGTGACATACGTTATGTTGGATTAGAATTATGTAGAAATGATCTTATATGTGCAGAGTAAAATAAATTGTACGCTTCAACATATGAAATGTACGTAATCATGTCAATGCAGGTAGAAATAGTTCCGTGGGGAGTTCATTAACGTCGGAAATACAATATTACGTACGATCGCTATGAAGTACGGCTTATTGTACGCTTAATTGTAAACACAATACATATTTCGCTTGGGAATTTGTTACTGCAAGAGAGAGGCAGAGGAAGAGGAAAAGAGAGAGAATTATATGAGAATATTGTAATATTTATTTTTTGTTGAAAAGAACATATGTTGATTTAAAAATTCTATGGAATATATTTTATTTCATGCGTGAGACTAAATTGAACTTTACACATGGTCTAAAGGAAAAAGGAAAAGGGCTTCAGTATATCGCTTCTGCGTTTCATGGATTTCTGCATAAGGAATGCATGTCCGTAACACGTGATATATTTTCCATTGACGTGAGAATTTCTACACGTTAAAATTTTCTGACATTTGAAACTTCAATATAGTGTATCCAATTCGGTGATTCAAATATGAAATTGTGAACGTCATTCACATTCCGTTAATGGTGAAATATATTAAAAAATATACGCAACGTCTTCTACGCGTTTAAATCTAGATTTTTTTCTTTATATCATTGGAATAAATATTTCAACAACCTCTCGGAAGATGTAAAATAAAGCTAAAGGCAATTTTAGTGGTTTGTCTATTTTTGAGCTTGCGAGTAATGAAATAATAATTACTTATGACAATTGAAATACAATCTGTGTTGAAAAAAATGTAACATCCTTATATTAAATTAAAATGAGAATTTCTTTTTATAAAGCATACGTTATAAAAAATATTTATACATATATTTATTTTATTATTATTTTCGAAATATTATTTCATTATATTTGTAATATAAGTAATTACAAATAATTAAATGATTTTTTCTTTCTCTTCTTTATTTGAAATTCTGAATAATCGAATATAAAAAACTAATAATGAAGTTTTGTAAGAACAAAGCCTATCATAAACATCATGAGATGCTCGATCAGCGTGAGAAAGAATGAAAGAAACTTTCGAATCAATATACGATACAGCAGTAAGATGTTGACCTTTCTTGGGCATCAATCAGAACTTTGAGTATTAGATCCATATAACGAGTTAGACATTTTTTGTTTCTTGTCACCGTCACCAAAAGAATTTGAAAGAGTCAGGAGAAATAATGCTTACATCTATAATTTCTAAGACCTCTCGAAAACACTCGAGTTCGATTATTTTGCCTCTTGGACCAATTCTCTCTTTTAGCATCGCTAACTAGTCATTCTCTTCTTCTGTCTTTTTTCTTTTCTCATTTCTAATTATATGACCTTATTACATATTTGTTATATTATTTATTATATTTATCGTTATAATATATATGCTCTGATATTGGTTTATAATTATTATAAAATAAGTATCAATGAAAGAATTTTTTTGATTTTTAAATTTTCATTTTTCTAAGTAACTTTATTGATCTCCAGGGATATTGAGAAATGAATGTAATGCGTTGTATACAACAGAATTTTATTGGACGTTACATGTTAACAATAAAAGGCGACGCAAATGTAATCTGCTTAATATTACATAAATCTAGAGTTTATTACAAAAGTGAACATCTCTAATGTTGTCCTCTTCTTAGATAATCTTTCGAAATCTTTTAAATGCACTGTTTTTTATTTTAGTATTTTTTTGAATACAACGATGTCTATCAAAAAGAAATGGCTGAAATCCGAAAAAATCCTCATACATATATTTTCAATGTAAAAATATGTAATTCGTGCTCCTTACTTCCTGTGTATTATAACTGGGTATTTCATGTACGTCTAATACATTTTTTTCGAAGAACTTTTATCGTTACTTATACTTTATACTTCGCACACATCTCCAATTACACAGTTCAACAAAAAATAACTTTTTTTTTTCAAACACAAAAACTAGACTAGTCACTTGTATAGTTTTTTTTTACGATTTTTAAATACAGTTTATAAATTATTGCATCACGTCACAATAAATAATAAAAAAAATTTGCAGTTAAAGTTGCAAAATATCTCTATAAATTTTTGTATGTTTATATAAATTTTCGCAAAAATCCAAATATTTTAAAATTTTGACATTTTGATATTAATTTTCCATATTTAATTTTGTCATTTTTAACGTGTCAATTTTAACATTAGATTCATATTTAGCGACCTAGAAAATTATTAAGTTTAAATAAAATTATATAATACAACCTCGATGATTTAATTTGCAACTTTTCTGAAATAGATCACATTTAACTATAATTATCTTATTAATAATCATAGAAATCGACAAATTTCTTAGAAACAAAAAGTCTATGGTATCCTTTTGATTGCAATAAAAATTTTCTAATGTGTCACATATCTATGTGAAAAACTACAAAAATATAGCTCATTTTACAATTTTAATTGCAAACTCAAAATTGTAACATGATGGAATAATTTGGAAACCGAAATCGTATTCAACGTGTCAAAAAAAAACTACGGAAAGTAGTTAGTATTATTCCAGTGTTTTTTTTTTTTTTGTTGAACAGTGTTATCTCTTATTTGTCTTCGACGGGGATTTGTGTAAATATGTTACAAATGATCAACCACTATTATTGTGGAATTTAGGAAAATGATCGTCTGGAACTTCATAAATGTTCCGTTAAATCTATACACATACTCTAACGCTTATTCGATTCTTATTATATGCGGTTTTACAGTTGTTGAACGCTTGGGATCACGATTCGCGATACTAATCGGTATCAACGTATGTATACAATGCGCGTTACAAACTATTCAATTCACCGAGCAACAGTTCATAGAGTGATGTTTCGAATATAAAAAAGTGGTGAAAAATCGCTTTACACTCTCCTAGCATAAATTATGCACATATACGTCCATACAAGTTTATAATGCAATACATTAGATGGCTAGTTTCGAACAGGTGTATACAGTATACAGGTGTCGTCGTCGGCCGGACGCGTTTTGTGACTCTTAAATTAGTTCCATTTTCGAGATGTTCTTTACGCTCTTTTATAGACGAGAACTTATCTTTATACATTTTACATTAACAAGACTGTGAAGGATTTCGCGAATTTACGAAAGCATAGGATATATTAATTGATCAACGATTAATAATTGTAATCTGATCACAAAGCCAACAAATAATTGTAAATATTGGATAATTTAAATAATCATGTTAGCTACAAAATTCTGGCGGAAAATGTGTTTCAATAAAGGGAATCAAGTCGGTATCGTGATTACGAGAGCGGCCTTTTATAAGATTGACAGATTGATATTGGCAATATATTATATCAATATAATAATCAATTAAGTTAAATGAGATTTTATTTTTCATAAACTGTGTGTAATCATCATATAATATCTGCATACTCGTAACAATAATAATAAACCATTGTAATCAAATAAATTCTGAATGAATATTTCATGTGATAATTGGATATTGGTGAAATAAATATCCTCATGTTCTATTAGTTCATTCAAGTAATTTTCATACAATTTTAAAAAACCTAATTGTTTCCGAATATTTCGTCCCATTCATCCCGTATTACTGCAAAATACATATATTTCATACATTAGAATTAAACTGAATATTTTCAATGTAAGAGCTTTCAGGAGCAATAAAATATTGTAAAATATGCCTTTTTGTCAGATGTACGATAGGATGGCAAACATATTTTTATGCCTGTTTAAAAAATAAAATGATTATCTTAACATTTTGAAAAAATTAGGAGCTATTCGATCGTGCACGTATATTTTTAATAAGAAATACATAATGTATATAAAAGATTTCTCACATATGTGTTTACAGATTCTTTGATAAATTTCGAACCAATTTTTCTCACAACGAAAATTTGATGGATACTTACCTTTTTCATATTATTATAAATTTTGATAGTAAAAAATTTGAATTTTAAAATGTTCTTAAGATCACTTAATTTTAGCTGCATTGTATTTCGGCAGAATTCTAATTTGAACCCTTGCAAAGTTTGACGTTGAATATCGAAAAGATGTAAAAAAGACTGGTGCTAAATCGAATTTCCACCACGATAAAATTGACTTTAAATTGATCAAAGAATTCATAAATGAAAGAAGGTGCTGCGAGGTTCTCAGAGAAACCAGCACTCGGTATGTTTATCAATGAACTACGAATCTCGGAGGTGACACGACATGATTGAATCGTACGCAAAATACGCGTGTGTGATGAAAATAGAAGCAAAATCCAATAGGTGAGAGGGGGGGGGGAATAGTGAAAAGAATGAAAAAAAAATATGATAAGAAAGTCATAGCGCGAGTTTCGTTCCGTCTACTCTGTGTTTACGAGATATATAAACGATATGAACAATCTTTAATCACAATTGTAGGCGTGATCGAATCCTATTACAATTTGTAATTTTATTACAGTCATATCATCGAGAAAATGTGCGCCTAATATACGCATTTTTTTCCATGTAATTTACGTGTTTAAAATAAAAGTATTCAAACATTTTATAAATGATCGGTGCTCAATTGGTTTCTCGAACCAACGCGATGAAAGATATTATCTTAACTAATTATCCAATTGATAAGAATATCGATGGTATTACTTAACAGTCATAAAGATATATTATTTACAAGATCATGATTTTATCACTGAATTATATCCGCGATCAGATGGCATTCGATTTCGTCGATCTATGCAGAAATAACACATAGTTCAACCTTATAACTTACAACTTTACAAACGCATGTAGGAAGATATTTAAGATATATCAACAAAATTATATACTCTAACGCTTATTAATAATTATATGTATAACAATAATATAATAATATAGAACGGAGATAGATGAGGATTAATTATATTTGGCTGCGATATGTTTCATTTTTCATTTTTTTTTCTTAATTCATTATTTAACAAGTTCATTTTTTATCGCCATGGCTCGCGCGTTATTCCGATAATTTGATCCCAGAACACATGTCGATAGTTTATATAAATATACATTATATCAATAATATTTTGTATAAAGGTATTTATAAATTTACAAGTATATCGCAATTTTTATTTCTTTTTTTATTTTTGCTGGATATTTTACCGAGTTCGTAACGTATCGTCATGCTTTGGCCGGTGCAAGAAAGAATGAGAACGAACAATTTATTACTTCAAATGTTCAAACGTGTGTGAATGAAATGAACTAATTTCATATCTGAGAAAATCTTTAATTTTGTAATACACATATGGCATACGAAATGATAGAAAGCAGCATAACATAAATAATATCGCGTTTCATACACATATAAAGAGAATATATTAAGTGTACATTTATCTTGTATAGACTGTTCCGAACGTTCCTGTCGATTTAACGGGACATTGTGTAAATGTACTTGCTATTGTGCATCTCGATTACCCGTAATACGAGAGATTTATGGTTCTTTGGATGTGAAACAAACCCTGTTATATTTGTCTCGATACAGAGACTTTTAATGGAGCCATCTATTTTGCGAAGTTAAATTAAAATTAAATAAAATGCGATTATTTTTTTTCTATTTCGCGTATTTTTATTGACGAAATCTTCGAGAGAGAAGTTATATTATTTCTGAAATAAATGTTATTCAAATTTTGTAGATTTTTAAATTTGAACACATATTCAATGAACAATTATGCTTTTATATTTAGATCAAAAAGAATTTTTTTTATGTAGTATGCGTTGCAATCGTGTTTGCATGAACAAACGCATTACGCGACGCAGAATCGTAATTATAGCTCGTTAAATTCACTTTCCATGAGAATATATATTGCAATGCTATATAAATTTATTATGGCAACGTGCATCTCATAAAAATCGAATTTAGCGAGTAACTATCGAGTATTATATTTCGCTTACAAAATTGTATCTTATCATTGCATCTCCCCGAGAAGGCTAGAATAGGCTGAATTATATTATTAAATCAACAAAAAAAAGAGAAAGGATTAAAGCAGTTCCTCGTTATCGTCCGAAGCACCATACATTTGCGGTCTCCTACTCAAAAGTCGCTGCTGCTGTTGAGTTTGTTGTTGCTGCTGCTGCTGTTGCTTTTGGAGGAGCGCGATACTGGCGGCTTTATAGTTAATCGGCCCGTATGATTTGTAATCCACGTCCGCATAATCGAGATCCGAGAATTCCGGCTTGAAGGGCTGTATAAAACAGAAAAACTTGACGAATATCTGGAGATAAAAGTGCTCTACTTTCCAGACAATACAAGTTTCTCGAAGACATCTTGACTTTTTAAATGCTTTTCTTACACATTCTTCTATTTTATCAGAAGACAGATAGAATTGTTCATGTATAAAATATACAAAATTAAACACATTTTACTTAGAAGTAATTTTTATTGTTACATTACGTTTTTGGTATATTTGAGAGATTATTGCTTTTATTTATATTTTTAATGATATAAAAAGATTTTCAAATTATTTTAGAAAGATGTCATGTAAAATTTTGATAAAATAAAAAATTTAGACGTCTCTCTTTAATTCTTGTATTGTTTGGATTCCAATCGTGCCTCGCGGACGATTATGCACACAATAGTTTCTACTAGTGGACTGTTTGCAAAGTTTTGTAACAGACCTGCTGTGCAAGCATTCGACAAACGATCTGGTGTACCATTTCGGGTGTGAAAGCTTTCTCGTTCGTAATCGATGTCTGTCAATTAGACAACGATGTGCCTAGGGCAAATACATGAGGACAGGGGTCTCGATGAAGGGCTGAGAGATTTAACAGAGATGATCGATTATGTAAACCATCTGATCGATAATCCGATTAAATCCCTCAGCTCGTCAATTGTTAAGATTAAATGTAGCTGGGATTAGTGTTATCATGCTTCATGCTAGATACTCCACAAGTATTAAATTATGCACGATTCAAGATTGAGGATTGTATTCTTTTAATTATTAAATTCTAATTGATTCGAAGCTTTTATTGTTGCACGCAGCAAGAGCGACGATTATAATAAATTTCGTAATATAATTGACATCTGTGTTTCATTTCGTTATATGCATAAAATACGAATATAAATAAAAAACGAGTGGCCAATGTTTTGCGATTAACGCACAATGGTCGATATTATGCGACATGAAAGTTAGATATATAATAATCTGGATATTTCAAAATTATTTAAAAAAACAGATATTCCCGTAATTTTTTCCGAGTATCTTTCTCTCTTTCTCTTTCTTTCCCTCTCTCTCTCTCTCTCTCTCTCTTTTTCCCGCTTTCTTCACAGATAATAAAATATGAATTGTATACATGCTTCTATATAATGGAGAGAAGAAATTTTATAACATACAAAGCTCTATGCAAGCAAGAATCAAAAAGAGTTTGGGACAGCAGCGCAATAAATGAACAATATGTAATTCCGTAAGAGATTGAATCGTTGCAAGAGTCCGTGAACGAGCGCGCGAAGCGAGTTTGAGTTCTGTATCCCTCGCGAATAGACATTCCGTATTTATGGTGGTACACTCAATTTACGTTATGCGTGTAAGCGACGTGACATACTCCGTACAATGTACCTACAGGACGCTTGTCGGACGCCAAATTGTCCTAGTAAATGTACGTATCGCTCTTTGTCAGCTGACCCTCCTACAAACAAACATTGAGAGATATACAATTGATACGCATGCAGCAATTCCTTCTCGTCGTTCGATGCGCCTCTTGTGCTACAGTGTAGGCAGGATACCATTACAAGATATACGGAGATATGCAAGATACTATATATACAACGATCGAGAATTGTTTGGACGATTTAATTCGGTTTAATTGCAAAGACAGCGTCAAATTATTTGACAATTTGTTCGAGGAAATCGGGGAAGTATAAATATTTTTTTTTTTTTTTTTTTACGAAAAGAGCGACGTTACACCGCGAGATCAGACGATATTAACGATTACAAACGATCTCACAATTAATATCTGTATTCCGTATTCCATCAGTTTCTCAAGACTTGAAGATGATGGATAATCTTTATTGTACTGTGTGTATACCATTTTTATTACAAAAAATTCATGACGATCCGACATTACCTATAAAAGTCTACAAAGATGGATTTTGTAATTGAAAATAAGACGGAGGGAAACAAACCATGCTCTCTAGTATAAACATTAACTATATATTTATGTGTGTCTGTTATAGGTGTGTAATATATATAGGACGTTTCAAAATTCGACAGTCTTAAATCCATATCAGATAGATACTAGCTCGTTATTATTGATCAAGTTTTTTTTGAGATATCGTTAATATTTAACATTGGCTAGCTACAATATATATCAGATTGGATAGTTTACCTGCCTAAATTTCATATACGTGGTCGCGCATCTATTATGATATTTGCACATTGTTTGTTTTATCAATTTTGTACGGTAGCGATGCTCAAACAAACACTATTGACTTTTTTCTGCGTGTCGCATCTATTCGTTATTTTTTTTATTTATTTAACAACATTTTACAGATACGCACACAAAGCTGTTTCCTTTTGGCGAATTGCATATTTTGGGATTGAATTTTAAATATTGAAAATATTCGCCGTGCGTGTCATCTTTCGATTGGCCATAGGATAAGCGGTCTGTCCGCGTGTCGTATCCAGTAATGTTTTATGTCGCTCAACATTACCAATTTTTTAAAAATAAAGCTTTATAGCAATATTGATTTACAATACGCGGTTTATCAAAGAGCAATCGCAGAAATAGTGTCAGAATTCAAAAGTGATATGAATAAAAATTTATATGTAACGTTGTCGACGATTTCGTTTCGAAATATTGAGCTACGCTATGCGAATAGCATATTTTTTTTTCTCAAAAAGGATATTCAAAGCTAGTAATATTTTAATATATATATGGTTATATTGATTAGCTATCAATGAGGGAGATATAAAATTATAAAATTACGTTATATAAAAGAGAAAATACGAAATTTTCTACAATATCAGAATCACTTTTTTTATAAGCTTATCGAAGCTCGATCAAAATTAATAAGCCGCCGTAATTAATGTTGTTAATTAAAAAATGCAAAAAGAGAGAAAATATTTCTAAAATCGTTCTTGAAAATCGGATAAATAAGTTGTAAAGCAGTTGTAAAGCTGAAGATTAGACAAGAAAAGATTAGCATTAAAAAGAGGCACAGAGTAAAGCAGAGTGGAAGAAAATGAAAGAGATATATTAATTTGTCCTACCTTTGAACACGACGTACGTAGAGAACACATGTTAAAGAATGTGTTCGACGCGCGCGGGTGCGTTACCTCTAAAGACAGTAACTCAGTATCTCAGAGTCTTAAAACACACACACACACACACAAATTGTCATGACATATTCTCCTGAGAAAAAAATGCGTATGCACCCGTGCGTTCCCCGCAGGTAGATAGGGAAGGAGGATCGCTGCGTCGCTGCAGCAGGGTTGCTGCAGGGCCACTAACCTTTAGACATCGATCTCCTGACCGACATCCCGGAAGTGAAGCTCGGCGTACTGCATTATCGTGGGCGCGGAGGGTGCACGGACGTCACCGAGGTTGCCCGTCGGCAGTCTCGTCTTTGATATTTTGTTGCGACTTTTCACGTCGTTCATGTCCGTCGTGTTGTTGCCGGTGCAACGATTCGATTGCCGATCCCACGACGGTGGTTGTTGCTGTTGCTGTTGCTGCTGCTGCTGCTGCTGCTGCTGACGCACTACCGCCGAGTTCGATCTGTGATAGTCGGTGGAACACTCCGCGTCATCCATGTCATCCTCGTAATAATGTGGATACGAGATCTTGTACATCGTTTCGGACGTGCCCAGATCCGGGATCTGGTGGAAGCTGGTCTCGCAATCGGGGGGCGAGACGTCGTTGAAGGTAGCATCGTTACGTCGCGACGGAACGTCTCCTCTTTGACGGTTCTGCTTCGATTTGCTCCGATCGCTCGACTTCCGGTACTTCCGGTTACGCTCGTTACGTCGATTCGTCGACGAATGTCGACGCGACGACGACTGTCTGGCGTCGTGATTGCCGTAATTCTGCTGCTGCTGCTGCTGCTGCTGCTGCTGCTGCTCTTCATCCCGATGCACCGCGGGCAAGTGATTGCCGGTCGTGGCGGCCTCGTGATGCACCAGGGTGGACGGCCGACTGTTGTTAGTGTGGACGAGGGAGGTTTGCAAGGGACTAACTATCGAGGGATGGTAGAGATTGCGCGTTAGTGGCAGTGTTAGTTGATTCGAACTGTTGCTCGGTAAGGGGTAGCTGTACTGCTGCATCTCCTGCCGATGCTGCTGCTGGTAGTGTTCTTTGTAGTTGTATAGGCTGTCGGTCTGCAACAGGCACGGTTAGTAGTTGGGACCAGGCGAAATAGGGATGCGAGCGGTTAACGCGACGTAGATTCGAAAAAAGTGTGCGTGAACAAATCGGACGGCTGAGACATTATTTCGATTTTCCAATTTTAGAAAAATCTATCTGTATAAATCGATCTATATTTGATATAAATAATGATCACATTCTTCGTATTATATAGATTCTTTAGATATTACTTTCAAAAAAAATCTATATTATAATTATAAATATATAATTATAAATAAATAAATATTTATAAGTATAATACAGATTTTTCTTAAATCAAAAAGAGAGAGGCTGAAATCAATAAGTGTATATAGGATTACACATCGGAAATTTGATGTGCAAACATTCGTGATTGATTCACATACAATTCTTATTACATTATTGTAACGATAATAGCACTTGAAAGGAGCACTTTGTACAGTTTGATTGTATTCTATATAATTTTAACACGCGTATGATCTTAAGTTTTATTGACCTGACAGTGAAACAAATATTATCAAATCATTCAAGTCATTGCTGTTACTCTCTTAAATTGAATCAGTAAAAATATTACCAACTAAAGTAGTAATATAAAAGTTTCACTTAAGATCAGTGAATATTTCACTGATTTTAAATGAAAACATTCATGCTTCTCCCTCTTGTATTTCATTTATTATGTTCACGAAAATATCATTGAAAAATTATCTTTAATATTAATTAAATTATAATTAATATTTAATAATAAATCACAGACATATGTATTTGCAAGTTATAGCTTTTAAAGTTTTTTTTTATTTGGATTACTATATTTTTTTAAAGAACCTTTCACATGCACATACATATCTTTAGAATTAAACATATACAACTAAGTAGTAAGTTCTAAATTATATGTATGTAATATTTTATACATATTACACGTTTCTACTTTTAAAATGTAATAAAGTCACAACGAATAAACAAGAAATTCTTGGTAAAAAAAATTCATATATTTCTTTCATAAAATATACTAATAAAAATATGTCATATATAATATTATAAGTATATGTGTATATAAAGTGTATTTTAAAATATTATTGATTAAACAGTTATTACTATTAGGTTCTTTCTGTGAAATTTCATTGCTTTGCAATGCATTTATTACTGAGACCATTAGTGATTATTCACTGCTTTTCAAATAATACACTGATTCCATTTTAAGAGAGTATATAATATCTGTATAAAATGTGTTTATGACTTTTAATAATGTTTATATTTTAAGACACATAAAGACATAAATTTACACATAAATTACTGCTCGATAGATTTTATTCATGCATCCTTTGCCCGACTTCAAAGAAATCTCCGTTGACGGTGCTCATCGGCGAACCTATATCTGATATAGCGATATCATAAAATGTGCAAGGATTTATGCTATTGATCGCTAAGTGAGGAAAGACATTTCCGTTTGGAAATCTCTCAACGTGCATCTCTCTTTGGTGAAATTAATCACTGGTGAAAAATAAAGGAACAAATAATGAGTAGCGATAGCAAAAAAAAAAAAAAAAAAAAAAAAAAACCCTTCGAGATAATATCTCAGGCACGTCCGTGTTTCGAAACAATAAAGAGCTCGAGTTATTTGGTTAAGCGTGTGTGACAGTGAAAACTTACTTGACACGCGGCCAACATGCACAAGGGCGGTCGCTACATAGATGCCCGGATCCAGCTTAGCAGGGAAAATATGATTTCCGATTATAACTCGGCTTCCAGCAACTCTACCTCCTACTCGCTCGAGAAGCTGCTGTTTTATATCTATTACGGACATGTAAATCGTACACATGCAGTAGGCGCGAGATGCTAATGTTACTCGGTGCTTATAAAGGAACGGAGATTGACCTTTTGCTCGCTGGACATTGCCACTCGTATAACTTTCGTGATTACGTATAGTTTGAGTAACAAAGTTATAAAAGTCTTCGGCAAGAGAATCTATTTATTGACGCGATGATGTGTTCGTAAAGTCATAACGAGCGATATATGAGAAAGTTGTTGTAATAGGTATGATGATACATGTCAAAGAACTTTCAGATCTAACAATAAGTGACATCGGGAGCTATTTGAAGCACCATTCATGCTTGTTACTGCTATTATTACTACGATAATATAAATACATCTATTCCAAGGAATTGCAAACTTTCTATTGCAGACTAACTCGATTAATACTTTGGCAAATTAAAATCGATAATGCAATAAATTATATATGATATAAATGTCTACAAATTTTTTTTAATAACACAAAATTATTTATAAAGGTGACTAAAGTCACAAAAATATGTCACATAAACAATAAAAGAAATTTTTTTTTATTTTATCAGCATCCGAATAAGATTTAAATAAACTATATAGTATTTTTTTAAGAGGAACTAATTGTACAATATTGATTATGAATGCCTTCTAATTGTTCTATTGTATAATTGGACATGGCCTTTCATCGAACTTCATTATGTTTCGTTTATAATTGATGCAAGTCATTGTTCATTAATAATGAAATGTTTCATTTCACGTTGTTCCAAATTTCGAGATTAAATATTAATATTTGTGGTCAGATAATGATTAAAATATGAGAAAAGTTTATAATTTATATGCGCCAGTAATAACTATTCAATAAATACTTGATTGATCTGTGACAAAGACTGATACAAATTAAATCGAAAGTTTAATATATCCCGAGACACGTAAAAAATTTACATTTCAAACAAAATTAATTTCACAAATTAATTTCTTATAAAATTATAAATTATTTTTTCAGTCATTTTACTATCTTTGTGAATTCTGATATAACGTCGTTATTTCGTAACTTCGCAAAATACTATGTTGTTGAAGTATTTGATGAAAGAACAGCATTTTCTGAAAGAGTTGTGTATATAGTATATAAAAATAGCTAAAAGCTTCCAGAAATATGAAATTCAATACACACATTTCTCATGTACTTATATATATATATATATAATATATGTGTGTATTTTCTATCTAATTCTAGCAACTACATGCCGGTACTTGAAATATTTTTTGCTACATTGCAAACAAAATATTTATTTAACGGTATCTAAGATTTTATAACTTTTACAGCTGGAATATACATCTATAACATAAAAATCACGATAATAATAATTACGATATTTTTATATCCGTGGATGATCCCTCGACAATACGAACTCATCGCGACAGGATTGATCGAGAAGCGGTTGCCGAAAATTTCGCTTGCGGCAACGTCCGCGAGCAACGTCATCAGATGCGGGGATCTCTTATTGTAGATCATGAATAGTTGACAAACCTTAAGCTTAGGCAACGAAGCGTTTTTCGGCGGAAAAACGGGGAGAGGGACATTTTGATAAGTGTGTTTAGACGGGTCGATCTTCTTGGTCATCCTCGGCGCTGGTATTGGTGGCGTCGTCGGCGACGGTGGTATCGGCGTCGACGGCGCCGATCGGCTCATCAGATTGATCGATCTCTGGCTCAAAGTCAGGGACGGCGTGTCCTCCATCGATCGGACAATCGTCGCGATTGTAGCCGTGCTGTCGCTTCTGTGCGGGCACGTCTTATAAATTGGTATCGCGTACAACTCGTACTTTTTGCGGATGTTTTCATGCCGGCGGCATAAACGTAGAGAGTAAAACTGCTGCGAGTGCTTCTGCTTACGACGTCGCGGCTTCAGGGTGTTGTACTTGAGCACCGGCGAATTGCCCCTAGGTACGTTGTAGACGTTGTAGTGGGGTCCTAGGTGGCTCATGGTCGATTCGTAGCCGGAACTACCGTCGCAGAGGCTGACAGCTCTGCTGGGTGGCCGCGAGGAGCACGGCGAGGCCGTGAAGGAATGATGCAACGTGCCATGCAAAGCCGAAACTCGGGCAAACTTAGGAGTAACCAACTAAAACAAAACGCAGCCAGCGGCCATTCGCATACACAACATCCTTCGGCTCGATTTCGGTTCGGTTTGCTGATTAACGCTCGATTATCCGATAATATCAATGACGAGGATTCGAGGCTAATGACGTTTCGTGATAACTCGATTAGGGACGCGAAGTCTCGGCTTCGTACAGTAGATTGACCGAAACGGCTCCTCCTCGCCGTAGGACATAAGTAGGCAATCTATGTCAATTTCTGAATTGCTATTGGCATTTTCGACGAGTATCACTGATGTAATTATGTCACTTCTATCCTTGTAATGATTACAACTAGGCTAATCTAACGTTGATGTGCTTGACGACACGTTTCGAAAATGTAACGTTGTATAATAGATATCTATTGACATAAATAAATAAAACTATTGGCGAAATTTTTATAAACTAAATTATATTAGGAATAAAAAAATTGTTATATAATAATTTTGTATTTTATAAAATAAGTAATATAATTTTATAGCGATATGTAACTATATCAGTAGTGTGATCGTTTAAAGCAAGAATTATTTTTATAAATAATTTTTTCCACTCTTTGTTGTGTAAACAATTACATTATATTACACGGATTATCAAATTATGATTGAATAAAGAACATTATATAATTATTTTTTTTAAACTTTATTTAACAAAAATTATAAAATAAAATTTGTTTACTTTATTTGATAAAAAGAAAGTCAAATAAAATTATTGGTGCATAGCAATTACTTGTAAAAATAATTTTCTCCAATCTCATTGTGTGAGAAATAAATACAGTGTATTATCATGAATGAATTATTAAATTATGATCGCAAAAAAAAAGCAGAACAATTATAATTTTAATTAGTTTTTTAAATTTTATTCGATAAAATTTTCAAATTGAAGTAACAGCGTGTCGATGAAAGGAATCAAATGGCGAAAATTTCTTCGATAATACAATTTTTCGAAGTAATCATAGCTAATTGAAATGTAGTGTGGCAACGCTAGGAAAATGGCGCGTATCGCGGTTATTGTCGATATGTTAGGACCATCATCCATTCGGTATCGGCTAATTATCGAATGCGCCGTGCCAGCAACACGGTGTGCTTATTGCCTCTCATCGAATTATACGTTGATTGATTCAGATTGCACTCGGATTGTGAATACTAGCGAATTAGGTAAACCGATTCGGCTAATTTCGCTCGGTAAACTTGCTGAAATGAGCTTTGCCTACGTGGATTTTGCGATGTCAGCGGTGCTTTCCGTTAAACAAAATTAGCCCGTTCGTGTCAATCAGAATTTGTCAAGAAATTACTACGAAAACTAAATAATTAAGCACGTAATTATATCAGTATACAAATCTAGCGTCTATTATCTAAATCTATAATTTCAAAAATTTACGGGAGTTGTTGATATCTTATGCATAACTTGTCTAAACTAATTCATTAATTATATATATATATATATATATATATATATATAACCTGTAGTTATTCTACTACTAAATAATTATTTTTATAGATGTCACTTATATACAATAAAGATGCATTAAACTGAAATTTTATTTGATATAAACAAACATTTAATACTATATACATCAATCTGTACGAACAGCCGATTTAGTTGAATAAATTCTATTATTTATTAAAATGGTTGAATAAAAACCTGCAGCGATTTTATTTATTCGTAAAAAAAAATGCGACAAAACACGATGAATTTTATCAGATTTTTAAATTAAGAATTTCGTTACCATTAGTTTTTATTTAACAGATGACACGGATAAACGATTCGAGCGTTAATCAGCACAAAATCAGATATATCGATTTCGATAAGAAAAGAACATTGTAAAGCCGTTCCGTTGTAAAACACACGAATTTTATTAGAAATTCATTGCAACAATTGGTCCTAAACAATGTTAAAATGCGAGTACGATTAAATTAGAAAAAAAAAAAGAAAAGCGAGCAGTGAATTTATTTTCGCCTAAGTAGCAATGCTCGTTACACTCGCACAGCGCTGAATTACCTGGTCATCACGACGTTCTTTTTTCCACTATATTGATTGGGCTACGAGACTTCCTACAGCTAATAAAAGTATTCAAAAGTTCGCAAAAAATGTGTGTCGTGAGGGCAGCGCGAAGAATTAATAGCACAATCACTTACTTGTTACAAATTAATACAATTTCGTTTACTTCTCATTGGCAAATTATATCCCCATAATTTTTATGAAACTCTGTTAAATTATTGCGATTATCTGGAAGACAATCGATATAGAACGTTATCGTCAGTATATGAATATTACACGAGAGAAATTACGTAACAAGCAGTATATAAAAGCAGCCATTTGCAAAGTGCGTAAACATTCGAATAATTAATTAAAAAAAGACTCGAAGGTTGGAGAGAAAAAAGATATAAAATTTGTGAATTGCGCGCGCTAATTTTTCGACATACTTAACATACAATTTAACGACATATTTTTCAGGAAAGTGTATATATAAATTTTGCTGAAAATTATTATCTCCTTTTAATCAACAATTATTTTCCGCTGCGTGCAGAGTATCATTGTGAGAGTATCACGTCTCACGCAAATAAAATATTTTGACGACGTACTGAATAAATGAATGTTTCACTCGACATGCATTTTAGCAGCATCGGTTTCGCATGATTATCGCTAAAAGCGACGCGATTACCTCAACTCTGCAACCAACAATAATATCGTTGACAAGCAACGTTATTTATCGTATATTAATTACTGCGAGAGATAATGACGGCAAATTATCAGTCGTTATTATTAATTACTTTCATCTTTTTATCACACACAAACACATGTACACATAATATTTTGATATATAAATATTTGAATATAATGTAGTTACACTATGTTGAAATGGAAATAGAAAAATTAGAGACCTTATAAATATTACCATATAATCTTTATAAATATTAAAATATACGTAATAGATATAGCTATATTATTATACATATATCGTAAAGAATTGTTTTCTTCAGATATCGAATCGGTCGTATTACTATCAAAATAAATCCTGATTCAAAGAGAGTCTGTAACATTTCTCGAATTGAACTGACACTCTACGAGGTAGAATATCCTTTGCAGAATACTCGACGACTCAAGGGAGAACGATATATTTATTCGCTTGAGAAACGTGACGCGGTAGAATCGATTGAGACGGCAGAATTTACATCGTAAAGATCTAGATCGACGTCATCTCGAATGCGTTTCTAAAGCAAAGGAGACTTAGATAATAATACCTCATGTATTATTGCGAACCTTCCGATACACAAAAATAACATTTTTCTTTTTATCGCGTTATTCATGATATTCTTTTCTATCTAGGCATACAAGGTAGCCAGAATTATTTTTATGCTTTACTAAATTTGCAGAAATGGCTGTAAATTCTGTCACCTTGAAAAGATTTCACAATTTTTCAGATATATAACAAACTCATTCTTTACGGTTTCTTCTTTGACTCTAATTGTTCAAACTCAAAGAGAAGCGCAAACCGTTTGTGAAATGGCGAAACTAATTATTTAAATGTTTGCTTGAGGCGAACCAATTAACCGTAATAATTTGTAGTTAACGAAACGGGTGGATGTGTTGGTAAAAAGAGACGGGAAGTAGCGGGGGAGACGACGATGCATTTGCACCAGTAATTCGATAAAGCGAACGAGTACCATGAGCCAGGATTGGCCTCTTAATTGCGAAACAGCGATTTCGAAAGTCAGTGCAAAGTAACATTATAGCCATTACGAGGGTCGAAAGAGGCCTTGAGTATAACCGAGCTCGGTAGAGCTCTTTACAAAGTGAAGCACGAGCAATACCGTAGGAGGAACCGTATGTCGAAGTGGCGAGGCACTTCTAAGTGCTTGCGGGCCTTCGAAGAGGTTGAGCGACGCGAAGGGTCGTACTAATATCTACTCTCTTGGCCTTTCACCGCATTTCACTTGCTATCACCTCTCGAACGT